>NC_134583.1:36921944-37546388 GCF_037038515.1 Microtus pennsylvanicus
CATTGTTTGGAGTCCCACAAAACACAAAGCTAACCACCATAAGACATATGTAGAGGACCTAGTGCAGACCCATGCAGGCCCTGTGCTTGCCACTTCAATCTTCCTTTGAGCTTCTTTGTTAATTCTGTGGGCAATGTTTTATGGTGTCCTGACTCCTACAATTGTTTCTCCCCTCTTCCACTGGGTTTTCTGTGCTCCCAGGGGAGAGACCTGATGGAGATGTTCAATTTGGGCCCCCTCTCTGCCTAGTGCCCGTGGGTCTCTGCATCTGCTACCATCAACTGCCAATGGAAGCCTCTCTGATGAAGATTGGTTGAGGTAGCAAAATATGTGTAAATCACAATATCATTAGAAATATTTTTATTGATGTTTTTATCATAGGTCTCTGGGCTATACAGCCTCCAACTCCTTGTCATCCAGACAGTGTGAGGCATGGGTTCCCTATCATGGCATGGGCCTCAAATAAGACCAGTCATAGGTTGGCCACTCCCACAATTTCTATACCTCCATTGCCCCAACACATCTTGCAGGTAGAATCTACTATTAATTTTTAAGTTAATTTTTAAAATAATGCATTTCAATTTTATGGTCATCCATCACACTTAAAAATTCTCTTGTCAAGTATTTGCATAGAAAATTAATTTTCTAGTATGTAAACATTTAATGCTGTCGAAATATTTATACATAAATATGATACAATCTATATTTACATCTCTATTCTTTCCCTTCCACCTCTCGTTCTTCCTGTTCTGTTCACCCTAAACTTCTCTTGGTAACTTGACCTTAGTGAACACTTGGAGACAAGAGATCTGGTTTTCAAGGAAAGGTCTATCTTTCTCATGAGGCTTCTTGTCTGGAGTCCTAACCCTTGTTGTAGTTAAGTTTCTATTGCTGTGCAACTTGGGAAGGTAAGGTTTTATTTAGCTTATGCATCCTTTTTATGGAAAAAAGCCAGGAAACTGAGGCAGAGACCGCGAGGACTGCTGTTTACTCGCTTGCTCTTAATCTGATATAACACTAATGCATGGAAAACTGGTCAGTTCACATCAATTATTAATCAAGAAAATCACCCTTAAACTTCTCAAAGGCCAATCTGATACCTACATTGTATCAAGTTGACCAAAACAAGCGATAAACAGTGAGTCAGCAAAGCCCAATTTTACCCTTTCAACCTCTGTGTTGCTCCTTACTCAGCATTCCTGGATGTCTTCTCTGTTTAGAGCAGTCACTGTGGAGTGTACAGTGAAACTAGCAAAGAGAAAAGGGAGTGGTCTGCTCCTATTGTCTCCCTCAGTTTTTTGCTAAATGAACGAGCATTTATTAAATATTACTGAAGCATGGAATTACTAAAGGTTTATTGCAATAAGAAGCCAAATACTTTCCATCACATCTCCCATAGCCTCCTTCACAGTATTAGGGAAAGAACAATTAGAATATCATGCCCTGAACCTGGTCTAAGGTTTCATCTTCATTCCTCAGCTCTCAGAGTCCCAACTCTTTCAGAACACCTCCATCTTGAACTTTACTGATCTAGAACACCTCCTTCCTGCACCATACAATACTCAACTCCTTCCTTCTTTCGTGAATCTCCGACATGTTAAAAGGAAGCCCATGAGCCAAACTTTCTAATGCAGAATATAACTTAAATGCTCAGGGATTTAACCTGAATGAACCCAACTAACATGCCCAGCAGCAGAATCTGTAGACACTAGTATTCTGAATGAAAAAGACTCAGACTCGAGAATATGATGATACTTTATGTCAATTATTTTCTCAGGATAAATGTTTGCTAATATGTTGTTGGCTTTTGTGAACAAAATAATATTAAAATGGTAGAAACTTTGAGTCATTCAGTTTGTGCCAACAGTTCATTTGTAACCCAAGTCTCTTCTCATCTTTCCTTCTCAGACAGAGTGAGTATTTAAATTAAGCCTCTCCTAACTTAATTCCATGATAAGCATTTTGTGCAAGTTTGCTGCTAGAATATTATCAGTGCAACTACTATTTACATAATTTTAAGTTTATGCTTTCTCATATTATGATCTGACATGAGAGAACAACAGAACAGTTATTGACTCCACCTATTGTTTCTTTTTACATTTGTTATTACATGAGGACTCAGGTTTTCTGGTGAGTGGATCTGAGAGCTTTAAATGTAACACCCTTGAAAGCTTCCTTTATCATTTAAAAATCTCATCCCATGATCTCATGCTTCTTTTTCCTTGCCGATATGCTAATTTTTGGTGCAATTAGTACAAGCTATGAAGGAGTGTAAATATATTCTCTTGGACGTTTCGTGGAATTATTTATCAGAAAGTGAGTACACAGAAAAGGAGGTCAGTGAAAAGATGCGTATGTGCATCTGTGTGGAGGGGTTGGTTTAAAAATGCAGTGATTAAATTAATAGGCAATCGTTACAGAGGGACTTGATTTTCAAAAGTCAACTGCTAATGAAAGATTATTATCCCTGGAATTGCATCCTGAAATCTATGTTCCTTTAACCTCTCATTATGAAATATAAGTGGTTTGGGGGGTCTATTTGGGGCACTAAATAATCAGGAAGAATGTAATAGGGTTCCTCACCAAAATTACAGAAGAAATAAATCACAAAGCAGGACTTGGAGAAACTCAAGACAGTCTTTGCTGATTTCTGAGTATACTTCAAAGATTATATTTTGTAGCCCGAGAAAAGGAAGTCATGATGGGCAAAACAGGAAGAAGTAGATTCTTAGTTCCTGTCTACCTCCTTCAATCAACTTCCCATGGATTTTCTTAGGATCTGTAAGCTCTAGATGAACTCTAAAGTAGAAATAAAAACGATAATTTTATTTCTTTTTTTCCTATTCCATCATAATAGGCAGACTTTTATTAAACATGGGATGATAAAAAGTGAGAAATGCACTTTCCCTGAACTCTCTTAATGGTCTATATAATGTTCAATTAATTGTCCTTTTCCCCACCCATATTTCTTCCCATTCCCTCCAGATCACTTGAGGTCTCTCTGGTGACTGATCTAGCATTAAAAGAAGAGACTCAATTTATTATTTTTACTGAACGCAAAATATCTGGTGGAGCAGTACTGCTACTAATCATTTCATTTGCCTTGTGACCTGTCATGCAAACTTTTAGGGATCCTAGCACAGCAGAACTATAACTACCTCAAAAGAAACGTCAGCTAGTAGCTAACAGGTATAAAACATGCCTGTCTCCCTTGCCTTTGTGTTTCACATCTGAGCATCTCTTTAAAGTGGGCAAGTGAGTCATCAACTGATAACCAGGTGATTCCATTTTACACAGTGCTTGCAAAATTAGCAATGACAGAAATCACACAAGAAGTGGTGATACCCTTGGGACTGTAAGGCATTGCACCTCGGGAAATCTGGGTGTGAATAGCAATGCTGTGATCTAGTAGCTGTGTGTACAGGGACAAGTTACTCTGAGCTGACATCAGAGAACAACAGAACAATTATTGCACAATAACTCACTTGTATAAAATGGACATTCCTTGGCTTCTTGACTCCACCACTAAAAACTACTGTGCAGACTAGTCAACTGCATCCCGTCTCAGAAATATATCATCAGTGTTCAAATATCTACTACAGTTCACAATAGTTTAAATGTTTTCATTTTGAATTTTAATATGGCAGTATCAATGTAGATATAATTCAAATAAGCAATAAGTCTCTGGTGTCCTTGGCTGTTTTTTTAAGACGTAAAAGGACTCAGAACAAAAGATGTTTAAGTGTCACCAGCCTAAACAATATTCAGTGATGATGGAGTACCCATTGGTAGCTGCGGATCAGTAAAGAGAACATTCTGGATGATAAAACCTTCCTATTAGCCTTTATGTGTTTCTTATACCTGCAGACACCTAGTCAGCCTGATTCTGCTTTCAAGTTCTTGCCACTGTCTCAAGATCTTTAAATGAAGCAGAGTGAAGAAGACTAAAGTCCCAGCAATTAGGGACTAGCAATGCATTTCTCCTTGAATCTGCCATACATCTGTTGAGCACCCACACAAATCATGACTATAATAAAACCAGTAGTCATCAGTGGGCATAATATAAACCCAATTTTTCTTGTTCCATGGATGCATCCTTTTCAATATTATGACAGTAAATAATGTTTTAAAACAACCTGTCCAAGACCACCCAAGCAGGAACATCGCCGTCCACTGTAATCCCCCGCCAGACATACATATACACACTCCTTTATAATGGAAGAAACTGATAAAAATATTCTGCTACATTTTCTTAAAAATAAATCAGTTAGTCCTTTTCTCTATTTAGAAAAGTAATCCCTTGATTATAACAATGAGGAAAAGCTCTTGTTTGGTTTCTAATAATAGTAATATCACTTAGATATTACATTAACTTCTTCTGCCACTTCTTATTCCTCATGGTTTTATCCTCTGTGTCACTGAATCCTCATGACAGCTTGTGAGTAAAGTTTTTCCTTCTGTCTCACCTTTTAAACTCAAAGTCTTTTGGAAATAGAACTGCCATTTCTGAATGTCCTATTATGAACTTTACATACCTTAGAATTCTTCCTTGTGGGAGATAGAGAGAGTAGGCAGAGTCAAGGATATGCCATGTAGCTGCTGAAGGATAAAGACACTGCCTTAACCTTTCTGGTTAGCCACAATCTTGTAGTGATACAGAGATTAATAGAAATGGGCTAATTAAAGATATTTAAGATAATATATATATATATATATATATATATATATATATATATATATATATATGCTTCTCATTTGTTCCTGGCTGCCCTGACTAGAAATAATCACTCTGAAACTATATTATTTGTAATACTGTTTGTCCAATAGCTTAAAGGTATTTCTGGCTAACTCTTATATCCTAAACTAACCCATCTCCACTAATCTGTGTATTACCATGTGGCGGTGGCTTACCGGGTTACATTCAGTCCCCCGTGTCTGTCTCTGGTAGGGCTACATGGTGTCTTGTGATTCTGTGTACTCTCTATTGTAACATGGAGGGGGGCCCTATTTGTTGTTGGGTTTTTTGTCCTGCCCAGTACCCCGCAACTGTTTAGCCCCAAAGAAAGTCACACATAGGTCTCCATAAATTGTAAGCTGATTGGCCTCTCACTGGCTAACTCTCACATCTTGATTAACACATTTTTCTGATCTATGTTAGCCATGTGGCTCAGTACCTTTTTTCAGTGGGGCAGATCACATTCTGCTGCTTTGGTGGTCTGGGCAGAAGTGGGAAGAATCAACTTTCTCCTTCCCAGAATTCTCCTGTTCTCATTATATCATTTCTACTTCCTGTCTGGTTTTCCCACCTATATTTCCTGCCTGGCCAATCAGCGTTTATTTATAACATGATTGACAGAATACAGACAATTCTCTCACACCACTCTATATAGATCTCTTCCAGCCTGGCTATATTCTGTTAAGCTATTGGCCAAAAGAAGCTTCTTTATTAACCAATAAAAGCAACACATATACAGAAGAACTTTCCATGCCATAGGTAGGAATTGGCCAAGCAGTTTTGTAATTAATATAGTTTCTGTGTGATTATTCATGTCTGGGCACCAGAAAATGAATGAGCCATCTCTGTTTACAGGAGAGAAAGAATTATGGACAATGATTTAGACTTGAGAAGTTGGATATGGTCACCATGTGTAGCAGTTGCATTTTGCATTGACTTCAGCATTTAATAATAGTGTAAACTTAACCAGTTTCTCTCTTTTTACAAAGTTTTAATTTCCAGTGTGTAAAATAGGGCTAGTAATATTCTGTTCATGATGCTATCCTGTTGACTAAAACAGGAAATGTATGTAAAATGCATAATATCTAGCAAAGCAAGATCCATTAGTAAATGTTGTATAACTCTTTCTGGGAAGATATAGAGCAATATCTACTCAGCCCAAGTAGGAAAGAAACTAACACAGCAAAGAAAAGATTGTGTCCATGTCTGATTTAGTGAGTCAGTGAGTTCACTTCCAGGATGGCAGGCAGCACTCGGGAAGCTGAACCACTGGAAAACCTGCACAAACCAGGTATCTAATCTGTATAAAGCAGTGGCTTGCATCTCAGGAAGAAGGGGACTGCAGGACGACATTTGAAAGGCTTTTGAGGCTCATCAATCTCCTCCTCCCTCCATCATGGATGAGTATTATAACGTCCTGAAGATCTCCCATGGGTCATCACTGCTGCATGTCTCTGCTTCAATATGGTGATGGTCTCGTCCAGTGGGGGTAGGGGTAGGGGGTGCAGCTCCACTGTGTTTCACTATATCTATTGTTATTCTATCCATGCTCTCATCTGCTTTAATACATATGAATTCTCTGTTTAGGGTTATTCTGTTCTGTAGCAATAAATATCTCTGAAAAAAAAAAGCTTTTAATATTTAGAATAATGTACTCAGGTGTAAATGAAGGTTGCTCATTTGTCTCCCGGCTGCCCAGTCCCTAATAACCACACAGAAACTGTATTATTACAACACTGTTTGGCCAATGTCTCCGTCATATTTTTAGCTAGCTCTTACATCTTAAACTAAACAATTTCTATTATTTTATATTTTACCATGAGCCTTGTGGTTTGTGACCTTTTGCTTCTTAGACAACTACATGGCATCTACCTCTTTGGGCAGCTACATGGCATCTCTCTAACTCTGCCTACTCTCTCTGTATATCTCTGTTTGGATTTCCTGACTGGATTTTTTTTCTGCTAATCCATTGGCCAAAACAGCTTTATTCATTATCCAATAAAAGCTACACATATACAGAAGGACATTCCACATCACTTAGGCTAAAATCCCATTCGATTTAATTGTCGCAGTCAATAGTTGTAAAAGTTTGAATTTTAGTGGTAGGAGATTAGTTTTGAAAGGGCTCTACCATTAGTATTCTTGTCAGGAGAGTATGAGTGCATGGGAAGTTTCCATAGACTCTGCATCCTGAAATAGAATAATAACAAAATAGAAAACTTGTATTTGCTATAACAAGTAAAGTAATTTGTTTAAATTCTCACAAGTTCTGTAGATAAGAAACACTATATTTCCTTACTGTGAACTAAGAACACAAGCCTTTGGGGGGAAAGGTGTGGTCTTGGTACATACAAAATCTTTTTTGTGACTTAACTAGCAGCTAATAAAAGTGGATTTATCATGTTTTTCTGAATCCCTAGTGCTAAAGGTTTTGTTTTGTTTTGGCTGGTGGACCTTAAAAGCTTTCATAGCATAGTTTATCAAGCTATTTATTTTCTAGGCAGGAACTCACCCTTGGGAAATATATTCTAAGGGCTTCGTATTTTATCTTATTTTCAGAGAGTGGTAGAGATGAGGCAAGAATGAGGGCAGCATATAAGGTCGAGCAGAGAGGCTTATAGTGGGCATGGAATTGTGAGGAATCAGATTCCTTCAGGTCTGTGGGTGTGGAATTGTGAAGGAGGGGACCAGGTGGTAACATGACCTAAATTATGTCTTTTCCTTGCTGCACTCTCTAATTATGGTACCTGAGCTGTGGTTTCTACTTTCTGAGACAGGGTCTTTCTACATAGCCTGAAGTCAGAACTCACTATGTAGACTAGGATGACCTCAGACTCACAGAGATACATAGACCTCTGTTTCCCAAATGCTGGGATTAAAGGCACGCAGCTACCATGCCTGGCTGGAGAAAAGACTTTAAAGAGATGACTATGACGACACTAGGTCGTCTAAGAGGTTCAGTCCAGTACGACTGGTGCCTGAGTAAGATGAAAGATGAAAACGGACATCTAGTAGTGCAGGGAGTGTGCTGTGCATTTCAGAGAGACCTCGGGCTGAGTCTGACTTCTTCTGTTTCCTTTTTTCTTTTTCTTTTTTATTCCTTCCTTCCTTCCTTTTTTTCCTGTTTTTGGTTTTCATATTGTTTGGGAACAAATTTAGGAACAACTTCTTTGAGAATTCATTAATTGGTGAAGATGTTTTGATAAGAAAGCTGAAGCTAGAGATTTTATTCTCAGGATTTCATTCTGAGGAATCATGCAAGAGTAAGAGTTACTGATGCTGTGCTTGTTGATAATATTGATGACAGACAGCTTCAAGTCTCCAGTCTCCAGTAGACCCTCTGTAGCCATAGGAACAATGCTATGCTGGTTGCAGAGAGTCGTGTCCTGGTAAACTGGGTGTAGATACTGCCCTTTAGATCATGTAGACTATAGCAACTGGCTACGCTGAGCCCGAGTGATGCCAGAAAATGTGACAGGTGCAGAGCCACCTGCCCAGACTTTTATGCAAGGACAAGAAATGAGCTCCTATCATGACTTTACCACTATTTTTCTTGTTTTCTATCCCTTGTAGGGGAGGGGATATGTATAAATGTAACCAAATTATGGTAATTAGCATGTTCAAAAATTTGTCATTCTTTGTGGTAAAACGTTTAAAATTTGTTTTAGATACTGTTCATTTTTTAAAATGTTTTAGGGTAGTAAACAAAGTGATGGATTTTATTACAACCTTTTAACGTGTGTACACGCAGTGAATGTCACTGTTTCTGGACTGCAGAACACACAGTGATTTATCTTATCTCTAGACACATTTTACAAAAGCAAGTCAGAAGAAAAATATAATTCCCTTTTCTTCTGCCCTCCAGTTTCAGTTCAGTGATCAAATTCTCACCTGCCCTGAGCCTGTCCACAGAGCTGTGACTCTGAATGACTGCTCACCCCACTTCTCTGCTTGCCTGATGCTGAGGCTCAAGCTTTGTCTGCAGGAACGTGTCTTCAACATACTGTTCTGCAGTGAGGATGAGAAAGAAGAAAATAACAGCAGCGGGCACAGCAACAGTCAAGCCAGCTCATTTCTCCAGGAAGAAGTCAGGGAGATGTGCATTTGTATTCCATTTATTTGTTCAATACACAGAACTGCAGGGGTCTAGGTTCCTGGCACTGTTTTAGGCAAGAGTTAAGGCATCAAATAAGAGTCTTTGAAGCTATAAAACACATGGTCTTGTAAAAGGTACAACACTCAGCCATAAAACACATGGTTGTGTAAAAGGTTAAACACTCAACAATCATCCATTTTGCATCCATATTTTTATGACTAATGTAATTGTACAAAGTTGTAGAGGACAATGTGATGTTGGGATAAAAGTTTACCTTGCATAATGGCCAAATCAGTGTAATCAGGGTGAAAATCACTTCAAACACTTCATCCTTCTATTATTATGGTGATACATTCAAAATGGTCTTTTAGCTATTGTGACAGATGCACTATATTATTACTGACCTGACCCTGTTGCACACAGCTTCTGAAAGGAAACGTAGAGGAGATAACAACACTCACACATACAGTGTGGTCATGTGCAGGCCCCAGAAGACCATCATCTACAGACTCAGGGAAAGCACTCACAGAAGGAAGATGGTCCACAGACATTCTGACCTTGGATGTATTGCCTTCAGCACTGTGAGTAAAACAGTTTCTGATATTCAAGACACCTTGGGTGTGGAATTTTGTTAATTATCTAGTTCAGACAGCATCTGGGGACAGGGAAGGTCAGTCCATGTTCTAGAAGTTTCTTGAGGCCAGGAGGGGCAGTTTTCTGTATGGGTCTAGTCTCATCATAGCTCCTGTCATGAATCCATGTTCTTGACTCTGATTTGTGGCTGCTGACTGGGTGGATGATAAATACAGTCAAAACTATAACCAGGAGGAACTCTTTTGAGCATGTTATTAGTATTAAATATGAACTTAATCCATTCTTCTCAGAGTAATTTTCATAAGAATTTCTTTGCTTGCAATAACACTCGCATGTTTTCATAGGTATCAAATTTTACTTGGTCATTTACTTTACAAATGACTTTTGAATTACCTTGGAATTTTAAACATGCAGCCAGGCTTCCTTGCAGAATAACTTTTGTTTTGCTATTAAACTCCTTGTCGTAAATGTTGCAAGCTGTATTGGAATAAATTTAAACTTCCCTAATTGAGTTAGGTTTTATTAAAGTTATAGAACTATGGATAATTAAGTCAAGAACAATAAACTACACGGGATTCTAGTGGAAAAAAATCAATGCATGCGAATCCTATTGGTGTTTTTCCTAGAGATGCTAAATTAGGGTCTGCAGACTGCTTTGGTATGCTAAATTCGAGGCCTCTCCTTTAGCTGGTACACATTAGCAGAGGCATTGCTTTAAGAAGTAATAGAGATGGCTTCAGATAATGACATTAATTCCCTACTTTCTGTCTTTCTGGATACTGATGCTTCCCCTCCAGTACTCTGTGAGGGAGAGACTGTTTGCCGCACCCTTGTTTTTCTTCGTCAGAACCCTTTGAGTAGCAATGCTCAGAGATTTGGAATTACGCACATAGAGTAGGTGGTAAATAATTCATTTAAATAAGTTTCATTTTTTTCTGGAATATATTCTTATCATTGGGTATGGATAGAGTGATTACATTTTTAAATCTTTTGGAAGTTGTTTGAAATTTGAGAAGGTAAGATACAGATTCATTTGTCATCTTTATTTCTACAGAAATATTTTGAAAATTTATAGAACATTTGTTTTAAAAAGAACATGATTCCTTTTAATTAGTAGAAGATGTCATTCTTTCTTTGATTCTACTATCTGACTTACGTGTTATGAGATATGATTTGTATTAAGGTTAAGAGAAAATTTGAATTGAAAGTCATAGGTTATAGTACTTAGAAAGCATGCAAAAGTAGGAGTGGGAACCATGTAACTAAAAATCACAGAAAAACCCCCAGCACTCACTGTGTATATAAATTATGTGCACTTATATTCTCTGTGTACATTTTAACTTTGGTCATTGATTTTGCTCCCCTTCTTTTTACCCCACCTTTTACTGTTTTTTTTTCTTTTTTACCCACCATCTTGGTGTACAGGATTTTCTCATGGTACCTTGTCAGGTTCACACTGAGTGCAGTTTCTGAAAGCTCAAGGAGCTACGTTGAATCCATTTGTTGTGACCCTCATAGCAGCCTCACGAATCGTTCTTGTATACTTTTTGTAAAAGCTCAATAACTAGTTTTTGTGAGTTCCCAATGCCTCCCTTTCCAGTTTAAACTTGTGTGAAGAAAATAACAATTTTAGTATCAGAATGGTTCTTTCTTAAAATGGGAAGCCCACAGATGATGCAAATACTCTTGTGGGAACAGGTCCGTCTGATTTTTGAGGCCTTATTTTATAACCAGCCCATTTTTCTCATATTTTCTGACTTACATAAAGTTCTTCTAATGAGATATTTTAGTAACTACAAAAAGCTATGGGGACTTAACTCCAATGGTTATTGGATTTGTTATGTTTTTAAAATTGTGGGTTTTTCCCCTCATTTATAGAAACAGTGATTATAGTCTCAATCCAATGCAATTGAACTCAGAATAGCACTGGGTGCTTGTTAGAAGCATAGATTTGAGGTCTATGTTCTCCTTTTGACATCTCAAGCACTCAGTACTGAGTGTGTGCATTTATACAATGCTTCCAGGGTAGTTCTGACTAAGAAAGAGTTGAGATCTGAATCACTGGATACATCCTTATACACCAACCGTCCCCTGTGGCTTTTTTGGTTTAGTTTCATTTATATCAGAAAGTTTGCATGTTGTGTAGCAACATCTCTGCCTCTCATCTCACTGTTTTGCATTTGGCTTGCTAGTCAGTTGCTTGTTAATTGTTTTGATTCTGATGAAATGTTACTATATTGATATTTGTTGTGCCAAAAGCCAGCTTCCATGTTTACTTTTTCTCCTCTCAGATTCATTACTGTTTTCAGCCATGACTTATTAGCTTATGAAATTGCATTATTGTGTGTGTGTATATACATATATATATGCCATCAATTTATTGTTTTCCATTGATGATACATGGCCTTTCTTTATTAAAAATTAAAGGATTTCCTAAACAAATATAGAACAGATTACTAAATTGCTAAAAAGAAATAAAGCTATTACAGTTTGGCTAACTTGAATAAGAGATTTTTTGATAGATTAAAAAAAAACGAGTGAGAAAGAGCTGCCTTTTATGTCAGCATGTTTGTAGAAGTAGTGAATTGTAGATGAAAAGAAAAGAACACATTGTTGTTAAAAGGTAGTGAGGTCACTGATTACCACAACAATAATTTGTAGGCCACTTATGTTTTATCAGATTCTCCTAAAGATAAGGTGTAAATAAAAGATTGAAGGTCTTTGCTTATCTGGATTAGAGTCATACTGGTGGGAGGTGCAGGTAGTCAATAATCAATCAATAATTCATTAAACAAATGTTAACATTAAGACAGATGATAAATATTACAAAGTCAATGAAGTGATAAACTAGAATTGCTTTGTGGTTTCCTTGTACTGGGGACTGTTCAAAGTTTCTCTGAATAAGTAACAAGAAAGCTTATTAGAGTCCTTTGACCAGAGACAACCATGCAAAATTTAAGACCATCCATCTGTGTTGAAAGGTGAGCCTAAAACATTTGATGAGGCACAATACCATCTTGGAGAATAGTAAGCAGTAGGAAAGTGTTGGAAAGTGGATAAGTTAAATGGCCCACGGCTTTGCAAGAATGTTTACTAAGCTTAAATAAAACATTGTGTAGGTAAGAAGTGACATTGCTTTATTTAACATATTTTTAACAGAGTGTAGAGAAATATTAGAAGAAGCCATTAACAGGATTTCAGAAGGTAATAGTTTGTTAGGCAAGAAAGAGTGGAGTTATAGTATCATAGATGGAGTAGCAGACTTGCTGATTGGTCTACAGGCAAAGTTGGGAGTCAGAGAGCATTCAAGATACAAGTTGGAGCATCTTGAAAATGATGGCACTGGTTACTGAGAAGCAGGTGTTTGCTTCTCTACTCTTAAATTACTGAGGTTATTTGAAATGGAAAGCACTTCTGTGCTGTAGGAATTCCTCTCGCCAGTAATTTTTAAGTTACCCGCCCACATGGGCGTGACATCTTATACTATAAATGCCAATGTAAAGTGCACACTCGTCTGAACTCTCTTCTGGCTGTGGGATTTCAGTCGATGTTCTTTGTTTGAGCAGAGGACTATAATCCGTGAGTCTACCCCTAAATAAATAACCCTTTATTATACTCGATTCTGAGCTAGTGTGGGATTTATTTTAACCACACGTCTTCACTTCTATTTGCTGAAACATCTATGTTATATCTTCAAACAGCCTGGGTATTGAACTATTTGTGTAGATCTTTGAACTTAACCTTCTAATGTGTAATCTTGGCATTTGATGAGATCTTTAATGTGCATGGCCAAGTTATGGACACCATTAGCAGTGTCAATCTTTCCATAAGAACCCAAACTTACAGCTGGGAATGTAGCTCAGTGGTAGAGTACTTGCCTCATCCAAGTGAAGTGCTAAGTTCAATTTGTAGTATAGAGTCCATGTTCTATCCTTTCAACAAAAGCATGGCTTTTACTGTTTACTTATTGCTTCAGGTCATTTTAGCTCATGCAATCTGAAATGATGAAGGATCTGGAATGTTTTGATGTTTCTTTGAAGATCTTGAACCTTAATTACCAGCTGAATACTAAGCAATTCTCTAGTTCATCTTTATGCATTCACTTGACCCTATTATTCTGTCAACACAGGAATATGGATTTTCTTAATTGACTGAAGGCTATTATTCATCACACCTAGAGGATAGAGTCTGTTGAACAAGCTCGGTAAAAAATGAGACATCTGGTTACTTAGATAAATTGAAGGAACCCCAGTTGTGATGCATGCATCTTAGAGCATACATGTTTATATACATAAATATGTTAATCATATATGACTGCTAAACAGTACATTCTCATATTGCTGAGAAATTCAATTTATTTATCTTGTTAAGATATTTATACTTTAAAACTTAACATTATAACCACTTATAGGCATGGGGTTTAGTGATATTGAATGTATTCATCACATCATATAGCCATTAGCACCGTGTTGAAATATGGGCAGCAGGGTTGCGTCCCCAACACCCAGCTGCCTGCCCGCCTAGCTTTACCGGAAATAATTACATGGACACTGTATTCTTTTAATCACTGCTTGGCTCATTTCTACCTGGCCTCTTCTAGGCTAACTCTCGCACCTGGACTAGCCCATTTCTTATCATCTGTATAGCACCGGTCTTACCGGGAAGATTCTAGGTCGGAGCTTCATCGCGTGTGTCTGCCCGGGAGCGGGGCATGGCGTCTCTCTCTGAGGTGTCTGCTCCCGAGAGGAGAGCTGTCGAGTCTGACCTCACTTCCTCTTCCTCCCAGCGTTTTGTTCTGTTTACTCCTCCCACCTATCTCCTAACCAATGAGATGGGCCGAGGCAGTCCTTTATTAGCCAATGACCTTCCTCCATCAGCACCGTCCATCTCCATAATTCATTTAAAAATAATTATCATATTTATTTAATTTTTATAACATATTTAAATATATTTATGAGCAGTGAAATAGTTTTTTTATCAGATGAATTAGTGACCATTAGCTCACAAAAGAACAATAATTTTTGTGGTGAGTATACCAGAAAGTACTGCTATGGCAAAATATTGTATAGAATACATGATGAAGTGGGGCCCCCTTGCAGCATGAGGCTTCCAGATTTGCTCATCCCTGCAATCTGTGACCTTGTATCTCCTATCATTTATTCTTAACTCCTACTAACCTCAATGTTTGATTCTCTGTGTGTATTCAACATTTTGTTTGCTTTATGTGTGAGCATGCACATGTGTACATGTGTATATGTGTAAGTATGCTCACGTGTGTGTGTGTTTGTGTGCCTGTGTGTGTGTATAAGCACATATCTCTATGTGTATATGTGCATATGAGTATTCTTGTATGTGGAAACTAGAGGTCAGTGTTGATTATCTTAATCCCTCTACATGTTATACTTTGAGACAAGGTGTCTTATCATCAATTTGGCTGGACTGATAGGCCAGCAAGCTCCTGGGATCTTTATGTCTCTGCCTCCCCAAGTGCTCGGATTAGAGATGTACATTCAGCATTTTTTGTAGGCTCTGGGAATTGAACACAGGTCTTACTGCTTGTATGACAAATACTTTAATGATTGAGTCATCTCCTCAGCCTTTTTGCTTTTTAAAAATCTTACATATACCTGTGAATTGAAGTTCTAAGCAAAAACCTTATATTAAATAGTCCTTAAGGCCAACTGACTAATTAGAACTACCATGATTTTGGAGGATTGGAAGGTTACAGATCTTTGTTTATCATATTTAGGAACTCTTTGATTGTTTGTTTCTGAGACCAGCTTTCTCTGTGTAGCCCTGGTTGTCCTGGAACTCATGCTGTAGACTAGGTCAGCATTGAACTCAGAGATCCATTCCTAAAGGCTATCTATGTTCTACTTCTTTGATCTAACATCCATCCTTGTGACTTGTAGAAAAATTCTCTTGAAATGTAGCAAAAGACTATTAGTTTCACTGACTCAAAGGTTCAGAATGTCATCAGATAACATTGGAGGCTTATAACAGCAAATTCCATGGCTTATTTTATCTAGTCTACCTTCTGTTACCATCAGTGTATTTTAAAAGTGTCTTGATCTATAAATTTCTTTTATTTTTTTGTAACTATAAGAACTTCATAAAACTGTTTTCAAGCTTGAATATGTTTTTTTTTTTAGGGGGGGTAGCAGAGTCTGTGTTTCTAGACCATGGTTGCTCATATTTGGGTCAAAAAATCAACTCTCTTTTATTCTCTTTGGAGAGCTGTGTTTTTGTGTTGACATACTTGAGGTCATAAAGTGCTTTTATTTTGTGTCTGGCTTGCTTCAGTTTTCTTGATGTCCCCAGATGCACCCACGTGGTGACAAATAGCAGGTCCCCTTCTTCAACACCACTTCATGTCCTGCCATGGATACTCTGGGGGTATGCTGGATTTCCTTATCTCTTCGTCTTCAAATGGACCTTTTGGTTGTGACCACATCATGTTGTCCTGAACAATGCAGCAATGACCATAGAGTTCAGGTGTGTCTAGAAAATAATGGTTTCATTTCCTTTGGCAGTGGTGGGTTTGTTGGATTATGTCTAATTAATTTAATTAATTAATTTAAACACTCTTTTAAAGTTTGTTTTATTTTTTTATTTTCATGTATCTCTACAAGATATTTTATATTTTTACGTATGTCTATAAGATAATGGTTTTATTTCTTTTGGCAGTGGCGGGCTTGCTGGATTGTGCCTGACTTATCCTCTTTTAAAGTTCATTTTATTTTTATTTATTTATTCATTTTATTTTATTTTTTTTATTGAGAAAAGAAAAAAAACGTTTCCCCCTCCTCCCAGCCTCCCATTTCCCTCCCCCTCCTCCTACTCTTCTCCCCCTCCTCCCACCCTTCTTCCCCTCCCCCCACTCCTCTCTCCCTCCCTCTCCAGTCCAAAGAGCAGTTAGGGTTCCCTGACCTGTGGAAAGTCCAAGGTTCTCCCCCCTCCGTCCATGTCTAGGAAGGTGAACATCCAAACTGGCTAGGCTCCCACAAAGCCAGAACATGAAGTAGGATCAAAACCCCATGCCATTCATTGTCCTTGGCTTCTCATCAGCCCTCATTGTTTGCCCTGTTCAGAGAGTCCGGTTTTATCCCATGCTTTTTCAGTCATAGTCCAGCTGGCCTTGGTGAGCTCCCAATAGATCAGCTCCACTGTCTCAGTGGGTGGGTGCACCCCTCGTGGTCCTGACTTCCTTGCTCATCTTCTCCCTCCTTCCGCTCCTCATTGGGACCTTGGGAGCTCAGTCCAGAGCTCCAGTGTGGGTCTCTGTCTCTATCTCCATCCATCACCAGATGAAGGTTCTATGGTGATATGCAAGATATTGGTCAATATTGCTATAGGATAGGGTCATTTCAGGTTCCCTATCCTCAGCTGCCCAAGGAACTAATTGGGGACATCGCCTTGGGCTCCTGGGAGCCACTCTTGGTTCAAGTCTCTAGCCAGCCCTAAGGTGGCTCCCTTAACTAAGAATTGTGCTTCTATGCTCCCCTAACCAGCCTTCCTTTATCCCACTCATCCTGTTTCCCCAAGTTCCCCCCATCCTCCCCTTCTCACTTTTCTCTCCCCATCTCCCTTTACCCCAACCCACCCCACCCCCAAGATCCCACTTTTCTCCCCGGCAATTTTGTCTACTTCCCATAGGCAAGAGGATAACTATATGTTTTTCCTTGGGTTCACCTTCTTATGTGGGCACGTACACAAGAGTGCAGGTGTTTGGGAAGGCCAGAGGAGGCATCGACTTCTCTGGAGCTGGAGTTATCTCATAAGTACTGGAAACTGAGCTCAGGTCCTTTGCAAGAGCAGCAGTACATGTTCTCAATAAAGAACTGTCTTCACATCATTTTCCATGATGCTTTCTACACAACTGCATTGATCTCTGTTCTCTTCAGCAGCTTCTCCTGTTTCCACACCTGATGACGGAAGTTACAAAATAATCCCACACTAGTTTAGAATTATGTATAATAAAGGGTTATTTATTTAAGAGAGATTCACAGAGCACTGTCTTAGATCACAGTCCTCTGCACGAAGGGGGAACAGGAACCGAATCTAGCAGCTGGAACTGAAAACAGGAAGCAAGACTGTGAGTGCATGCCTTATAGTTGCATTTATAGGATAAGAGACCATGCCCAAGTGTGCTGGTATCTTAAAGGCTATTGGCCAAAGGAGCACCCACAGCACCTCCCCCTTTTGTTTAAATAAGAGAGTTTCAAACCCAATATAAGACTATGTACACTAGGAACAGATATCAAATATAATGTTAGAATTACAACCAGCATAAACAATATTAAGGAAAATATCCTAATGCTTTAACAAACATTCTATCCTAAGGAGTCTAAGACTCAGTCTAAGTCACACCCTCACTGACATTTGTTGTGTCTCTCCCTCCACCATACTCTACCCCAAGACAGGATTTCTTTGGGTAACCTTAATTGTTCTTGGCTGTCCTGTAACTTGTTCTGTAGACCAGGCTGGCCTTGAACTCAGAGATCCTCCTGCCTCTGCCTCCCCAGTGCTGGAATTAAAGGCATGTGCCAGCAGCTCCTGACTTTATCCTTCTGGTAGTGGCTTTTGACCAGGGACAAGGTACTGTCTCATCATGTGACTGATTTGCATCTTCTTGTTAGCTAACAAATGTGGAGTATCTCTCTATAAACCCATATCTGGATGTTCACCTAGTTCCACAGTTTTTAGTTGACTCATTTGTTTTTCAAGTATTAAGGTGTATGAAGTTTTCATGAGCTTTGAATATTTGCTCAATAAATTCTTCTAGGAATTTTGTGGTTTCAGAATGCATTTAAGGCTTGTATCCTTTGGCACCAATCTCTGTATAATGTGTGTATATGATAAGGGTCCAGTTTCATATCTGTGAATATGGAAGTCAGTCCATCTTCTCAGCACCATTTATTGAAGAGATCAATCATTTTGCCTTTATGTCTTGGTTCTAGGGGACTAAAATTAGCAGGGTGCATTACTCAGATTTACACTTTGATGATATGCTTTCCCCTCTAGTGATAGGGTAAGCTCTCCCTTATCATTGTGTATACTATGAGACCCTGACCCATGACTCTTCATATATCCTCCTTGGATGAGCCATGCCCTGCTTTAGAAGGCCTCTCATCATTAGCAGAACTGAAGGAGTTAGAGGAGACATAAGTAGATAAAGAAAGTGAAAGAAGTTTCCCTGAGATGGTTGTTTCTCCTTCCTGGAAGACATTATAAGGAGAAATGGTGGGAAAGTACGGAAAAGTTTTCAAAACAGGACCAGCAGGGCAAAGGGGAGAACCCAGTGACTCTATGAGATACCTAGCATCTGTTTAGTGGATTCTTTGCTCCAGGATGCTTCCCATCCTAAACGGATAAGTTGTTACTCTCCCTTTCTCAGTGGCTTGACTTCTGTCATTCTCAGACAGTCAATTGTTTAACTGTGCCAGGAAAGGATCTTAGTGATTCCCTAGCACACTGTGAGTGCATCACTACAGTTTTCTATCCTTCAAATGGGGCTGAACATTTAGTACTAGGGCTGCTGAATCATTCATTTGTGGCTTTTAACTTTACTTTTGGCTGCTACTGTAGAGTCATCACCAGCTGCACACAAATAGAGCTATTCTATATTTTGAGTACAAACTTACGATTTGGGATTTTGATAAACCAATTCATAGATTTAGGCTCATATTTCTTCCATGGATACTGGACAAATTGAATTATTTTTAAAAGTGGAGTGGATTTTATGTTTAAAGAAGCCTGTATAATTGCCTTTAGCTTCTTTCTATATTTAAATACTTCTTTGAGGGGAAAGCATAGAGCCTAATACCTTTGAAGCTGGAATTAAAGTGCATTAAAGCTTTCTTGAAACTTGCTATCTGTCATCCTAAATCCTCTTGAAGTTAGGTATAAAGAATAATAGATATGTATGCAGTCAGGATACTGAAGATTTTTTTGCTGGCTTTTGGATTAGAAGATTTTCAACTATCAGTGTCTAAGCTTCAACTTACTGACAGTTTTGTTAAGGCCAAAATAAGATTCTAATAGTTGAGATTGTAAAGGGTGGTTTTTCATTAGATGAGGCAATGTGTCAATTAAAAGGGTACTGAGATAAAGAAATAGAAACTAGATTAAGTTTAAACTTTTTCATGGATGATAAGAAAATCCATTTTTGAGTTACAGTGCATGAGAGATACACTATAAAGGTAAAGTGGAAATACCTTACTAGTTTAAAGATGGCCTTTGCTCCTCAAAAGACTTGTCAGCTTCTTGATACTAATTTCAAAACTATATATATATATATATATATATATATATATATAGCAAATTTTAAATACAATGAAATTCCAAGGCTAAATAATGGTAGCATCTTGCAAAGAATTTATGATCACTGCTTTTCTTTCTCCACAGTCCTTACTGTTTGAACTCTGAGCACTTGTCATCAGTATAGCTTCTAATCTCACAAAAAGCCAGAAATCTACATTTGATGTATATCCACAAAAATAAATACTGTGTATGCTTTAATGTGACTATCACCTTTTAGAACTATGTGTGGCAAGCCTAGGCTTAAGATTTGAGCATTCTCAGGAAAACTAAAGATGTGTCAATAAGATGCACTCATACTAACGTAACATTTGCTACTCTGTTGACAGAGGTTTCCATCCCTCCTGGTCCCGCAGTTGTTCAGTTCCAAAGAAATACACAGTGGTCTACATTAATTATAAATTTATTGGCCTATTAGCTCAGGGTTATTATTAACTCTTATATCTTAACCCATAATTCTTGTCTGTGTTAGCCATGTGGCTTGATACCTTTTATCAGTGAGGCATTCTCATCTTGCTCTCTCTGTGTCTGAGTGTTGACTGCAGACTGAACCTTTCCTTTTCCCAGAATTCTCCTGTTCTTGTTGCTCTGCCTATACCTCCCGCCTGGTCACCCTGCCTATACTTCCTGCTTGGGTACTGGCCAATCAGCATTTTATTAAAGTAATACAGCTGACAAATCTTTACACTGTACAGGTACAAGATCATTGTCCCATAGCACTCCTCTAACTAATCATTATGAATAAATTAAGTTTCTCTCTGATGGCTACTGAATCTCATGAAAATGGCTTATTAGATATTCCTAAGTTTAGATAACCTGCTTAAGACCGTTGAACAAAAGATATAGGCTGTGTGTCCAGTAAGATTCTCAGAGAATGAGCAAGGTTTCTGCCACTAGTGGAATGAAGCTATGCATCCACACAGAGTAAATTTAGAGCAGCCATTTGCTTCTCCCTAAGCACCACCCAGCCCTTATTTGTTTCTTTAAGAGCTTGCTTAATAGAAAAAGCACAATGTTGATACTAACCCTCTCCTCCTGTTTCTGTGTTTGGTAGAAGAGCAATGTTGTCCTAGAATTCTTTTTCTCTGTTATACATACAAGCCTCTTTTAGATATAAAATATCAAGATACTTTCTCAATTTTAGTTCTGAGAATTTTAATTTTGGGGAGTATTGACAAGGATTTACGTGGGTTGATCTTGTTTAAGGTGCATTCACTTTCTTGACTCTTACAAACTTAACATGTCTTTAAACTTTCTCTTATCGTTTTTCCTCAACTTCTGAGACTCGATTGATAGATTCATTGTGCACTTGTTTGCCATTATCATGTAGGTCTGTTAATTGCCCCTCATCTATTTACATTTTTGACTTAGTATATTATCTTTTCTTCACTTGCCCAGCTTTGTTACTCCGTTGCTAAGAGCACCTAGGAAGGTTATGATTTCTTCACTTGCCCAGTTTTGTTACTCCGTTGCTAAGAGCACCTAGGAAGGTTATGATTTCTTCACTTGCCCAGTTTTGTTACTCCGTTGCTAAGACTGGGCACCTAGGAAGGTTATGATTTCTGTTTTTGTGAGCTTTATCTCTACAATTCACATTTAGTTTATTTTTGTTCATTGTATTTCTTTGGTTTTCCTTTTTGTTGTTTTTTATTTTTGAGACATGATTTCTTTGGAGCCTATCCTGGAGCTCACTCTATAGACTAGGTTGGCCTCGAACTCACAGAGATCCACCTGCCTCAGCTATATTTTCTGTTTATTTAAAGAAAGAAAATTTGTAAATGGTTGTTAAAACTTATGGTGTATACTTTAAAATCCATTCTAGATGATTACAATTTGTAATTCACCAGCAAATGTTAATACTTCTTATTTAGTTTTTAACTTTGTGACTTGGGGCATGATGTATAACTTTTACTGCACTCTGGACATTTCATCTATTTTGGCAAGGGGCTGTGTATCCTTCTAAATATTTACTTAGTAAGAAGTTGCTCTGCTTTGGCTGAACATTTGCCCTGGTACTTCATTGAGTTTTATTAACAGAGCTTTCCTTGTGCTGTCTGTAATGAAGGGAAGGCATGTAAAACATCTATGGTGCATTTTTCTTGTCTTGGGTTCTCAACCTATTTTAATTTTCGCTTTGACTGCTCTGGTCTTATTTCCAGAGTTTAAATCTATCCTTAAAGGGAGGGGCCTCGGGCTCTTTTGCTTACATCTCAAGTTGCTTTAGCCTAAAGCACTATTTTGTTTTGTGCAAAACAAAATGAAATTCAGGGCCAATCAAACTCATCTTGTAATTGCTCTATTACTACTCCATGTTATCTGTGCAGAAAAATTCACTAAACTTCTTAGGGCCTTGTTCTCCTCATTTGTGAAATGGATTGAGTCACTGGCTCATCTGCTCTTTGAATGAGCCCAGTGTCCTTCACTGAGGTCTTGCTTTCTGCTAGGCCCTGCACTGGGTTTGCAGTAGAAGCCAATCTGGTAAGCTCTCACAGCCCCTCTCTCAGGAGTTGTCATTGTTATACGTGAGAAAATGGACCAGTCCTGATGGGGAACAGCTGATATGGGCAGTGATGAGAATGTTTCTGGTGCTGAAGGAAGGCTACTTGAGGATGTGACAGTTCGTTCACACATATATTTCACCTATATTATCTCCTTTAACCCTTATGACTCCTCTATAATGTTGATATGAGAATTACTTCTACTTTACTGATAAAAACTAAGGCCTAGAATGGTTAACTAGTTGATTCAAGAACTGTAAGTAAATATAAAAATAAAATCTCACTTTAAAAATAAAATCTCAATCTATTATTTTCACTCTTAATACAACTGTGCCCTTGCATGTTAGTTTGTGTTGAAAGACTTATGAAGATGAAATGTTGGCAGAATCTGTAATCAAGATTCTAGAATGGAGAAATAGTTTTATTTTATTCAGAAACACAAACACACACAGAGACAGAGAGAGACAGAGAGACAGAGACAGAGAAACAGAGAGAAAGAGATAGATAGGCTATAGAACTCCAGACATAACAAGCTATTTTCAAATGTGGGACTCTATGTCAGATTAAATGTATATCTTGAAGAAGGGGTAGGGCAGAAAGCCAGGCCAGTAGATAAAAATAAATATTAATTGTGAGTTCATCAGAAAGGAAGGAAAGAGAAAGGGAAGAATATGGGGAGAAACCTTTACTGTGGTTTCCATAGGAAGGAATGAACAAGTCAGGGCATACAGGCTTAGAGTTGGAATGACTTCAGTGGACTTTAGAGGGGAGGGCTTTCCAAGTATGTGCTCCTGGGTTAATTAAAACCATTGGGGTAGAATCTGAGAAGTCTGCTCTCTGTTCTCCTAAACCCAACCTCCCATTCTCCCTCATACTGCTACAGCAGACCACCAACTGCAGCCTCCCTTCTCCCCAGCCCACATGTCCTATGGATCCCACACACCATTCCCTTCTCACTTCTCTCTCGCAACTCATCATACTATCCCAGACCCAACTCCAGCAGGTATGCCCTGCACAACCATAAGCCTTGCCTGCCTTACATCAGGTAGGCTGCCTGCAGACCTTTCCTCTTTCTCTGCTTCCAAAGGCACAATCCATTAGTCTCCTCTCTAGTGCTTGAAATGATTACCATCTGCGGCCTCCCTTCTGACCTTGATCCACATCTCCTATAGATCCCAAAGATTACTCTGTCCTCACCTCCTTCTATTCATTTGGTACTGTACACCAGACTCAAACACCAGCAGGCATTCCCTGCAAATACAGCAGTTGATCCATCTTATACCTGTCGGAAAGGCCAAGATCAGTATCACAAGTGAAAGCTTATGCTGGTGAGGATATGGAGCAAGGAGAACAACCCTCCATTGCTTGTGAAAGTGCAAACTTGTAGATCAACTATGGAAATCGGCATAGCAGTTCTTCAGAAAGTTGAGAATGATGCACCTCAAGACCCAGCTATACTTCTCTTGGGCATTTACACAATGAATCCTTCATCCTACTACAAGGTCACTTTCTAAAAAACATTCATTGTGGGTTTATTCATAATTGCCAGCAACTGGAAACAAAATAGATGTCATTCAACAGAATAATGAGTAAATGAAATGGTTCATTTACACAATGGAGTCTTACTCAGGTGCTAAAAAATGTAATCACGAGATATGAAGGCAAATGGATGGAACTAGAAAAATAATCATCTTAGACCCAGATAAATAAGCATGTTATGTATTCATTGAGAGGTTGATATTAGTTAATAAGTACTTGATAACTAATTGATGTGGGAGTGTCATATATCAATCTGTTGATTTCATTGGTTAAGTAATAAAGAAACTGCTTGGCCCTGATAGGTTAAAATATAGGTGGGAGGAGTAAACAGAACAGAATGCTGGGAGGAAGAGGAAGTTAGCTCAGAGGCCATGCTCCCCTCTCCCGGGCAGACGCAATGAAGCAAGCCGCCAGGTCAGACATGCTGAATCTTTCCCGGTAAGTGCATCTTGGGGTGCTACACACATTATTAGAAGTGGGCTAGTCCAAGTGCGAGAGTTAGCCTAGAAGAGGCTAGATATAATGGGTCAAGCAGTGTTTAAAAGAATACAATTTGTGTGTTGTTATTTCGGAGCATAAGCTAACCAGGCTGCCAGGAGCCGGGCTGTGGGAAGAGGCCCGCAGCTCCTTCAACAACTATTATACAATCTGAAGATGCAGAAAGGTTAGATAAAGAGGAGGTGTCTAGAGAGGACAAATGGATCTCCCTGGGAAGGGGAAACAGAATAGATTTTACAAGTGGACTGGGAGAGAGTGGATGGATCAGATGAGGGGATGGGATAGATGTCATGAGAGATGGCTGGAGTTGGGGATATTTGGGGGGTGGTGTGGACATAGTGAAGTGGAAACTTACTGGACTCTATTACAGTGATCTAATGATGACTTCTAGCTTTAGGGGATATGGAGTCTCAAATGACCACCTCTTTTAACTAGGCAAGGCTTCCACTGGAGGGACTGGGTTGCATTCAGTTTAACTAAGGGGAGATCCCATGGCAATCCCTAAACAACCCAGGCTGATGCGAATACAAAGGGTTTCTCTCTGAAAATTTACAACAGGTTCCTATAGCCTAGGACAACATCTACACAACTCATTCATTAAACATGGAGAAGTAGAGCTGGTGACCACGTGGAGCCTTCATCCCTACATTCTACTCTCTCTGGTGCAGGAAGGTTCTCTGAAAGTTATCAGAAGAGAAACATGAAGAACAACCAATCCACAAAACCTTCGACCTACAATCTATCCTATATTCTGCCTGCAAAATGTGCTAGGTCAATATTGGCACAGAATATTTGGGAGTAGCCAACCAATGTCTAATTTGATTTAAACCTACTCTACAAGGAGACAATATATAGCACTGCTTAGGTAACACAAGAACCAGAGACTAGATAGCCCAGAGACTGAGAGTAAAACCAAACACACATGACTATGGTGATATCTTGTTTGTACAAACAAAGCTTGCCTGAAGATCAGAGGGTGGAGCTAGCCACTAGCTAACCATAGAGGTCTTGAGGTCTGTATAGACAGACAAGAAGTGATATGATAGGGCAGAGAGAGGAAGTAATAAGGCAGGAGGAAACAGGAACTCAGACCCTTTTCAACTGGGCTGTGGAATAGGTAAGGTGGCTGTGGTTTTCCTCCTTGTCTCTCTGTTCTTTCAGCATTTTCCACAGTATCTGATGCCGGACTCTTATTATGAAGACATATTAGAATTTGTGCTACATATGATTGGTCTAAAAAGTTTCTAATGATATTCTGCTATACTCATAGATCAGTGCCTTATCCAATAATCATCAAAAAGGTTTCCTCCAGCAGCAGATGGGTACAGATGCAGAGAACAGACATTATGTAGAAAGAGAGTCTAACTGGGAGGTCTCCATAAAATCCCTCCCCTTAGAGCTCAGGGAATCCCATGAAAGAAGAGGTGGCAAGATTTTTAAGAGTCATAGTGGATGGAGGACACCAGGAGAACAAGGCCATCTGCACCAGCTAAGCAAGTCATGTATGAGCTCACAGAGACTGAAGCAACAAGCGTAGGGCAGACATGGATCTATCTATACCAGGTTCTGTGTGCATATATTATAGATATTAGCTTAGTCTTTTAAAATAGAACTCCTAACTATGAGAAGGAGTGGGTCTCTTCTTCTATTGCTTGCTCTTGGGACTCTTTTCCTCCTGTTGTTTTGCTGTGTCCAACATTGATATGAAAGTTTTTGTTTTATTGTATTATATTTTATTTTCTCCTGTTGTCCTGTTTAGTTGCAATCTCTTAGAAACCTTTTCTAATGAGAGACATAAAGGAAGTGGATCCAGAGGGCAGGTGAGGTGGGGAGGGACAGGGAGGAGCATGGAGAGGGAAAACTATAATCATGATACAGTGTATGAGAAAATAATCTATTTTTAACAGAAAGCATTTCAATAATTAAAAACTCCAGAATCTGAGAAATCACTAGGGAGGGCTGTTGGTATGGCCTTCGCACTGTTGGACTTGCATATGAAAGGTATATCACTTGCTGGCAAATAGTTCCTACTTATTAGCAGGCATATGCTGGTCTAGGCAGGTAGTCCTTTCCCTCCTGAGGCAGTGAGACCCAGATGGCCAAAGAATAAAAACCAGAAAATAAAAAATGGCTTGTCTAGTGGAGTATTAATCATTTGCTATAGGACCTAGGGACAGAATTTATGTTGTTTTATTTTCATAGCATCCCTTAAGATAGGACTTCTGTTCAGTTTTATAGCTGAAGGAATTGGTGTTGAACAATGTGAGAGTAGACCTAATTTGGGGCGAAACTCAGACAGCACCACTGCACTTGCTAATGGGTATGTCTGTGATGGTGCAGTGGCCATAAAAGATATATAAGGCTTCTCTCTTGATGTGTGATCAGTAGTGTCCCTGAGAATGTTCCCCTGAAGAGTGATGTGACGAATCTCGACCTGTCTGGTGTGGAGAGAGCGCTGCTAACAGGCAGCTCCATCAGCCAAGTGTGGCCTTAAAGATGATGGTACAGGGGGATGTGAGTCAGCTTCATGTGTGTCTCCAGTCTAGCCTTCTTGCACGACTGTGGCTGGGAAGCACTGAATGACTTCTATGCCAAGGTTTCAAAAATAACTCCAGAATGTTTGAGGATTCAGAACAGTGTAGAAGAATTGAGGTTAATGAAATAAACCAGAAATGGAAAACCAGATGGCGACATGTTAGTTATGTGGAAGTCTACCACAGGACAACTTTGCATGCTGGCAGCACTTCCAAGGAAATCGGACTGTAGTTAACTTCAGGACAGTCTGGATGCTTGGAAAGTGCACAGATTTCCGCTGTTTATTTCCCCTTTCTACGTTCTGCAGCACTGTATCTCTGGTAATTAAGATGGAGCTTATGAATTAGTATTTATTATGTTCTAAGTGTTTTTACTGTTTCTTAAAAGTAGACTGTAGTACACTTCCTGATCAACCTACAGGGCTACACTGCCCGGTACCTCCTCTCTCTTCCTATCCCATCCAGCTTACATCCAGATCCCCCCACCTTCTGTTTCTCTCCCCCCTCCCTTCCCTGGTGGCAGAGTGCCTCTCTGCTCTGCCTGCTTGGGCGCTGGGTCCTAACCCCAAGCGCAGGGTAAAGGGGAGCTCGGGGGCTTCTTTGTCCCCATAGCCCGCCTGCAGCAAGCAGGGTGGGCCCTTTGTCTGCGAGCGAACCAAGCAGCACGGAGTTTCGATCAGGGCACCTAGTGAGACACCATTGTGGTGAGTGAGTGCTGCGGCACCCGGGAACAGCCCGCCTACACTTCCTGATCAACCTACAGGGCTACACTGCCCGGTACCTCCTCTCTCTTCCTATCCCATCCAGCTTACATCCAGATCCCCCCACCTTCTGTTTCTCTCCCCCCTCCCTTCCCTGGTGGCAGAGTGCCTCTCTGCTCTGCCTGCTTGGGCGCTGGGTCCTAACCCCAAGCGCAGGGTAAAGGGGAGCTCGGGGGCTTCTTTGTCCCCATAGCCCGCCTGCAGCAAGCAGGGTGGGCCCTTTGTCTGCGAGCGAACCAAGCAGCACGGAGTTTCGATCAGGGCACCTAGTGAGACACCATTGTGGTGAGTGAGTGCTGCGGCACCCGGGAACAGCCCGCCTACACTTCCTGATCAACCTACAGGGCTACACTGCCCGGTACCTCCTCTCTCTTCCTATCCCATCCAGCTTACATCCAGATCCCCCCACCTTCTGTTTCTCTCCCCCCTCCCTTCCCTGGTGGCAGAGTGCCTCTCTGCTCTGCCTGCTTGGGCGCTGGGTCCTAACCCCAAGCGCAGGGTAAAGGGGAGCTCGGGGGCTTCTTTGTCCCCATAGCCCGCCTGCAGCAAGCAGGGTGGGCCCTTTGTCTGCGAGCGAACCAAGCAGCACGGAGTTTCGATCAGGGCACCTAGTGAGACACCATTGTGGTGAGTGAGTGCTGCGGCACCCGGGAACAGCCCGCCTACACTTCCTGATCAACCTACAGGGCTACACTGCCCGGTACCTCCTCTCTCTTCCTATCCCATCCAGCTTACATCCAGATCCCCCCACCTTCTGTTTCTCTCCCCCCTCCCTTCCCTGGTGGCAGAGTGCCTCTCTGCTCTGCCTGCTTGGGCGCTGGGTCCTAACCCCAAGCGCAGGGTAAAGGGGAGCTCGGGGGCTTCTTTGTCCCCATAGCCCGCCTGCAGCAAGCAGGGTGGGCCCTTTGTCTGCGAGCGAACCAAGCAGCACGGAGTTTCGATCAGGGCACCTAGTGAGACACCATTGTGGTGAGTGAGTGCTGCGGCACCCGGGAACAGCCCGCCTACACTTCCTGATCAACCTACAGGGCTACACTGCCCGGTACCTCCTCTCTCTTCCTATCCCATCCAGCTTACATCCAGATCCCCCCACCTTCTGTTTCTCTCCCCCCTCCCTTCCCTGGTGGCAGAGTGCCTCTCTGCTCTGCCTGCTTGGGCGCTGGGTCCTAACCCCAAGCGCAGGGTAAAGGGGAGCTCGGGGGCTTCTTTGTCCCCATAGCCCGCCTGCAGCAAGCAGGGTGGGCCCTTTGTCTGCGAGCGAACCAAGCAGCACGGAGTTTCGATCAGGGCACCTAGTGAGACACCATTGTGGTGAGTGAGTGCTGCGGCACCCGGGAACAGCCCGCCTACACTTCCTGATCAACCTACAGGGCTACACTGCCCGGTATCTCCTCTCTCTTCCTATCCCATCCAGCTTACATCCAGATCCCCCTACCCCCTGTCTCCCTCCATCCCTCCCTTCTTGGAGCAGAGTGCCTCCCTGTTCAGCCTGCCTGGGCGCTGGGACTGAACCCGAAGGTGAGTGCAAAGGGGAAGGTGGTAGCTCCTTTGTCTCCATAACCTGCCTGCAGCAAGCAGGGTGGGCCTTTGTTTGCAAGCTAACCAAGCAGCAAGGAGATCGGAACTGGACTCCAGGAGAAACATCACGGGGGAGTGACATCACTTGGAAGGTACATCAGTTGGCAAGAAGACCTGATCCTGTAAAAGAAGATCCATAGGAGAATATTGGAAGGAAGAGATGGGGAGACGCCAATGCAAGAATTCACCCAACAATCTGAAGAACAACACGAAACCACCAGAAGCCAGCGACCTCACAACAGGAGGACATGAACACCTTAATCATGAAGAAGGAGAAAAAACTGACTTCATGACAGTGATTGACACCCTTAAACAGCATATAAAAAACGCCCTTATAGAAATGGATGAGAAGTATAACAGAAAGTTCGAGGAATTGAGTAAATCAGTGAATGATACCCTAGGAAAGCAAGGAAAAACAATCAAGCAGATAATGGAAACAGTTCATGATTTGAAAAATGAAATGGAGGCAAAGAAGAAAACACAAACAGAGGGCCGGCTGGACATGGAAAATCTAGGTAAACGAATAGAGACTACAGAAACAAGCATAACCAGCAGAATACAAGAGATAGAAGAAAGAATCTCAGAGTCTGAGGATAACATAGAGAAAATAAACGCACTGATCAAAGAAAACAGCAAGTCCAACAAACTCTCATCACAAAACATTCAGGAAATATGGGACACAATAAAAAGACCAAACCTAAGAATAATTGGAGTAGAAGAAGGAGAAGAAGTGCAGCTCAACGGTCCAGAAAATATACTTAACAAAATTATAGAAGAAAACTTTCCCAACCTGAAGAAGGATGTACCTATGAAGGTTCAAGAGGCATACAGAACCCCAAATAGGCTGGATCAAAAAAAAACATCCCCTCGCCATATAATAATCAAAACACAAAATATACAGAATAAAGAAAGAATATTAAGAGCCGCAAAGGAAAAAGGCCAACTTACTTATAAAGGTAAACCTATCAGACTTACACCTGACTTCTCTATGGAAACCATGAAAGCCAGAAGGTCCTGGATAGATGTCCTGCAAAAACTAAGAGACCATGGATGCAAGCCCAGACTACTATATCCAGCCAAGCTTTCGTTCACCATAAATGGAGAAAACAAAATTTTCCACGATAAAAACAAATTTAAGCAATACGTAGCCACAAATCCAGCCTTACAGAAAATAATAGAAGGAAAATCACTAACCAAGGAGTCCAACAAAGACCTCAATAACTCAGACATCTAGAGACCCTTCACCAGCGCAACTCAAAGAAGGGAAACACACAAACCCTACTACTTAAAAAGTGACCGGAGTTAACAACCACTGGTCATTAATATCACTTAATGTCAATGGACTCAACTCACCTATAAAAAGGCACAGGCTAAGAGACTGGATACGAAAACAGGATCCAACATTCTGCTGTCTACAAGAAACACACCTCAGCCACAAAGACAGGCACCTACTCAGAGTAAAGGGCTGGGAAAAGGCTTATCAAGCAAATGGACCTAAGAAACAAGCAGGTGTGGCCATACTAATTTCTAACAAAGTTGACTTCAAACTTAAATCAATCAAAAGAGATGGAGAGGGACATTTTATACTCATAACAGGAAAAATTCATCAGGAAGAAATCTCAATCCTGAATATCTATGCCCCTAATATAAAAGCACCCACGTATGTAAAAGAAACATTGCTAAAATTCAAGGCAGCCATCAAACCGCACACACTAATAGTAGGAGACTTCAACACTCCTCTTTCACCAATGGACAGGTCAATCAGACAGAAACCTAACAGAGAAATTAGAGAATTAATGGAGGTAATGAAGCAAATGGACTTAACAGACATCTATAGAATATTCCACCCAAATAGGAAAGAATATACCTTTTTCTCTGCAGCTCATGGAACCTTCTCGAAAATTGACCACATACTTGGTAACAAAGCTAACTTACACAGCTACAAAAAAATATTACTAACCACCTGTGTCTTATCAGACCACCATGGATTAAAGTTAGAATTCAACAACAATGCTACCCCCAGAAAGCCTACAAACTCATGGAAACTGAACAGTCAACTACTGAACCATACCTGGATTAAGGAGGAAATAAAGAAAGAAATTAAAGTCTTCCTTGAATTCAATGAAAATAAAGAAACAACATACTCGAACTTATGGGACACTATGAAAGCAGTCCTGAGAGGAAAGTTCATAGCACTAAGTGCCCACTTAAAGAAAACAGAGAAAGCACATATTGGAGACTTAACAGCCCACCTGAAAGCTCTAGAAAAAAAAGAAGCAGACTCACCTAGGAGGAGTAGAAGACTGGAAATAATCAAACTGAGGGCTGAAATCAACAAAATAGAAACACAAAAAACAATCCAAAGAATCAATGAATCAAGAAGCTGGTTCCTGGAAAAAATCAACAAGATTGACAAACCCCTATCCAAACTAATCAAACGGCAGAGAGAAAATTTGCAAATTAATAAGATCAGAAATGAAAAGGGGGACATAACCACAAACACAGAGGAAATTCAGAGAGTCATTAGATCTTACTACAAAAGCTTGTATGCCACTAAACTGGAAAATGTAAAAGAAATGGACACTTTCTTAGATAAATACGATTTACCAAAATTAAATCAGGACCAGGTGAACAAGCTAAACAGACCTGTCAGTCGCGAAGAACTAGAAGCTGTTATCAAAAACCTCCCTACCAAAAAAAGCCCAGGGCCAGATGGTTTCAATGCGGAATTCTACCAGAACTTCCAAGAAGACCTAATACCTATACTCCTCAATGTATTCCACAATATAGAAACAGAAGGGTCATTACCAAATTCCTTTTATGAAGCTACAGTTACTCTGATACCAAAACCACACAAAGACTCAACAAGGAAAGAGAATTACAGGCCGATCTCACTCATGAATATCGACGCAAAAATCCTCAACAAAATACTGGCAAACCGAATCCAAGAACACATCCAAAAAATTATCCATTATGGTCAAGTAGGCTTCATTCCTGAGATGCAGGGCTGGTTCAACATACGAAAATCTATCAATGTAATCCATCATATAAATAAACTGAAAGAAAAAAACCATATGATCATTTCATTAGATGCTGAAAAAGCATTTGACAAAATTCAACATCCATTTATGTTAAAAGTCTTGGAGAGATTAGGGATACAAGGGTCATACCTAAATATAATAAAAGCTATATACAGCAAGCCGACAGCTAACATCAAATTAAATGGAGAGAAACTCAAAGCCATCCCGCTTAACTCAGGAACACGACAAGGCTGCCCACTTTCGCCATACCTCTTCAATATAGTGCTGGAAGTTCTAGCAATAGCAATAAGACAGCATAATGGGATCAAGGGGGTTCGAATTGGAAATGAAGAAGTTAAACTTTCGTTATTCGCAGATGATATGATAGTGTACATAAGCGACCCCCAAAATTCCACCAAAGAACTTTTACAGCTGATAAACAGCTTTAGTAATGTGGCAGGATACAAGATCAACTCCAAAAAATCAGTCGCCCTCCTATACTCAAAGGATATGGAAGCAGAGAGGGAAATCAGAGAAGCTTCTCCATTCACGATAGCCACAAACAGCATAAAATATCTTGGGGTAAATCTAACCAAGGAAGTGAAAGATCTATTTGACAAGAACTTTAAGGCATTGAAGAAAGAAATTGAAGAGGATACCAAAAAATGGATGGACATCCCTTGCTCTTGGATTGGGAGGATCAACATAGTAAAAATGGCAATTCTACCAAAGGCAATTTATAGATTCAATGCAATCCCCATCAAGATCCCATCAAAATTCTTCACAGATCTGGAGAGGACAATAATCAACTTTATATGGAAAAACAAAAAACCCAGGATAGCCAAAACAATCCTATACAATAAAGGATCTTCTGGAGGCATTACCATCCCTGACTTCAAACTCTATTACCGAGCTACAGTAATGAAAACAGGGTGGTACTGGCATAAAAACAGAGAAGTCGACCAATGGAATCGTATAGAAGACCCGGACTTTATCCCACAAACCTATAAACACCTCATTTTCGATAAAGGAGCTAAAAGTTTACATTGGAAGAAAGAAAGCATCTTCAACAAATGGTGCTGGCACAACTGGATGTCAACCTGTAGAAGAATGAAAATAGACCCATATCTATCACCGTGCACAAAACTCAAGTCCAAATGGATTAAAGACCTCAATATCAGCCCGAAAACACTGAATCTGATAGAAGAGAAAGTGGGCAATACCCTACAACAGATGGGCACAGGCGATCGCTTCTTAGGTATAACCCCAGAAGCACAGACATTAAGGGAAACATTGAATAAATGGGACCTACTAAAACTGAGAAGCTTCTGTAAAGCAAAGGACACTGTCACTAAGACACAAAGGCAACCTACTGACTGGGAGAAGATCTTCACCAACCCCGCAACAGACAAAGGTCTGATCTCCAAAATATATAGAGAACTCAAGAAACTAGACTTTAAAATGCTAATTAACCCAATTAAAAAATGGGGCGCTGAACTGAACAGAGAATTCTCAACAGAAGAAGTTCAAATGACCAAAAGACACTTAAGGTCATGCTCAACCTCCTTAGCGATCAGGGAAATGCAAATCAAAACAACTTTGAGATATCATCTTACACCTGTAAGATTGGCTAAAGTCAAAAACACCAAGGATAGCCATTGCTGGAGAGGCTGTGGAGGAAGGGGTACCCTCATCCATTGCTGGTGGGAATGCAATCTTGTGCAACCACTGTGGAAGTCAGTGTTTCGGTTTCTCCGGAAATTCGGGATCAACCTACCCCTGGACCCAGCAATACCACTCTTGGGAATTTACCCAAGAGATGCTCTATCACATGTCAAAAGCATTTGTTCAACTATGTTCATAGCAGTATTATTTGTAATAGCCAGAACCTGGAAACAACCTAGATGCCCTTCAATGGAAGAATGGATGAAGAAAGTATGGAATATATACACACTAGAGTACTACGCTGCGGTAAAAAACAATGACTTCTCGAATTTTGCATGCAAATGGATGGAAATAGAAAACACTATCCTGAGTGAGGTATCCCAGGCCCAAAAAGACGAACATGGGATGTACTCACTCATAATTGGTTTCTAGCCATAAATAGGGTCCACGGAGTCTACAATAGGCGAATCTAAAGAAGCTAAGTAAGAAGGTGAACCCAAGGAAAAACATATAGTTATCCTCTTGGATAAGGGAAGTAGACAAAATTGCCGGGGGGAAAAGTGGGATCTTGGGGGTGGGGTGGGATGGGGGTTAGGGGAGATGGGGAGAGAAAAGGTAGAAGGGAAGGAGGGTGGACTTGGGGAAACAGGAGGATCGGGATAAAGGAAGGTTGGATAGGGGAGCACGGAACCACAATTCTTAGTTAAGGGACCCACTTTAGGGTGGGCAGGAGACTTGACCCTAGAGGGGCTCCCAGGTGCCCAAGCTGAGGTCCCCAGTTAGTTCCCTGGGCAGCTGAGGATAGGGAACCTGAAATGACCCTACCCTAGAGCAATACTGACGAATATATGGCATATCATCCTAGAACTTGCATCTGGCGATGGATGGAGATAGAGACAGAGACCCACACTGGAGCACTGGACTGAGCTCCCAAGGTCCCAATGAGGAGCAGAAGGAGTGAGAACATGAGCAAAGATGTCGGGACCACGAGGAGTGCACCCACCCACTGAGACAGTGGAGATGATCTACTGGGAGCTCACCAAGGCCAGCTGGACTGTTACCAGAAAAAGCATGGGATAAAACTGGACTCTCGGAACATGGCGAACAATGAGGGCTGATGAGACGCCAAGGACAATGGCACGCGGTTTTGATCCTATGCAATGTGCTGGCTTGGTAGGAGCCTAGCCAGTCTGGATGTTCACCTTCCTAGATATGGATGGAGGGGGGAGGACCTAGGACGTACCACAGGGCAGGGAACCCTGACAGCTCTTTGGACTGAAAAGGGAGGGGGAGAGGAGTGGGGGGAAGGGGAGAGGGGTGGGAGGAGGGGGAGAAGAGTGAGAGGAGGGGGAGAAGAGTGGGAGGAGGGGGAGGGAAATGGGAGGCTGGTGGGAGGAGGTGGAAATTTGTTTTTTTTTTTTTCTTTTCTTTATCCTCCTTTTATCAATAAAAAAATTAAAAAAAAAAAAGAAAAAAGTAGACTGTAAATTCTTCAGGACAGTAACTGTATGTAGATACTCTAGTATCTAGAAAGGTCTGGATATATTTATTTCCAACACAGATTAAAGGGTTATTAATCTGTTGCTTGAAAGGACCTTAGGACTTTTAAATTTAGTACTATAATCTCTTTGCTGAAGAACTTGCAGAAGATAAAGGGCCCATCCTGGTTCAAAGGCAGGTCAGGGGTGCCATGACCATCCAGTGTCTTACTGCCTATGTCACTCCTCCTGGCTGGAAGATTGAATATTCATCCAGTTAAGCTTTCTTAAGCAAGAACTGGATGAACTTGCTGAGTTTAAAAAGAAAAGCTAAATTCATTTAAATGATTTTACAAATTCTAATTGCCCATAATTATATGAAATTTCTTAGATGGTGTAATTTTTAACAAGGTCTTCATTCTGTCATTTGTCATTGATACTGGTGACAGGAACAGAATATGTATTAAAATGTCAAATGTACCAGGACGATGACATTTCATCTAAGTGCATAATTAAATTGCATTTTAGAACTAATAATCCCTATTTCAAGGAAAGTGAATTGTATTTGAGAATCATTTTTTGAGGTGTTTCCAATTGACATTCCATTGCTCTGTATCAACCAGCTCTGTGTATGCTTCTAAAGCTGCCAAAGATAGAATGAGAACATGGCAACATGGAAAGACAGTGAAATGTAAGATGTCTAAGTGCTTCCCCAAGAAAGAGTCAAAGATGAACGTTTGTGTCTAGTAGCATGTCCAGGCGCCAAACCTGAACTGCTCACCTCCCTTAAAAATAGAGACAGAACTAAGATCTAGTATGGGCTAATTGGATAATTGAAAAATATTTACTTACTAGAAAGTAATAGCACTCACAAGGCTGCAGGTGGTAGCAATGCAAATGCCATGCAGCAGAATTCAGCACCTATGTTTTGGACCCTGTTGTATTAAGTTCTCAAAAACCAAGGTTTCCACTGTACAAAAGCATGATTATAATTATTGAAAATGTGTGTATATTATTCTGCTTTATAGTTACCTGTAGTACATAGAATATTAGTAATAGAGGAAAAGCATTTTTAAAGAACTCTATAAGAAATCAAAGTTCTTTATATGTAAATATACATGCATATAAATACACATGTTGGTATAAATGAGTTAGAAGAAGACTAAGGAAAAAGTCTTGTAACTGAATTATTGTATAATTAGAACTAGTAAATTATTTCAGACCTGCTATTCACATTTTGTTCATTCTTTATACTTCCATTGCTGGGCATGTGTGGTGTGTTTACACAATTTTACATTACATTGTGTGATGACCATAAAAGTCTATGGTTTTGTGTGCTTCTTTGGTTTTAAAGATAACATCTTGTTATGTAGCTCATGATAGATTTGAATTGCGTACTTTTTTCTACCTTAGATAACTGCTGTGATTACAGGCATGAATCATCATGCCCAGTGTGTTAAGGTTTATTATTATAATTATTATTATATAATTTTAATCAATTAAACTATACAAATTGGCATAAGAAATGCTCTATAGGGCTACAGATGGAATAATATGTAGTTGTCAAAATATTAGAAAATGTTATAGTACAAAGTTTAAATATTAAGCATCAACATGTCTTACAGATCAAGAGGCAGTTCAAAAACCATAGGTCAGAGTTTTGATCTTTGCTTTAAGATTTTGATTTTAATTTTTTATCCATTATTCTATAATCTTTTCCATGAAAGCAATGTCTTTTTTTGCACCATTTATTGAAAATAGCTTCCACTCCCTCACATGTAGTATGTCGATTATGGTTTCTACTCCCAGTTTCTCCCTTTCTCCCCTCCTAGGCAACTCCCCAGAGCTTGGGTATGCAGACATGGCCTGGGTGTGTCAGGGGTTGTGCAGGCTGGGGTCTGGGGCACTCACTGGACTGGGCTGGTTACAAGCTTTGTGATGTGGGCAGAGACATACTTATGCCCTTGATTCCTTTGTGCAGTCCCCCTTTCTCCATGAAGCATCTGCCTGTATATTCTAGGTTCTAGGTGGACGAGTTGGCAATCCTTTTAAGGACCTATCTAAACTGCAGCTCAACACTTCAGCCCTGCTCTTTCCTGTGCTAAACAAGATGAGGCGCCACAGGATAATAAGTAAGGGAAAGAAACTGACCTTCAATCTTGCCAAGTAAGTCAGCCTTCTAGAAATAAAATATGAATACATTATTACTCCTTGTATTTATGTGAGAAATGCTGTTCTCCTTGCATACAGAGGGCACCTTAGGCTGATGGAGAGAAAATCAAATCCACAGAACAGAAAAAGAGAAAGTACATGGGTCTTTTTATCTTTTCTAACTAATTCTTTGATGTTGCACAACACTTTTGTATTGCCTGTTTGCTTTTATTTTTTATTTGAAGGTATACATTCTGTTTAATAACACCAATTAGATATTTCAGATCATAAACATCTATGCACTCATTTCTCCCTGCATCCCTTTCCTCTGCAAACTATAGTCTTCTATGATTTTGTTGAATATATTTTCTGTGCTTTCGAGCTAGAGTTCTTCTACTCTTGTATCCCTAGTATCCCTATTATTCTTAGGTTTGGTCTTTTCATGGTGTCCCAGATTTCCTGGATGCTTTGTGTTAAGAATTTGTTGGATTTAATGTTTTCTTTGACCAATGAATCTATTTCTTCTACAGTATCTTCAACCCCTGAGATTCTCTCTTTTGTCTCTTGTATTCTGTGGATTATGCTTACCTGTATCTATAGTTCCCACTTATTTATCTAGATTTTCAATATCCAGACTTCTCTTGGTTTGTGTTTTCTTTATTGCCTCTGTTTCAGACTTCAAACCTTGAACTGTTTGCTTCACCTATTTGGTTGTGTTTTTTCCCTTGGTTTTATTAGGTTTCATTGAGAAATTTATTAATTTATTCCAATATTTTGTTTGTCTTTTTCTCCATTTCTTTAAGGGAGTTTTTCATTTCCTCTTTAAAGGTTTCCATTCATAAATTCATGTTTAAAATAATTTTCTTCTGGCTTAGGATGATCAAGTCTTCCTATTGTATGACCACTGGGTTCTGGTGTTATCATGTTGCTTTTTAGGTTGTTGGATGAATTCTTGCATTGGTGACTACCCATCTCTTCCTTCAGTTGATGCCGGCAGTGTTTTCATATCTTTGTCCAGTCTTTGCAGGGGCTGTCTGTGTCTTGGGAACTGCTATCTGCTCTGTACTGTCACTGTCTGTGTCCCAGGGGGTTTGGAGCAGCCTACCTGCAGGAAATTCACCAGCTGGCTTGCTATAGAAGCTAAGGGAGTGGAGGAGGGGCCCAGGGTTTTGACCCAGTATGGAGGGTCTAGAGAGTGGGGTGTCCCACCAGATGGCTGGACACTCACCTCTTGGTCCTTTCTGTATAGTAACCAACTGTGTTTCAGAGTTCCACTAAGGTTGCAGGGAATAGGAGTGTTTGGGAGCAGATTGGGACTTGTAGCTTTCAGGGTCTGATGGTCAAAATGGGGGTAATATACAAACCATAGTCTTATATAGAATTCACATTAGCTGTCACAAACCAGTCTTATATATAATTCATTTTAGCTGTCAATCTTTCTGTTGTAAAGTTTCCTGACCATTTTGATACTTTCTTTACAGTTTCAATTAAAAATAATTTTTTTCCTGCCATTCACGCTAGCCATCACTTAGGTTAACTTCCTGGTTGCTTTTAATTTAAGTATGCAAATGAGTGAGTCTTTGATTCTTCTGCCTTCTTTTGAGCTTGTTTGCTTCTGTTTGTTTTATTGAATTCAGTGTGTTAGGTCTGTTCTTTTCTAATGAGAGACAGAAAGGTAGTGGATCTGGATGGGAGGGGAGGTGGGGAGCAACTGGTAAGAGTGGAGGGGAGAAACTGTAACCAGGATATATTATGAGAGAAAAAATATTTTTGATAAATGAAAAAGAAGAAACTCTGTTTCATTAATTTTTGTATGTTTTTGTTTATTTCTTTTTTTATTGATTTTTACTGAGCTCTACATTTTTCTCTGCTCCCTTCCCTACCTCCCCCTTCAACCCTGCCCCAAGGTCCCCATGCTCCCAATTTACTCAGGATATCTTCTCTTTTTCTACTTCCCATGTAGATTAGATCTATGTAAGTCTCTCTTAGTGTCCTCATTGTTGTCTAAATTCTTTGGGGTTGTGATTTGTAGGCTGATTTTCTTTGCTTTATGTTTAAAAAACATTTATGAGTGAGTACATATGATAATTGTCTTTCTGAGTCTGGGTTACCTCACTCAATATGATGTTTTCTAAATCCATCCAATTGTCCGCAAATTTCAAGATGTCATTTTTTTTCTGCTGTGTAGTACTCCATTGTGTAAATGTACCACATTTTCCTTATCCAGTCTTTGGTTGAGGGGCATTTAGGTTGTTTCCAGTTTCTGGCTATGACAAACAATGCTGCTATGAACATAGTTGAGCATATGTCCTTGTGGCATGATTGAGCATCCTTTGGATATATACCCAAAAGTGGTATTACTGGGTCTTGAGGAAGGTTGTTTCCTAGAAATTAAGACACTGCCATCAAAAGGGTCTGTACCAGCTTTCATTCCCACCAGCAATGCAGAAGTGTTTCCCTTTCCCCACAACCTCTCCAGCATAAGTTTTCATCAGTGTTTATGATCTTGGCCATTCTTACAGGTATGAGATGGAATCTCAGAGTTGTTTTGATATGCATTTCTCTGATGACTAAAGATGTTAAACATTTGTTTCTATTTTATTGATTTTGACCATAAATTTGATGATTTCTTGATGTAACTCTTTCTGGGCATGATTTCTTTCTTTTGTTCTAGAGTTTTGAGGTTTATTTTAAGTTATTAGTATGAGAGCTTCCTTTTTTATGTAGGTACTTGGTGCTATTAAGTTGCCTTGCTTCTTTGTATGCCATTGAATTAGGTATGTTATATATTAATTTTCATTTCATTTCAGAAAGTCTTTAATTTCTGTCTTGGTCCAATTTTCATTCAATTGTTCAGTTTCAATGAATTTGTAGACTTTCTTTAGTTTCTGTTGTTAATGTCTAGCTCTAACCCATGGAGGTCAGATAGGATGCAGAGTGTTATTTAAATTTTCTTGTATCTGTTGAGACTTGCTTTATGTCCCAGTGTGTTGTCAATTTTTTAGAAAGTTCCTTAGGATGATGAGAAGAAGGTATATTCTTTTGTGTTTGGATGAATCTTTAGTAATATCTGTTAGGTCCACTGGCTTATAGTACTTGTTAATTTCAGTATTTCTTTGTTTAGTTTTCATCTGAATGACTTGCCTTTTGGCCACAGTGGGTTACTGAAGTCTCTCATGATCAGCATGTGAGGATCAATATATAATTTAACCTGTAATAGTGTTTCATTTCTTTTACAAACTTGGATGTTTGGGGGATCCATGTTAAAAATTGCAATATCCTCTTGGTGGATTTTCCCTTTGATGTATATGTATTATTCTTTTCTATATCTTCTGATTAGTTTTGCTCTGAATTTTATTTTATTTTGTTAGATATAAAAATGGCTACAACAGCTTGCTTCTTAGGTCCATTTGCTTGAAATATCTTTTGCCATATCTTTGAACCTAAGGTGATGTCTATCCTCAATATTAAGGTGTGCTTCATGCATACAGTGGAATGGATCCTGATTTTCCTTCAACTCTGTTTGTCTGTCTTCTTAGTGGGGGAATTGAGACCATTAGTGTCAGGATATATCAATGAGAAGTATTTGTTGATTCCTGTATTTTTGTTGTTCTGCTACTTTGTTTGTAATTGCATGTGAGGGGGTGTCCTTGCTTTGGATTTGCTAATCTGTAGTTATATATTCCTGGTGTAGGAGGTCCTTTTGTCTATGTGTTGTTTTTATTAATGAATAAAGAAACTGCCTTGGCCTGTTAATAAAGCAGAACTTAGGTAGGTGGGAAATATTGAACTAAATTCTGGCAGAAGGAAAGCAGAGTCAGAGAGATGCCATGGAGCCACCGGAGACAGATGCTGGGAATTTTACCAAGTAAGCCACTGCCATGAGGCAATACACAGATTAATGGAGATGGCTTAAATTAGTATAAGAGTTAGCCAGTAGGAAGGTTAGAGCTAATGGGCCAAGCAGTGATTTAATGAATACAGTTTCTGTGCGATTATTTTGGGACTAAGCTGGCTTGGCAGCCCTGAAGAACAAGCGGCCCCTCTTCCTACATATTCCTTGTGTTTTCTTGGTGTGGTTAATCTCTTTAGATTGGAATTTTCCTTCTAGCACCTTCTGTAGGGCTAGATTTGTAGATAGATATTGCTTGAATTTGATTTTATCATAGAATGTCTTATTTTCTCCATCTATTATGATTAAAAGTTTCTCTGGGTATAGTAGTCTGGGCTGGCACAGCACATCTCTCTGGGCCCTTCTGGTGTTTAGAGTCTCCATTGAGAAGTCAGGTGTTACCTTTTAATAATTCCTGATCTTTTCCCCTTTGAGATTTTAGCATTATTTCTTTGTTCTGTACATTTAATGTTTTGTTTATTATGTACAGAGTGAATTTTTTTCTGGTTGTCTATTTGGTGTTTGATTTCTTCTTGTACTGTTAGAGTCATCTCCTTATTTCTGTTAGAAAAAATTTCCTCTATGATTTTGTTTAAAATATTTTCTGTACCTTTGACCTAGTCTTCTTTCTCCCTTTCTATTATTCTTAGATTTGTTCTTTTCATAGTGTCACAGATTTCCTGGGTGTTTTGTGCCATTTGATTGAGGTATCTACTTTGCTTTTGGGTCTTCAATTTTTGAGATTCTCTTTTTCATCTCTGATATTCTGTTGAGGTGGTTTGCTTCTCATGCTTTTATTGGGTTTCTAACTTTTTCATTCCCGGATTTCCTTCAGTTTGTTTCTCTTTATTGATTCTATTTCCACCTCCAGATATTGAATTATTTTATTCATTCTCTTTCACTATTTATGTTCATTGATTTCTTTAAAAGATTTATTCATTTCCTCTTTAAAGACCATTGCTGGGACATTGTAATTCTTGATTTTGATATCTGTTTTTGTTTTTCTTTTGTGACTCTTTTCCTTAGTTTCTGTTGCCTTTTCTGACTCTTAGGAGGGTGTGGCCACTATGATTTGCTCAGTAGGTAATTCTTCTGGGATCCTGCTAGGACTGGTCACTGGGGTTCCTAGAAAAAAAAAAGCATTGTTGGCTGACACTCTATAATGGGGATAGGGCATTTAGAAGGTCCTCTGGAGGGAGGAGAGCAGGATGCTCCAGGAGGATCTACTTAATCCTTTAGAAATAGTGTTAGAATGTAGGGGGAGAACCTCCTGTAGAGGGCCAGATGAGACTGGGAAATTAGATATGAAGAAAGGAGGGGGAATGAAGATCTGAAGGCTGTCTATCTGCTTTGCTGGCATATTTGCTTCTATGGCAGGCTGTTCTGGTTTCCATTGAGTTGGCAGCTGTGCTAACAGCATGACTGGGGAGAAAGGTTGGAGGAGAAAATTTGTGTGATCCACTGGAGACAGTGGCAGAGAAGAGGTGGAGGCCACAGTAGGCAGTCTGCTACAGTGTTGGGGTGAGTCTGATGGACCAGATCTAGAAGACTCGGGGGAAAAGTGAAGAGATGCAGTCTACCTGATTCCCTGGCCAGACTGGCTGACATGGTCCCAGGGAGCGCCTCCTGGAGTTGGGGGCTCGAGCAGACCTTCCAGTAGTGGGATAGAAGTTTGGAAGGGAGATCTCTGTGGTCTACTGGAGCTTCGCATGTGGATGTCAGGCTGCAGCAGGTGCTCTTTTACAAAGATGGGATCAGACTGAGAGAATGGGTTTGGAGGAGGAGCAGAAGTAGAGAAGATCTACTGACTTCCCTGGTGGGAGTGCATTGCTACAGTTTCCTAAATAGAACTTGTAAGATACCTAAATATGTCAATTATTTTTTTTGTCTAGATCTTCTGATTTTTATGACTAATATGGAAAACACTTGGGAGTTACAAATAAGTAATTATAATTTCTCTGTGGGCAGGATACAGCACGTTTAAGGCCCTTTTAATGAATTGTCAAATGAGCTTGTCTTTTACTCTGGACCCAAAATATCAACTATGGGATGGTAGAAAACCACCTTACAAGAGGAAATTTTTCTCTAAATAATAAATGGCATTCATAAGAAGCAAAGTGATATTAGAAAGATATATGAAGTAAACAAGATAGAAGTATTGATGTTAGTATATCTGCTAATTAATCATTCAATGATCTCATTCATAGATTTCTTTTTAATTAATTTAAAAAGTCAGTTCATGAATAATAATCATTGTTATGAGAAAGGAAAATATACCGTTATAATAAATTTGTGTACACCAATCAGTTTAATTGTCTATCTATTTTCTATAATCTATCATTTATCTATCATCTATCTATCTATCATCTATCTATCTATCTATCTATCTGTCTGTCTGTCTGTCTGTCTGTCTGTCTGTCTTCTTTCTTCTTTCAAATAGTGTATGGTTTAATATACTAATCTACTCATCACCCGCCCTTCTGTCATCTAACGTATTACCATCCACCTCTCATTTATCTAACCTATAAATTATCTATTTGTCATCTACCCTCTATAATGAAGTATAAGAAGGAAATCTAAAAGAAACAAAAGTTGATTAGGGAAATGTATCCATGTATTTTATAAGTAATAAAGAGTAGCATGTTAATCAGTAACCAAAGGGAGGAGCAGCCACCCTTAGGAATCACATGGGCTACTGGACACTAGGAGCTTGGGCTAGGGCTGCATGAGGGCTGTGGCAAGGCCTTTATAGAGCAGGCATCTGGGTAGTGTATGCAGCAGCTCTGATGATTTCTATTTAGCAGTTCCTCAGACACGGAGCCTTTCTGCCAGTAGAGCAAGAGAATAAAAGAGAGCACCGTGGTTGATGTTCAGGCTTTTGGAGTGTGAGGTCATTTGTCTAGCTGCCTCTGGAACTGGAAAGGTGGTAGGCAACATGAAACTCTACTACAGAAGAATCTTGGAGTGGGAGGGTGCTGTCTGATGGTCTTAAAGTAATATTTGTAGCCACTAGAAAACACGAATTAAGTCATCCATTTCTCCTTCTTTCTTACAACCATAAAAAATAAAACCCAATGATCAAAACCCAGCTATATCAATCTTGGGCATATTAGAAAAGGATGCACAATCATACCACAAGGACACTTGCTCAACTATGTTCATAGCACTGTTATTCATAATAGCCAGAACCTGGAAACAACCTTGATATCCCTCAACTGAAGAATGGATAATGAAAATTTGGTACATTTACACAACGAAGTAAAAAAATAACATCATGAAATTTGAAGGCAAATGAGATAGAACTAGAAAAAAATCATCATGAGGGAGGTAACCCATACCCGGAAACACAAACATGGAATATACTCACTCATAAGTGGATATTTACTGTAAAGTAAAAGATAACCATGCTACAATCCATAAGAGGGACACATGAATTTCCTGGGAGGGGGAACAACAAGAGATCTCCTGGGTAAACTGGGGGATGTTGAGGGTGTGAGAATATGAGGGATAGGGCTGGGGGCAGGAAGAAGGGGGAGAGTAATGAAAGTGGGGTCAAGTAGAAACCCAGTGCAATGGAAACTCTCTTGAATTTACAAGAACAACTCTAGCTAACATTTCTAGCTATAGTGGACAGGTATCCTGTAATGGTCACCTCCTGTAATCAGATTGATGGCTACTCTAATTGTCATCAGTCTTTATCCAGTCACAGATGGAAGCAGATTCAGAGATCTAGAGCCAAAATCTAGGCCAAGTTCAGGAAATTCTGTTAAAGAGAGGGAGGGAGGATTGTATGAACAAGGGAACTCAAGGTCATCCGACGGAAACCCACAGAGATAATTAATGTGCACTCATAGGACTTCAGGGACACTGGACTGACAGCTATGGAGCCAGTATGGAACTGACCTAGGGCCTCTATGTGTGTGTGACAATTGTGTTGCTTGGTCTGCTTGTGGGACTCCTAGCAGTGAAAGTGGGGTCTGTCCCTAATACTTTGACTGGCTTTTGAGATCCTTTTCCTCATACTTGGTTGCCTTACTAACCCTTAAGATGAGGGTAAGATCTTAGTTCTACTTCAACTTGATATGGCATGCTTTGTTGACACCCACAAAAGGCCTGCCCATTTCTGAACAGAAACAGAGGAAGAATGTATTGGGGCTAGGCATAGGGAATGTGGGAAGAGGGAATGGAGAGAGAGAAGAGAGGTGACTAAATTTATTTAGTGAAAAAAATCTCATGGAATAAGTGAGAAACAAACAGGAAGACAGAAGTGAAACATCTGTTGACTATGTAACTTTTAATAAACTAGACTCAAGCTCATAGAGCTAAATAAAGACGGCACCACTCAAAGACTACAGCCTGCTCTTCTTACCTACTTTGTGACAGTTACCACCAGACACCTTCAAATAGAACAAATGTAAAAACTGAACAACTGAATTTTGTCCCTCATTCTTAAAATGCCCCTTTCTGTCTGTGAATGACATATCTATCATTCTACCATCTGCTCAACTGTTCAGAGGAGGGATAGGGGCTGCAGACCCCTGGCTCCTTGACTCTCTTTGCCTGCCTCAGATTATTTGCCTGCTGGAGTGAACCGAGCAAAACAACTTGTTTTTCTATGCCTGCAGCTGCTCTGAGCACGAGATCCTCATGCGTTCCTGTTGTAAGAGGTATGGGCTCCTGGTTCCATCCTGCCTGGCTAGCTTACACCTGAAATAACTACTTAGAAATTGTATGAATTAAATCAATACCTGGCCATTAGCTCTAGCCTCTTATTGGCTAACTCTCACATCTTGATTCAACCCATTTCTAATAATATGTATATCACTAAGAGGTCATAGCTTACTGGGAAAGATTCTAACCTACTTCTGTCTCAGGCCAGAGATCCATGGTATCTTCCTCACTCCCCTTCTTCACAGAATTCTGTTCTGTCTACTCCACCCACTTAAGGTCTGCCCTATCAAAAGGCCAAGGCAGTCTCTTTACTCAACCAATGAAAGCAACACACAAACAGAACCACCTACACCAAATTCCTGATGGCAGGGGAGTGAATACAGCTGGAAATCCCAAGAGCTGGGACATGTCTATCAGTTAAGGATCCCTATATAAGCTTCCCTGGAGCACATTAAAGTTGGCAGTCTTTTTTCAAGGATAACCCATGTCCCCATGTCTCTGTCTCTGTGTGTATGTTTTTAAATCTCCAGCCTAGTTCCCAGCTCACAAACTACCCCATAGTGCAGGCATTACAGAGGAGAATTTTCATTCTCATTTGTTTAATAAGCAGTGTTCTCAGTCTTATCTCTAAAAGAGACCCTGGAAACAGTACCTCCTGTCATCTATATGTCCTTCATGCTTTTACATTTGTTCCTCTTTACATTAGCATAGCTACGTCTCCCATATTTTGGCCCTAGTTTCAAGACTATCTCTTAAGAGAAACTCTCTTTTCCATACAGAATGAAGTTTTCTCTCCTGTTTCTCAATATCCATGGTTTATTTTTAGTTTAATTTTAGTCCTTTATTGTTTAACATAATGTTTGAAAACGTACATACAAGTAACATCATACAAACTGCACATATTATATTTAGGAATATATGTACATATACATGGATGCATTCAATACCCATCAGGGCAAAAATAGGTCATGAATTGGAAGGAGAGTAAGGAAGGGGTATATGGTAAGGTTTGAAGGGAGGAAAGAAAGAGAGAAATATTATAATTATATTATGATCTCAAAAATAAAATCAAGAGAGTGCAGAAATGGTTGCCATGCTCCATTGTTTCCATGACTATTCCTAGCTGTGCTCTCTAGGGTGGCAACATCAGATGGTAAAGCAGAAGCACAGCTACATTCAGAGAAGGACACACAAAGCCACCAGTCCCTGAAGATGAGGCAGGTCAGGGAAGAGTCGGTGACAACAGTCAACATCAGATGGTAAAGCAGAAGCACAGTTACATTCAGAGAAGGACACACAAAGCCACCAGTCCCTGAAGATGAGGCAGGTCAGGGAAGAGTCGGTGACAACAGTCAACATCAGATGGTAAAGCAGAAGCACAGCTACCTTCAGAGAAGGACACACAAAGCCACCAGTCCCTGAAGATGAGGCAGGTCAGGGAAGAGTCGATGACAACAGTCACACAAGCACTAAAGGAATATTGCAGAGGAGTATGTAAAATAAGTAAGTATGAATCTGTCCAGGACTCATATATTTTAGATATTAATTTTGGTATTTTTCATGTGTCTAAGACATGTCTAAGACATACAATGTTTGTTTTCAGATCATGGAAAAGAACACTGAGAGATGATTAACCCATTAAGTCTTGTTTGTGCAAACAGAAAGCAAACAGTGACAACTTGCTCACATTTCTTTACTACTGAAACATTTAGAGCAGCAGTAGCTCCTAAGCTAAAGACAAACGTGGGCCTAAGGCATGACGGTGCATGGAAAACAACAAGCATTGTTCTGGCTGTACATTCTGGCTGAAATGGAGCAAGTAAAGTTTGATGCTTTCTGCATTCAGTCTGTGCCCACTGAATATTGGGATTACAGGAAAGTGGCTGCTACAGATAGAGTTTTATGATGTGATAGTGATTTATAGGAAAATCACTCTGTGATGAACTGGAGGTAAAGAAGGGTTATGTTAGTAAATTGACCTTAGAAATAATTGAAGATATAGGGTGATCAGATACCCGAGATTCAGATGATCAGGGAAAATGGAGAAGCTCTGACAGCTAAGGAACTTGGGAAAGAGAGATAATGTAAGAGATGTCTTATTCTTTGGAGACATACAAATGCTTTTAGAAATTTAGAGGAACAAAGTTATGGAGAAACAAAGGATTTCATAAAATTTTCTATTTGATAGTGTAGTGGTCTGTGCATGCTATCTTTGGTTTAGGCTTGTAACTGAAGCACAGTTGAGAAAGAGTGTAGCAGTCCCTACTTCAAGTTCTTAAGTGTTTATTATTATTTGGAGGTTTGAAATCATCACTCACTGAAATAACTTTGTGTACAGAGGACTCAAGGGTATTTTTGGTTTCTGCTTATTATACAGGGATGCTCTGCTGTAAGTGCATTTCTTTTGGAACAATATATAAAATAGAGATAAGGAGACAAAAATAAATGTGTTTTTACTTATGACTACAATCTGAATTTAGCATTGGTAACTTACTGCAAAAGCTACAGACTTGTCCTGTTCTTTATTATATTTCAGGGAAACAGAGGTTATGTTCTCAAAATAAACACGTTTTCATATTTATTAAGTAGTCTAGATATATGATGGGATATAGATTTGTAGGTATTTCTCCATCTTATTAGATGAATGTTTAATGAATAAACATTAGAAGAATGTTTCTTTTTTTTGTAAAATTTTTATCAAATTTTTATCAAAGTACCTAATTGGATTTCATCATTAAGCTCAAAATTGTTAAAATACACTAGGGAAAGGAGATTTGTTCTGTTATCTGAAGAAAGAGGTGAGTTTCAGAGTAGAGAAGAGGTAGGTCACTTGTCTGGTAGAAGAAATGATTCCCTTGACTGCACACACTGAAGGCTAATGGAGGAGGCAAATAGGAAGACAGAAGCCCTCAGAGGAGAGTCCTCCCACCAGCCAATGCCAGTCAACTTTCCATGGAAGGAAGTTCTGACACCTTTGAAGAACCAAATAAGAGAAATTGTGGGTAATCAATCAATGGTTTTCCAGGCCTGGTACAGAAATTGAGCCTCCGAAATCCATGCTGCCCTTAGTACCATCTACCTCCTACCTTTCAGAACATTTTATAGAAACAAGAAGCTTTGAAAATTTGCAAAGCTCGTAGTCAGTGAAGCCGTTTGAGAGACTGGGTTTAGTCTATCAACAAACCACAGTTCTTTGATCATTATTTTCTTCTCTCTTTCCTCCTGTGTCCTCCCTTTCTCTCCTCATTTCCTCACCAACTCTCTCCTTAGTTCTTCAAATAAAACTGCCAGTATGCATTATCTTTTTAAACAAAAGCCTTCAGCATCCCATTGTGCTGCGGGTTGCTAGCATCTCTGAACCTCACATCCGTGCACTGGCCTTCTTGCCAGAAAAGAATGTTACTATCTTAAATGATGAACAAATGTGCTTCATTCTAAGACCTACACATTTCTAACAGCGTGCCTCATCATGTTTTAGTCTGTGTGAAGGCTGGGTGTCTGTTGCAAACGTCTACAAGGGAAGATGGAGGAGGCAAGATAGAAAATCTCACAAGCACAGAGATTTGAAATTGTGAAAATCATCACAAATAGCTGATTTACTTCCTCTTAAATTAACTTTATAATTCAAAAGTCCTGCAAAACGATGCTCTCTGAACCACATTTAAATGCTCCGACTGAAAACATTTATTTATGGTCTGCTTCAGTCTTTCTGAAGTCTGAGTATTGATGTATATTTCATAAAAATCATCCAATTTTTAACAAATTTGGTTATTTTATCATTTCAGGTATATTCAGCTCTTATATGTGACTGAGGATAATGTAATTATAGTATACCCACATTTCATGTCTTTTTTAAGTGTTTGAGTTTTGAAAGACTACCTTAAACTCTAGAGTTTCTGTGTACAGTATCAAGGGTAAGATACTTACCTCGGTGCTGCTGCCTTCCTCAAAGCAGCAGAGAGAAAAGCTGAAAATGGAGTTTCAGCAACACTTTATTGATTGTTGGCATGAAGGAGAGCACAGGTGTGTCCTTGTGTTTGCTTTTTGTTCTTGGATTTTATTATTGTCTATTATTGAGACTTAAAATATTAAGTATGATTACAGGATTGGGTTAAAATGAAGCTTGTATGAGAATCTAAGGGAAGAATCCATGCAAAGTGAACCGACCTGCTTGTCATTACACCACGGTCAGGCAGACCCAGACTGCCATACACAATGGAGTTACTCACTTGGGAATGACAATCTAGCTGGTGACCAAATGAACACCCTCACTCCCTGTCAACAGACAGTGCGCCTAGTCTTCTATCTCATGTAAGTCTTTTACAATTCATATTTCTAACTTACATTTAGCATGTTTGCTTTTATAATCAATATTCTCCTTATAACTATCTTTAATCTGTTAAGTAAGCAGCGTAGAAACAAAGTCTAATTGCTGCTTGCTAGTGCAAATACCTAGTTTTGTCTTTAATGGAAACTTATCAAAATGTCTTAAGTTGATTTTTGAAGATGATACTCTTTCATCAGGAAGATATTTTTAGCATTTAAATTATCAAAAGAGCAAGTAAAAAGAAATAGAACAGAAAAACAGCACATTTAGGTAGGGTTTTGTCCCCAAGCCAGATGAAATCACAATCAGTTTGAGTATTTAAAGGGAACAAAAGCTTCATGCAAACTGAGAAATTACCCAGGAAGAAGAAGCAGAATAGCAGCCCCTCCCAGCTGACTGGCTGCCAGTTTTTCTGTTTATTCTTACATTCTTTATACTTGCACAATCTAACACATTTATCCTTCCCACAGGAGTTACTCGGATATGCATTGCACATTAATATGCACATTTAAATGAGGAGTCAGGTTCCAGGTTATAATAAAAACCAGTTATAAAAAATGCCTTCCCGATTTCAAATCTTTAAGACAGCCACAACAGATGAAATTATTTTTCAAGGAAGGTAAGTTGGGCTTTATTTCATCTTTCTAAATGTTCAAAATTTACTTTATTAGTTATTTTATAGTGTGTCCCTAAATGAATAAATTCATATCAGACCAAGGGGAATGAAGCCCGGCACTGAAAAGCCTCTCTAATGAGCCATGCCGAACTGAAATAACTACATATGCACTCCACAAATGGACCATTAATTGGAAAAAGAACCAAAGTGTGAAGACATAATCCTATAGGATGGGACTCGAAATGGTGATATATTTTAAGGCATTAGAACTTTCTATTTAGTTTTGTGAAGGAAAAAGTGAAGGGAAATGTGGAATCTAATTCTTTTCCCCATCCACCGCCGCCACGGCATTTCCATTAAGCCTTTGTGGTACCATCGAGAAAGAAATCATTTTTTAGGAATTTTGTCAGTTCAAGAAGAACTCTCCCCTTGATCTAATCCATTTTCCTCACTATTTCAATAGCCGATATCTCCACACTGGTGGTTTACTCTCTCAGGTGCTACAGAAACTGATTAAGGCATGATATCCTGGCAGCAGGAGAGACAGGGTCGTGCCAATACTAATGGATCCCAAATGGAAGCTGAGCTGTGTTTAGATGAATTCCTCTTTTAAGCTCGGATCCTTTGGAGAGTAATGGTTCATTGCAGTCAGACCATAGGTCTGCTTTAGTCTGTTGAACGCATTGCATATATGGTCACCTAGCTCCTTCAAAAGAACAGCTCACTTACTGCCTTGCATTTGAGCTCTGTCCATTGCAATGTGTGGTTTCTTTTACCTTATCTGCAGTGAAGCCAGCCTCTTGTTCAGTGTCTGCTCTTAACTTTGCTCAGCACTCATGACTTTTCTCCACCTCTTTTTTCTGTGTCTATTATTTTATCACACTGTTTAAAAGCAGTGCTTTGTAGACTGTTCTCTGGGACGTGACGTGGTGTGGGGATTGGTGAGCTGAGGACTGGAGGCACAGGGTGTTTTTCATACACTATCTCTGCTTCAATTACGAAAGCTCCATTTTTTTCTATTTTGTTTCTCCTAGTTAGCTTTTTTTTTTTTTTGAGAGCAAACAAGTTGACTAAAATGTATCAGAAAATTTTTGCATTTTTTGTTAGTGAGGATGTGACTTGGCTTTAGAGCTGTGTTACTATATGTGGAATATAGTTCTTTTGAGTAGGGGGACACACACTATGTTTCTCATTTATTAAACAAGTTTACAATACATTCAGCAAAACTAGTCAAGGGTTATGTATGACACTCTCAGTTTTCTGAAGAATGTGTGCTTTGGAGGTGGTGCACCAGGCTTTCGAAGCTGCTGGTTGCTGACAATCATCCTGCGTGTTTCAGTTGGAAGCTGCTGGTTGCTGACAATCATCCTGCGTGTTTCAGTTGGAAGCTGCTGGTTGCTGACGACCTGACGACCATCCTGCATGTTTCAGTAGGAAGCTGCTGGTTGCTGACGATCGTCCTGCATGTTTCAGCTGGAGCACTAATGAAATGATACTGGGGTGATGCAAGCATTCTTGATTTTCAGGGGACAGGAAGGATGCTATTTTCCTGCCCACCTGATGTAGTCATTCTAGCCTGCATGTGGACGTATTTGCTGTATGGAAAATTTAATATGTTTTGTTCAATAGCCTTTGTTGACACATGGCAAAACAGAAAAAGTATTTAATCCCATGAAATTTAAACAGGAAAAAAATCAGTTTTTAATAATTGCGACACAAAAATACTTAAGACTGGACTTAAAATGACAGCATTTGCCATTTCAGTGCTGTCTGGTGTCACTCAGTCTGTGCTGTGGGTTTAGAATATGATCCAAATGCCTTGTTATCTACTTAGAGTCTTGTCCTACAGTCTTTCCACAGTTCCTCTGTCTAGGAGACTCTTATGTAGCTCTCCAACTTGGAGATTGGATTCTAAGAGAATAAGGCTCAGCTTATAAAACCTCTGCTTCTCATGTTTGGTAACCCAGTGCCAGGCAAGTCTCATGTGCAAATGCAGAATCAGTATGGGAAAGGCAGCCCTTAAATACAGTGAGTAGGAGGCATGGCGCTTTAGAATGCATTGGTGTGGTGTCCTGAATACACAGGCACTTTTGGAAGTGAGTGTCAGGCAGGTCAGTAATTTACAGACAGAAACAGAGTCTATCACTGTGTATTATGTTATTTTAAATATCCACCTTAAGAAGATATATCAACTCATCTAATCTTGGAAAATTTCATGTTTTAAACTTTTCTGAGGGCAGAAAAAATGATAAAATGTTATATTCAAAATATTTCCACAAAACATTCAGGAAATAAAAATCAGTGGGAGCATAGGCTTAAATAGTAAGGTGAAACTGAGTTTAATAATTTGAGTCATTCTTAATGTAATATATTGAGCCATAGGACCAAATAAAAATTGGTTCTATGCAAAGGTTGATAAAAATCCATAACCAGAAAACCAGTAAAATAACACACATACACAATAAGGAAGCAAAGTCAATTCTAGGAAGATGTGTTCTTATGATTACTTGTAGGGTCACTAATAATGTTTGTGTTACTATGCTGGGTTTGTGACTAAACACTATAAAGAAACTAATGCTGATGTGAAATTGCTGAAAAATATTTGAACAAAAAGTATTTTTAAAATACAGGGAACTCAATAAACCAACACCAAGAAAGACAAAGCAAAACAACCCAATTAAAAAGGAGGCCCTGGAAATGAACAAAACAGAGAATTCTCAAAAGAAGAAGTACAAATGACTAAGAAATATTTTAAAAAGTGTTGAATATCAGGAGAATGTAAATTAAAGGTGCTCTGAGATTTTATCTCACTCCAGTCATAATAAATATCATCATGAAAACAAATGATAACAAAGGCTGGAGAAATAAGAGGAACCCCTATGTATGTAGGTAGGAGTATGAACTAGTTCACCCACTATAGAAACCCTGAAACTAGAACTACCGTATGCTCCAGTTACATACTTCTGCTGTCCATGTCCTACTACAGAGCAACTCTCCATGAATGTAGTCATTGCTGCCCCATTTACAATAGCCAGGAAGTAACATCAGCCTCAATGTCCATCAACTGATGAACGAGTAAGAAAAGTGTGGTCCATACACACAATGGAATTTTGTTCAGCTGCAAATAAAAATGAAATTAAGGCATGTACTTTCTACCTGCTAGTGAGCTTACACAATGCTGGAGGATGCTTTGCAGACCTTTGTTGGAGAAAAGTCATTGGTGCTGTTAATACTCATATGACCCCCCCTTGAATGTTACAATGCTGTGATGTGCCTGTGGTAAGATACTGTAAGATTGTTTCCTGGAGTAATCAACTACTTATAAAATCAGATTTGAGGCCTGCTCCACAGGAGGGAATCCATGCCTAGTACTGCAAACTTGACCACAAGCTCCTGGTTTAGGATGTCATAGGTTCTAGTAAACACTCTACTGTTGTTTTGCTAAATGGCGACCTTGTCAAACTGTTTTCTAAATACTTGTATTTATATTCCTAGGTTAGTGATGTTATCAACTTTGACCAGAAAAGCTTTTATTTTTCTGCAGTGAGAAGCAATTAATGCAGAGATTTATAATTGCTAAAAGTGCTGAGGACAAATGTGTGTTGGATGTTTCGTCCTGAATGGGATATCTCTGCTAAGCCGTCTTCCCCCTGCTCCAGCAAGGCTGTGGAAGAGGATATGTTGCAGGAGCTCCTTCCACTCCTTCAGCCAATAGCTGCTGAGATACCAGCCCACTGGGGCGTGGTCTCTCTCTCTTTAAAAAAGCTGCCACTGCCTTCCTGGCTTCTGGCTCTGCTTCCGGTGACTAGGCTCCCTTCCTGATTGCTCAGAGGGCTGTTGTCTGGGATGGTGATCTGTAAGTTTTTTCCCCCTTAAATAAATAACCATTCTATTAATCATAATTCCAAACTGGTGTGGGATTGTTTGTGACTTAAGCCTTGAAGGAAACAGACAGAATCAAGAGCTGGAGGGTGAGGGGGAGTACTGTGAATTTCTGTCCTCTGAATATGCCATGGCTGCTGCACTCATGAAATCACTACAGATATCATTACCTGCAAGACAGGCATAAGGTCAGTGCAGCACCGATTAGATCCACTGGGTTATAAACAATGGAATGGACTTGAAACTGGGAAGGAACTGTGTTGGATATTGTTTTGGAGAAATGGAGTTGTGGGAAAATTGGGGAAAAGTATGATCAAGATACATTTGGACAGGTATGAAATTGTGAAAGAAAAATAAAACATGTTTTTAGAATTTGAAACATGGCTCAAAATTATTGGAGATTGTCTAATTCCGAGGTGCTCTTAAACATTTTCTAGATGAGTAAGTATTAATAAAAAATGACAAAGATTGTGTGTCTCCTCTAGAGAAAATGACAAATACCAGCACTTGAGATACAAAGAAAACACCAATTAAATGAACACATGGAATGTTTCCAGATGCAAGGTATTGGTGGTGGATATGTACATTTCATTCTGCTCAAGATTTAAACCAAAATCAAATCCAGGTCCCTTCCCAAAGTCAAATCCACTTGATCTTTCCCAGATGAAGACCATTGGGTGCCTTCTCCAAAATCAAACCCATTAGATCACTTCCCAAAACTTGGTAAAACTTCAACTCATAAAAATGTTTATGGAAGTAAGTAGGGAGAATAGTTTTATTACTTTTTAAATAGGAAGCAAAAGTTTGAAGGACACTGCCAGATACTTAATATTAAGCACTGTGAAGATAATCAAAATAAGACTTGACAAGCACCAGATCTCAATGCTGACATTACTTGAGCTGAATAAAAAAGGAACAGACGTCAGTATAACTGTATTTGATGTATGGTTGGGTGAAGTTTCAAACTGGTAGAAAAATAGCAATATATGTAGCAATGCTTGAAATATTGTTAATTTTTAAAGGTTAGCTCTCTACTTCATTATAATCCATAATAAGTAAAAACAGTAATGTAAATCTAATTGGGTCACTTTTTACATAAAAATAAAAATATTATCTGCAAAAAAAATATATCTTCATACATATATGTGTGTATGTATATCTTGGTATAATGATAAAACTTGAAAATTAATCTCCATTCTCTAAATATACACTAAATATACAAGGCTTGTCTTTCATCTGCTGACAGGGATATGGCTTTCTTCTGTTCATTGCACATTCTTTGTGTAGAGGATCATCTCCCTGCCTCCACGGCTAACACCTGCAGACTGTTACTTGTTTGCCTCTATTCGCAATGATGAACTCTCCCAACCATCTTGTTTTCCCAGAGTGCTTAGGAAAGTCTGTTTGACTCATGCCCTTTCTTTCTCTTTCCACTGAGAATCTTGTTACCATCTCTCGTTTTCTAAAGTCTCTGAATATGAAGATGTCATCTTGAGAGTTGGGGTAAAACAGGTGAAACAAAATTTTAATTTGTCAGTGGCAATTTCCCCTTTGAAAGCAAAAAGAAAAAAAGAGTCAAGGATCAAAGGTCAAACAGCTTTTAACACTCATAAATTAAATGCAAGCTGGTATTGGCAGACAGGATTCAGGTGCAGAAATGTTCTGATTTATTAAACTTGGTGAGGGAGATAAAGGAATTACTCCAATAAATGAACTGAGTACTCACTGCTTGAATCTCGGAAGGAAATAATTTGGGCTTTGGGGAGAGAGGGCAGTAAGCCTGGTTCAGCTCTAATGGACAGACTATGGGAGAGGATCTATGTAATTTTGTGTATCGACTGTGGCTAATTCAAAAGGCGCTAATTGTTCCCCAGCTGCCACTCAAGGTGAGGCCGTGAGATTCAACAACCCTGCTGAATCTCCTCCAAGAGCTGAGAGCGATGCAGACTGTGTATCTGAGGAGGAAGAATGGACTTTGCCTTAGCAGTGCCCTGCCTCCATCCCAGCATGCACTGCAGGAAGCAGGGGCAGGGCAGGGTCATGTCTATATCCTTTTCCTTATACGGTCTACAGCTTTTTTCCTTTTTTGTCCCCTGTCAAGGAATTTTCAGCTCATTTGGTTTATTTAAAACAGTGCTCCTTACCAGCAGTCATGGAGGGATGGTTTAGGGCTGGAACACAGAGGCCCAGCAACAGAATGGCCGGAATTCTGCACAGAGGCCTAGTGATGTTCTCTGCTACCTCTCGTCTAAGCAGGCAGGCAGCATAGCTGGCTCCTTCTTAGGAAAAATGATTCAAAGAGATCCGTGAGACTGAGAACTCTTATTTAAGACAGACCTATTTTTAAGTTTTTTTCTAAACAACAGACAAGCTTAGAAAAAATTTACTAGGCAAATTTACTCATGCAACAATGATCAATCTAGGAGGAATGACAGGTTAGTTACAACTGAAGTCATATACACACAAATACTTATTGCTTGTTAAACAAAATTTCAGTTGGATAGACTGTATTTGGAGTTAAGATGACTCTCATTCTTATGTTAACACTGTTCAGGTATTTCTATTCTAGTCATGATGGACCTGGAGAAAGTCTGCCTTATTGTGCTTTAGTAGGGATTAATGAATTTAAAAATTGTAACAGTATGCATTTGTGTGGTTGTTTGAAAGAAAACGGCCCCAAAGGGTATGGCAATATTAGGAGGTGTGGCTTTGTTGGAGTAGACATCCCTTGTTGGAGGAAGTATGTCACGATGGGGGTTGGGCTTTGAGGTCTCCTATGCTGAAGTTACTCCCAGTGTCACAGTCTACTTCCTGTTACCTGCCTATCAAAATTAGCAGCTCCTCCAGCACCATGTCTGTTTGCATGCCTACACGAACCTTGTCATGTTGATAATGGAACAAACTTCAGAAACCGAGCCACCACCTCAATAAATATTTTTCTTTATGAGAGTTTCTATGGTCATAGAGTCTCATCACAATACTAGAAAACAAACTAAGACAATTTGTGGTAGGGGAGAATTGTCTGTATTCTGTTAATCATGTTATAAATAAATGATGATTGGCCAGGCAGGAAATATAGGTGGGAAAACCAGTCAGGAAGTAGAAATGATGCAATGAGAATAGGAGAATTCTGGGAAGGAGGAAGTTGATTCCACCCACTCCTGCCCAGACCACCAAAGCAGCAGGATGTGATCTGCCCCACTGAAAAAGGTACTGAGCCACATGACTAACATAGATCAGAATAATGGGTTACTATAAGCTACCAGAGCTAATAAGAGGCTAGAGCAAATGGGCCAATCAGCTTTATAATTTATGGAGACCCATGTGTGATTTTCTTTGGGGCTAAATAGTTGTGGGGTACTGGGTGGACAGAAACCCCAACAAACAAGAAGCCTGGCCCTCATGTTACAAATTTGTTTCATAGAATCTGTGAACTTAATACAATTTATGCTTTTCTGTACATATAAGCAGTTTTTCCTATTGGGTGAAGATCAGTTTTTCACATTGGGGCTTCAAAGAGAAATGAAAACACATTGAGAACCTTTGTTTCATGATTCCTTTATATGACAGGCTCATTTTTTTTGTCTCATTTACTCTTTAGTTTTACTTTCTCTTAGTTTTTTTATTCCTCCTTGATAATGTGATGGGAAAAATATTTTTGTGAGCATAACAATTTTTTGTTGTGTATATGTGTTTATATCAGAAATGGAAAACAGTGAACTAATTTATATTTTTTCTTGAAAATGTAGAGCTTTCTTATTTTCTGCTTTTGGCTTATTTTCCTAACTGTAAGTCATTAGATGTTTTAAATCAAAGAATACAACAAAATAGCAAATATATATGTACATTCACATATATATTTCTTTTTATTTTTAAAAATAAATGTAAAAATAAATCATTTATTATTTTGAGGAAATTGCCTCTCACAATCCAACATTTTATGAATGTTGAATTAATAAGACATTCAAATCACATTTAAGGAAGAATGAGCACATATTCTAAAATCTCCTTTGTATTTTGTATCTACCCTATGCTCAATATTTTTGTCTTATCACAGAAGGCCAGGTAGGAGGATGCTTTCTGGTATCACATTGACCCTCAAGAGCTTTTGGTTTTTGGAGCATTTTATATTTTGAAATTTTGAATTGGCGTTGCTCAACCCATAACTGGTCTGGAAGAAATGATGAGAATAAGGGTTAGTTAAGAAATGAAGGTGAACACCAAAGACCTCTGAAACACAGATGAGCAGTTATAAAGGCCAGGGATGAAAGAATAGGTCCCTCTGGGAAACTGACCTTAATCCTTCTGATTGACAGAAGCAAGGAATTTAAGAGAGAATAGTAAAGGATGGAAGCACAAAAGAGAAGGGGGAATTTGAGCACTACAAAGAGAGAGCACAGGCACAGGCTGAAAAATGGTTTTAAACAGAACATCAGTTACCACATATGAAGGCAGAAAGGACATTGGAAGCTATTTGGTTAGCTGATGTGATTTTAGGGCACCCACAGCTTTGTTTCTGTCATTATGTCTTAACTTAAATATTCCCATCGAATATCTGAGTAAGAGATACTTGTTCTTCTGGTTTGTACTTAAGGTATAATTTGCAAAAGAAATATGAGTTGCTGTATGGGGATTAACTGAGTTTTTGTGCCTTTTCTTGGCTGGGATTTTTTCATGACTGATGGTGCAGAGATCAAAGTGGGTGACAGTAAAATGGAACCTAGTTAAATCTCAAGGTTACTTTTTACTCTCAGTTGGCGTTATGGCCATCCAAAATGAGTGAATTGATATGCAACAGTAAGTTATTTGTGTTACAAGCAATTCATGTTCAAGTTTATCCTAAGAAATCATGTTACCTGTGGCAAGTTCAATATACAATTTATAGCATTTCAGGTTAATGTTGTTGACCACTGGGGAAAGGCAGTTAAATTGAGAGTGTGTGTCAAATAATCTTTCATAATATTAGACTCATGCTTGCCTCGTTTGACCTTTGATTGCTTTGATGTTATGTGCTTCAGTATTCTGGAACGGTGCACAGCATCCTGGACCTTCAGAGGCATAGCATCTGTTCGAAGTATAATGACTCTTATCACTCTGCACACCTGTGCTCTGAAATCATAGTAGCCATGCTAAGCTCATGTGGGTAACAGAAACCGTTTCTGCCTCTGTGGTAGTAAGTGCTCTTAAATAATTTTTTTTTCCAAAAGAAGTTTTCCTTATAGAAACAATCTTTTTTTTTTTGACATTGTACAGAACTCATTCTCCTTTACAAAAATAATCATTCCTGGCTAAAGACCCAACATTCCGTGACTATCATAGATGGCTGGCCTAATTCCAGTTCCAGAAACCTAAGAAAGGGAACCAAAAGGGGGCACTTGAATCTTGCTCTGCACTGATTATTATTATTTCCCCTGTCTTGAGACAAGCTGTTTTAATTTTTTTTGCAGGGATTTATATTACCCAAGTAATTGTCTTTCTAATTTCCTTTGGGAATTATTAAATTGCACGATAGACTAACTAGTTTAGAGTCATATTGTAGACCGCCTTGGTGGGTCACTCAGTCTAGGGTTGTAACCCGCCTGGCTGGTCAGTAATTCCAGGGTCCCCGAGAGGTGCTATCTGGAAGATATGGGTAGGTGAAAAGAAGGAGGCCAAGCAGAGTTCTTGTCAAAGCCTCCTTTTATTAGAGTATGGTTACAGCTTATATAGGATGAGGAATTGGGGGGGGGGGGCAGGAGCCTGGGCTCTTGCTGCGTGGTCCACGTCGGTCATGTAGGCCAGGAGGTTACAATAGGTCAGGTCATGATTCCTCGGCCAAGAGTTCACAAGTTGACACACCTAGTTCTCTAGATAATTGGAGTGTGGGGTGGGTTCCACTAACAGATAGCTCTCTATTAACAGATTATTGGGTGTGGGATAGGCTCTGCCAGTCAAACAGTTCTCAATACAATTGGGAAGTGGGGTTCTCTGCAAACTCCTTAGGACAATGGTTCCTGCAATAATTTTGGGGGGAAAATGGCTCCTGACATATCCCCCTTCCTTTTATAAAGGCAGGCAACTATCAAGTGGAGGGCACCAGGTCAGAGTCCAACCATGGTGTCAGATCTAAAGGAGAAGGGACTGGGACAAGGAGGGACCCTTTCTCGAGTGGAGGAGCAATTTACCTCTCCTGGGAACAGAGGGGTGCCTTATGAGCCTTAGATCGAGTGGGGACCAGGTCTCTTTCCCCCTTACCCATCCTCGGGTTCCCAGGACCGTGTCTTAGGTTGGGGGATGTCCTGCCACAAGTTGCCTGTCCTTGGAGCTCCTCAAATAAAGGGTATCTAGCAAGACCTAAAGTAAGCAGGTCTATGACCAGTGGGTACCCTGTCTTAGGCCCTGTGGAGGGCGATTCTCGTCCTGACACCATGCCATGTTGAGCAGGCCTTTATAGCCTCTGTATGGTGTGCTATTCAGGCGAGAACTCCACACTACCTCCCGTCGTTGGGCCCCTGCGTCTATCATTAATGAAAAGACTGCGAGGAGCTCCTCAAATATAAGATATTACATATAGGTTGAGTAAAGATATAATTTGGGCACCAATAACTCCACCTCCAGACAAGAAGAAAGGGCATTTTCCAAACCCAGTATTCACCTTTTAGTCTGGCCTAAGGTATATCCTCCTTCCTAAATGCCTACTCCAACATGAAATTATGAGTGCTGCCTGCCAAAACTTAGGGCAGTATAAAGGGATCAAAATCTAAAATTCTTAACATATGCATTAAACCCAAACAATTTACAGCATGTGTCAAAATTTTCCCAACATCTATAAGCAGTTACAAATATCATTAGGTCAATTTTAGTAAGAGCACAATGACATACATTGTTGTTATTAAATACCACCAGTTCAGTCTCTGAGCAACAGTGACAGGAACCCCAATCTTCCCCCTTCTTAAGTGAAGAGGGGTTAATATTTTAATTTAAATGAGTTCTGTGTTCCAAAGATTAGAGCAGTCTGATGTTTAGTCTGCATTTTAGCTCCAAAGCAAACCAGAATTCAAACTGCAGAGGCAGTTCAGCATTTGTGTTTCAGGGCAGGTGGGATTCCTGGGTTAGGTGAGCTGGATACAGCTATCTGAAGCACATCCTAACAATTATCTCAGGTGGGTCTCCCTGGACTCTGGAGGCAGAATGACACCCTGCAGAGTGGCTTCGCAGGTCCTGTTATCAGGAACTCCTTTCCGTGGGGGCAGGGAAGACCAGACCAAGGACCTCTCTCCAATCGCCTCTGGAACTCCTCTGTGTGGGGTCTGCAGCCATGACATCATCAGGGGTCCCGCTTTTTTTTCTTTCTGTGAAAAAAGCATAAACATATCTTCGACCCCAAATATACATAAGTCGGGTTTTTTCATAATGCATTGCAAGGGCTTTTCCACCTTGCCCTAGCAAAGGTCAGCTTGGTGTTATCACGCCAGATCTGTTTGCATCAGGATCTGCTTGGAACTTTTTTTTTTTTTTTTTTGATTTTTCGAGACAGGGTTTCTCCGTAGCTTTTGGTTCCTGTCCTGGAACTAGCTCTTGTAGACCAGGCTGGCCTTGAACTCACAGAGATCCGCCTGCCTCTGCCTCACCAGTGCTGGGATTAAAGGCATGTGCCACCATCGCCCGGCTCTGCTTGCAACTTTTATGAGTTGCTTTCAAGGAGCCTTGTTACGCTCCACATTTTTCTTTTAATTAGCCATATATGCATTTCTTCCATTGGAAGAGCCATTTGTAAAATTTAGCATAAAATCCTTTAAGGGATTTTTTGCTATAACATTAGTAAAATACAGTTATGTGAATTGTAGCAATGATTATCTGGGAAAAGATTATTGTTTTTGCCTTTGAATTGAGCAAAGGCAATTGTCCAGGAATCAATCTTAAAATTATCAATGAATCTATTGTTTAGTATAAGATGCATTGATTATAGTCATTATTCTGTCAAACCATCTCTCAGATGTTATCCTGTCCTTTTGTACCAGACAGGCTACTGTTTTAAATTAAGAGTTTAATATTTTAACTGGCAAAACTGGGAAGGTTTAGCCATAAAAAAATTTTGCTTTTTCATAAAACTGTTGTAGAATAAGCTTATTTTTAATAAACATATTCTTGCCATAGCTGTAATATACTTTATTTATATATTATTGTATACTTTACCTGTTGAGTTATACTTTATCTGTTTGAGTATCAGTCTGGCAGCTTTTTAAGCTTTCTATTGGAAACTGGCTCATTGTTTTTTGTAAGAATTTTACTATTGGCTCAAGGTCCCTCATAAGAATATTATAACTAGAGCTTTGACTATTATATATCTAATTAAAAGTTTATAAGCTATCCTCCTCCCAAGCTGCAAGTCTGCCTCGCAGATAGGAAAATGGAAAAATGAAGCATTTTAACTAATGATTTGGGCCTCATTAGACACCAACATGTAGACAAATAAAAATAGATCCACATCCATCTCCATCTACAAAACTCAAGTTTAAATGAGCCAAAGGCCTCAGTATGTAAAAATTATATTGAACCTCAGAAAGAAAAAAATTTTGAAGTACAATTTGCCACATCCCAAACACAGCCTCATTGGCACAAACATTGGGAGAGACCATAAATTAGATCTACTGAACTGAGAAACTTTTGTATAACAAGGCTAGAGTGGGAAAAGATCTTTACTTATCATAAACCCATTCTAAAAATGTATGAAGAACTCAGGAACTTAGTTATTAAAAATTAATCCAATAAAAATATTTGTTACAGACCTAAACTGAAAACTCTCAGACGAACTTAAAAATGACCGAGAGACACTTAAAAAAATGTTTAAACATAACATACTTTAACCGTCAGAGAAATGTAAATCAAAACTCTGAGATTTTATCTTATCCTTGTAAAAATGACCAAGATTAAAAATTACTGCTAATAATTTATGCTCAAGAAAATGTGGGTAAAGAAAAAACTTTATTGCTGGAAGTGCAGACTGGTGCTGGAAGTGTAAACTGGTGTTGGAAGTGCATACTGGCACAGCCACCCCTGGATCACACACAGCATTGAAAGACCTGGACAAATCCAGACTCCTCCAGCAGGAAGAGAAGAATCAAAAATCTAGAACCAGCCAGTTTAGCGACCCTGCCCCAGGAACTAGCTGAAGACAAAACCAGACTGTAATCTTGAAAAACAGGTTTTCCAGCTGCAATTATGACAGTACTGTTTTAGGAACTAGCCGATTATGACCCTGGGAGTGGTCCCGAGAGGCAGGGAGTTGTCCCCCTGCGACCACCACTTGATTTTTGAAGTTTATGACCCTTTTAGATTACTGGGCTGTGGCCCCTTTTCCTCAAAAATTCTTTCTCCCGGTCACTCGGGGTCGAACTCCTCCCCTGCCTACCAAAACCAGGTGCACGACCTCAGCAAGGATGGTCTCCGGCGAGCCATGGGTGGTGGGGCATGCCATCCCGAGACCTGGGTAAGAGTCTCCCCAGCATTGGGAGCCCCCTATTATGGCTATATTTTTAAAATTAGGCAAATATCTACCTGAAAACTTAGCAATACCCCTTTTGGGCCTAAATACAAAAGTTGTTTAACCATAAGACCATGTGCTCAGCAATGCCCACAGCAGAACTACTTTATCATAGCCAGAATCTGAAAACCCAAATGTACCTCTTTTATACCTAGGATAAATTATCCATGAATACCATAAAATATATTGGAGTAATTCTAAGCAAGCAGGACAGAAGTCTGGGTTCTGTCATCTCCGCTTGTGAAGGCGGAAATGTTTTTTTTTTTTTTATTTTTAACCATTATCATTTGTTAGAGTATAACTCTGGCCCTTGATAAATTTAGTAAGAGGTCTGAGTCTCAGCAGTCTAGCCTGAAGCCACACCTAGCAGCAGGAAGGGACCACAAGCTGAAACAATACAACTCCTACCCAAGAGCGGGCCGTACAAATGAAAAAACTTGTATGATAAGAACTTTAAATTTTGAAAGATCCCCTACTTTCTTGGGAAAGCAGAAGAAACAGCAAAAATGACAATTTCACTGAAAGCAATCTACAGATTCAGTGTAAATGTCCATTAAAAATTACAGCAACATTCCTCACAGAACTCACTTACAGATTTAATGTAAATGTTCATTAAAATTATAGTAAAACTTTTCACAGAATTTGAAGGAACAATCCCCAATTTTATAAGAAAGAAATAAAAACTCAGGATAGCCTAAATAATTTTAAAATCCTCTGAATGTATCACAATCTTTGATTTTAAAACTTTTCTACAGAACCACAGTACTGAAATTAATCTACCTTGGATATAAATTTATACACCTACAAACTAAAGATTTTTGACCAAGAAGCAAAATTTTTAAAATGGAAAAGAAGCATATTTAACCTCTTTTTACTGCCCTGAATGAAGCTGCAGCTTTTTGAGTCTAAATTCCTTTATAGCAAACCTGCCTGTCAGCTTTTGCTCCATATGGCAGGGGGTTAAAGATATAGGCTCTCTAGCCCTGGTAGCCAACCTGCTTGGCGGGCATAGTTGTGTGGATTGTACCCTAACTTCTCGCATCTCGAGGGACTCCCTTTTGAGTCAGCAAGCAAACACATAAAGCAAACACATAAATCTCTCTTTTTGACTCTTACTCCTCTTACCCTGAGTGATCACTTAAATTCCTATATGAATTTCTCTTCCTTTGAAAGCGATTGTCCATGTCTTTTTGGACGACAGTGATCCTGCGCCTACCTCGTTCTGCAGATCTGTCCAAGTTCTACAGCAGCAGAACCTTCTTTTTTCTTCTTGTTGACGTCCCAGGACTGCGCCGTCGTTGTCCGATAGTTGGCTGTGTTCCAAGTCACTGGTTCGGGTGCCACTGTAGACTGCCTTGGCGGGTCACTCAGTCTAGGGTTGTAACCCGCCTGGCTGGTCAGTAATTCCAGGGTCCCGGAGAGATGCTATCTGGAAGATATGGGTGGGTGAAAAGAAGGAGGCCAAGCAGGGTTCTTGTCAAAGCCTCCTTTTATTAGAGTATGGTTACAGCTTATATAGGATGAGGAATTTGTGGGGGGGGGGGGCAGGAGCCTGGACTCTTGCCGCATGGTCCGTGTTGGTCATGTAGGCCAGGAGATTACAATAGGTCAGGTCACGATTCCTCGGCCAAGAGTTCACAAGTTGACACACCTAGTTCTCTAGATAATTGGAGTGTGGGGCGGGTTCCACTAACAGCTCTCTATTAGCAGATTATTGGGTGTGGGATAGGCTCTGCCAGTCAAACAGTTCTCAATACAATTGGGAAGTGGGGTTCTCTGCAAACTCCTTAGGACAATGGTTCCTGCAATAATTTTGGGGGGAAAATGGCTCCTGACATCATATTTCTGTGGTTTGACTTTTAGATACTTTGAATTGTAAAGGAGGATTTCAGTTGTTCTAATTTATCTTGACAAAGTAAAGCTATAAAAGAAGCTTCTACTGTTTGGATTTGAAGGGATGCCTGTTTTAAAATATCATGGTACTATTTTGTGTTTTTAAACTTCATTTGATATGCATATATTATATGTATTCATGTTTATATGTTAGTTTGTATATGTTTGAATCTACTTTTCAGAAATTATGATGGATCTGTTGAGAGATGGCTCAGCAGTTAAGAGCCCTTATTGCTCTTGCAGAAGATCTAGGTCTTGCTGTCATTACTCACATGGTAGCTCACAATCATTCGTGAGTCCAGTTCCAGGGGGTCCAATGTCTTTTTATTTTTGCAGACATGAATGTGGTACACAGGCCAAAATACTCATGCACATAAAATAAATCTAAAAAATTTAAAAGCTATGATATTTATGTATGTGAAATAATACAGCAAAAGTTAGAAGTTGAGAGGGAATATTTGTATCTATGGGAAATGGAAAGGTTTAAATGAAACAACACAAATCATGCAAATGAAGAGATTAGTGCTGATGTTGATGAAAGAAACATTTGGGTTTCCAGCAGCTCATTAGATCATTGCTGATGTATTTTTGAAGCTGATTCTGATTGTCCTTTCTGGGTTGAATGTATTAAATATCTCTCAGCATTCAAACATTCTCTTTTAAGATCAGTTAAAATCAATGGAAAAATGCATTCCGATTACCAAGTGCCTCTTTCACAGGAGATAATGTGCAAACATTTGGAATCCCTGTGCTTCTCTACTAGCCATCACCACATGCTATGCAGTTGATCAATTTCTTAAGATCTTCCCTAGTCTAGAATGATCAACTTCACTGTGTTCAAGTGGGATGGGAGATGCAGAGGCGTAAAATTGGAGTCAGAGACACTACTGTCTTGGAGGTGACTCAGCAGCCAAACATAGCAATGAAAATCACTTTGACATGGAAGTGAAAAGGACTTTAGTGACTCAACTATCTCAAAAGCCCAAAGATTTTGATTTAAAAAATATGTAAGAAACAACAGAAGTTTCAAGTTCTAGCTGTTAGCCATCTTTTAGTAGAGCAGAGAGAAAAGCTGTTGTCCTGGTTACGGATTTCCTAATTGCATGTAAGAAGGCACAGGCCAGGAAACTTGAAGACACTCTGCCTTAAGCGTCTGTTTAATGTTCTCATAAATAAGTGAATTTGAGTAAAATTTTCTATATTAAATGTCTATTATGAAATACCTACTATTACATTGTAGAATCTTCTAGAAATGTAGTAAGGTGATCATTGTTTGATGTATCAAACAAGTGTAAATAAACACACATGGATATATAAGCACATGGACTGAGCCCTGGATTACGTTGACTTTAGCAGTTTCTTGGATATGATACACAAAGTAGAGCTAACAGAACAGTGTAGATCAGGGGATCTATCTTCCTGGTTCTACACAGTGTAACATCTTCCAATGAATAGTGCAGATTTGTACAAAACCTTCAAATTACATGTGTGAGCATTTTAATTTTGATTTTTTCTTTTAAAATGTTTTTGATATTTTCTTCCCTCAAATATAGAACTAGCTTATTTTAATTTATTACAATTAAACTATAACTTTTATTAACATCCCATTAATTCTATGGATCTACTTGAAGAAATAAGTGTTTTATTATATAAAGTAACAGTATTTATGAACCTGTCTGATTTTTGTTATATAGGACCTCCTTGATTTTTTTGTTGGTGTCTTTGAATCTCCCCCTCCCTTTCCTTGTCCATCGCTCTGTGTGTCATGCATGTGTCTCCATGTGATTGTATTCACTTTCATATGTATGCCACAACATACTATGATTTATAGAGAGAGATCAGAAAACAACCTTGAGTGTTGGTGTGGCCTTCTAGATCGTACAGCAAGTGAACTGACCTGTGAGCTTCTAAAGAAATGCTTGCCCTCACCTCCCTTTACTCCCAAGAATGCTGGGATGATAGCTGCATGTGCTCCTGTGCCCATTTTTATGTGGGTTCTGGGCATCTGATGTCAGATTCTTATATTTGTGTCACAGTGCTTTTGCCTAATAAATCCTCACCCCAGCCTCAGTGTTATATATGTCTCATAAAGACCTTTTGCAGATTTTCTTCAATATATTTCTATGTATGTTTAATATTATTATAAATACATTGGTTTTTCAATGTCATTTTCCAATTATTGATTGCTAATACAGTCACCCCTCCCTCCCCAGTGGGTCTTTATCAATATATTCAACCAGCTGCTACAACTTAAAATACCTAGAAAAATTGCATCTGTACCAAACAAATACTTATTTTTAATTCATGTCATTATTCTCTAAATAACAGAGTATAACACAGCTTCTACACTGCGTTAGGTAAACAAGTCAACCAGAGATGGCTTAAAGTTCACAGAAGCGTGTGCTTTGATCATATGCAAACACTATCATTTTTTTGTTTTGTTTCGTTATTTGTTTTTTTTACAGGTTTCTCTGTAGTTTTGGAGCCTGTCCTAGAATTAGCTCTTGTAGACCAGGCTGGCCCCCAACTCACAAAAACCGCCTGACTCTGCCTCTCGAGTGCTGGGATTAAAGGCATGTGCCACTACCACCTGGCAATCACTACACTGCCATTTTATATAAAGTATTTGAACACTGGAAGATATTAGTATATGTAGGGTTCCAAGGATACAGCAGAAAACTGGAAATGTAACAGAAACTACTGTTCTAAAGTTATCCTATAATATGTGACATTATAAATTCAACATTGGCTATAGAACACACTTTATGTCCCCTGTACTTGTAATTCTGCGGCTGAATTTTAGCCAGGATAACCTAAGCTCTGAATACCACCTCCACTGACCTTTGATTCTTGAACCTCTGTGTATCATCCTACATACCACACTCCAGTTGAACCTTGGAGACTACAAAGTTGCTTTGAGATTGAGTCTCTTCATGACTGTTTGGAGGAGTTAGCATGCCAGCATAGGCATCTGCTCAGTTAAATGAGAAAAATCTAATACCTTTGGATCATGGGAATTCATGGGGAGCTACTGTTGCCTCAGTTTGGAACTGGATAAGACCTCTTTCCTAAAACCATTATAATTTTACTATTAGAAGAAACTAATGGTCAAATTAGATTATTATTAAATCATCTTGAAGCATAATTTAGAGAGAGAACCAGTTATTGTCTCCCAAACCTATAAATCTAAGGTTAAAAAGGAACAAGTTGTAATAGGTACAAGTTTGTTAGGTTTTGTGTACTTCTAAGCACAATACTTGACTAGGTAGAAGCAGGAAGATCTGGAGTTCAAAACCAGATTAATCACATAGTGAACACCCAGCCAACCTTTTTACCTGAGACCTTGTCTCAAACACAACCACCAACAAATGGAACAAAGCCAAGAATCTGTTAGTGAACGACTCCAGGTGAGGCTGTAATACTGCTTGGCTGTTTGGTTAACGGATCACAACAGTAATCCAAGCAAAGTCTCAGAGCAGGCATTCTGAGCAGCACTGACATTTAGTTTATTCAACTTGAAACTCTACTCATACTTGTGCAGAGTGCAAAGGATGTTGATTCAGGATTGCTGGAGGATTGCAGTCAGGAAGTAAAAAGATTTACATGTGCTCTAGCATTGAGAGATGGCTCATATTTATACAACTCACAATTTCTTTAATTCTGCTTTAATCCTAAAAGCATTTGCACATTAAAGACTTCCCATAGTTAAGAAATGAGAAACTGACAATTAAAATGCAGTGATAATAGATTCACGTGCTTTCTGTGTGATGCAAGATTGTTTAGGCTTCAAGGTTTATTTCGTCCTACACCAGAGTCATTAATCTTCCTTCTTTATTTCCTTCTACTGTTGGAATACAAGGATTTTCTTTCACCTTGAAAAACTATACATGGTAGGGGTTTCTTTGTCTTATTCATGAAGGCTTGACATATCCTATGGAGTAAAAGTAAATTGTTTTTTCTTTATTCTTCACTCCATTATATTCTTGAGAAATGATCTTCAAATTACAGATTTGATTTCTCTCCTGGTATTGGAAGATCATAAACAAATGTATTTTTATGCTTTTTTTTAGTAGGCTTTATGCTTTTATCCTCAGCAACTGGACTAATTCAATAAGCAGCAGACCATAAGGCAGTGAATGGATACACTATTAATTTTTATTGCTAAAGTTTCTTTTATGTACTGTTTGATCTAAAGATGTTATTCACATTTTTATGATGACAGCGGCAGACTTGAAGCAGATCTGACTACATAATTCTTATTGATAAATCCTGGAAATTTAAACTTAGCAGTCAAAATGAATGACAATTGCTCACCAACTAGTTGATAGTGTGTGAAGTCAAAGCTGTGAGAAGGTGGAACAGCAATCATCATTCAGCTGGCCAGTAGGCAGACCACAGTTGGGAAGGGCTGGCTATAGTAGGAGTATGGGTTCAAGACAGAAACCTTGAGGATGATTAATTATTTTCTTTGTTCTCCTCTGAAATGAGGAATGTTGGCCTTAAGAGCAGGTTTTCTAAATTATTTAATTCTGTGGTTACACAAAAATTGCAGACGAAGCAGGTCCTCAGTAAAAAATGACGGCCAATCTGGAAGCAAATAAAAAGGAAACAAAAACAATGAATGTAAGGGTTTTCTTAATCCCAGCAGACTGGTACCCTGGCCACATCGTCTGGGACATTTTGTATGAACTTCGCATCTGTAATTAACAAATGCAGCGGAATCTTTTATTCTCAATTCCTGACTCATCCAGTGTCCCTTAAGACATCCAAGCAATGACAACAGTGGACAATTTATAATGCAGGAGGAGTGATATTATTAAAGCTTGAAGGGATCACAGTATATCAATGTGACCAGTATTTATTGCAGGCTCACAATGCATAAAATTTTATGGAAATGCAAATAAATATAGTTCAGTATTTCTGGAAACCTAATCAGAAGAATAGCATCTATTCAAAGAAGACACATAAGGTATAAGTAGATAATTGTGAAACGACTGTTTAAGCCTGTTATGTGGTACATGTCTAACAACCAGTTTGGGTGTTTCAAGATAAAATAGTACATTCTGTGCTGTGTGGACAGAATGTCACAATGGACAATCCATTTACTTTTGAAAGGTTGTTCAATCTTAGATAATTGTAGAACACAAAAGAAACAGGTAAACACTAAAGACATTTGAAGAGGAAGACATTCTCTAGGACGCATGGTTTATCTGCAGCTTCTTTTAAGGAAGATGCAATAAATGATCTGAATGACCCCATTAGTTACTATGTTGTGGCACACTCGATTCATAATGAATATATGCTAGAAACTCTCTTTTCAAAATGAGAAACAAGGCAAGGATGTCATGACTATGTCTGTTTCATATTTGGCTAGCAGTTCTACCAAACTCAGGAAGATACAAAGTAATGAAAAGAATGAGCATTAAAAAACATATGCATACATGTTACCTAGTAGTAGCCCCAAAAAAAGACCAACTCTCAAGACTATCCTCAAGGGTTTGTCAAAAGCTTTGCAGCATAGTGAAACTGAGCTTAAGGTTTTCCTATCTGAGGAGTACAGAATAAATTCACACACGTGCTGTTCGCGTCATGTTCTTTATTTATATATTTTTCTGTCCTCTAATTTCCTCCTAAGTTCTAATTCTTTCTCATTCTCCTTGGTTTCAATTCTCTCTTGCTTTTTTGTAGTTAAAGATTTATGTCTTGCCTAGTCCCACAGCCATTCAGTCCAAACAAAAAACACAGATGCTTATATTAAGTATAAACGGGTTGGTTTATTAGCACAGGTTTATTATTAACTATCTCTTACAACTTAAATTAACCCATAATTCTATTTATTTTAGTGGCTTGGTACCTTACTCAGTGAGGAATTCTCATCTTGCTTCTTACATATCTAGGTAGTGACTGCAGACTGAGCCTTTCTTCTTTCCAGAATTCTCCTAGTCCGGTGGCCCTGCCTATAATTCCTTCCTGACTATTGACCAATCAGCATTTTATTAAACCAATATGAGTGATAAATCTTAACAGGGGGTAGGAGCATTGTACTACAGCACTTCTTTGTTCATCTAGCTTAAGTACATTTTTTTTTACAGGACACTTGAGGCAATAAGAAAAAAAGTTACAAGAGTTACATCTTATTGGTCATAGCATATTCCTTTCATAAATGATAAGACATCGAGCCATTTACCATGGTACAAGTAAGACTGTGCAAGACTGTGATCAGAGGCAGGGGCACAGTGTCTGCTGAGACAAGCTGCAGAGTAATCTGCACAGAGAGTCAGGTCTTCTCCGTCAGACTTTACAAGTGAAGAATTGCCTGGTTTTGTTAGGTTACGTTGTGCTAATAAGCTTGGTAGACATCTGAAACTCTGATCTTGAGTATATCTGTAAAGTTTTTAACTTAGGATCTCTATATAGAAACATTTAGTTTCGTTTGAACTTGCTCTGAGGTAAAATGAGCTAATTGTGTGCAGCTAGTCTTAGACTGGAGAGAAATTGTTATTTTTTGTGTTGTAATAATGAGCAGCAGGGCTGTGTCCCGCCACCCGGCCACCCACACAGCTAGCTTTACCCGAAATAATTACATAGAAACTGTATTCTATTAAACACTGCTTGGCCCATTAGTTCCAGCCTCTTATTGGCTAGCTCTTACATATTGATCGAACCCATTTCTAACGAGGTGGCTTACCAGGGAAGATCTTAACCTGAGTCTGTGTCTGGTGGGAGAATCATGGTGACTGCCTGGTTGGCCTCTTTCTCCCAGCATTCTGTTCTGTTTACTCCGCCTACTTAATTTTATGTCCTATTAAAGGGCCAAGGCAGTCTCTTTATTTAACCAATGAAATTAACACAAACAGAAGACTCTCCCTCATCATTTCCCCTTTTTCTGTTTAAACAAAAAAGAAAGGCTTTCACTTTAACATAGTAAGATTACATATAACAAAACAGTTATCAAGCAAGAATTACAGTTACAATATTTATATCTACTTTATCTTTTATCATAACTAAGGAAAACTATAACTATCCATTCTTCAACTCCATCAAAGACTCCAGAAGGATATAATAATACCTAAGTAAACAAGAAGTCCAAAACTCTAGAAATGACAGAGACATCTTGCTGCCTGGACAGTCACCCAAAGTTCCTCTGTACCGTTGGGGCATCCATCTTCAGCTTTCAGGCCCATAGTATCCAGTAGACATTTTCATCAAGCAGGAAATTCCAAAGACAGTTCAGTCACTTTCTGCTGTGTCCTGCAGAATGTCTCGCAGACTCTTTCATGAGTCAAGAACCCTGAAAGACCATCTCACCTTTAGGCAAGTTCAGCAGTCCTCTCTCTGCGGGTTCTTTGTGTCCAGTTTATGCAATAGTCCAGGCAAGAACAGTTTCTTGCCCAAATGGCTATCCAACTCCATAAGGAGTCTCTTCAGTGCCCATCTTCCTCTTGAATTAGCTGGGGCTGCCAGGAGCAGACATGTCTCATTGCCATGAAAAACCCTAAGTTATTAAAATATTTTAAATGCCATATTCTGCAGTCTTTGAGAGACATAAAGAATGTCTATCTAATTGAAATATATCTCTATATATCTAGAAAATCTAACTCACATGACTACAAACTTGACTATTATTGATGATTATCCATTAGCAACCTATATTTCCTATTATACATTACATTTTAAATGAACTACACAATCACAGTACCTTAGTCAAGAACAGAAATACATATACATATAACAAAATTGACCTTAAAATCCATACCAATGCAAATTATTCATATCTATATCATATCCCCCTTTAAATGTAAAAGAACATTTATAAACCATATTTGGGAACATGGGTGCAGTTTTTTCTCTCCAAACTGCTTCCTGCTGAATGGGGGCGCTGTAATTCAGGTCTTTTATGTGATAACCTTTCTGCTAGGTTCATCTCAGTCGGCAGTTGAGCAAAGTAATTATTTGAGGGTGTTCACAGCAACCTTTCAGGAGGGCAAGGTCTATCATACCATATTGGGATAGAATTAATCCACAGGGTCTGGTCCTCTGTGAAAACAAAAGAAGACCCTCTCCAAAGCATCATATCCTTAGACCCAAATTCTGAAGTCATAATACCCTTATGAAATCCATTCTGGTTTAGCTTGGCAGCCCATGTAATGAAATGTCTCTCTGTACTTAGCTCCTTTACAGTCAAAAATTTTAAAGAAAGCACAATGTACATAATCCCGACTCTCTGTGAATTTTCCATTGTTACATGGCTTATTTTTCTTTATTTCTGTTAATCTCTTAACTATCTGTACTCTGTCTCTTTAAAGACTTTACCCCCACCCCCCTTTTTAAGGGCATTAACTTTATTCTCTCTCTCTCTCTCTCTCTCTCTCTCTCTCTCTCTATATATATATATATATATATATATATATATATATTCTCTCTCTCTTAAGCCTACGTACACTCATCCAACATTGTGATCCATTTAGTGGTCTGTCTGAATCTGTTTTATTGTGAATCTGTATTTTTTTTTTTTACTATCCAGGAGCACTTCTTAAAATGTTAAGCACGTCTTAAAAATTTAAGTTGCACCATGTAGGGGTAATACGGTAATAAGGTACAGCCTGTTTCCTGCCCAGTCTAAACCTTAACTGGGCTATTATTGTGGTAATTATGGTAGTTCCTGCCTGAGACCAGCACAGTTTAGCATGGTGGAGAGCTGAGCCACTCCTACCTCAGAGCCATTTGGTGCCTCTGAGCCAAGCACAGTTCCAGGCACACAGCAGTCCACATTGCCATCAAGTAAGCTGTAGCACTTTACTCCAAATGCTCCATTCAAAAGCTCTGTCTCCAGCAGGAGCCAGATAGAGATCGCAATGTCGGCACAGCCCAGAAAGCCAGCATTTTAAAACAGCCAGTTTTTTCCTACTGATGAATCAGGAAAATTTCTTTGCGGCACACAACCCAGAAACAGCAAAAAGCTCTCTCAAATTCTCTCTCTCTCTCTTTTTTAAGCCCTCTCAGGTTTTACGTGGAGTTCATTATCACGTTGGGTGCCACTCTGTTGTAATAATGAGCAGCAGGGCTGTGTCCCGCCACCCGGCCGCCCACCCGGCTAGCTTTACCCGAAATAATTACACAGAAACTGTATTCTATTAAACACTGCTTGGCCCATTAATTCCAGCCTCTTATTGGCTAGCTCTTACATATTGATTGAACCCATTTCTAATAATCTGTGTAGCCCACGAGGTGGCTTATCAGGGAAGATCTTAACCTGCGGCTGTGTCGGGTGGGAGAATCATGGCGACTCCTGACTCAGCCTCTTTCTCCCAGCATTCTGTTCTGTTTACTCCGCCTACCTAATTTTATGTCCTATTAAAGGGCCAAGGCAGTCTCTTTATTTAACCAATGAAATTAACACAAAACAGAAGAATCTCCCCCATCATTTTTGTGTTAATCTGAGTAAAAGAAACAAAGTGGGCTTTTAGGTTCTGGTTTTGAAGCAAATCCTAGTATATTTTCTCTATATCAAACTATATAGGTTAATAAGAAGCCATATTCCTAACCAGCACAGATATATGTGCCCATAAGATTGAGATGCAATTATGACATATCATATACACATCACATGAGATTTCCCACTACAATGCAGATAGTGGGGAGAAACCATAGATGCCTTTGCACATGCAAAATAACAGTAATGAGCTACAGCTTCCTGAGTTGGGGTCCCATAGGCCTTACCCAGATGTGACTTTTCACCATCAGAGAATCATTCCTCTGGTGGGCTACCTGCTGCAACTCCCATGGTTTCCTTATACAGTTACTGAACATAAGTTGTGAGTAGACTGCCTTGAAATAATTTTAAGAAGTTGTAACTCACACATCAAACAATTCAGTTATTTGAAGTATGCAATTCTACATATTTAAACATAGCTACAGTTGTGCAACCATGCTCACTATGATCTACATTTAAAATATTTTCATCAGTCCCCAAATAAGCTAGTGCCAGAAGTGATTTATTTGATTCCATGTGCCTGTTGCCTCATCTTCAATCAGCAATTCATGTCTCTCTGTCTGTGTTGGGTAGGTCATGGGAGCAGACTGAACAGGTCACATGCTGGATAGGAACTCAGCTCATCATGCTTATGCAGAAAGTGTTTTCATTGTTGATCCATCTCTGCAGTCTTGAGTTATCTGTTTTTCGTATATGGTGTAAGATCATTCTTGTGAAAATGCCTCTGCAGTGATCTGAGTACTATTTGTTCTAAAGAGCCAGTGAAATGTTTTGACAGCCTTTAAAAATAATAAATGATACAAATATGAGGGCTTATTTTTGATTTATTTCTGAAGACAGAATCTTTTCTGTTTATTTGTATCTCTACCTTTTGACAGTCTAGTGCTTTTGCAACTGAAGCTTTGTAGAAAATAATGAAATTTTGAAGCCTGAGTTTTACTCATTTTTGAAATTCTTTGAGTGTCTTATATGAATTTCAGAATTGCCTTGTCAGTTTCTACAAAATCCATCACCTGTCATTTTGGTGTATTATGTCTAAGATCATATTTGGGGGAATACATATTTTATAATATTAAGTCACCTTTAAAATTCTTAAAAATGATTGTTTATACCATGTTCTATTTATTTAAACTATGTTTTATACTTTAAAGACTATGAGTTTTAAAATTAACTTTATTCCTAAATATTTTTATTTTCAATGAATATAATCCATACATTTTATTTTCAGCTGTCTGTTGCTAGTAAATAATAATAAAACATAAATTTTGATCTGTGTTCTATAAATTTGATGCATGATTTGTTAGTTCTAGTATTTTTATAGATCCGTTAGAATTTTCTGTATGTCAGATCATGCTATCTGAAAATATATTTACATTCTGATTAAATTTCTTTGTGTATTCACATTGAATGCATTTTTAATATATCAGATTTTATCTCTGTGACATTTTACAGTTTTTAATATGTCTTTCTCTTCTTTTCTTATTAGATGAGTATTTTAGTGTGATCTTTCTAATTCCTGTAATAATATTCCTGTATTGTAGGTTGTTCAGGGACTTATCCTATATCTCTTATCAGAATCTGCCTTATTTTTATACAAAGATTTCAATACTATTATTATATAAGTTATGCTTAAACGTGTTATAACTCATTGATTTAAAAAATCTAAGACAAAGATGAGTTAAAATGCATAGCTACACAGTTTGTAATCTGAAAAGTATTACCCTGTTTAATTTTTCTCATTTTCCTATATATATTTGAGCTGCCATTTGGTGTCATCTCATTACTCTGTTAAAGCATTATTCCAACATGTGTCCTTTGCATTATTACTTATTTTTCATTTAACAATTTTTCCTGACAATTTGCTAGATTTATATAATGGGTTCTGGTTACCTTCATCCCTCTACATTCTCTTATCTTCTTTCCAGCTACAAATACACCCTCTTTCTACCTAACTTCCTATTTACATGTCTAATATAGGATTTCTCTCTGTATTCTGTGATTACCATTAATGCATAAAGAAACTCTTTTGGACCTATGGCATGGCAGAACTTAGGTAGGCAGGGAAAGCTAGGCTGAGTGCTGGGAGAAAGAGGTGTAGAGTCAGAGAGATTCCTTGTAGCCCCACCAGAGACAGATGCAGGAACTTTAGCTGGTAATCCACAGCCGTGTGGTAATACACAGATTAATAGAAATGGATTAAATTTATATGTGCTAGCCAATAAGAAGCTTGAGCTAATGGGCCAAGCATTGATTTAATTAACGTAGTTTCTGTGTGATTATTTTGGGGTTAAGGAGCCAAGAAACAACAAACAGCACCCCTCCCCCTCTCCAACAAATTGGCATGCTAATGTGGTGAACTAAAATCTATGTAAAACCTGAGAAAGCTTAAAAAATAATTCTAGACACAAAAATACAGAGTTTAACATAGCTTCTTGCTGTTTGCTGGTGGTGAGACACAGCTCCTTTAAGAGAGATTTGTTATCACATGTAGTCACTCATAAGTGATTTTTAAATGTAAAGCAAAGAAAAACAGCCCACAAATCACAATCCCAGAGAACTTAGACAACAATGAAAACCCTAAGAGAGATATACATAGACCTAATCTACATGAGAAGTAAGAAAAGACAAGATCTCCTGAGTAAATTGGGAGCATGGGGACTTTGGGAGAGGGTTGAAGGCCCAGAGAAAAATGTGGAGCTCAATAAAAATAATAAAGAGAGAGGTTTTCCTGATTCAGTTGCCACTGCTTTGCAATGCTGCCAGCGTGACCTCTGGCTCTCTTGGGAGATGGATCATTTGGATGGGGTTTGTGAGGAGACTGCTGCAGCTTGCTTAATGGTAATATGGATTGAATATATGACTGAGATTGGGGTGGTATGCATGACTCTCAAAGGCAGCAAGCAGCTCCAACTTGCTGGAGTGGGTAGGCCAAGCAGAAACTTCCATATTTCCCCTAGCAATGATGCAACTTCAGTATTTAATAAGTGCTTAGTATTTTAAGAAGTGCTCCTGGACAGTAACGAATTACAGATACATAGTAGGACAAATTCAGACATAAAATACCTCTAAATGTGTCACAGTATTGAATAAATGTATGTAGGCTTTGGAGAGAAAAGAGAGTATAGAGAGTAATAAAATAAAGTTAATGCTTTAAAAAAACAAAGTCTTTAAAGAGACAGAGTACAGACAGTCATAGATTAAAAGGAGTAAAGAAAAATAAGTCATGTAAAGATGGAATATACACAGAGAGTTTGGGATCATGTATACTATTGTGTTTTCTTTGAAGTTTTTGACTGTGAAGGAGCTAAGTACAGAGAGATATTTCATTGTATGGATTGTTAAGCTAAACCAGCATGTATATTTATAAAGGTATCTTGACTTCAAAATTTGGGTCTAAGGATGTGTTGCTTTGGAAAAGAGGTTCTTCTTTTGTTTTCTTAGAGGATGAGAACCTGTGGATTCATTCTAGGCTAATATGGTTTGACCATATAGTATGACCACCTGAAACTTCATGGTGAACACCTTCAAAAAATTACTTTGCCCAACTGCTGACTGAGATGAACCTAGCACACAAAATACACCATGAAAGATCTGATTAACAGTGTCCCCAAACAGCAGCAAGCAGTATGAACAGAACTATGCCCATATTTCCAAATATTGTTTACAATTGTTTGTTTATATTTACAGGGGGATATACTATAGAGATTTGCTTTGGAATGCATTTTGCTTTATCGATAGAAATTTATGGTCAATTTTGTTATACCCAACCTTCTTTTCTGCTTCCTGTTCTACACGGGAACCATGGTACTGTAAGTCTATTTCTTCATTAAAGCTGTATATATTCTTTACAATCTGTCTGCATTCATTTACGCCGCTACAGTTGTGTATATGTATTTCTGATCATGATTAAGGTATTATTTTTTGTCCAGCTCATTTAAAATGTATAATTGAGAAATGAAGTTTAATAGATAGTCATCTGTAATAGTCAAGCTTATAGTCATGTTAGTTGGATTTTCTATATGTACAGAGATGTATTTCAGATGAATAGGCATTCTTCAAACTTTTCAAAGACTACAGAATACTGCATTTAAAATGTTTTGATAACTTAGGACTTTTCATGATAATGAGAAACATTTGTGTGGCTACACCAATTACTTCAAGAGGAAGATGGGCATTGAAGAGGGTCCTTATAGAGTTGGTTAGCCATTTGGACAAGAAACTACTCTTGCCTGGACTACTTAACTGGACATGCAAGACCCACAAAGAAATGACTGCTAAACTTGCCTAAAGGTGAAACAATCCTTCGGGGTTCCTGCTTCACAAAAGAGTCTGCCAAACATTCTGCAGGACACAGAAAATGTGACAGACAAGCTGTCATATAGGTGGAACTGTCTCTAAAATTTCCTGCTTCATGGAGAAAGTCTGCTGGATACTGTGGGCCTGTGGGCTGAAGTTTGGATGCCCCAATGGTACTGAAAAACTTTGGGTGACTGTCCAGGTAGTGAGATGTCTCTGTCAATTCTAGAGTTTTGGAAGTTGCTTACAATAAATTTATTGTTTACTGAGGTAATATTATATCCTTGTGAAGTCTTCGATTGAGTTGAAGAATTAATAGTGATACTTATAATTTTCCTTAGATATGATAAAAGATAAAATAGATATAAATATTATAGCTATAATTCTTGCTTGATAACTGTTTTATTATATGAAATTTTACTATGTTAAAGTTAAAACATTTTATTTAAACAGAAAAGGGGAGGTGATATGGGATTTCCCTCTGTATGCTGTGATTACCATTAATGAATAAAGAAACTGTTTTGGACCTATAGCAGAGCAGAACTTAGGTAGGCAGGGAAAACTAGGCTGAATGCCAGGAAAAAGAAGTGTGGAGTCAGAGAGCTTTTAGCCCCACCAGAGACAGATGCAGAAACTTTAGCTGGCAAGCCACAGCCATGTGGTGATACACAGATTAATAGAGGTGCATCAAATTAATATGTATGAGTTAGCCAGTAAGAAGCTAGATATAATGGGCCAAGCAGTGATTTAATTAATACAGTTTCTATGTGATTATTTCAGGGCTAAGCAGTTGGGAATCAACAAGTGGTGTCCTCCTCCCATGACACATCTTTTATGTTTTAGTTTGCTTTTGCTTTGTAACACAGTGTGTTTAACCAGGGCTGCACATGTGGGTATGGGCATAAGAGAATGTGTAAATCAAAAGTGTGTACAATACTGAAGACAACGACTTCCTCTACTCTAACAACCCTAAATTTGCATTACCACACTTGAGTGAGATGGGGTCTCATGAGCCCCTCCCCTTTCTATGACTGAATGTTTGCTAGTTCAGTCTTATGAAAGTCTGATGAAGTCAACTATTATGAGTTCATGAGTGCCATGGCAACACCATGCCAATAAGATGGCATTTCATGGCCTCCCTCTCCCCTGCATATTTGACACAAATTCTTTCTGTTCCCCTCTGAGCTTTTCCCTGCACCATGGTGGGGGTGATGTGTGTGCCTTGTTTAATGCTGAACACTCAAAAGTCACTTGTTCCTAATGCCTTGACCAGTCATGAGTCTTTATATTAATTGTCATTCACTAGATAATGGAAACTTCCTGACCAAGACTAAGGATAGTACTAGTCTATGGCATGTTATAGGTATGGGCAAATATTAAAGAGACAGTTTGACAAATACTCTTTGGAGAAGAAAAGGTAGTAGGTTTGCTCCTATTGTTTATGTACTCTTAAGTCATGATCCTTTAACCAGGTGCTTGGTATCAGGCGTAAACTATCTCTTATGGAGTAGATTTAGAACCAAGCAGAAATTAATTGGTTACCTTGTAACTGGTGTTTCACTATTATACCACTGAGCACCTCTTATCTGGAAAACTGGTCTTGTAGCATTGTAGAGTCTAAAGCTAAGAAAAAACATCGCTAACTTTTCTTCCTAACTGGTTGAATAGCAACTTTCAGCACTAAAAAGGTCTTCCAGCAGGGAGGAAATTTCAGCCTAGTTTCAACATCAATTCTTTCAATTTTGAAACTGAAGAGTATGATGTTTTCCACAATAGGGTTTTACCACTCAGTTATGGTGGGCAACCAATGACAATGGCTGAATGGTTTCCAGGCCTTTGGGAAGGTTCCTGGTCAACAACTCCTAGGGAAGTGTCCCATAGCTGGCACCAGGACTTTTGCTTAATAAATCTTGACTTCTGTGATTGGCTTTATCCACCATAAATGATATCCCCATTAAAAATATTTTAAGTTAGCTTCTTCATAATATTTATAGGCATGCCCTTTGTCTTAAAATGCTATATTTCCATGTTTTATAGAACCAACGATACAATTATATTTTATATTATTTTATGAAATTTCTCTTTAAATTAGTCAGAAAAGAAGAAACATTTATGATTGTTCTTAAGATGACACTGATATTTTTATTCCATTCTTTTCTTTTTAAAAATATTGGTAATAATTGTTTCATTATGACATTTCATTTTGTCTTTAATATTTTACTTATTTAAATGTGTGTGTTAGTGTCTGTGTGAATGTATGTGGATACCCCTTGAGGCTAGAAGATACCATCAGATCTCCTGAAGTATGTATTTGTAACTGCTAAGCCATGTCTCCACTGCCTCTTCTTTGTTCTTTATATAGCTTGAATAGTACCATTTGAAATAACTTGCTTTTCTTAAAGTTGTGTGTGTGTTTATGTGTGTATGTCTGTCTCTGTGTGTACACGGTACCTGTGCATGTGTGCACTTCTGTTTTTCGGTTGCCCTCACCCGTTGATGGTTTTGTGGATGTCAACCTTGAGCATCTTGCTTTATATTTTTCACCTTATTTTGAGGCAGCATGTCCCCATAACCCTTCCCTCAGTGATGTGATCACATATGCTCCATGGCTGAATTTCACACAGGTGTGGGGCATCCAAACTGTGCTTTTCACTTTTGAGCAGCAAATACTTTATTCATTGACCATTCCCCCAGTTCTTCCTTTATATTATGTGTGTGTATGTAAAGCTGATTACTCACAAGAAATCTTCCTTTCTCTTTTGTCTGTGATTGCATTTATATTTCCTTAATGTTTGAAAGATAACTTTATAGATTCAAGATTCATAACTGTAAGGCTTTGCCAGCATTTTGGGAGAGCCATTCATTGCCTTCTGACAAAAGTTTGCCCTGATGTTAGAGTCACTGCAGTTCCCAGAGGGATGCTTTCAAGATTTCTATTTGCCTTTAGTTCTTATCATTTTTAGTGAGAAAGTGTCAGATTGTCATTTTTTAAACATAAAATCTTTGGGGGTTTCTGAAATTTTAGATGTGTTCTAAATTTTTAAAAATAAAATTTAGAAATTTACAGTGATCATATCTTTTTAAAAATTTTTTAATAAAAGATTTTTTTTCTTTTTGCATACCAACCACAGTTCCCTTTTCCTTCCCTTTTCCTGCTCTTTCTACCTTCTGCTCATCCACTCTCATCCACACCTCAGAAAGTGTAAGACCTCCCTTGGAGAGTTAAAAAAATCTGACGTATCAAGTTGAGGCAGGACCAAACCCCTTTCCCCTGTATCAAGGCTTAGGAAGGTATCTCTTTACAGGGAATGGGCTCTAAAAATCCAATTCACGCACTGGGATAAATCCTCGTCCTACTGCCAGTGGTCCCACAGACTGCCCAAGCAATGCAACAGTTACCCACATTCAGAAGGCCTGGTTCAGTCCTACACAGGTTGCCAGCTATCAACCCAGAGTTAGTGAGCTCCCACTAGATCAGGTCAGCTGTCTGTGGGTTTTCCCATCATTATCTTGACCCCTTGCTCATATAATCCCTCCTCCCTCTCTTCAACTGAACTACAGGAACTCAGCCCACTGTTCAGCTGTGGATCTCTGCATCTGTTTCCATCAGTTACTGGTTAAAGGTTCTATGACGACAATTAGGGTGGTCATCTATCTGATTACAGGGGAAGGCTAGTTCAGGCACCTGCTCCGCTATTGCTAGGAGTCTTATCTGGCATCATCCTTGTGGGTTCCTGGGAGTTTCCCTAGCACCAGATTTCTTCCTAACCCCATAATAGCTCTCTCTATCAAGATATTTTTCCCTTGCTTTCTCTCTCTGATCTCCCCCAACTCAACCATCATTTTCCTCATGTTATCCTTCCTTCTCCTCTTCCTTCATGCTCCCAATTTACTCAGGAAATCTTACCTATTTCTCCCGCCCAGGGACATCTATTCATGTCTTTCTTAGGGTTGTCCATATTACCTAGTTTCTGGGGCTTTTGATTGTAGGTCTAATATCTACCTATGAGTGAGTACATAACATATTTATCTTTCTGGGTCTGGGTTATTTCACTCAGGAAGGATTTTTCTATATCCATCCATTTGCCTGCCAATTTTAAAATGTCATTATTTTTTTTACCAATGATACTCCATTATGTGATTTTACTACATTTTCTTTTTCCATTTTTTGGGTGATAATATCTTAAAAGTTATTTTCTTTCCTTGTTTTTGTCATCTGCATTTGACATAGCTATCTGATGGCATTTGCGATGGCGCTCACCGTTTCTTTGAGGCTCCTATATTTTGTCTTCATTCTTTATTCTCTTTGTTCTTCAGAGTACAGCTATTCCATCTAGTTTGTGGGGTCTTCTTCTGGAGGCTAATGCTTACTGTTTAGTTTCTTGTGGACTATTTATCTAGTTACTGTACACAAGTAACAGCAAGATAGCTTTATGAAGGAGCAAGGTAAACTGTATGTTACCCAGAAGTTTACCTAAGAGTCCAGGAAATTCAGAAATAAGTAAACTTCTGGATTCAAATACACCTGAAGGACTGTCCTCAATGATTACCACCAGCAATTGAATGTTACTATGGATCACCAATGACCATGGAGCATTGGAAACAAAAGGGAAATCAAACTATAAGTCAGCCTATGTCTTCTGAAATCATAAAGTGACTCCAGAAGAATAGACAATATGATGGCATGGTCAATAAAAGTTTACTGTCATTCTTATGACGGCTCTTTTTAAAATAAGTCATATTTTATTATCATTATTACTCTATCTTATCTACATAGTAATACATTTCCCTATGATGTTTCCATAGTACATATACTTTTCTATGCCAGTTTCCAGCTACTCTTTCATCTTCTTCACCTTTTCCTGTCCTTTAGCTCCCTTACCTTTCTCTAATAGTATCTTTAATACATTTAAGTCACATGACAAAAGTCGTGTGTGTGTGTGTGTGTGTGTGTGTGTGTGTGTGTGTGTGTGTGAGGGCGAAGCATTGCAGATTTGTGTGTAAACATATGTAGAGGTCAGAGACAACTTCACGTTTTGTTTCTCAAGCATTGTATCCCACTTTTTTCTACAATGCTGTTCCCATTGGCAGTGGGAACAGAATTTATCTCTAATGAATGAATTGGAATAAACTGACATTTTGGAGCCCATTCTCTTTGAAAGGATAACATGCTCAGCCTAGATATAAAGGAGAGGGCCTTGATCCTGCTTCAAAGTAATTTGAGAATATGAAAAGATGTTTAAAAGCTGAAAGTGGCCTTAAATGGTGGAAGCTAGCAAGAAAATGAAGAAATGAGTCCTGCAATGCAAATGGATGCTAAGAGAAAAAGTAGAATATATGTATATGTGTATATGCATATCTTGTGTGTGCATAAAATTTTCATTTATTAATTCAGGTATATGGTTTATTTAATTCAAAAATTAAAATTATGGTATAAAATCCAGTAATGAATTTTTACAGCATAGCTCATAGTTTCTTTCTTAAGGTCACATGTCTTTGAAGGATAAGCTTAGAATAATGATTATTAATAAGTAGTATGTAAAATTGATATTTACTGTGCTGTTTTCTCTACATTTGTGTGTAGCTGAAAATTAGCATAATAAAAATAGAAAGAAAAGAATGTACTGTAGATCACAAGGTTACACATGACACCATGGAGTTGAAATTTTTGAAATTGTCAGAAGGATATTAAACTTTGATTTGATCATGTCACATTCTTTGACATCTTTGTGTGTTTGGGAGATGTATGCACAGTATGTCATTCAGTAAAAGGCACCATATCAAGAGATCTAGTCTTCAAAATCAGCAAATACCCTAGGTATTTGAAATAGTTGATAGGGAAGAAATATGTGCAGCATTGAAATTAGAGAGTTGGGATGAATATCAATTCATAACATAAAATGTATGCACGCCCATGTAGATAGGTGTGGTTGTTTAAAGTCCATTTTGTTTTAAATATTTTTCTTTTTTGTGATTGTTTTAAAGAAAAAATAGTAAAGGAAAAAAATGAAAAAAGATATTTTGTCAAAATCTATGTATATAATTTTATCTTTAAAAAGTCTTTAGTATTCAGTAAGATTATTGCTTTAAGGATAGCTAAATTACACTTCTCCTTTTTCAGAGAAATTAATGGACTAATGACAGAGTACATTACAATTTAATGACCTTTAAAAATCAAATTAATGTGTCATGAGTAGCAGGCAAATGGATATAATTTTAATATTTACTAACAAATTAATGAGAACACCAGCTCAAACCAACCCTATGTTTTGATTTTTCTTTATTACTTTGCTCAAGATTAGGGCAGATAAGAGTCAAGCACCATTTCTCACCTCATTGTTTGCTCTGTCAAATTCTATTTCTCTAAAATTAAACACAAATGCAACCCTACTTTGTTTGGTGCGAGAGGCACAGTTTAGAGGTATAATTTATTCCACACCCCTTTGAAATGAAAGAATAATGAGTCATTAGAGTGTCCATGTTTTTCTATTTATCCTTTCAATGTCATACCTCTCCTTATCAAAAGTTCCAGACCTGCTTATCTGTCACTAATGAGAACCTTTTTTCCAGCGCTGGTGCTTACATTACCACTCCCATATACAGTGTCTCTGTGTTTTAGCCTTTATTTTCATAGCATTGAGTGTCCTTAAAACTGAATGACCTTAAGTGTGATATAGCAAATATAAGTCTTGTCTAGAAAGATATTTTAAAAACACATTGGGCTTCAGGGGTGAGATTTTTTTCATCTCCAGAACAGAATTTGAATAATGACCTTCTAAAGGATCTGTTTACCAGAACCTGGAATTATAGTTGTATGTTCACTTCCAAGGGTAAGACATAGTTTGATTTACCATTAAAAAATAAAATTTTATCTATTCCGGTTACCAACTATTTATTTGGTCGACTGTAGAAAAGCGATCTCTATTTATACATTACAGTCAAACTAAACCCAGATAATTAAAAATCCTGGGAAGATTTCATTGAAGTGTACAATATTTTCTAATATAACATTTTTTACTCATTTTGAATGTGGCTGGTTCTAAATAGGATGTCTCTGTCAAATCTTTCTTCTCTGGAATCATGCAAAAGAGGAGGCAGAAAAAAGTGTAAGAACCAAGAGAGCAAGGTCCTCTAAATCAACACGAACAAAGCTCATATGAACTAGCAGAGAACCAAGCAGAATGTACGTGTCTGCACTAGGTCCTATGTGCACAAATTACATTTTCCAGTTTTGTGTTTTCTTAGAATTCCTGAATGTGCAAATGAGTGGGTCTCTGTTTCTTGTTCTATCTCTTGGGCTCTTGTAATGGGAGGCTGCTTGTTTGTCCCAGGTCATACAGACCTGAAATAATCACACAGAAACTATTAATTACAACATTGCTTGGTCAATACTCTTAGGTATATTCCTGGATCACTCTAATATCTTAAATTAACTCTTTTCTATTAATCAGTGTATCACCCCGTGGTTGTGGCCTACCAGTAAGGTTCCACCCAGCATCCAGTGTCTGTCTCCTGCAGTGGATACATGGCTTCTTCCACTTACTGTCTCTTTCTCTATTTGCTTGGAATTTCTGTCTTGCTCTCTTCTGTTTTGCAATGGGCCTAAAGCAGCATCTTTATTAACTAATGGTATTCACAGCATAAAGAGTGGACTCCAACATCACCTCTCCTTTTCTATCTAAAGAAAAGGAAGGTTTTAACTTTAACACAGTAAAATCACATGTAATGAAACAGGTATCAAGTAAGAATTACAGCTACAATATTTAAATCTATCTTATTTTTTATTATAACTAAGGAAAACTATAATTCTAACTATTTATTCTTCATCTCCATCAAAGACTGCCAAAGGCTATAACATTACCTATGTTAACAAGAAGTACATTGCAAGCAACTTCCGAAACTCTAGAAATGACAGAGACAACTGGCTGCCTAGAAAGTCACCCAAATTTCTTCTGTATCATTAGGAAATCCATCTTTAGCCTACAGGCCCATAATATCTGGCAGATTTTTCCACGAAGCAGGAAATTTCAAAGACAGTTCTACTTATATTGGCAGGTTGTCAGTCACTGTCTTCTGTGTCCGGCAGAATGCCTGGCAGACTGTTTTATGAAGCAGAAACCCCGAAGGATCGTCTCACCTTTAGGCAAGTTCAGCAGTCATTTTTCTGTGGGTCCTGAATGTCCAGTTCATACAACATACCAGAAAGCAATCCAGGCAAGAACAGTTTCTTGCCCAAATGGGTAACCAACTCCATAATGGGCCTCTATATGCCCATTATTCTCTTGAAGTAGCTTGGTGCTGCCAGGAGCAGATGTGTCTTGTTGTCATGAAAATCCTATGTTTTTATAATATTTTAAATGCCATATTATGTTAGTCTTTGAAAGGTTTGATTAATACCTGTCCATATGAAATATTTCTCTGTATATCTAGAAAACATAAGTAACATGACTACAAGCTTGACTATTATACATGATTATCTATTAACCTGTATTTCTTAATTGTACATCACATTTTTTCTTTTTTGGTTTTTTGAGACAGGGTTTCTCTGTATCTTTGGAGCCTGTCCTGGAACTAGCTCTTATAGACTAGGCTGGCCTCGAACTCACAGAGATCTACTAACCTCTGCCTCCTGAGTGCTAGGATTAAAGGCATGTGCCACCACTGCCCAGCTTATACATTACATTTTTAAATGAGCTGCACAAACACAATACGAGTAGAAATATATATACTTTTCATAAAGGAGCCACAGCGCTGCTGCTCACTGCCAGCAAATAGAGCCCATCTAGAAAAAAAAAAGAGTACCAAGAAGCTGTGCTTGGCTCCAGTTTTTGTGGGTCTAAAAGCCTCCTTTCGTTTGTAAGCATTTCTAGGCTTAATGGAGATCCATTGCTGAATGTTTGGTCTCCCACATCAGGCACTTTTGCTTCAGCTGGTTTGCTTTGTCCAGTTCCAATGTGTTGGTTTTTGTTTTATTCTTTATATGGTATTTTATTAGTTTGCTTTAGAATATTCCTTTTTTTCTCCAATGGGAGACAGAAAGGGAGTGGGTATGGATGGAAGAGGAAGTATGATAAAAATTCTATTTTCAATAAAAGAAAAAAAAAGTAAACAAGCAAACAAAAAGGAAACTGGCTAATTATGTGCATGTGTTCGTGGTGCTTTTATTGCTTTTCTGATTTCCTGCCTGATATCCTGTGAGTATATTTGCTCCTCTGTTCAAAGGACCAGTGAGTGCTTCATTTCTTACCATTGTTCATTCCTCACCAGTCATTGGGCATTTATTAACCACATCAGCCACAAACTGCTTTCTTTTCTTTTACTAGTGAGACATCACTTATGAATTAGTTGTCATATCACAAAAATTCAAACTCAAGGAAGCTGGATAGATAGCTCAGTGTTTATGTTCATAGAATAGCCTTGAGTAGAACTACAATGTCTTTTGCTTCGTTGGGCACCTGCAATGATGTGCGCACGCACACACACACACACACATAATTAAAGTAAAAAAACCTTAAAAGTAAATTAAATTTTGTCTTCTAATTCTGTCTCTTGATAACTTTCCCAAAACTATGACTTTGAGCTATCATAGGACCAATCTCTCCCTATCCTCACAGAGCTACAAAGCACTGATAAGAAAGCAACACAATTAAGGAAAAACACAGTGATTGCGTGTGTGTATTTGTGTGTGTAAATAGAACTATTCTAGAATCCAAAGATAACTTCAGCAAAAAATGCAAAAGAGCAGCGTTGACATTCAGAAAATGTTATTTCCTTTCTTTATATGCCTGATTGTTATTCTGTGTAACTCTATGTTATTATTCAAGAATTTCTTTTAAATATAAAGTATTTGACAGCATCTGTTGTATAGTGCCACTCAACAAACATTAGTCAGTATTAAATTATTGCTTTTACATTTCCACATCTTTTCTAATTCTGTTTTCTACGAAGTTCTTTGTTTTTAAGTAGAAAACATATTTATTTCTCTCATCTAATATATACTGAGAGTATTTTTATGGATGGACTAGCTTTTGTAGGGTTCTCAGGAGTCAGCTTAAAATGAAGGAAAACAAACAGCACTGTACAGCGTGAAAAACCTGGATGGAAAGAACATAGACCGTACTTGACTATTTTGATAGAATTCAAAAAGAATTTTTTATAGTGTTATGTAGTCTGTAATGAATTGTTATGATATTGTTATTTTTAGCTTCACTACCTGGCCTTTTGACTCATCCATTATATTAATAGTACATACTAATGTTCAGCCAATTTAACAATAATTGAATGCAATATGATGCATGAAATACTGTATGATTACTCTCAAGATGAAAACTTATTTTGTGAATGATATGAAGTGCTTTTAAATGAGAACTTCAGATCTTACCTTGAGATAAAGTTACAGGATGTTTCAATACAAGTGGCTAGTTGAATTTTCAAATACGTTTTGAGGGCAATGGAATAAATATGCATTTGTGCTGCCTTTCAGTGATGCAAAAATAACAGACTGGTGCTTTCTTTGAAAATAAATGCTACTTGGTACCATTCTTCAGCATTTGCTTAAAGCAAAGTGTGTCATAATAATTACTCTTGCCTTCTAACATCAGTGCTGTTCTTTCAAAACATCTCGTGTCTCTGCCTAAGTCATCCGGTCATCAATGTGTTATCAATTCAATTGTGGAAGCAGACATGTGTTCCACTGCTCACCCTTCTACATACTCTAGTAGTTTAACATATGCAAACCTTACAGAAGTCTTTCCTTGAAGGTGAGTGAGGAACTCATTGTGCCTAAGTATTATAGTTTTAGTGTTCTAGAGATATTTTATCTGCAACCCTCACAGGTTTCTTTCTAGAATCTCTTCCTATATTCTGCTTCATGTTCATTGCTCTAGACATTTTAAGTTTGGTTATAAACTCATTATTTTCTCTCCATTTAATATTAACAAAGGAGACACCCCTCACAATTTTTTTGTTTTCTTATTTGGAATAATCCAAGGTCTTCTTTATGAGCAGTGTTCTCAAGAGTCACTGTGTGCTTGGAATCCTGCTTCCTTTCCTGGTACCACTTTTGTTCTGTGCCCATTGTTAAAGCCATCCATGTCATTCAGAGTCTACTATTTAGTGTTGCACTGATGTGACAAAATGCTTAAGATAAACTTAAAGAAGCAAAGTGTCATTTTAATGACAGTTTCAGATGCTTTGGTCCATAGTCACTAGGTTGTTTCTGGGACAGTGTTGAGGCACAGTGTCATGATGGTAGTGCACAGTCATGGAGACCAAGAAATGAGAAAGAGAGGACCTGCTATTCTAACATCCCTTTCTAAGACCATGCCTCAACAAGATTTCTCCCACAAGGCATTGTCCCATGAAGATGTCACACTCCCCCTTTCCAATTGTTTAAAGGCTGTTCACATATTTAGTACATGGGCTTTTGGAGTATGTTTAAAATATAAACCATATTTGTTCCTGGTTTCCAAAGACTTACACCCATTTCACAGTTCGACATGCATTTAATTTCTCCCAAAGTGTTTCCAAAGTCAACTGTCCCAATACTGATCAAAAGTTCAAGTCCAAGGTCTTTTCTAAAGTTTAGAGAAAACTCATCCACAGGCCACTGAACAAAAGAAATGAGAATTAAATGATTTAAAGGTACAGTGGCATGAGCATAAATTCCACTTTCCAAATGTCAGCAATAGGAGAATAGTAAGGGAGGCTTAGACAAAACCACACCAAAACCTAGATGCTAGAGCTCCACGTTTAACATCTGAGGTACATGGTGGGGCGATGTTAGTTCCAAACAGCTTGCCACACTTTGTCTCTTAGACATGGCTGACATTAACCTGCATAGCCACTTTCCAGGTCAGGTTCTGCTACTGTCAGTAGCTTTCCAAGTACAAAGAAAGGTTTATTTTGGCCTTAAGTACATAAATCTCTTGGGGACACTTAAGACCCAACCTATCACATTTGTTTTCTTTGATTTTACATCCCTATATGCAATGTCAGGTAGAGAGTTATTTCTATCATGGCATATTCATACAAGCAATTGCATGAATGGATCCTTTGTGCCCTAAAACTAAAGACAAAACTGTTTATTAGAGTTCTATATTATTGAAATTGAATTTTCAGTGCAGTAGCTTGGGGATGTGGAACCTTTAAGAGGAAGTTAGGCCAGGAAAGCTCAACACTTATGCATAGACTCATACAATTATCTCAGGAGTGGTTGATGTTGACATGCTGTGTCTCTTGGTTCAGTCCTCAATCTTTCGCTCACATGCTTTCTTATGATGATTATATGATGCCCATGGCCCTGTTATATTGCAGCAAGAAGGTCCCCAATATATGTAACTTCTCTCGGACTTTGCAGCCCCCATTATTTTGAAAGATATATTTTACTTATGAACTACTTAGCCTGTGGTATTCTGTTTAGCAGTAGAATATATTCAGACATGCAGGATACATACCTTCACCTGGCTTCAGTTCCTTCCACCACTTCTATGCCTGTCTTTCTACACCATCATTCTTTGCTATGTCTCCCCTAGATCTTTTTCAGTTTCTAGAATATCTTAATTATAATCTTGCTTTGGACACATCTTTCTACTCCATCTGTATTATTTGTCCTTTTTATTAGTTAGAACTCTTCAGATAAATAGTACTAATAGTGTATGTATATGAGCATGCATGTAGGAAGAGTGATTGTTATAAAAAGATCTGACTTATGTGATTATAGACACAGAGAAGTCTCATGCTCTACAGTCACAAGCTGGAGGTATGGGTGATATTCCAATGCAAAATGAAATGGATCAAGTAGATCAGCTGATGGCATAATGTTCAGTATAAATGTAAGTTCAAACAAGTGAGGAAACATATTCAACTAGAAAACACTCATTCAGAGATGCTTCCTTACTTGACTGTTCATTTTAGTCACTAGACCAGGGTCATCACAGTAGGAAGGCCAATAGGCTTTAGTTAGTTCACAGTTCAAGTGTTCATCTTATACAGACTACAGAAACACGCATATATAATTCTGAAACAGAAAACATGGTTCACTGATCTGGGCATAGAGAACTGTCATTCTTTCCTATGTTATGTTGCATTATGAATGCACCCTTGCACCAGATATTTTACACAACCCCCAATTTCTGAGCATGTGCCCACCTGCTTATCCCTATGTAAGATTCTATACCCAACTTCTGTTTGTCTTGTTCCTTCTTGCCCTTGTAATTCCTAAACCCAGGAGTTATGCTTTGGCACTTAGAAGGTGTTCAATAAGCGTTCATTGGATGCATGAGCTGTTCCATTAACCTTTTGCTTGAATTCTTACTAACATTAAACAATATAATTATTTTGGCTTGATTGCTTGTGTAAAGCCAACATTTACTCCTGGCCAATTACCTTTGGATATATATGTAACAATATTCAACATTCTGGTTTGATTAACTTTCCTCTGGGATTTATACACTAAACCTGCTCAGTTCAGGGTTTGAATAGTGTATGCTGATTAAAGCTGTGGCTACCTTGTTAGAATTCTCTTTGTTGCACTCCATCAGGGAAAAGGATGTTCAATTTAGCTGTTTCAAATTAGAAAGTAGCATATGAAAGGAAAAGACGTTTCTGAATAAAACTGTCTCAGATTAGGAAGCCGGTGCTGGCTGTCTTTGTCCTTAGTTACTGCCTGACACACAGAGTTTTAGAAAGCCACCTGAGACAAATATGGTTCAGAAATGCTAGGTAGATGAATCGTAATAGGGTATAAAAATGGAGTCACATGATGCTCATTTTGTGAGTGAGGTAACTGTCTTTACAAAGATTTTAAATAGAGCATAGATGAGTTAACATATCAAGTTGCTGTAAAATTAAACTATATTTCTTGTTTTTATAGTATCAGAATGTCTGCAGATGTCCTTCAATCCCTGGTCACATGTCCTCACCTCCCCCTTTGTAAGGGCTCTTGCTATTCTAGGTATATGATCTGTGTTTTACATAAATAATTTTATTTTTTTTGTTCTCATTTTCTTCTTGTTGCTGTGATAAGCATGATGACCCAAACCACCTTTGTGGAGGGAAGAGCTTGTTGGCTTACTGGTTAGAGTCCACTGTCGAGGAAAGCCAAAGCAGGAACCCTGCAGAGCAACTGTGCTTCCTGGTAGCTTAGCTTATTTTTCTGTACAACTCAGGACCCCACCAATACATGCATGGGGTAGTACCACCCACAGGGGCCTGGGTCTTGCTACATCAGTCATTAATCAAGAAAATGCCCCACAGGTCAATCTGATGTAGCTAATTCTCCAACTAAGTTTTCCTTTTTCCACCATGGTTAGTATTAAGTTGATAAAAATAGCCAGCACACCGTTTTTATAAGGCATCGCTTTTCTCAGCTGAGAAGAGAAATATAGTCCCATAAAATAGCAACATTTTCCCAAGCTCTACAGCTATGATGTTTCAAATTCTATACTGGCTTCTGGGTTTATCTGTTATGAAAATCCACTAGCCATAAAACTGTACAATTTCAAAACACTCACAATTTGCCCTGTGTCTATTAAAAAGGTAATTTGTTTCTCCATCTTATCTACAGAATAAGCATGCTATTCTTTTGGTGTCACATTTAAGGGAGTGTGGCCAGGAAAACTAAAGATTCTTGATTTAGTTGCTCTGGGCTCCTTTCTATCGTCTCTACGTGCAGATGGCTGTGGATACCAGGATGGAGCTGGAACTCAGCATGGCTGCTTCTGAAGAGGTCTTTCCTGGTATACTTATACTTAGTACTTTGTGGATTTCTGGAGGGTTGATGATCAGATGACTTGCTTGTCTTTTCTTATCTTTGAAAGTAAGAACGGGCTGGCAACATGCAAATATAGAGAAAGTGCAGAGGTAAAATTTGCTTTGTGTATCGATACCAGTCTGTATCAGGTATTTTTTTGTTGTGGTTGTAGTGATAAGAAACTAAACTTGACAAAAGCTAAACAACAACAAGGAAACAACAACAATATCTAAATGAAGAAGGATTTATTGTGGCTCATAGCTGAAAGGTTACAGTCCATCATGGAAAGGCAGGGCAGGAGCATGCCCTGGGACACTTCACATTTAGGGAAACCGGCAATAGAGAGCAGCATGTTTGATGTGCCTCTCTCCTCTTTATTCAGTACATGTCACAGCCCATACACTGATGGGTGTCACCCTCCTCAGTTACACCTCTCTCGAATTGCTCCCAGAGGCATATATAAAAGTTGAGTCCACGTTTAGCGTAGGCAGTGATCTGAACCATCACAGCATCTCAGCCACTATTCACTGCCTTTTATAAAGTGAGGTAATGCACTCATTATTACATCTCAGTTTTAATACAGATGGTGTCTGTATTAGAATATTAGAATTCTAATATTAGAATATTATTATTAGATTATTAAATCTAATATTAGAATATTTGAATATCTACGAATATTCTAGAGATTTCCCTTCCTTTCCAGTCCCCAATTCACTTTCATCCTATTGCACCAGCAGTGTTTCCCCTTCATTGCTTCTTCTGCATTCTTTCTCCTCCACGGTTGACAGTATTCCCTTCTAGTCTACAATAAAAATAGCAACATATATTCAGATTTCTAATTTGCTTTTAAATTCCATGCTTTCTTTTTGCATTAATGTAAAAACCTTAAAATATATGGGTCATCTTAATTTTTACCCTATTGGTTGGTAAGTAATATATTTTACTTTGTTAAAATATTCTAATAATATTTTAAACATATTTAAAGTATATTTAAATATTTTTTCTAAATATTGACTGAAACATTTGCATAATTATATAAATTAATTCAATGAAAGAAGTTTATATCACTATTTAAAACAGATATTCTAGATACAGGAACACTTACCAGCTATCTTGTTATATTTTACCTCTATAAAATTAATTATTTAGACATAGTAGGGCCATTTTTAATATTGTAAATAATTAGTCTATTTATAATTTGGTCTGATTTAGAATGCAAGATTAAGTTTATCTTTAGGATAAATTTAATTGTAGTAGAAAGATATTCTTAATGAAAATGTTGATAAACAAAATGTTTTCTACACATGATAAGGCTATTGCATGTATCAGCTCTCAGACACTGTGGGTGTATGTACTGATACATGGCTTGTATCAGATGATGTTAGCCTGAAGTTCAGCATGAATGGACGTCAAGTCTCTGAAATTCCTCCCTAAATCTAAGGGGTTCTTAGCAGTTAATGGCTATTTGCGGGGAAGAGTTAATTTTCTTCAGGGTTGCTGCCCCTGGTAGGTTGCCAATAATCTATGTAAGTTTCTACATCCACACAAATACTGGAAGTACTAAATGGGTTAAGGGAAAAAAAAAGACCACATGAAACTGGGGTTGGGGGAGTAAAGTGTAGGAGAATTTAGAGTTTGAGGGAAAGTAGATTGGATAAAATCATATCATATATAGATATACATACATACATATATATATATATATATATATATAATTTTCTAATGATAAAAAGAAATGAAAGCAATTTAAATATAAGAGTGCCCTAGTGATTTTTCTATTCACTTGTTCTTAGCATACATATACATACAAAGACACATGCATATATTAATATCCCCATATATATCCTCCCACTTTAACCAATATCAAGTTTCCTAGTAGGTTAACCAGTGGGATAAAGAACAAAGCCCTCTGTTTATGATTAGCCTTTAAGAGGATCTTCAGCACTTTGTTCTGAGAAGTGGAAACTGACACATTAAGAAACAACGCAAGACAGTGCAGCAAAATATTAGATTGCTTTAGCTCCAAGAAGCAATGAAATATGTATTTAAACATTCCTTTTTGTAAAGATTTCTGTCTTCTGCAAATTTTTACCCTTCATTTGTGAATGTTTACATAATATATCCAGTAAATAAGTTTTCTGGAAGTATCACTACTTTCAGCAGATGTAGTTTTAATTTTATTGTTGTATATTTACATTAGAGCTTACCATGTTTGCCCGAATCTTGTCAAATGAACCTTTTTGTTTAGCTTCACGATTTCTGTTTTATGCACTGCTAAAGTCTGTCACTGACAAAAGTGAACTATTGTCCTTATTTTTATGATTATCGTGATGTTGAGAATGTGACAAAATATGCCTGTGTATAAAGTAGATGATGAAGGTACATGTTCTAGCTGTATTTATAGGAATGTGTGCCTTTTATTTTTAAGCCTACTAGACGAGGAAATGTAAACCATTATTCCAGTTTAATGCTACATTTTTATTTTTAAAACTACTGTATTTGTTTCCAATTATTCAGTTTTGTTCATAAGTAAATGGACCTCTTTCAGTTATCCAACATTGAAATTAAATTCAACTCCAATATTGCTTTATGGAGAAAGCCTAATAACTTCTAAGTATTTAATTAACTCAGTTTTATAAGGGTCAACAATCAGATATATATCCAGGTCATCTAAAGCATACGATAGTCAGGTGGTTGCTAGGCAACAGATACCAGGTTCAGCTGATGTGTGTTTCTAGGCAAAGCTTATGGTGTGAACAGAAGAACAAATTACACGATACCTGCATTTTTGTTATTATAAGTTTGGAAAATAAAGTTGTATTTAGAAGAAATCTTGACATTCATTATTTGCAGCATCTTTCTTCCAGATGTCAGAAAGACATAGTCAAGTGACAAGGGAATAGTAAATTAAAATGACAGATGACATTTCTTTTCTTATGTGATCTTAGATATGGACCTTTCTCATAATTATGTTTTTGTATCTTGTCTGCAGTTAATTAGTTTTCCTAAATTCACTGTGATTGAAATAAAGCCACAAAATTAATTGAAATATAATTAATTTAAAATACACACGTTTCCATGCTGCTGAAAACTAGGAATTAAAATGACATATATTACATGATCTAGGCACAAAACCAAAACATTTCATCAGTAATAAAGATGAGAAAGTGACTCTTGGAAATCTAGGATGAAACTTTTTTATTGTGATGGCTTTAAGTGTTACTGACACACGTAGTCAGCATAGTTTCTCTAGTCACGGGTATAACACAGAGGTGTTGCCATAAAAAGAAATATTATTCCAACCACGCCTTCCAGTATGTTTATTAGATCCAGCAAGATATCCATTCCATGGCTAGAAATTTAGACCATGCAGTATTTTTGTCTTTGATTTTAACAGTTCTTAATCATTGACGTACAGGGAGTAGGTGAGAATGTGTGTTTGGGGCAAAGGTCATGCAGAGTAGATGAATCCAAGAAGAGACAATCCAAGCCATTCAATAGAAGGTTGGGAAACAAAAATGTCACTTGGATGTAAGTTTTAAAAATGTTTTTTTAAGGCGAACTTGAGAGTTATGACTTTTATCCCCAAATGAAGATTGTAACAAAAGTCATTAAAATGTGCTTTTTATTAGCTTAGTTTTAATAAAAGCATTTAAATAAAAATTTTAACAAGCTAAAATAATGTGTGTAATATATTTTTGTAATCAGATATAATATTTCAAAAATTAAGCAAATTTTGGTGAACATTTTATATGTAGGATTGGAAAACAAACTTCAGTGGGAATTTGGTCAGCTTTCTCTCTGAAAGTATGAGTTCAGGGCACTCTGATCTCCACTAGAAAGTATAACCCAGAGACTTCCATACAAATGTTCCTGGAAGGTGAGACAGGTGTGGATAAATAGTGACAATGGCTTAAAAGACAACTGAAAATAACACCAAACTCAAGCTGCATCTCCTGTTTGCATATGTTTGAATTCTGGATTCAGTTTGCAGGTTAGACATCAGCCGTGGGCTTGAAAATTAAGTCTAGGATATATTGTTTAGTAATAAGTCATTGTTAAGAAAGAATACGCCTATGATGGTAATAACTGATTATGAAAATCATATGACAGTAAAATACTTTAAATTATAAAGCAACTTAAAAAGTTTTCTTATATTTGTTTAAAACAAGTTTTTATAATATGTGACCATGTTCAAGAGCATGTTAACACTGTTTGAAATAAAGGAAATATTGAACATTGTTGACAGATTTGAGAAGAATTTTATATATTATGAAATAAGCAGATAGAGTTGTTGAACAAAGAGACTAGTTTAATCTGAAGGGATGCCCTTAAAGTTGCCACTCTTAGAACTATTGTGTCCAGTTACAATTTCCTTTTGGACAGTCAGAAAGAGAGAAATCTGGGTGCAAAACCAGTTCATTTATAAGACAAAAGAGTAATTTCAAAGGGATACACTAAGTGCTTGAATAATGACTTCTAGGGTGGTTTGGGGAATTAGTCAAATTAGAATACCTTTTAAATTACCTTTAGAGGTCTTCTACACCAAGAGATGTAAACTCAGTGGGTGCAGGTATGCAATGAAGAATCTCACTCTTAAACTAATTTTGTGTTAATTGTAATTGTTTGCATTGAAATAATAAGACCTTTCTTAGTATTTGGAGTATTTCTTGCCTTATAACTTCCTTTGAGTGGTTTGAGTACTTATTATCTTATTTCTCTATTCATTTCTTCAGTGGAACATCCACAATATCCTACACGTTAGGAATGATGATGATCGACTCAGGCATCTTGAGGTGACAAGGAGAAAAACGGTGGAGTGGTGCCTGGAAAATTGAATCTTGATTATTAACTCTGGGTATTTTATGCTTTGATGAAACTATTATTTGATCTTGAGCCAGACATTTGCTCTCTGTATGGATACACTTTGACAGAGGTTGACAGCATTCTATATTGACTAATAAACCAATTCAATACCTCAGTTTTAAGTCCCAGTTTTCAAATCTGACTTGGAATATTTCATTGTGCATTGTAACATTACTGAGAATGGTCCAAACAGATAATTTGCTCAAATATAAGTGAGTAAACTAAGAAAAATGACTCAGGAGATATAAATTGAAAGAAAAATCATGATTCGGTAAAATTTCCTTATATTACGCCATGTTATGTTATATTAGAGGATGAGTAGAAAGATAATTAGAAGTTCTATTCTGGAAAAGCCTCTGCTGGAGATCAAGGCAAGAAACTCAAGAAACTTCTTTACATAGTAGGAAACTGTACCTGGGAGTTGAAGAAGACAAAGAATAGAGAAGAAGAAGGATATCAAATGCTCTTGATATCCACAGTGTTTAGTATTGTGACAATATATATAATCCAGTGAATAGAAAGTGTCATTTACAAACCAAGAGGAGGAAAGAGAAATTTGTGAAAAAAAAATCTTAAACTGAAGGCCATTTGGCACATCATTTGATGGATGCTGAGCCTTAACTTAAGTCTATTTCCCTAATTTTTTTAAAAGAGAAATAGTTCTGAGTTAGGTGTCCAGAAAATATCTAAGTGTCTTGATTTTGCTAAAAGACCATGCAGTGTTTGTGAGAAGGAACAAATGGTGCCTATTGTTTAAATGTTTTTTTTCAACTTGTGATTTCATACTTATTTTTGAATAAGACAAAGAGAGAAAATGTACTTCATCTCTAATACACATACATACACTTATAAAAGTACTACTTTTTCTAAAACTTAGCTGCATGTCCTCAGACAATATTATTATAAAATGCATTTTTGTATTGCATTATATTTAATGTGATTCAATTCTGTTTCATTCCAATTAAATGTCAAATCATAACATTCTATCTATCACACAATTATAAAATAACTCATTATGGACATAGCCTTGATTTCATGACTTGTAGTTTGTAATTTGCTGACTAGGTAGTATCAGGCATAGCTTATAGAAAAGTGTGTTCTGTAAACTATGAAGGTAGAATGAGAAAATAATTAATGAAAAAGTCAGGCAAAAGTAAGGCTGGGTTGTGTTGTGTGCCAGGCACAGGAAACAAGCAGTGCGAAGGCTGAGCAGTGACATGGGGCTTGTCGGCATGCTCAAGAGTAGAAGAACACAAGGGAAATCCATGCTAGCAACTCTAGGCCATGCAATCATTCTAACGGCAACACTTTTGAATATCACCACTTTGGAGGAAGGTATGATCAGATTTGCTTCATGAAGAAGTCAACTTGAAGGCCTCAGAATAATCCAAAGAGGCAGAAGGATGGAAATCAGAACATCTAAGAATATCCTGTTATGACCGCTTAGGTACTGACATGTGGTAACTTAGAATGGGCTTGTCTAGGAAAACTGGCTTGGGGAAGAGTTAGGGGTCAAGATACATTTAGCAAACAGAAACAAAAAGAGTTGATGATAAGTTAGTTAAGCAAACGAGGCAGTGGATAAGAGTGATGGTGAGGACCTTGGTTGGAATACCTGCTCCTGTTAGCATAGCTGCTCTGTCATATTTCATACTTAGAAACTCGTGGGAAATTTGACTATCATATTTTCTAAATGGCAGACACATAAGAATATCATTCATCATTTATAGTATATATATTTGTAGAATAAGATGTCTTACATGTATAAGTTAAAAATTGGCAGCCTTAGACTGAAATTTATAGACATAAAATTGTTATCAACTGCATGATAGAGTGGATTTTTCAGGCAATAGCAGATTCGAGAGAGAGAGATGAAGTCACGAACACTTCCATACAGGAAGCCTCTTACGTAGAGCAGAAGAAGTGTGCTGGGTGGGCACCCAGGGTGGATGGTTTGAAGGCCTCCCACTCTTAGCTTCGCCCATGAAGAGGAAAAACTACATCAGTATTTAGGGGATTTCTTTGACATCATAATAGCTTTTATTGAAAAAAAACATTTAATTAAAATATATAATAGTTGTACAATTCCACGTGGGTACATTATAGTAATTTGGAACATAGATTCTATATGTACTGATTAAATCAACATTTATGCATGCTCATTTTTCAAACAGAAATTGTAGTGAGAGCTGCGGGTTGCATTCTGCCACCCAGCTCCTTCCACCAGCTAGCTTTACCTGAAATAACAACACACAATTTGTATTCTTTTAAACACTGCTTGGCCCATTATATCTCGCCTCTTCTCAGCTAACTCTCGCACCTGGACTAGCCCATTTCTAATAATGTGTGTAGGACCCGAAGGTGCGCTTACCGGGAAGATTCTAGCCAATATCCATCCTGGGTCGGAGCTTCATCGATTGCGTCTGTCCAAGAGAGGGGAGCGTGGCCTCTGAACTCATTTCCTCTTCCTCCCAGCATTCTGTTCTGTTTACTTTTCCCACCTATGTTTTAACCTATGAGGGCCAAGCAGTTTCTTTATTATAATTAACCAATGACCTTCCTCCATCATTTCCCCTTTTTCTGTTTAAACAAAAAAAAGGGGAAGGCTTTAACTTAACATAGCAAAATTACGTATAACAAAACAGTTATCAAATAAAAAATTACAATATTTACATCTATTTTATCTTTTATCATAACTAAGGAAAACTATAACTATAACTAACTATTCTTCAACTCCATCAAAGACTCCAGAAAGATACAATATTACCTAAGCAAACAAGAAATAAGCAACTTTTAAACTCTAGAAATTACAGAGACATCTTGCTGCCTGGACAGTCACCCAAAGTTCCTCTATACCGTTGGGGCATCCATCTTCAGCCTACAGGCCCATAGTATCCAGCAGACTTTTTCCATGAAGCAGGAAATTTCAAAGGCAGTTCAGTCATGACTATAATCTTGACTATTATAGATGACTATCTATTAACCTGTATTTCCCAATTATACATTACATTTTCAAATGAGCTGCACAAACACAATACCTTAATCAAGAGCAGAATATACATATGCACAGTATCACAAATTTGACCTTAAATTTGTATCAATAAACCAAAATCCATATCAATGCAAATCTCTATAGCATATCCCCCTTTAAATGTAAAGAAACAGTTATAATAATCATTTATGGAATTGGGGCATAGTTCTCTCCAAATTGCTTTCTGCTTTTTGTTGGAGGAAGTAATTTTGGGGATGTTTACCGTGACCTTTTGTGGGGATCTTGGACTTCTCTAAACTCCTCCTTCTTTCTCCCAGCATTCAGTTTAGTTTTCCTCTGCCTAGCTCTGCTCTCCCGTGTCACAGGCCTAAGACAGTTTCTTTATTAACCAAAGGTATTCACAGCATACAGAGGGGAATCCCATGTCAAGTTAGCATCTTTGTTTCCAGAGGATTAAGGGAAAGAAATAGAGGAGCACATCGGAAGTAACTGGGACAAAGACTCAGAGATGTCCTTCCCTTCCTCACCTCTTTGTTCCCACCTGGTAGCATAGCAATTGATGTCCCCACTGCCACATTCTACAAGCTTGTCTGTTCTTTGCAGGGATTTGTATAACAGAATGTAAGAATGTAGTAGGAGTGTGAATATTAGTTACTGACATTATTTTTATAGTGTTAATACTATTATTTAATTTTATAAAATTTAATTTAAAAATATTATTAAACAGGTTTTGCTGCAAGCAGTTCAGAATCTCTCATCCTTGAATGTAAAATGCGTGAAAGTTCTTTAATATTTGAGTGGAATGAAGAGAGATATAGAAAATTCCTGCTTGAATGTAACTTGGCAGTTACATTCAGTTTTTCAAATGAATGTTTCAAATTTATTGTTTAGTTGTGATTAACTAGTTATAAAGTTGATTTAATTAGTTTTTGCTTCAATTACTGAGGGTAAGTGGGTAAGTAATTTTTGAAATTTCTCAGGCTACATTTTATGAGTAGTTTCTTTCAGTAGTTTTTTCTATCTTTAAATATATGTGCATGAAAGATGAATTACTTTAGTTTCCTTTCCATTAGGGATTTCAGAGTTGATAGTTTGAATATAGTTCTATATCAGAAAATCTGCCTTTAAAATATCCCCACACAAACCGAACTATACTAATGAATTTCAGAGTTATCATATGATTTCTTTATTTACCATCATGAGAACTTTTCTGTTACCAGAAATTATACCTTATTACATGGCTTATTTTTCTTTAATGCTAAAGGTGTTACCTAATTGAGCTGTAATTATACATAATTTATCAAACAGAAATAAAGACAAAACCAGTAATCAGAGACTCTTCTGCATTTACAGACACTGTGTGAAGGTGTGCCGTGTAATTAGTTTACGAATGTTTACTCTAGAACAAGGAGAAGAAATTGTCATCATTTTGCCTTTCACTGTATGACAGCATGCTTGGAATTCATTTGCATAACTTTACAATGGAAGTCATTACCTCATCAGAGATGTAGTGTTCTATAATATAGAGAATACAGCAAGAGAAAGTAAGTTTATCAAGAGGTTAGAGGCAAGAAAATGCATTGATTGTTGGAGGACAAGTGCTATTTTCATTCCTTTTGAATGAAACAGCAAGGGCTTTTGTAGCGTCGAAGAAGACACATTCTGTTCTATTAGAGTACTCAGACAGGACTTGGGAAGGTCAGGGTCAAAACCTGGAGTTGGAAATTTGTTTCCTCACCACCCAAAGCAATAGGAAGAGTTAAATATGAACAATAAAGTCTAGAGCTGTTGACAGTTGCTTGTTGTATGCTGTTTTCCTCTTGCTTCTGATGGTGAAGAGGGCAAGAGGATGTGGAAGAACAAGGAATGCTCCCTTTTTCTCTTTGGTCGTATTGCCTATAGTAATTATGTCCACATTTGTTCTTTTGACAAGATCATCATATTCATCTGGACCACAGATGTTTAATGTAAAATTCCCAACCAGTGACCAAGTATTTGAGTTTATGATATGGAAGGCATTATTTGCTCATTTATCCAACTCAATCCCTTTTGCATTCTTTGCTCAACTCATGTTTCCTCTGAACATACTTCTTGAGCTTAAATAGTAGATATTTGGGTCAGACACATTGAAAAAATGTGCATTTGTTTTTCCTGAGGAGCTGCTCATGAATTCCTGGTGGCTATGAAGTCATTGCTGTGTGAATTCTAGAAGACCTGGATTATTGGTGCACCTGTGAGTCTGAAGCCTGAGAAACAAGAGGCCATTGTATGTACGACAGTCATAGGGCAAGCAATGGTATATTTCTGCTCAGGCACTGATGCAGAAAACGATGCAAAACAGGGATACATTTTTCCTTTGAGTTTGTTTCATTAAGGTACTCAACTCCAGGGATTTGACAGCATCCCACACTGAGGTGAAACAATGGCTTTCTTGGGACACTGAGTCAAGTACTACTTTTTTTTTTTTAAATAACACTGTCACAGACACATCAACAAAGTCAGTTTATTTGGACAAGGATAAGATAATCAAGTTGATGTAAAATGAATATATTTTGTTTAAATTTGTTTCTTAAGCAAAGGTTTCTGTCGCATTCCAAAGTCCATTCTGTGTAACATTAGGGTTATTTGATGTTAGTCTAATACTTGCTACTTAGAAAGGATTTATGAAATGAGCATTTCTTTGTAAGAAATAACAGTGATTTTTTAATAGGGCCTCACAGATTTTCTTGAATTGAATTTGCTGAAAAGAGGGAAAGAGGTATAATATCTAGAAAGAAATTCTAATTGGTTTAGTTCATAGTATGGCCTAGTAAATGTTAATGCTATTATTTTAAATTAGATTTATTCATTTTATCTTATAAGAATGTTTTTCTGCATGTATGTTTGTGCATGATGTGTGTACTTGGTGGCTATGGAGGTCAGAAGTAGGGCATTAGGAAGTGGTCTCCTAGAACTGGAGTTATGGATATTTGGGAACTTCTACGTGGGTGCTGGGAATTGTACTCAGGTTCTTTGCCAGAGCATGACTGTTGAGTCATGCCTTTAGTCTCCTCTTACACGTGCTTAATGCTTAAATATATGTGATATATTTGTTGCGAATATATACCAGGTGCATAGAAACTCCTTATCTGACTTCTAACCCACCATTACAGCTACAGTTGTATGCTGGGTTATAGCCAGTTTAGTACCCAACCCCTAACTGACACAGTAAAGAGGTTTTTAAACCTTTTATTTCTAAGCAGTTGTTATTAATTTTTTTCTAAGAAAATGCTCTGTTTAAATTTTCAACACAATGAAATATTGCAGAACTTTAGGCTGGATACCATATTTCTTAGATTATAATAGTGATAAGAACTATTCACTAAATATCCTGACTGCTTTATCAGTCAACATGGTATAACTGTGGGGCAGAGATGTTAGAATCAAATGAAAGGTTAAGAAAGTATGTATCTGTCGATACAGTGGATTTATGCTTAGGGCAAGAAAAATTAACATTTTGATCTACAGTTAGCAGATGTTTATTTTGCCAAAGGAATATGAATTAATGGATGCATATGTGCTTTTAAACATTGTAGCTAAGTTTGCAGTGTTGGCTTGGGGAATAAGTCCATTGTGATAATGCTTTGTCTGACAGGGATCTCAGCTGCCTGTGTTTGCAGGGAGCAGTAAATATTTTTCCCTGTGCATTCTAAGATTTAAAATATACAGAAGAAATTACAATGAAAATCCATATGTATATAAATTTTATAATCATTTTTTCCACTCTATGTCTTCTATCATATGTATGGGAAGAAACCAGTCTTTGTGTTTATGGAGTAAATCCCAAGAAAACCTAGGTAAATTCACCTTTAAAATATGTATTGTAAAGTAATATTTGACTGATATCTACAATATACATCCTTATTAACTTAATCTTAGAATACAATAATTTGAATCCTGAAAATATTTTTATTTAAGCTTTAATACTAAAATCACTACAATAATAAACATTTTGGTGTACAATTTAAAAAAAATATTTCTTTATTTTTTGAGATTATAATATACTTACATAATTTCCCATTTACCTTTCCTTTCTCCAAGCCCTCCAATATATCATTTATTGCCCTTTTTCTAATTTATGACTTTTTTATTAATTGTTATTATGTAATATATAAACATACACATATAAGCAAGTATATTATGTGAATACATGACTATGAATATATAGATTTCTAAACATCTAAACACCTCATCAGCATGTATAATGTCACGTATACATATGTTTTCAGGGCTGACCATTTGCTATTTGAAACCCAACAGATATGCTGTTCACTGAGGAAGACTTTTTGTGTGTGGTTTACATTTTTTTAAATTTCTAGTTTTCTAAAAATTGTTCATGATCATTTTATTACTTGTCGTTAGTAATGCTAGAAGGAAGAAAGAAAAAAAGATCCTATGTTCTTCCTGGTTTTAGTATGTACTTCTATCTAGTGGAACTTTTGTGTCTAGTTATATCTTTTTTGATAAATCTTCTATAAAGCTGACTTGGGGGAACTTGCCTCCAGTCAGCACCAGGGTTTGTGAGAAAAATCTAAGAATGTGATAAAAGCTTAGGAAAAGTTTTTATCTATTTAATAATTAGACATTTTTTTAATCTGTGGGAAAAATATAAACAAGCACATATGCTTTGTAATGGCAACTTTCTCTTTACTTCATCTTTAAAAAAAAATCCTCTCTAAAAAAAAATCTCTCTTGCCCTCTCCTTCTCTCTCTGCCTGGCTTCTGGTGCCCGTTCATCATCGCTCTTCACTCTACCTCTGCTCCCCTGTTCTGCCATCTCTGTCAGCCAAACTCTGCACAATTATAAGTTACATGTTCAGGCCCGACCCATGCTCACAACCTAAGGTCAACCACATAGTTTTTCGTAGGCTAGGAATGTCATATTGACCCATGCACACAGTGCTAAGTTGGTGAGAATTTCCAGACAGTAAACAATTGGCTGAACCTTGAGGTTGGGGAGTACATTCAGGCTAAAGTTGCTTCAAACTCTGACCTTGAATCAATAAAACAACACCCAGAAAATAACTTCAGATATTTGTCTCTAGGGTCGACCAGCTATTTGTCTTCAGGTGCAACCAGCCTGCTTTGAATTTGCTCTGGTCTAAAGCTAGCTTGCCTGTGTAAAAGGCTATCTTTGTGACTAAGGATCCTAAGTCAGTCTGAGTAATGTAACATATCCTGGTATTATTTCTATTCATTGAAATTATACAGATAGTAGAATTGATCCTTCTGACCACTCACAGCTAAGTGTGCCCAATAGATGGATTAATTTTTTTATTTCTTTTCATGAGATAAACATACAAGTAGTGGAGATAAACACCCAAAGATGTTATTAGGGAAGAAATGAAGATCTTAGGGAAGAGATGAAGTGACACATGAGAGAAATTACAGAAGGAGCAACTTCTTTCCACAGCCAGTGACCCCACGGCTCTGGTAGGTGGGGCTCCCCAGCAGGCGATCATGTCTGCTGCGTCGGCTTTTTAAATGCTACTTGTCACTGTCATTGTCGTACATTCCCATGGTCCTTTGCACTTCTAATTTACTGCTGTTAAACCAAATCATGTATGTACTTTGATATTAATTATGTAAATCTTATTTCATTTTTTTCTGATCAGAACAAGATTGGAACAGATGATGTGGAGGCATTGTTTTATACTCAGATTCTAGGGTAGGACAACCGGGATTGTATCAAAACACTCAGAGAAATGAAATGTCCATGTTTTGTAGAATTTAAAGAAGAAACAAAGATATTGCAACCGAAGAGGTGATTTTCACAGTGTTTAGGAAACTGATGTCTTTTTAGTAATTTTACCCTCTCATACACAGGTTAGCATGCCTGCATAAAAAGGCTCTTCTCTGTCAATATTCACGCCCTAGTTTTTGACAGAGAGAAATAACTGTGCTCCATTTTCATCCTCTCTTTGGACCTAGAAATGCTGTGCACATTACAGACTTGAAACCCCAATGGTTACAGTTCCCTTGGAAGGATGGCTGTGAGGCAACTGCAGTCAAGTGGTAGGAGAGATGCTTGCTGTCCTTTCTTCTAGAAGACAGGTCGTAGGAGGAAGTTCTTTTTCATTTCCGTTAATGTCCAGAACATCTTGCAGATCTGTTCATGCTGTGAACCTACCAGCAGAGAAGTTGGAGGCAGAGTGCCTGTTACACAGAGCTCTGCTTCCCGTTAGCTCTGCTTACTATCTCATTTATTCCAGGAGCATAAACTTTATTGTTGTTATTATGATTTTTATTTTAGAAACCCAGAGCTAATATAACTGGCTGGAATGGGAGCTGGAGGTTTAACTCCCATCTCACGCATTTCTGTCTCCAAACTGGAGCCAAGGTTAAAATCACCCCGTGGTTATCATGCCGTCTGAGGCTGTCTGCACGCGGTAGAAACAGCCTCATATGCAGTTTTGCTCACAGGAAAAACACAGGCTGTACAAATTGCTGGGTCAATCTGTTTTTGTGATATGATTATAAAATGAGAGCTCTGGTTTTATTTCTTACCTCTTCTACACCAAGGGAACTTAAGGAATAAAAGCTATCTTATGGAGTCTGTTGTGTTGAGCTTGCTTCCTGGTCTTGTGTTCTTGGATGTGATTAAGGGAAGCAATAGGCATATGCTCAGTTCTCTCTTTAATACCCAGGTTTTCTCTCCCAGCTGCCTTCAAGTTTTGTTTGCATTAGTTTACCATTCTGTGTTCAAGTTAAAATTTCTTTTAGATTTATTTTTAAATTATTATTTATGTGTATGTGTCACCATGTGAGTATGTATATGCACATGCATGATTGTGCGAGCATAGACCAGAAGAAGGCATCAGATACCCCTGGACGGGAGTCACAGGTGATTATCAGCTTCTGAACATGGGTGCTGGGAACAAAACTGGTCCTATGCAGGAACAACAAACAATTTTAACTACGGAGCCATCTCTACAGCCCCTAAAATCCTTTAAATTTCAGGTTTCAAAAACTCTTTTCAACTTCTAAATCTTATTCAGCATTTGCATGGTGCAACATAATGTTTTGATATTTATCTGTAAATCATGTGCTAATATACCATAGTGAAGCAAATTATCCTATTATCTTCCATAATGACCTCTGTATGTACTGGAAGTTCTGAAAATCTACTTTTTAAGGACATTTTCTAAGTGCAATGAGACTTAACTGCAGCTCAAATGCTGTAAAGTAATTCTATCTACTTATTAACCGTGCACAGCTACAGTATGCACTCCCTCGTTTATGGCTTCTGATCTCCTGCCTCTTCTCACTCTCAGAAATTATTCTGCTACTCTGTTTTATATTTTTGACTCTTTTGAAATTATACATGTGGGTGAAATCACTTAATATTTCCTTTTCATGCCTAATGTATCTTTTTAGTAGAGGGTCCTGCAAGTGCATTTGAATTGGTGGGAGGATTCTCTTTTTAATGACTGAATAATATTGGTGTATGTGTGTATGTGTTTGTGTGTGATTTTCTTTATTCAGTTTCTCTCTGATGGAAATTTCTGTTATTTCCATTTCTTGATTCATGTGAATAGTGTAATTAAACACAAGAGGACATACATTTCTAAAGAAGACTGATGTCATCCTCTTTGGATGTATTATACTCAGTACATAGATTGATGGGCACACCAAAATGGGAAGATATCCTATATTCACATATTGGAAGTTAAAGGTGGTAAACTGTTCTAATATGGTACAGAGAGAGTCCACAAATAAACCAAAACATAGAAAGTCGACTAATTTTCAACAAGGCCACCAAAAGTTATAATGCACATCACATTTTTAATAAATGGGGTTGGGAAAATTAATATCTAGAGTTAAAGACACTGGACCTTTATGTTAAACCCTAAATGCACACCCACAAAATCAACTCAAGGTTAAAACTTAAATATAGAACCTGAAATGGCAAAGCTAAAATAAAATCAACCAACCAATCAAAGAAAGAAACAATGAACCAAAAGAAAAGATATTTGGTATTAACATTCTGCAATATTTGGTATCACAAAAGCTCAAGCAACAAAAATGAACACAAGGAATTATATCAAGCTGGAAGACTTCTGCATTGCCCAAAAAATATGAAAATTAAAAAATAATCTACGAAATGATAAAAATACTCACAAATGGCATTATATTTCAGATACAGGTACATTTGATTTGAAATTCACTAACCAAAAATCTATAAAACTACAATGTATAGCCAGATTTGGTGACACAGTCAAAAACTGCAGCACTTGAGAAAGATGAGACAGGAGGACTGTGAATAAAAGTTCACTTGGGCTGTTGGGTGAGACCCTGTTCAAGCCCACTGAGGGCAGGAAGGAAGGAAGAAACACAGCTTGACAGAATGATGATCAGTTACCAGTTATGAAGTGGGCCAAGAAACTCACACACATTTTCTCAAGACAAATATAAAAAGGTCCAATAGGCATGGGAAAAGGTGACTGACTTCATTAGTCATTGCAGAAATTCAAATAAAAAAAATTACATCTCATTCTTTTCTCTGTTGTGGAATTGGTGCAGTTTGGCTTGAAACATTGTGTCATTGGCAGGAATGTGCTTTCCAGGTACGATCATAAATAGGAGTGAGAGTAAGACTCCTTCTTTATGGAAAGATGCTCTTTTAAATATACTTAGTATTTGCACAGTGATTAAAAATACAGTTGTTTTGCTTGAAAGGGGCTTCATTTTAACCATCCTATTGTTAACTTAGTGTTTAATCACTTACCTTGAAATATCATTTGGGATTAAAATAGAATAAAAATTTCATTCCATGTCATTGAACAGCAATAACTATGCTCTTTTATTTATTTATTTTTATTGAAAAAAAATTTCTGCCTCCTCCCAGCCTCCCATTTCCATCCTCTCCCCCACTCCTCTCCCCCTCCCCCCACTCCTCTCCCCATCCCTCCACTCCTCTCCCCCTCCTCCCACTCCTCTCCCCCTCCCTCTCCAGTCCAAAGAGTTGTCAGGGTTCCCTGCCCTGTGGGAAGTCCAAGGTCCTCCCCGCTCCATCCAGGTCTAGGAAGGTGAGCATCCAGATTGGTTAGGCTCCCACAAAGCCAGTACATGCAGTGGGATCAAAACCCAGTGCCATTGTCCTTGGCTTCTCATCAGTCCTCATTGTTTGCCCTGTTCAGAGAGTCCGGTTTTATCCCATGCTTTTTCAGTCCCACTACAGCTGGCCTTGGTGAGCTCCCAATAGATCAGCCCCACTGTCTCAGTGGGTGGTTGCACCCCTCATGGTCCTGACTTCCTTGTTCATGTTCTCCCTCTTTCTGCTCCTCATTTGGACCTTGTGTGCTCTTAAATAATGTAGGAAAATAGCATCTGAGGAATAACTGTATGACAAAATGACATAGGCATTTATTTTGTATTTTTATGAGAATCTCACTGACAAATGGTGACTGAAGCTCCCTGTATTAGGTATGAGCAATGATATTTCAAGCTATAATGAGAAAAATTTTATTATATTAAATATAATTAGAAAGAGTCATTCAATGTAATATGCATGTTATTTTTATTTTATTGTAAAAAGAGTATACTTAGAGGACATACTTTCAATTTTTATATGTTTCTTCAGGGTGCAAGGCTTTAATAATAGAAACCAATCTTACATCAGTTATTCTGTGGTAATTTGTTTCTTTTCTTTAGTTAAGTGTACATTTTTTTAATTTATATAAATTTTAAGAGGAGCATTGCTGAATATAAGGTACATATCTGGAACACTAAAGTAACTTTAAATTTAAATTTATGAGATTACCTTTTAGTTTTTATCTATAACTCTATAGTATGTCATAAGATATAATTTATATATACAGGTAGCTTGTGCTTGTGTATGTGTGTGTCTCCAGGAAAATGATAATTCTACTTATGTGCTTTCTTATTTATGCAAAATTCACTCTACTTCAAAGTACCAGATACTTTTTTTTCCTGAGATACTCTATATATCTGGTTATATTGTCCAGAATTGACCAGGCTGGCCTCAAATGCTCAGAGATCCATTTGCTTCTTACTCCTGTTTTGAGGATTAAAGGTGTGGACTACCACACCCAGCAATAGCTCAATATTCTGAGAATATGTGATTCTTAATGTGTCACATATTAAGCTTATTAGTAGTTGTCTTTATATGTACTCTATATTTATTCCCTCCAAAAAGCACACTTACTCAACAACAGTCCTTTAACCTTTAACTGCTGTCTGATAATAGAAACTGATTCAGTTTCCCAACTGATCATTTCAATGCCTAATTAAGTTCTCAACTTTTTTTTGTACATACATATCATTTTATTGCTTCATTCCTTCTTTTTTCCTTCCTTCCATTTTTGATGTGGAAGGCTGAACCTAAGACCTCCTGTATGCTAGGCAATCATTTCATCAATGAGTTATAACCACATAGTTTTTTGTTTTAGCTTGGTCCAGGGGTCACTCAGTTGTTCAGTTTGTTTGAGTGCTCATTTTATAGCCACGAAGGCAGGACCTTACTTTGTGATCCTCCTAATCCAGTCTCCATAGTAGCAGAGTTTCCAAACTCCAGCCAAGATGCCAGAACATTTTTCTACATTAGTGATATATTTCATAGATTATTGCAAACTTGGTCTAATCATTGTTTTTATAATGAAGGTAGAATGAATTTCCATGAAATGTGTTCCCATTAAAAATATTTTTATTTAAACTTATCACCAAACCAATGGTTCTATATTGAAAAGTATCCTTAAATATCTTATTTCATTTCATTCTGATAACCTATGTTTTAAGGTTTTTATTTCTTTCCTTCCTCATCTTGTTTTTACTGTTTTTAAAAAGCCATTATGAAGGGTCTGTGACTGAGTCAGGGGCCTGATTTATGCATCAATTCCCTGAGACAGTCACATTTTAGTTGGTAAAATGGGAAGATGAGTAGGGGCTTTGGCCCTCTAATGTTTCCTCTGCATTGGCTACAGTGCAAGGTCCCCAAACAAAAACTTTGAGCAAGTGCCAAAGTTAAATGAGGAGTGATTCCAATTACTTATGGTGCCAAATTCAATTTTCTTTAGGGTGTTGTTCACTGTACTTTGTACTAGCATGGAGAAGGCGGACACATTTATTTATATATATTGGAAAGTTTGAGCAAAATGAATTAAAATTGTGCATCTATTGTTGTCTTTGCACATGCCTGGAATGCCGGCCTTTCATCATTGTCTGCCTCACATCTGTCAAGAATCATCTCCCCTGTGAAATTTTCATGAGAGAAATGGATTCTTATTTATGTTCCTACACCCACATGAGAACACCTCCCCCACATTAAAATGCTTTCTATCTGTGAATGTAGCTTAGTGGGTGGAATACTTGACCAGCATGCACTGTTTCCCTGAGCTGGATCGGTAATACCACATAAGGAAGTGGAGGCAGGAGAATTATAAATTCAAAGTGTCCTTGACTGCACACTGTGTTTGCCTTTTTTACTTTTTGACCTCACTTTAAAATATCTTCCACGTTAAAATAGGATCTTTTTGTTTGTGTTTTTTCACCTAAGTAGACTGAAGTAATTGACAATAAGGGCAGAGTTGATAATTTCTGCTAACCCTGGCCTCTAACTCAGTGCCTGCCATGTTAGACCATACAGTTGTCTTGAATACATAGTTGGGTGATAGGAGAGAAGAATTCCACAAACTTGATTTGTTAAAAATTCATTCAATATGCTATTATTCTTGTTCTCATCTCAACATCAACAGTTCAAAGATACTTCAATGATATTACTTCTGTAACCCCAAAATTAATTTGTGTGCTTTCCAACTTTCAGACAAAAAGCTAAAACATGTCTTAAATTGTGCATTAGGATCTTTTATATTCCCAAGATTTAAGGAGTTCACAAAGAGTGTTGTAGAAATTCATAGAGGGATGAAGGACATCTCACTTGCTCCTTGTAAATGTGAATGTTCTGTTTATCTTATTCCAGCTTACTAAGAAAGAAAAGACACATAACACTAGGGAAAATAGATCCTGCATTTTAAGTCACAATGAACAAAACTAATAAGCAGCAAACCAGAGACCTGTCATCTGAAAGGGAGATACAGCATTCATTTTATTAACAATTCACCAGTGTCGACTGTCAATTTGACAGGCAGAAAAGAAAATGCATTTTTCAAGAAATATCTGTTTTGTAGAATAAATATTGAGAAAAATATTGGATGAGCTTCACTGATTGCTAATAAAAGTAGAGGAGATATGAGGCCACATTGCTAGCATTAAATAAAAATCTTTTGTTATTATTGAGATGTATTTCTTTTGAAATCAGGAATTATTTGAGTGTCATTAATAATGAATACCTTTTCATAATGGGGCACTTAAATAGGTGCCATTTGAAAAGATTACCCTTTCAGTGATGATAAAAACCAAACATCATGTTGAATATTGTCATATGTATATATATATGTATTTCTATACATATATATAATTATACATATATATATAATTATACATACATATATATAATTATCTGCATGTTATTTCATGATTCTGTTGTAAGAAAAGAAAATCATAAGTCTGAAAACAGATTAGCATTATTGACATGTCGAAATACCAAATGGTGCAATAACCACTCAGCTTATAAAAATTGGCTCTAAGTTGACATAGAAATGAAGTGAGTACAATTTTCATTTAGTGGGATTCTTGTCATAGTTTGAGTTCTGTCAAAATCACACCCTTAAACTTGGATTTAATAATAACTTTTGGGAGGTGATGGCAGAATATTATAGTGAGGGAATGAACAGGACTAGACTGGAGCAATTGCGAAGGTAGCTGTAAGTAGATAACTGAGAGGGTCTTACCCTGCGGCGTCTGGGCTCCATCCTGTTGTCGTCCTCTAGGGGCCATGTGAAAGGAACCCCAGAATGTTTGTTTCAACAGAGAAGGCTTCTAAGGTGTTCACTCACTAGCACGTTTGTTTTCCTGACAAGGCTGTGTCTAAAGAGCTTTTTCTGCTGTCTTAATGGACTATATCTTTTTAGAAGATTCCAGAGAAGTCTTAGGAATGAATCACATAGTATGTGCCAGGGCCACAGGGCTGTCACTGAAGGAAGAGCCACCTCAAGGGGTTTGGTGGAAATAAAACAGTGTACATCACATAGAGCACTCATGTTCAATTTATAATTCATCTGGCAACTACTCTAAGTAGGAAGATGGCTAATTTTTATCTTAATTGCTTTAAGGGATAAGAAGTCATGGAATAAATAAACCCAACATTGAAGACATTTTTATTTTTTCCATTTTAAAATTGGAAATAGATTTTTTTCTTATCCAATATATCATGATTACAATTTTGCTTCTTTACTCCTCACAGTCCCCCCACCTCTCCTCCCATTGGGATCTACCCTCTTTTTGCCTCTCATTAAATAACAAACAGTCTTCTAAGGGATAACAATCAAGTAAAATGTAATAAAACAAAACAAGACTTAACAGATCAAAATTGGACAGTACAAACAGACAGAAAGAAAAGAGCTCAAGAAAAAGCATAAGAAACATATATAAAAGCAGAGACGCATTTGCTGACAGTCAGGAATCACATAAAAACAAAAAACTGGATTCCATAACATAGATGTGGAGAACCTGTATGATAAAAATAAAATATATAAATAAAACAAAATAAAATAAATGTTTTTCTAAAGAAGTGACATGACATTATGAGACAATGAACCTCCAATGATGCTGTTCTTTTCTTTTGAAATATGTGGCTGGGCATGAAGCCTACCCTTAAGAGTGGTTTATTATCCCAGTGAGGCTTCCTTAGAGAAAACTAAATTTTCATTTGCAAGTGGTTATCAGTTGGTGATAGGTGAGTTTGCCAAATTTTTGAAAGAAATTCTGTAAAGCTTTAATGTGCATGTAGTAAGTCAACTTGGTTTTATTGCTATCGGGCTAAAGATGTTCCCCATAACTGTGAAAATGCCACCCCAGTGAAGATCTACTCTTTACTCTTCAGGACTTTTGATTTTGAGATAATGGAATGGGCAAGTACTGTAGTACCTGCAAGAATATCATTGCCACTGTCTTTACAGTGCACAGGGCAGAGCTTCCTTGGGCACCAGAATGGGACAGATTTCCCTTCCCTTTCCTCTCTCTCTACTCCCCTGCTCTCCTTTCCCTCCCCTCATTCTTTCCCTCTCTAGTTCCTTCCCCTCCTTACTTTCCATTTTGATACTAAAAGTCAACTGTAAATCTTCATAAATACAAAATGTAGCCTTTAATTTGTAAAAGCTACAGTATAAAAAAATCTTTCCTATTATGAATAACTTTTCAGTAGAGCATATGGGAACAGACATGATTTCCATGTTCTGGGGAAGCTGACTGTATTAATATATATAACCTTCATTAACACTGCATGGTTTTCAGGGAGGTCAGAAGAATCTTTGGGTTCATGGAGATAGTAAATGAAAGTTTGAATGAATGAAGTTGCTGAGCAATGAGGATTTCGGTCAGCATAGGTTTTAAACCCCTACTGGTGTGATTCCTAAAGCTGTGTTAGCAGTTATCTCATACCATGTTCTTGAGATGCCACTCTGAATGTAAACAGAGAAGATACAACTTACCTCTGTATCTGTGTGCTTGAAAGACTCTTCAACATAAACATAACTCTGATTGATGTGATTATTTCTTATTATATCTATCCCATTGATGTGAACTACTCATCTTATATCTACCCCACTGATGTTTATTTTGTAGTTATCATACCAAGTCACATCTCATGTTTTTATGTCATTAAGGCATGTCCTCAGTAGGTATAAGAATATATAATATTCTCATTTCTGTTACATATTCTCTCAAGTAAACAATAATTTGAGAAATTATTTTGTAGTAAAGTCTCTCACAGCTTCTAAGTTGGTATTTCTCAGAACTCTTGTTAATCAAAGGAGTTATACAACATTTTTCTGCACTTTTAAAACAAATTTGAAAAGTCACAACCATGTAAAATATTGTGTCTCTCAATTAGTGTTGTTTTTCAAGTTTTTCTTCTTTGTAAAGATTTGACTTTGTCAGATTTTATTTTTTTCAAATATCTTTTATTTGTCTTCCTTAATCCAACAGCTTCTGGATACCCACTTTAGGTTCGAGAAACAATCCTGTCAGCAATATTATATTTTTTTTTACAAACATTCTTATATCATTATTGGTCCAGTAATTTTGAGACTTGTGGGATTTTGGGAGTGGTGGATGAATATTTTGTCATTTGTCTGGAAACAAAATGCACATGAAATAGTTGCTCTATAAAATCTTAGTTTGGTAGTATGTTGGGTTAAATATATTGTGTGTATTTCTGGAAGGAAAATTTAGAACAATTGAATAAATGGTACACAGAGAAGGAGTTGAGCTTACTATGGACATTAGCTATGATAATAAATTCTGCATCTTTAGGGGTCTTTAAAAAGTGATTTAATGATCTCTTGCCAAGATATGATAAAAAGAGTTTATAAATACATAACATAAGCTCATTTGAATTCAACTTTCTGTTGGAGATATGTAAATGTATTCATGGTTTATTCATATTTCTAAAAATGTTATATGAATATATGTAAAACTACAAATTTATATCTATACATAAAATCAGAAGTACAGGACATAAAATTCTGAGATAAATAAAAGTTACGACCAATTGTTAAAGAGAAAATCTGAATGTATGAGAGACAGATAGCTTTTAAGTCATTACTGGAAAATCTCTGCACATAGTAGGGAACCCCACACGACTACAGACACAGAATGCTAATGGTTGAGACCTGGTGAAAAATACCCAGTTGGGAGAAATCAGCCAGGCAAGAGACTCCTTGGTCTTGTGGATTCCTTAACTGAGGGTATGTTTGGTGTCACAACCAAAACACCAGAAGGTCTATTATAGAAAGCATCTTCAGCCAGCTAGGACATATCAAAACCAAGATTATGAGTGCTTCTAAGACCTAGTGAATGTGAGGTTCAGACTGAGGTTTTGTTTAAGGAAATAATTGCTCAAAGTTTCTTCACAATAGTTTTGTAAAAAAATATGACCTGGTACATATATTTATAAAACCAAGTGATCAGACACAATTCTCACATAGCTACCTCATAATGGAGATAGGAGATTTCATGATAAATTGGGTTTTTATATTGTTTTAATCATATGATAAATGTGATATTGGACTTGGCATGCAGTCACATGAGCCACAAAAGAACAGAGAGTCTCAGTATTTTGTGAAGTGCTGTCTCGGTCTGTGGGTGGAAATCTGAACATGCAAATTTTCCTTTTAATATTTAGATTCCTGTATGAAATATGGTGCTTCATTATGCAGACAAAGAGAAGAAAGAAATTAAAGTATAAAAATATTTCTATGAAGGTTGGAAAAGAGAGTGAGGAGTGTGGGAACTGCAGCCCCAAGTTATGATATCCATGCCCTCATTTGAGGTGCTTATCTGCAAAGAAAACATAATAAATTCCCTCTGCTCCTGGAGTGGGGGAAGGAATTTTGAGTGCAAGGTGACCGTTCCTTGATCCCTGCCGGGGTCAGGTTATAGTCCCTTCGCAGCCCTCTCCTCATTTGGTGCCATGGTATAAAAGCCAGCCCCAGCAGGACAATAAAGAAGCTGTTCCACCTCAACCTTGTGCTCTGTGCATTCATTCAACCTGGACACCCTCCGCTGAGATTCTTGGTTCCAGCTAGTGTTGGCACAGCAAGGAGTAGATATTATATGCATGTAATAATTTTTCAAAGAATAAAAAATGCTTCTGGTATAAACAAAAAACTCTGTAAAAACATTTAGAAGAGTGATAGTATGTATCCAATTAAAAAATATTGTCTGGGATCTCTGGTCTCTGGTTCTTGGTCACCCACCAAATACAAACAAAAGCAAAAATAACACCAAATAAAACAAAACTAAATTTACTCCTAATGATACTCTGAAGTATTCACAGACCTGTGCCTTACAAAATCAACATCAACATCAAGGAGCTTCTTCTTGCAGCAGATGGAAAAAAATACAGAGATCACACACACACACACACACACACACACACACACACACACACACACACGAGAGAGAGAGAGAGAGAGAGAGAGAGAGAGAGACAGAGACAGAGACAGAGACAGAGAGAGACAGAGAGAAACACCTTGGAACATTGAACACTAAATAGAATAGCTCCATCAAATCCCTCTCTTCAGGACCTCAGAGAACTCCACTGAAGAGAAGATGAAAAAAAAAATCTAAGAGCCAGAGAAGGAGCACACCAGAAGAATAAGGCCTTTTAAATTAACTGAGTAAAACTATTAAGAACTCAAAGCACAGGGTTAATGTGGAATTTCCCTCTGTATGCTGTGAATATCTTTTATTGTCATTGGTTAATAAAGAAACTGCTTTTGGCCAATGGCTTAATAGGGTAAATCCAGGCAGGAAATCCAAACAGAAACATAGAAGATCAAAAAGGTGGGAGTTGGAAATATGCCATGTAGCTGCCACAGGAGACAGATGCAGGGTGCCAGATGGAATTTTACCAGTAGGCCACAACCAAAGGCTACATGGAATCTTGATGTGGGAGTGTCATATATCAATCTGTTGATTTCATTGGTTAAAAAATAAAGAAACTGCTTGGCTGTCCCTCATAGGTTAAAACATAGGTGGGAGGAGTAAACAGAACAGAAGGCTGGGAGAAAGAAGCTGAGTCAGGGAGTCGCCATGATTCTCCCACTCCAGGCAGACGCAGGTTAAGATCATTCCTGGTAAGCCAGCTCGTGGGCTACAGCAGATTATTAGAAATGGGCTAGTCCAGGTGTGAGAGCTAGCCTAGAAGAGGCTAGATAGAAATGGGCCAAGTGGTGTTTAAAAGAATACAGTTTCCGTGTAATTATTTCGGGTAAAGCTAGCCGTGGGGGCGGCTGGGTGCTGGGGACGCAGCCCTGCAGCTCATATTACTACAGAATCTCTCTGACTCTGCCTTCTTTCTCTGTACATCTCTGTTCAAATTTCTAGGTATTGTTGTAATCTGAACATATTCATATTTACTAAGTGTGCTGATGATGACACTAGCTCTGTATGGTGACATTTAAGATATTCATTAATCTGATTACAGAGCAAGGCCAGATAAGGTACCCTCTCCTCTATTGCTTAGAGTCTTAACTGGGGTCATCCTTTTGTATTCCTGGGAATTTCTCTAGTGCTAGGTTTCTTGCTAGCCCCATAATGGCTCCCTTAATCAGATTATCTCTTTCCTTGCTCTCCATCTCTGTCCTTCCTCCATCTCGACTATTCTCCTCCCCCTCCTCTGTTTCCTTCTTCTGCTCCTTCTGCCTTTCCCACTCCCCCACCACCCCCATGCTCCCAATTTTGTCTATTTTACCTTTCCAGGTGGGACTATTTATTGTTTTTTTTTATGGTTCAATTTATTACTTAGTTTTCTAGGTTCATGGACTATAGGCTTGTTATCTTTTGCTTTACAGCTAGAATCCAGTTATGAGTGAGCCATGCCATGTTCATCTTTCTGGGTCTGGCTTATGCCACGCAGGATGTTTTTTTCTATTTCCATCTATTTGCATGTAAATTTCAAGATGTCATTATTTTTTACTGCTGAGTAGTACTCCATTGTGCAATGTGCCACTTTTTTTATCCGTTCTTTGGCTGAGGATCATCTAGGTTGTTTCCAGTTTCTGAGTATTAGAAATAATGCTGCTATAAACATAGTTGAACAAATGTTCTTGTAATATGATTGAGCATTATTTAGGTGCATGCCCAAGAGTGGTATTACTGGGTCCTGAGTTAGGTTGATGCCAATTTTCTGAGAAACCACCATACTGATTTTTAGAGTGTTGTAGGAGCTGCGGGCTGCGTTCCTGCCACCCAGCTCCCGGCCGCCTGGCTAGCTTATGCCCCAAAATAACAACACACAAACTTTATTCTTTTAAACACTGCCTGGCCCATTTCTATTAATGTTTGTAGCACCCCAAGGTGCGCTTACTGGGAAGATTCTAGCCTACGTCCATCCTGGGTCGGAACTTCAACGTGTCTGCCTGGGAGAGGGGAGCATGGCATCTGCGCTCACTTCCTCTTCCTCCCAGCATTCTGTTCTCTTTACTCCACCCACCTATGTTCTAACCTATGCGGCCAAGCAGTTTCTTTATTAATTAACCAGTAGCCTTCCTCCATCACTAGAGTGGTTGTACAAGTTTGCATTTGCACTAGCAATAAAAGAGCATTCCTATTACTCCACATCCTCTCCAGCATAAGCTATCTTTGGTAATTTTGATCTTAGCCATTCTGACTGGTATAAAATGGTATCTCAGAGTCATTTTGATTTGCATTTCCCTGATGGCTAAGGATGTTGAACATTTCCCTAGGTGTCTTTCGGCTGCTTGAAATTCTTCTGTTGAGAATTTTTGCTATTGTACATGGTTTGCACCCTATCACTTGTATTTTAAATAAATACTGATTGGCCAGTATCGAGGCAGGCAGTATAGGTGGGGTGACAAGGCAGGAAGTAGAGGTGGGGCAATGAGAATTCTGGGAAGAGAGAAGTTTCAGTTTGCAGTCATCATTCAGACAGAGGAGGCCAGACACAAAACAAGTAAAATGTGTCTGCTTTGCTGAAAAAGGTACCAAACAACATGGCTAACACAGACAAGTATTATGGGCTAATGTAGGTTATAAGAATTAGTTGATAAGAAGCCTGAGATAATAAGTCAATCAGTTTATAATTAATGCAGACCTCTGCATGATTTCCTTGGGACTTAATGACTGTGAAAACTGGACAGGACAGAAACTTCAAATAACATGTTTTGTGTTTAGTTCTGTGCCCCATTTTTAAACTTGATTATTTGGAATTTTGATTTCTAATTTCTTGAGTTCTTTACGTATTGTGGAGAGAAGTCTGCTGTCTGATGCAGGACTGGTGAAAACCTTTTCCCATTCTGTAGACTGCCTTTTTATATTATTGACTGTATTCTTTGCTTTACAGAACTTCTCAGTTTCAGGAGGTCCCATTTATTTATTGCTGCTCTCAGTGTGTTATATTTAGGAAGTGATCTCCTCTGCCCATGCATTGAAGGCTTCTTCCTACTTTCTCTCTTCTATAAGGTTCAGTATGGTCAGATTTATATTGAGGTCTTTAATCCATTTGGACTGGAGTTTTGTGCATGGGGATAGATATGGGTCTATTTGCATTCTACTTGTTGATATCCAGTTATGCCAGCACCATACGATGGAGATGCTTTCTATTTTCCATTGTATATTTTTAGATTCTTTGTCAAAAATTAGGTGTTCATAGGTGTGTAGATTAATGTCTGGGAATTTGATTCAATTTCATTGGTAACCTGTCTGTTTTTATGCCAATATCAAGCTGTTTTCATTACTCTAGCTCTGTAATAGACCTTGATGTCAGGGATAGTGTTGTCTCCAAATTGTCCTTTGTTGTACAGGATTGTTTTGGCTATCCTGAGTTGTTTGCTTTTCCACACAAAGTTGATTATTGTTCTTTCAAGGTCTTTGAAGAATTGTGGTGGGAGTTTGATGGGTATTGAATTGAATCTATAGATTGTTTTTAGTAGAATTGTCATTTTTATTATGTTGATTCTACCTATCCAAGACCATGGGAGATCTTTCCATTTTCTGGTATCTTCTTCAGTGTCTTTCTTCAAAGACTTAAAGTTCTTGTTGAACAGGTCTTTCACTTCTGTGATTAGTGTTACCCCAAGGTATTTTATGCTATTTGTGGCTATTGTGAAGGGTGATGTTTCTCTTATTTCCTTCTTAGCTAATTTATCATTTGTATATAGGAGGGTTAATGAGTTTTTTAGTTGATCTTATATCTTGCCACATTACTGAAGGTACTTATCAGCTCTAGGGGTTTCCTGATAGAGTTTTTGGGGTCACTTATGTGTACTGTCATGTCATCTTTGAATAGTGAAAGTTTGACTTTTTCCTCTCCAATTTGAATCCCCTTGATCTCCTTTTGTTGTCTTATTGCTCTAGCCAGAACTTCAAGAACTATATTGGATACCAGGACAGTGGACAGCCTTGTCTTATTCCTGATTTTAGTAGAATCATTTTGAGTTTCTCTCAAAAAATTTGATGTTGGCTGTTGGATTGCTGTATATGGCTTTTTATTGTGTTTAGATATATTCTTTGTACCCCCGATTCCTACAAGATCTTTATCATGATGGTGTGTTGGATTTTGTCAAATGCTTTTCCAGTATCTAATGAGATGATCATATGGTTATTTTTTTCTTTCAGTTTATTTATATGGTGGATTACACTGATAGATTTTCATATGTTGAACCACCCTTTTATCTCTTGGATAAAGCCTACTTGATCATGATGGATGAATTTTTTTGATGTGTTCTTAGATTTGGTTTGCAAGTACTTAATATTATTCCATCTATGTTCATGAGTGAGAATGGTCTGTAATTTTCTTACTTTGTTGAGTCATTGTGTGGTTTCAGTATCAGGCAAACTAGCCTCATAAAAAGACTATGTTTCTTCTGTTTCTATTCAGTGGAATATTTAGAGTACTATGGTTATTATCTCTCCTTTAAAGTTCTAGTAGAATTCTGCACTGAAACTATCTGGTCCTGGGTTTTTTAGGTTGGGAAGATTTTGATGACTACTTCTATTTTTTTTGCAGATTATATATTTAAATTTTTCACCTGGTCTTTATTTAATTTTAATAGGTCTTACCTATACAGAAAATTGTCCATTATTTTTTACATTTTCCCATTTTTTGGACTACAGGCTTTTGTGGTATCACCTAATAACTCTCTGGATTTCTTCAGTGTTTGTTGTTATGTCCTCTTTTTAATTTCTGATTTTGTTCATTTGGATGTTCTCTTGCTGCCATTTGGTTAGTGGATAAAGGCTTGTCTATCTTGTTGATTTTCTCAAAGAACCAGCTCTTTGTTTCATCTATTCTTTGTATTGTTTTCCTTGTTTGTATTTTACTGATTTCAACTCTTAATTTGATTATTTCCTGCTGTCTGCTTCTCCTGGATGAGTCTATGTTTTTTTTTTTTTTTTTTGATCTAGAGCTTTCAGGTGTGCTGTTAAGTAACTAATGTGAGATTTCTTCACTTTCTTTATGAAGACACTTAGTGCTATGAACTTTCCTCTTAGCACTATATTTATAGTGTCCCATAGGTTTGGGTATGTTGTGTCTTCATTTCTGTTGAATTCTAGGAAGTCTTTCAGTTCTTTCTTTCTTTCTTTTTTTTTTTTTTTGATCCAGGAGTGGTTCAATTGAGCACTATTCAATTTCCATGAGTTTGTAAGCTTTCTGCAATTAGTGTTGTTGTTAAATTCTTACTTTGAACATAGTGATCCAATAAGATACAGAGTGTTACTCCAATATTTTTTTTTCATATGTTGATGTTTGCTTTGTTACTGAGTATGTGGTCAATTTTAAAGAAGGTTCTGAAGGGTGCTGAGAAGAAGGTATAATCTTTTGTGTTTGGGTGGAATGTTTTGAAGATGTCTGTTTAGTTCATTTGAATCATGACATCTGTTAGTTCTTTTATTTCTCTGTTAAGTTTTTGTCTGACCATTTCATTGGGGAGTAGGGAGTGTTGAAGTCTCCTTTTATTAGTATGCTGTGTTTGATGTGCAATATAAGCTTTAGTAATGTTTCTTTTACATATGTGGGTGTTCTTGTAATACCTGGGGTATTGATGTTCAGGATTGAGACTCCATCTTGATAGATTTTTCCTGTTGGGAATATGGAGTCTCTTTCTCCATCTCTTCTGATTGATTTTACTTTGAAGTCTATTTTGTTAGATATTAGGATAGCTACACCTGCTTGTTTCTTAGGTCCATTTAGTTGTAAAATCTTTTTGCAACCCTTTAATCTGAGGTAATATCTCTCTTTAATGTTGAGGTATGTTTATTGTATATAGTAGAAGGATGAATCCTGCTTTCACATTCATTTTCTTAGCCTGTGTCATTTTATAGGTGAATTGAATCTACTGATATTAAGAGATATTAATGACCAGTAATTGTTAAATTCTTGTTATTTTTCAGTGGTATTGTTTGTGTGTTTCCCTTTTTTGGGGGTTTGCTGGTGTGGGGTTATCTGTTGCCTATGTTTTTGTGGGTACAGTTAGCTTCCTTAACTTGGAGTTTTCCTTCTAGTACTTTCTGTATGGCTGGATTTTTGGAGGTATTTTTTAAATCTGGTTTTGTCATGGAGTATCTTGATTTCTCCATTGATGGTGATTGAAACCTTTTCTGGGTATAGTAGTCTGTGGTTTCATCTGTGGTCTTTTAGTGTCCACATCACATCTGTCTAGAACCTTCTTGCTTTCATGTTTTCCATTGAGAAGTCAGGTATAATTCTTTTAGGTCTGCCTTCATATGTTACTTGATCTTTTTTCTTTGTAGCTCTTAATATTCTTTCTTTATTTTATATGCTTTGCATTTTGATTATTATATGGTGAGGGTACTTTTCTTTATTCAGTCCATCTGGTGTTCTGTAAGCTTCTTGTATCATCATATGGATATCCTTTAGTCTGGGAAAGTTTTCTTCTACAATTTTGTTGAATATATTTTCTGTGTCTTGAGCTGGAATTCTCCTTCTAACCCTATTATTCTTAGGTTTGGTCTTTGCATGATGTCACATATTTTCTTATATGTTTTGTGTTAAGAATTTGTTGGATTTATTTTTTTTCTTTGACCAAAGAATCTACTTACTCTATAGTATCTTCAACACCTGAGTTTCGCTCTTCCACCTCTTGTATTCTGTTGGTTATGCTTGCCTCTGTAACTCCTGTTCATTTAACTAGATTTTTTCATATCTAAAATCCCCTCGGTTTGTGTTTACTTTATTGCCTGTATTTCAGTCAAGTCTTTAACTGTTTGAATTGTTTGATTAACCTGTTTGATTATTTTTTTCTTAGTTTCTTTGAGAGATTTATTGAATTCTTCCTTTTTTGTTTGTCTATTCCTCCATTTCCTTAATGAAATTTTTATTTCCTATTTAAAGTTCTCCATTATGCCTATAAAGTTACCTTTAAAATCATTTTTCTCTGCTTCTTCTGGGTTAGAATGATTAAGTCTTCCTGTTCTATGACCACTGGGTTCAGGTGTTACCATGTTGCTTTTTAAGTTGTTGAATGAATTCTTGCATTAGTGCCTACCTATTTCTTCCTCCAATTGGTGTTGACAGTGTCTTTGCCTTTCGTTCCAAACCTTGCAGAGGCTGTCTCTTTCTTTGGGAACTCTTCTCTGTCTGCTCTGCACTGTCACTGTCTGTGCCTCTGGGAGCCACGGAGGTCCCTTTTGGCCCACTCTTTTGGCCTGCTCTCTTTGTCTGCTTTCTGGGTTCACTCTGTGCAGTCACAGCTCTGGTGCTTCAGAGTTCCTCTCTTGGTCCTCTGTGAGTAGTTGCATCTTGAGTTACAGAGTTCCTCTGAGATTGCAATGGGGAAGGGGAGTAGGAAGGTTTGGAGGCAGTGTTGGACTTGTAGCTTGTTGGGTCTGATGGATAAAGTGAGGGTGTTGGAGCAGCTTACCTGCAGGAAGCTCAGTCACTTGCAGGCTGGCTAGAGAAACTGAGACAGGTGGGGGAGGGACCTGGGATTTGCCCCAATGTGGAGGGTCTTGTGAGTGTGGTGTCCCACTGGGTGGGTGGGGTTTCAGGGCGTGTAATAGGAGGTTTTGGGGGAGGGACTTGTCACTTGCAGGGTCCAATGGATGGGGTGGAGGTGCTGGAGCAACCTACCTGCAGGAAGTTTGCTGCTGGCTGGCTAAAAAACCTGAATGCTGAAATATTTTTTAAAAGAAAAATGTTTAATAAAAATAAAATACTCAACTTCATCTGTTAATGGAACTCTAGTTAAAATCATTAAGATTATTATTAGTATAAACTCATCAATTCAGATGCATTTTGAAAGTCTTTGGATTCAAAATATTGATCAGGATGTGAACCTCAATAGAAATGTCAATATTTAACTGTGACTTTGCTTTGCTAATACAAGGCAAAACTACCATTTATATATTCAGAGATCTAATGACATAGGAATAAAGACACGTGCATAGATATATTCACAGTGGTATTTACATACTAGCAGAATATAGACCCAGTTATTCAAACCGAATGTCTAAATGGTGTCATATATCTAAGGTAGAAAATATATAAAATAGTGAAAATGAATAAACTACTTTCACACACTGGCAATGAAAAGAAATGTTAGAGAATTATAGATGAATAGTATTTTTAATTTCAGTAAATGCTCAAACAATGGTAAACCAATAAAAATTCTCTAACAAAGCTTAAGTATATATAAAATAATAGGAAATAAATACAATTCAATGAGGTATTTACTTCTGGATGTAATGTAGGCTAACCACCCAGAAGTGTCTAGAGAATTTCAGCATGTAGGTATTTGTAAATATTTTAAAGCTGAGAATCCACTACATATTCATTTCATTTTTGTGTTTTGATGAGAAAACAATACCTAATAAAGAAAAATATCCCAGAGAGATAAATGTAGCAAATCAGGAAATGAAGATAAAGGTGCTTCTGTTTCATAGACAGTAAATAAGTGAAATAATTTAGAAAATGTGTCATGTAAAAATGATACATCTTTACTATCCATGAAAAAATAGGCCCCCCAAACCATAGAAGTGTCCGGAATTTCTGGGTAGCTCTAGGGAAAAGAGTTGAAGGTCTTGTAGGGATAAAAATTCATGAAGCAATGGGGAAATTTATGTCTATGATGGGGATACAAGTGAACCATATATAATATTTGCCTGTTCTGAAGGTATCTTTAGGTAGAGCTGCATATTTTAAAATTTTAGGAACTGTTATTAAAACTAGTTTCCTCGAGACCTGTTGCCTAGAGTGTGTAGAACAATGTAAGTTTACCATTTTTAGCTTGTGGGTTGTGTTTGTTTAGTTTATTGCTTTTTGCAGGCATCCTTGTTAGGATAAAACAAATAATAAGCACTGGTTTTGGGAGAGAGAATCTTGTCCTGTTAATAAAACCTTTACACCTAGGAGAAGTAAAATACCCCAACTTTCCAAAACAGGAGATGTTATTTCCCCAAAGACATACAGCAAAGAAAGCCCTGCAGATGATTTCGGCCAGTCACAGAAAAATTAATTTACTGAAAGGTAACTGCCGACCTAAGCTGACTGGGTAAAATTTGGTAAACTTGTTATTGGATGGGTTGGCAATTTTAAGTACTCAGAAAAATGCAATTTCCCTTTATTCTCTGCTCCCACCCATGCTTAGCTCTTTTCCTTATTAGCTCACTCTATCTAGCCAGAGCTTAAAGAGCAGTATCAAGTACCTTTGATTTGTTTCTTGAAGGAAACAGGAGTCTTTGATCATCTCATGTGTGAGATTTTTTAGATCCAATATACATTAAAATTTTCTTTCCATTTCTTATTTGGGTATCATTATAATATTTGTATTTGGGTATTATAATAATTCCCATTATTTATAACGTGAGGGTATGGGGTTTTGCTAAAGGTGCTTTTTATCTCAACTGAGAGGACTGCATTTTTTTAAAAAAAAATCCTTTTAACAATAATGCGAGCAATTTTCCCGTGTTGTCTAGCCCTTGAATTACCAAGAAGCCTTGCTGTGCTGAGTAACTATCTCATTCTTTCATTATGAAATGAGGTCTCACTGTGTAGCCTTGGCTGGCCTAGAATTTGCTGTTGAACCAGGATGGCCTTGAACTTACAAAAGATACATTTGCCTTTGTTTCCCAAGTGCCGGGATTAAAGGTGTGCTGGGTACCTCATATTTATATGACGCTGAGATTTCTGGTTAGTATATTGGAAAAGGGAGTTTCAGCATTATTCATGGAAAATACTGGCCTTCAGTTACATTGTTTTCTGGTGATATCTCCATCTGACAATGATATTTGAGTAAAATTGGCTTAATAGAGTGGCTAAGAAGCATCCCCTTCCAAGTTTTTTTTTTCTTCACATGGAGGGGTTTTTATCAGGGGAATGGTAAAAAGAGGGAAGGGGAGGGGTGACAGGCCTCTGTGGACAAGAGTGGCAAAAGAGAAGAGAGAGAGAGAGAGAGAGAGAGAGAGAGAGAGAGAGAGAGAGAGAGACTGCTTTCAAGTTTTTAAAGGAGTTTGAGATGGATTGGGATTTCAAATCTTCGACACACTTTACCATAAGTATACTCAGCTCTCACCGCTACTTTGTGGGTAATGTTCAGGTTCTGAACTGTTCCTACCATATCATTTTATCGCAAACTTATTGGCTCAAAAAACCAAAGATAAATAAATAAATAAATAAATAATAAATAAATAAAGAATGGTTATTTTATAACATCATTGTCATAAGTACAAGACAAGTTCACACTGGGCGAAGATCAAGGATTTATCAGGGCTGTGCTTTGTTGTGGAATATTATTTTAACTAGGCCAGGATGGTTACATTTGTTTCTACATGAGAAATTTCATTTATGCTTTTTGTGTAGACTTGCTGTCAACAATTTATTGTTTCTTACACACACACACACATATATATGTTTGTATGTATATATGTATGTATGCATGTATATATGTAAACACACAGTCTTGAATGATATTTTTTCTGGGTGTAAAATTCTCAGTTAAACTGTTTTCTTTTTGCAGTTGGGATAGTCGCTCAGTGCTTTCTAGCCATCGTAGTTTCGAATAAGAAATCTGCTCTGGAGGAGGTGGGGGAATAAATGGGGAGAAAGTGTGTCCAGAGAGTGTATAAAAACAAGCACAATGACATGTAGCCTTGAAGATGCCATGAGGAAGCCTATTACTTTGAAGCTAACTTAGAAAATTCTTTAAGTTTTTAAGATAATAGCCTTTTCTCTGGAATTGAAAATTTAATGATTTTTTTTCATCAATAGAAAAAACTCTTAATTTTGCTTGAGTTCATGTATATGTATTGTTTATCTCTTCCTGTTCTCAAGAGTTTTCTAGGTTTGTCTTGGAACAGTTGACCTGCCATGTTTCTCTATGACTCTCCTTGAATGCTGATTTCTTAGAATTTATGCAAGTTCTTGAATGTATGATGTTCTTCATTAAATTTTTAACGTTTTTCAACCCTTATCTCTTTGGCAATTTCTTAGTCTCTTAAAAAATTTCATCTGTGTATGTGTTGGTGTGCTTTCTGCATCTCACATTTCTCTGAGATTGTTGTCAATTTTTTTGTCTATTCTTCAGATTCCATCATTGCTGTGCCTCCCTCCTTCTTCTGGTCCTTTCCATTCATTTAAACCCACTGGTGAGTTCTTCTAGTGGCCTCTACTTCTCTGACTGCTTCAGCCTCTAATTTCCTTCTGCTTTTTAGCATCTTATCATTTAATTGCTGTTCTCCATCTGGTAACTCTCATCAAAAATCCTTTAAATGCATTTTCCTTGAGTTCTTATTTACCTAAGTGATTTAAAAGTCTTTGCCTCTTAATCCACCTCATGGCCCCCTCAAAGGCAGGTTCTGGCACTTAATCTTTGTTCCAAGAAGAGGGTCACATTTTCCTGTTCTTTTGCTTACCTTCTGATATTTTGTCAATTCCCTGGCACCTTATACTGTATTCTATATAAACACTGGATACTGATTCTCCTGAGGAACCTGTTTGGGTTTTGGTTAATTCATTTATTTTGTGATTTGGCTTAACAAACTCTGTAAAATTTTTTCCCATCCCCTAACATGGGACAGACAGTGGAGATCATAATGAGGATTTTTGGTGTTGCTTTTGATTTGTTTTTATCTTCCAAACATAAGAGAAGCCTCTGGTTATAGTTATGTATTGATTAAAGTTCTCTTTAAGTTCTGGAATCACCTCAATTGTATTCTTTTCTTATAGGAAGGCTTGAAAGTTTTGTCTTTATGATTCACCTTCAGGGTTCAATTAAAGACGCCATGGAGAGCTAAAGAGGGGCTAGAAATCTGAGGGTAATGATTTGAGGGGTAAGACACCTACTCACAACAGGAACAGTCTATCCAGATTTATCCTTCTTCCTTCTCTTCTTTCTCATTTCTATCCATTCTCCCTTGCTTTCTCTTGCTCTTTCTTTTGTATCATTCTACACTGTCCCTCATTCTACCCATTATAAATATCCCCAGTCACATATATTTTCAAACCAGTAACTCCCCAGTCCTAGCAGATTTCAGGGCCAGAATTCTTGTGCTCCACGGAAAATCAGGTAACAGTTTTCACACACACACACACACACACACACACACACACACACACACACACACACACACACAGAGAGAGAGAGAGAGAGAGAGAGAGAGAGAGAGAGAGAGAGAGAGAGAGATTGAGATTCATGGGGGTGGTTAGTACATGAGCGGTAAAGTTCTCAGTGGAGAAAGTTAGTTAAGAAAGGAATTAAACCATCAGGGAATTCTAAAGGGGAAGGTTAGTGTGCTATACTATATTTTTAGGTGGTTAGTAAAAACCTAAAGTGTTTATTTTCAATAATGGTATGAAGAGGACATGGATAGTATTTTAAATCAGCATGCCACTTTTTTACTCCCAGTATGCGTAGAGTCAGGTAACCAAGCAACCTATGTAAACAATCAGGGAGAACCTGATGGCTCTTGATCGGATAGCACAAACACCAGACACTGCAGTTTCTATGGGCCTAGGTCTGGTGTTAGACTTACTGTTCTAAGAAGAGACCCAGGCCTCTAATTGTCAGTCCCAGGCTATGCTGTCACCAACCATTCTGATTGTGGGTGTTGTGGGGTAAAACCAGAGCTTGGGAAGCTTGGAGATCTGTGAATATCTTAAATGAAATGCTCTTGCCTAAATACTGACCAAATGCCTGCTGATAAAGATAATTGCAGGAAGGCAGATCTCTGCACTTAGCTAGGAGAGAGTAACAAGGTCTGGCAGGGGAAAACTGTTCTCATTAAACAGTTCTGAACTGTGGGAATAAATCCCAAAATATGTAACAGGAAGGGAGTTAGCTATAGTGAAAAATCTACAGCAAAGGACAGCCACTTTATTCACAAAGCAATAATGCCAACAAGCCTTGCCTTTTTGTTTAGCCAGATTCCCTGGTTCTGATAAGTGGCTCATGAAAAGATAGCTGAGCCATTACTGTGTAATGTTGTGGCTTGTAGCATTTACTGAGTAACTTGAGGGGAGGTTTTTATTTATTTATTTTTTTCTTAGAAAAAAAAATTTCCACCTCCTCCCATCCTCCCATTTCCCTCCCCTTCCTCCCACTCCACTCCCCCTCCCCCCACTCCTTTCCCCCTCCCTCTCCAGACCTAAGAGCAGTCAGGTGGAAAGTCCAAGGTCCTCCCCACTCCATCTAGGTCTAGGAAGGTGAGCATCCAAACTAGCTAGGCTCCCACAAAGCCAGAACATGAAGTGGGATCAAACCCCAGTGCTATTGTCTTTGGCTTCTCATCAGTCCTTAATGTTCAGAGTCCGGTTTTATCCCATGCTTTTTCAGTTCCAGTCCAGCTGGCCTTGGTGAGCTCCCAATAGATCAGTCTTGAGGGGAGTTTTTAAGGCATTCCCTTTTCAGCCTCAAGATAGTGGGCTGGATATTTAACCACTGATGTTTCCTAAGAGATACATCCTCTCAAGTCTTTAGGACAGCTACTTTATGTTTTGAATTTTAGATTATTATGTATTGTTTCTGAATGATATTAAAATATTTTTATGCTTAATGTTCAGTTGGGTTTAAGTGCAGCAGCAACTACAACAAAAACAAGGAAGTAAACAGAAACACCAGATTTATATAAAAAGAGAGTTTTAGGCCTTACATTTAGATGCAGAGCTGTAGGCAATGAACAACTGCTGAGAGAGGATACATAGTCTTTTTCAGGCGAGGCCAGCCCTGGAAGCCGGTGGATGCAGACAACACTGTGTGGATTTAGCAATTTGTATATAGATGTATATTTCTTTCCACCCATACGTAATGATGGTTAAAGAAGAGGAGGCTGTGAATTTGGGAGGATGCAGGGGTTTGGATGGGGAAGGAGGCAGCACAGAGGAGACAGGAAGGGTGGGAGGGAGAAAAAAATGATGTAACTATATTTTAATACAACAAAGATGAAAAAACTTGTTAAAAGAAAGAAGGGATTATTTTTTTAATTTATTTATTTATTAAAGATTTCTGTCTCTTCCCCGCCACCGCCTCCCATTTTCCTCCTCATCCCCCAATTAAGTCCCCTCCCCCCCCAGCACAAAAAGCAATCAGGGTTCCCTGTACTGTGGGAAGTCCAAGGAACCCCCACCTCCATCCAGGTCTAGTAATTTGAGCATCCAAACTGCCTAGGCTCCCACAAAGCCAGTGCGTGCAGTAGGATCAGAAACCCATTGCCATTGTTCTTGAGTTCTCAGTAGTCCTCATTGTCCACTATGTTCAGAGAGTCCGGTTTTATTCCAGGCTTTTCCAGACCCAGGCCAGCTGGTCTTGGTGAGTTCCCAGTAGAACATCCCCATTGTCTCAGTGTGTGGGTGCACCCCTTGCGGTCCTGAGTTCCTTGCTCATGCTCTCTCTCCTTCTGCTCCTGATTTGGACCTTGAGATTTCAGTCCTGTGCTCCAATGTGGGTCTCTGTCTCTGTCTCCTTTCATTGCTTGCTGAAGGTTTATATTCAGGAGGATGCCTATATGTTTTTCTTTGGGTTCTCCTTATTTAGCTTCTCTAGGATCACTAATAATAGGCTCAATGTTTTTGGTTTATGGCTAGAAACCAAATATGAGTGAGTACATCCCATGTTCCTCTTTTTGGGTCTGGCTTACCTCACTCAGGATAGTATTGAACAGCCTAGACATGCATACTGTGGCTGTTCAATATAACCATCACAATAATCCCTTCTTCCACACTGAGGATGTTATTGTGATGGTTATATTGAACAGCCACAGTATGCATGTGTAGGACTATGTAGAAGGTGTTTCTCTTTATACAGAGAATTCAGGCTAGGAGAACTGAATGTGGAGAAGTAAGAGGAAAGATGGAGAGATGAGATAATAGCTCAGAGGATGACTATGATCTCTACTGATTATGAGGGATTGAATCGAGCAGTTATATCTTGGCTCTTACTGAGTGTCAGTCAGGTTTGCACATCTATGGGTTGGGGAGAATTACCCAATTTGCTTAACAAAAATGTTGTTTTTGTCAATTAGTCGAACTGTGAGTTCAGTAAGTATTTTTTTTTTAAGGCAAATACTGTCTGTATCACATCTTGTCATGGATAAATAGATGACCCTTCTAAGTCACATGGAAAATGGAGGTATGTTACTTTAAGCAGTATCCAGAATGTGAAGGGGAGGCTTATCTTCCTCTCTTTCTTGCATTTATGGCTGATACTCAGGATCAGAAGCCATGACTAAAACCTTCAGGATGACTGGAAGTGACTCTGCTTACGGGAGGACTCTCATTGGAGGTTTCTTGTATCTACCCTATCAAACATTTGGAATATCTGTAATTTTGCTTGTGTCAGAGTTATCAACATTCATTTTGTAATTGCTCTGTAGAGAAGTACATACTGTTTTTCTTTTCAACATTCTTCTGTATAACATTTTCTGTTGTTCAATCTCCAGATGTAAAACTGAGGAGAACCTCATCTTTAAAGCTCATCTTTCTTCCTGTGCAGAAACATTTTCACTGTGCCTGATGTGGGGTAGACACTTGGTGTTTCCTGCAATGACAGTTCTAGGCTCCTTAGTATAATCAGACATTTCTCTCCCACCTGCCATTTCCAAATAACCAGCTCAGAGACTGAATATGAATTATAAATGCTGGACCAATACCTCAGGTTTATTACTAGATAACTTTTACATTTTAAGTTAACCCATATTCATTATTCATATTCTGTTGAATGGATGTAATTTTATTAGCATGGCATGTTCATCTCTTGCTCTCTCTGTCTCTGGCTACTTCATTCTAACCCTCTCCTTCCCATCATCCTTAATTTAGATTCTCTTTGTGCCTGGCTAATGGCCAATGAGCATTTTATTAAACAATTCAATTGACAAACAAATCTTTACAGTGTACAAGAGGATTATTCCAGAGTATTTTCCCATTTTCACCTAATTAAAAAGGAAGCTTTTTAACTTTAACACAATAAGACTATATACAACAAAAACAATTATCAGGTAAGGATTACAGTTATAATATCCAGTCTATTTGTATTTGGCAATGTTAGAGGAAACACTCTATTGCCTATTTTTGTGAGTCCAAAGTTTTTATTTCTAATTTATCTTTTATCATAACTAAAGAAAACTATATAACTATCTAATCTTTATCTTCATGAAATACCCCAGAAGGGTAAAATATTATCTAATGACAGGAGCCTCAAGTTGCCAGTTACCCAAAGCTCCTCTGAAATGTTTGGACAATCAACTCTGGTGTATAAGCCTAGCATATCTGACAGACTTTTCTGTGGATTAGGGAATTTTGAAGGACTGTTCTACCTTTTTTTTTTTGGCAAAGTTTGGCAGTTGTCTTTCTTGTGTCCTGCTGGTCCAGCTTGGACAGTAACTGTCATCAATCAAGTCAATTGCAGTTTCTTTGCCCACATGACTACCTTTGCCTTAAAGAAAACAGCTCCATATGGAGCTTCTTGGATGCCCATCGTCTCTGCAGTAATTGGTGCTGCCAGAAGTAGACATCTCTCACTGTTGAGAAAAGTCTAAGTTCTTAAAACTCTTCAAATGCCATATTCTGTAGGTCTTTGAAGTGTTTGAAGATTGCCTATCTATCTCAAATATATCTCAGTATGACCTTGAAAACCTAACTAACATGACTCTAAGTTTGTTATTATAGATGATTTTTAATCTGTATTTCTTAATTATGTATAACATTTTAAAATGTTCTGAACAAACATAATACCCTAAACCAGAGTATAAATGTACATACAGAATAGTAAAATTAATTTTAAATTTGTATCAATAAACCAAATCCATACTTATGCAAAATATATAAGACTAATAATTGTTTTTGGATAAAAGTAGATTCAGTAATCTTCCCTATTTTGAACTAAAGTAGATTCAATAATCTATCCTTTTGTCCTATCATTTCCATATTTCCATTTTTCTTTTTAGGATAAGATTCATGGATTTAATCTTCTTTGTTTAGCTTATTTCCTGATCATTATCTATAGCAACTTGTAACTGAGCCCCCTAAATAATGACTAACAGTCATAATTTTATTTTGTGAATGTGTACATAGTTCTCTAGACTACTCCCTGTTGATTGGGGATACTGGTAATCTTTGGGGTACCCTGAAAAAATTTAGGATTGTGATCCAGCCTTGACTGGAGTATTTTGTGAGGCTGAATTATCTTAGTCAGCAGTCTTGAGACTGTTCTGGATATAGAACTCAGAGGAAGCTGCAGCAGAGGCACTCTGAGATATTGGATCCCATGAGCTATCTGCTCCCATTGGAGATATTTCAGGGGATCTTCTATCAAACCTGATTTTTCTTAACCCTGAATAAATCCAGAACCTTTCATTTCCTATGGAAATAAAAGCAGAACCACTTTCCCGAAGTAACATATCTTTTAACTTAAATTTTGAAGTGAAGATATTTTCAAAATATATAAATTGGTTTAATCTAGCAACTTTTATAATCAAATGTCTCTTAGCAGTTATCATTTGTTCATTAGTAGTCAAAAAAATTGAAAGATAAAACAATAGCATAAATTATCCAGACTCTCTGTGTATTTTCCATCTTTACATGACTTACTATATTTTTTATTACTCAATTTCTTTTTTAAGGGCTTTTTAACCCCTTTTTGTCTCTCCTATGCCTACATATATTTTTTTAAAATACTGTAAATAATTTAGAGGTTTCTTTTTGTCTGACTCTGTCATTACTATGTAGCTCTGTCTTTTGCTGACCATATAAGTCTTTAATTGCTAGAAGGCATGGCTACGATCAACACGACAGTTTTGGCAACTGACTCTACTATGCTTCTTGGTCTCTCAAGGCTAGATTTATTACCAAGGAGTTCTGGGAGCCATGTTTACCATTCCAACTCTAGGAAGTTTCTGGGTTCATGCTGCCACTGAGTAGTATGTCACCAACTACCCAAAAACTCAGTTAAGTGTTTGGTAGTAAGACCTATCAAAAGAGCCACCTGTTTTTATCACTAATGCTGAGTCAGGAAGCTGTCTCTTAAAAGTACCATGCCTTTGTTCACCAACAACTAACAGCCCATCTGAGAAAATACATTACCAAGAAGCCATGCTTATCTTCATTTTAGTGTGTCTAGAATCCTGTTTGTATGTTTTGCCAGGTTTTATGTGGAAATTTTGGCCACACATTGGAATACCATATGTAATCAGACATTTCTTTCCAGCCCACAAATTCCTAAATAACCAACTCGGTGACTGAACATGAATTATAAATGTTGGGCTGATAGCTCTGCCTTGTTACTAGCTAGTTTACATTTTAAGTTAACCCATATTCCTTATCTATGCTCTGCTACATGGATGTACCTTTATTTTCATGACATACTCATCTCTTACTCCCTCTGCATTTGGCTGATGACCCCTCAATTTGACCTTCTCCTTCCCATCATCCTTAATTTGGCCAGCTGGCATATTAAACCAATTTGAGTGACAAATTTTATAGTGTACAAGAGGGCTATCACATCAACTTAGTAGATAGCACTTGTGTTTGTTGAGTTGGGACCAGGCATGATTTATTTATCTTGTTTCATCTTTCTGATCATGGGATGCCTAGCCATATTGTGTGTCGGGAGGAGATGAAAGGTTTAGCTTTCCTTAACTCTTCCTGCTTGCCCAGAGATTGTGCACTATGAGTATAGGAATGAGAGGAAAAGGATTCAGGATTCCCTTGCTTATATCTGCCTGGAACACAGCTTGTGAGAAGGCCTATGTTGTATTGGCTGCCTGACTTTTATGAAGCCAATGATGCCCCGATGTCTTAGCTTCACTTTCTTTGGGTGAAGCTTTTATAATAAAAGCAATGAGAGCAAGGTGAACAAAAGAATGAAAGAATGATCTTGGTAAAGATTAAATCACTCTTACTTTTAATATTTACACAGATTTTCTTGAATGAATTTATCTTATCCTCATGACAATTTCTAGACTTCAAAGTAATATTTTCTATATTTTTAAATACAATTTGTATAATTACTAATTTGTAAACTTATAAATGTAATTAATATTTTATATGATTTTAAATAATGAATGATTTCAATTACTTTGTCTAATTACTTAAGTATAAAATTATGTAATTTTCATCCATTCTATTTGGAAGAATCAATCCCAGAAGTCTTTTCTTATTCTGATTTTCTGTTTGGTTACTCTAGCTTCTGTATTTACATAAGAAAATTCTAGTTTATCTTCTCGTCAAATGCTTTTTAAATTTTTTAGACATCCACAGCTGTCCTCAAGGTCAGAGTTTGGCTTGCTTGTAACTTATTTTATGACTTATTTCTTTAGAGATTTCAACAGCAGAATTTAAATATTCAGTGTTGCATGTGGAAATATCTCTAGTCCTAATCAGAAACACTGGACAATATAATCAATATTTTTTAAAATATTTAAATTACATTTATTTATATAGTGTATGTATGGTGACTTGTGTGGGTTGGTCTGTGCCACAGAGTGAGTTTGACAGGCAGAGTACAACTTTCATGAGTTGGTTCTCTCTACTGCATATTTCCTGGGGCTTAAACTCAGGCCATCAGGCTCAGAAGCAAGTACTTTATACACTGAATCATCTTGCTAATGCAAATATGTGCATATTTCTATCTATAAATATATGTTTGTATTTAGATGCCTGCTGGATGTTGAGAGTATTCTAGTTAGAATGTAAGTTTCTAGGCTGCATAAAGAAGATACTATTTTCTTGGTGCAGTAGATTGCAGTATCATAAAATGAAACCAATGTTAAATGACAGATTTCAGCCACACTGCTTAAACTGCTATAGAATTAAGTAGCAAATATGTGTGTGTGTTTGTGTATATATATGTATATAAAATCATCTTAGAAAATTAACCTCAAGAATAAACAGGTTCAGTACATAAAAATCAGCCTTGCCATCCAAAATAGAGTAAGAGCGCTGGCAAATGACTCAGTGGGGAAAATTGCTCAACCTCAAGCCTTATGATCTGAGCTCTGTGCTTGTAGCCCACAGGGTAGATGAAGAAACTGATTTCTACAACTTGTCCTGTGGTACACATGCACCTACACATACACAGTCCCACAACCCACTAAACATAGAAACAAATTTAATAAAATGGAATTAGAGTTTATCATTGGTACTATTTATCCACTGTAGACACGCATCTTGCTGTATCTACTTCCCCATATTACTCTGTTTTTTTCTAATGAAGTAATAATTCAGGAGCATAGTTTTTAATGACTAAGTGTATAGGTATAAGGTTGTGCTACTTAATCATTTCCCATAATCTTAGTTGTTATGAGAGCAAATGGAGTCAACATTTGCCTGCTGCCATCCAGTTGTACAATCTTTGTGAACAGCTTGAGGTCCCACAAAGTATGTCAGATGATTAGCAGAAACTATACAGAAAGCAAAGGTGTGTTAGGGAACAGCCGTGTTCTTATTGATCAAATACTGTTTCATTCATGGTAATGCTTTAGAAAGGAAACTGAACTGTCAGAAGAGTTCCAAGTTAGATCTTATATACCATGTAGCCTCTGGTAAGTCATTTACATCTTAATCACATTATGCAGAAATGTGATAGTACCTATCTAGTCTAATTTATAGGATCAAATACAACTTATGTAAAAGATTAGAAAGTAAGGAAAACTATTCAGCTATAATGTATCAGTTCCTTCCAGGACATTCATAGAGTCATAAAATTCTCAGAGAAAAGCTCTAAACAGAATATGATCTGTATAAAAGCCCAGGAAGTATTCTCTTGTTTTTAAGTATAAACTCTTGGCTTCAGGCTGGTAATAAAAAGAAAAGTCAACATTCATTGGAGAACACTTCTAATAAACAATTGCAAGCATGAAGAGATGAGCCAGAGGCAAAGCACTTAAGGCCAGAGGTGTCACTCTGCTGCTCTGGGGACCTACTCTGCCTGCAATGGAGCGGAATTTTGGCAGAGGATAAGGAGGCAGCACTGCTTAGTGTGTAGACTCAGCCGGAGAGGTGACATTTCAGGCCGTTACTCATCCACTTGATAGGTTTGATTACTACTGTGGTTTGAGAGTCTCTGAGGGAAGAAAGAAGAGGAAGAAAAGGCCCAAGACCTTTGATATACTAGAGTGCAATAAATAGTAGTGGAAAGTAAACCTCTGATAGATGTAGGAGAATATTGGTTAACACATGCCTTGACAAGTTCTACTGCTGGAGAATTTCACACAAGCATTTTCAGAGAGCTAGAGAGTTCCTTGTTTCCTGGAAAAATGAGGCACTCTCACATCATTTTCACTAAAGAAAGCTCAGAAATAAAGAAGAAAAATCCAAGCTTATAATATGGTAGTGATTACATGACAGCAGTTTAGAACTTTGTGCATATTTTCATTTACTTGTCAAAGTAGCTCACACAGTTTTGTAGTATTTTACAGCTGAAATAATTGAAATGACCTAACTAGGGTCAAACAGTAAAGCTGCCTGGATTTTTTATCCTAGATTCCATGTTCTTCTCCCACACTACAGACACTCAAATTCCAACCCCATGTTCTTTCACTGGTTTGCTTGGTTTTCTTCTAAGAAGATTTCATGATTAGCATTGGATAAATATGACGGCAGAATAAAGACTTGTAACTTTCATATCTTTTCCACCCCATTATAATGTATATTTCTGAATCATGAATTTCATGTATCTTTAATACAAAGCTGCCTATATAAAAAGTGAATAAGCAAATGTTAAATGTTAAGGATACTGCATTTTTTACAACTGTTACACAGATTCTGGAGCCATAGTTTACATTTATTTTCAAACACTTAGTCATATATAACCTTATAATAAACTTAAACAATGAAAATATCAAATATATGTGCTCAGTGGCAGAATACTATCTTATATACACAAGGTCTTTGGTCTGAGCCCTAGCAATATCTTTGGGAAATATAGCAAAAGCCTCATTTAAAAATTGTTGATCTTTAAAGCATTTTCATTTACCATACAACACTTGCTAATTGTGTAAAGAAATACCTGCTCACTGCAAGCACATATCCTTTGAGGAGACCTGTCTTTCCATTGCCTTTGAGCACACCATGTTATTTCCCTGCAATGTTTCCATGAATTCATCTTCTTTGTACACTTTCACTGGGGCCCTCATCCAATTTAAGTCTGAAAATATTGGAGTGGTTGCTTAGAAACACAGAAGTTGAAAATGATGAGTTTTCAGAAAGCTGCATTGAAGTGTAGGGAGCATATGGCACACTGACATGTTCTGTTCCCCAGCCAAGGAGAAGGGTAGTCTTCTGTGATCTCTCTAATTATTTCATGGTACTTTAGGATGCCAAACTGGTTTCAGAAAACTGCAAAAACATCAGGGCTCAGGAAAACTATAACGTACTTTTTGTTTCTAGTATTTATGACCAATAAATAGGATGTCTATTTTTTATTAATTGGAATAATTTTGGAAATCTAAAAGCAGAAGATAAGCTTTACCTAAAAGGTAGAAATCAAGCCTCATTTTTGGCTGGAATAGAAAGGAATAAAGAACACATTAATGTAGAAAGCAAAAAAGCAGTAATGGAATGAAGATATACAAAGGATTTGTAGATATGAAAAAAATGAAAGTTTATTTAGTAACTATATTGGAAGAGAATTAATTTCTCAAAACTCAAGAGGATGGTGGAAATTAGCTGGTGGAATCAAATAAGGCAAATACAAGAAGAAATTGCTCAATGCTTAAGGAACTGAATTACTTGTAATATACAGCTCTTAATTAGTTCACATTATGACATCAACTCAGTATAAGCAGAAAGATCAGTGAATATTTAGATAAAAAGAATGAACTGTTTACTCATTTTTTTTTATTTTAAAACTGTCAGTGAGATCTAGTTTAGAATATTAGAACTTGGGTATAAAAAGAGTTCAGAGACATAAATTTTCCTGTAATAGGACCTTTAACTTGTGGTACACAAGTACAAATATCAGCTCAGTACACAATATAGAAAATGTGGATTCAGAGATTTGGGGATTTGTGAACACAGAAGGTAACCTATAATATTAGTAGACATGTGGGAGGCTATCAGGACTTGATAATTTGAATGTAATCCAGAGAACAATAGTTTAAGACAGTTCAGTATTTTCCTCATTCCTTTACTCTGCACGGTGGGGAAAGACATTTCTACTATGCTGTGGGACAGTGTTTTGTACCCTGTCAATTGTATTTTAATAAAACACTGATTGGTCAGTAGTCAGGCTGGGAGTATTGGTGGGACAACCAGACAGGAAGTAGAGGTGAGGCAATGAGAACAGGAGAATTCTGGGCAGAAGGAAGTCCTAGTTTGCAGTCATGACCCAGCCACAGAAGAAGCAAGATGTGACTGCCTCACCAAATAAGGTACTGAGCCACGTGGATAACATAGACAAGAATAATGGGCTAACATAAGTTATAAGAGTTAATAAGAAACCCGATCAGTTTATAACTAAGGTAGACTTTTGTGCATTTCTTTAGGGTTAAACAGCTGTGGGACCTGGTAGGACAGAACACCACAGACAATAGAACGGCATACCAATATGGGGCTGACAAAATCTACTTAAAAGCCTGAGAGAGCTTGTGAAGTTATTCTAGATAAAAAAAGAATAGAGTTAAACATGGCTTCTTAATAGCAGCATTTTCTCGGTGGGCTCTGCTTGCTAGAGGCAAGTGCTCTCATTTAAGAGAGACTTCCTTACTCAACTTTAGCTGTAAAACCTTGAAGCTCTTTTAAGAGGCCCTGCCAAGAAACATTTAAATGGTGTTGATGAAAAGCTGACCACTTGCTTTTTGGTTTCCAGCTGTAGCAGGAAAAAAGCCACGCTGTTTTAAAAAGCCTGATTTATGGGCTGTCCTGCGAGAGCAAACTCTGACTCTTTCAGGCAGGAGGTCCAGATACAGAGCATTTGAGTAGGGTTTGTGAGCAGACTGCTGCAGCTTGCTTGGTGACAGGAACCTTGATATGCCATGGAGTTGTGGCAATAAACATGGATACAGCCGGTACCTCCACCATGAGGCTAGAATCTCAGAAAGCTAAAGAATGTGCTGGATCCAGCCATCAAAGCCATGGCTTGAATCCTAACCATATTGTCTAGCAAATTAAACACTTATGTGGTCAGAAAAAGAGAGATATATAGTAAAGAGAGATTCAAAGATGAAGAAAAACTCTAAATGGTTTACAGTGTGTTAAATATGTATGCAGGTTTGGGAGAGAAAAGAAAAGGTTAAAGTCCTTAAAATAAAAAAGAAAGTGAGTTCAAGATGTGGTAGCACATATCTTTAATCCCAACACTTGGGAGGCAGAGGCAGGCAGATCTCTGTGAGTTCAAGAACAGCCCTATTTACAGAATGAGTCCCAGGACAGCCAAAAATACACAAAGAAAACCTGTCTCCAAAAACCAAAAAGTTTAAAAATAAAAATAAAAGAAATAGAGGTTAAAATAAAGCCCTGTAAATATGGAAAACACACAAGAGAGTCTGGATACTGTATGTTATTATGTTGTCTTTGAATTGCTTGACAGGTGAGGAAGGAGCAACAACTGCTCAAAGATATTTGTTTATTAATGATGCTGAATTAATCCAAGAAAGGTATTTTGAAAATATCTTGACTTTAAAATTGAAGTCAAAAGGTATATTTTACTTTGGAGAAGATGTTTTGCTTTTGTTTCCACATGAAATGAGAAGCTGTGAATCCATTCTGAGTTAATAAAAATCAGCTTTGATCAAGGATGATCACCTGAGAAATCTCTGGTAGAAGCAGATGGCCCAGATGTCTGAGTTCTACATCCAGAACAGGTTCAAGACTGCTTCCTGAGATGATCAAGCCTCACAGACTACTCCAGTCATGACTTGATGAAAATTCTAAATTTTCTTTAGGTCCCCATATATTATCAGTGCCCCCAACAAGAAGGAAGTAGCTTAGAAAACTATGCCCACATTCCAAATAATGGACTATGAATATTATCCGCAGTTTATAATTTTGGTTACAAATTGTTATGGATAATGGTCAGGAGAGAAGCTAAACAAAGGATATTAGATTCAGAGTTCTTGATCCTTAAAAAATGGGGGGAGGAAATGCTGTGGGACAATGGTTTGTACCCTGTCAATTGTATTTTAATAAAAAGCTGATTGGCCAGTATCTAGGCAGGAAGTATAGGTGGGACAACCAGACAGGAAGCAGAGACAGGTCAGTGAGAACAGGAGAATTCTGCGCAGAAGGAAGTCCTGGTCTGCAGTCATGACCCAGCCACAGAAGAAGCAAGATGTGACTTCCACGCTGAATATGGTATTGAGCCTTATAACTAACATAGATAAGAATAATGGGCTAATATAAGTTATAAGAGTTAATAAGAAGCCTGAGTTAATGGGTCTATCAGTTTATAACTATTGTAGATCTTTGTGCATTTCTTTTGGGTTAAGCAGCTGTGGGACCTGGTAGGACAGAAAACCTCAGACAACACTACTACAGAGCTCTAACATCTCCTAGAACCTGAGAGTCTAATGGTGGGCCATCTTGTACATTGTACATAAGACAGACAATTGGGACAAAAAGAGTATAAGTCTTTACTATGGGCCATGCCTGAAGTGAGACATGATTTATTGACACTGACTTTACTACATGATGATATATAACTTCAAGGGCGTCATCAAACTAGGAGAGAAGAAAAAGAATAGGAAAAAGACCCCACTAAGCTTGTTGAATGACTAGCTTGTAAAGCAGGTTATTAAAGAAGATATAATCTCAGTAGAATGGTAAACATAAGTACTCTATCCAGGTGAAGCAGATTCAGGAAGGACAGCTAGAAGACAAGAGTATCAAAAGAAAATACACACACAACAAAATGAAACATGTTTGAGGTCAGTGTTGGCAAAGTGTAAATTGCACATGTGGAGTAATGAGAGATAAGGCTTCCCTCTTGGTGAACATTTCTCATCCGTGCTTTCCACATCCACAGTGACCTTTGTTCTTTTATGAATTAAGGTCATGCAAATGTATTTATGCAAAGTGAATTCCAGGATCCTTTACTCTGCATCCTGGTTGTCTTCCTGGTCACTCTTTAAGCTGATTCCTACTTCGTCTTCTCACACACACACATTAGAAACTATACCTGACATTTTCCCTTCATAATTTCACAAATTCATGTTCTACACAACCTACGTATGCTAATCCATTTTCCTTCACTATGTTCATTATTCCATTTCCATTGTAGTACTCTATTCCAAATGAACAACATTTTATTGCCAGACTGAGCACAGCTATGGCCCACTCATTTCATTTCTTGCCACTATTTAAGCTGCCTTCAGTCTCTTATGAACATTCATTCATTTCAAACCAGAGATTTATTACTACCAGATAATCTATATTTTAGAGTACCCAAAGACATACTATATACTATTTCATATATATATTAGATCAATTGATTCATGTAGCTCACATATAGCCCATTGAGATAGGGGTTTTTATATTTTATCATAAAAATAGAAATTTAAGCTATAATTTATTTTTGAGACAAGGTTTCATGTAGCCCAGGAGACCATTGAATTTGCTGAGTATCTAAAAATGCCCTTTGACTTCTGCTCTTTCTGCCCCTACCTCTTGAGTGCTGGAGTTCCAGGCTTGTCTAACCATGCTCAATTAGTATTATGTATGTTAGAAAATCGCACTACTCATTAAACAGCATCTCCATTGTCCAGAACTGGCAAGTTTGACATACCCAAGGTCACATGGGTTTTAGAAACCATGTGGTGAAGAAGAATGTATAGAAATATGTTTAGAAGCAATAACACAATCCAAATGGAAAATCTTAAAGATGTATTCATTATATGCATGGAAGAAGAAATGAAGGGGAAAGTTCTGAGGTGGGCAAAAATTCCACCAGAGCACAAAATAACTAGAAAGGAAAAGAGGACAAGGAGGAGGAGGGAAGAACAGGTGGAGAGAGGGAGAAGAGGGAGAAGAAGGGGAAAGGAGGAGGGAGGAGAAAGGAGAAAAGATACATTATATCAGATAAGGCAATGGAGGTGGGAAGGGAACAAACCTAAGGTAGATAAGATACGTGAGGGAGGATAGTAGGGAAGGAATGGGTGAGCATAATGACAAATGTGTGAAAATGACACAGCAAACTGTTTTGAGCACTGTCCCCATACTAATTGGTGTTGTGAAATAATATTTTAACTGGGCAAAGACATGTTACATGTTTATGCTGCAAAATATTACTTTAACTGTGTAAAGGTGTGTACTTTTATTTATGCTGCATTTGTTTAATTATGTAAAGATGTGTTTCATTTGTTTCACCTCGCCTACCTAAAGCACATAATCTGTCAAATAATGAACTGAACGATCAATAACTAGGCAGAGAAAGCATAGGTGGAGCTCCAGGCAGAGAGAATAAATAGGAGGAGAAATCTAGGTCCATGGTCCCACTGTAACTGCTGTCTGTGTTGATATCCATGGCCTGTGTTACCACAGGGGGCCATAGCAACCATCCATGTTGAAATCTGAAAGCCAGATTGAGTGAGTCCCACTCTTCACTGGTCTTTGGACAGTGGGCCTTGCCCCTGGCTGGGCACTGTGGAAGGAGAGAAGGCCTCTATCCTCCCCCATAGGAAAACTGGTCCCCTCACTCAAGAGAGATAATCTCACTCCTCACCATGGGTGTAGGAGAGCTGGGCCCAATTACATTGGCCTAGAAGAGCTGGTTCCACCCCTTGCTTGAGAGGTGTGCTCCCAGTGGCCTGGACTGACCAGCTAAACTACAACCCAGATCCACATCTTAGGCCTTGGATTGGTTCATTCTAGCATCTACCCCATGTATGAAGTGCTGGAACATGTGAAGGGACCAGTCCTGTAGAACAATAGCCACAGGATCCCCATGATATCCCCTGGATATCTGAGAGGAGTTTCAGAGAAGGCCCAGTGATTATGGTATGCCAGAGGCCAGAGGACTTGGATGAGATCAATGACTCAATACAATGAATATTTGCGGGTGGGACTGATTGAACAAAAGGGTATATACAAAGCACAGCTTCCAGTGTCGCTAGGATGAATGAAGAGGTGCTGGAGAGATTGTGTGGATTATTATTTTGAATATGTAAAAATATGTTACAATTGTTTATGCTGTGGATTATTACTTTAACTATGTAAAAATATGTTACAATTGTTTATGCTGTGGATTATTACTTTAACTATGTAAAAGTATGTTACAATTGTTTATGCTGTGGATTATTACTTTAACTATGTAAAAATATGTTACAATTGTTTATGCTGTGGATTATTACTTTAACTATGTAAATGTGTTTTACTTTTGTTTATGCTGTATTTGTTGAATTATGTAGAGATGACTTGTATTTGTTTTACCTTGCCTGCTTAAGTCACTTGGGTCTAATATAAAGCTGTACAGCCAATGGCTAGGGAGGAGAGGGATAGGATGGGCTGGCAGACAGGAATAAGTAGGAGGAGAATTCTAGGCTAAGAGAGAAGAAGAACAAGGGAGAAAGAGAGGAGCATGCCTGTAACCAAAAGTTAGGCAGCCACCAATCAGCCAGACATGAGAAGCAGTCTGGTAAGACATACAGAACAGAAGAAACATAGAAAGCCCTGAGGCAAATGTAGATGAATAAAAACAGGTTAGGTCGTAAGAGTTAGTAAGAAATGACTCTAAGCTAGGACCAAGCACTCATGACTAATAAGTCTCCAAGTCATGATTTGGGAGCTGGTTGGTGACAAGAGACAGGAAAGATAGAGAAGCAAGGTAGTTTTTTTCAGTTGTTTTGTTTTAAATCATTTTGGGGGAGATTAATTTGAAGGGGGATGCTGCAGGGTGAGGGATTGGTGTGTGTGATCTAAAAATCCAAAAGAAGCAATAAATAATCATACACACACACACACACACACACACACACACATATATCTGGGATGTATACACACACCTTTCTATATATACATCACATACACACTAACCTCAATTGAATTGGCACAGGAGACAACAAACTTCCTGAACAGGACATCAATATTGAAGGCACTAATTCAACAATTAATAAATGGGATCTCATGAAACTGAAAAGCTTTTTTATGACAAAGAACACCATCACAGGACAAAAACGACAGCCTACAGAAAGGGAAATATTTTCACCAACTGCACATCAGATAAAGGACTATCTAAAATATATAAAGAACTCAAAAAACTGGATATCAAGAAAAGAAATAATCCAATTAAAATGCGATGCAGATCTAAACAGAGAATTCTCAATAGAGGAAACACAAATTACTGAGAAACTTAGTATGGAAATGCAAACCAAAACTACTTTACTATTCCATCTTTCACCTTTCAGATGGCTAAGATCAGTCAGTAACACAAGTGACAACTCATTTAGGCAAAGATATAGCACAAGGGAACACTACTCCATTGCTGGAGGGAGCCTCTAAACATGTACAGCCACAAAGGAAACCTTAGAAAACTGGGAATTGACCTACCTGAAGATGCAGGTATACCACTCTTACACATATACACAAAGGACACAATGTCTTACCACAAAGACAAGTACTTGCTTAGCTATGTTCATATTGACTTCATTCATCACAGCCAGAAACTGAAAACAATTTAGATGTCCCTTAGCCAAACAATGGATAAAGAAGACATGGTACACTTATCTACTGAAATACTACTCAGCTGTTAAGAAAATGACATCATGAAATTTTCAGGCAAATGAATAGAACTAGAAAAAAAATCACCTTGCATCAGGAAACCCAGATAAAGAAAGACAAAATAATGCTACAAGACTGAGAAACAATATCAGAGATAAAGCAAAAGTTTAAATACATATCTAGATGCTCATGTTTTTCTTGTTTGCACGAGAAGTGATCATGCATAAACTTATGAATTTTTTAAGATTTTCTAAAATAAATATAGTTTGTTTTCCCTCCAGGTCTGGGATAGTGCACTGTTTAGTTTCTATTAACTTGATAAGGTAAATTCATCTGGGAAGAAGAAGGTTCATTTGAAAAAGTATCATCAGATTGGCTAATAAGCATGCCTGTAGAAGCATCTTGTTGATGTTTGGTATTGGAGGGCTCAGACTACTGGGGAAATGCACTTCTGGGCAAATGGCCTTGGGCTGTATAAGACAACAAGATGAGCAAGCCATGGAGAACACACCTGTGAGCACTTACTCCATGGTCACTGCTTCAGTTCCTGCCTCCATGTTCCTTCAACTTGGCTTCCTTTGATGATGGACTATAACTCAATTAAACTCTTTTGGTCATTGTTTTATCATAGCAGCAAAGAAGCAACTGATAAAGATAATGCTTGAAAATGATAAATAAGTGGGTGAATGAACAGTAAACTGCATTTCCACAATAGTTAGTCTGGTGATGATGATGATGATCATGATCACTGTATTAACTTCTTATCATCACAGCAAAATTCTCAGTGAACTGCTCGAGGAACGGAGAACTGAGCTGGCTCACTGCCTCAGAACTTTTAGTTCTTGTTTAGCTAGCTCTAGTGGTTTTAGACCTGTAGTAAGGCAGAATTATCCTGTTATCCTTGCAGAAACACATGGCAAAAGAAAGTTGTACTAGTTATGCCAGGCAGGCAGGAAAGAGACAGAGAAAGCGCAAGTAACCAGGGGAAGAAACACCGTTAGAATACAGACCAATGTACCTGCATCCTTCAAGCCAGCCTTGCCTCTTAATTGACACCATCTTAAAATAAAGCCATCAAATTATAAAACCAGCAGTGCTCATGCAAACTTATGAAACAATATTCTCAATTTCTTGTTACCACTCCATACCACTGCCAGCTGTCCATTGAGAATTTTGGGAGCCACTCAAAGTCAAATCACAACAGTGACATTGACAATGACAGTATTGTTGTCCTCATGTTTAAGTTGGTCTTAGTTTAAAAATCTATCCAGTAAAATGAAGGCAAACCTTGACATTTATTGACATTGGTGTACCCGGGAAAGAAAATCACATTATTTTCACAAAACCTAATGGCCTTGAATCATGTTTTATTCAGCACACATATGGTGAACGTCATAATGTACAGGTAGAGTCCCTGGTCTAAGGTCTGGAACTATACAACCATAAATGTTTACAATGTTCTAACTGTAGAAATATTGTGATATGCCTAGAGGCAAGAGGAGTAGTTATGATTTGTGCTGAGGGAACAGGCAGGCAAATTTGAGAAGAATCAATTCATGGCAAAATCAATATTCTTAACTGAAACATTCACTTTATTTTCATAACTTCTTTAGTCAAAAAAACATTATTTTACATTTCTGTGGCATTTTCTACCTAAATAGTTGTAACAAATATTTCTGCATACGTACTGTAATCATTTGTAGAGTAAAATAAATTTAATTTAGTAAAAGTATGTTACTCTATTATATTTCAATCTTATTTAGTTTATAATTTTTATAAAAATACTACTCTATTTTCAAAATCATGAAACATCTGGTATGGCTTTGAATTTATGTGCAATGTAAGCTTGAAGCCTGTGCATTTTGGGGATACATGACACATGACTCATGACATTATTAATAATTAAGTTTTATTTTGGGTTCTGGGCATTAAGCAACCCAGGATCTTGTGCATATTAGCAGTGCTCTACTAGTGAATTAAATCCTTCACTTCTCAATAGTGGAATATTGTTGCATTAATAACTTATTTAAATGCAGCAGATTTTATTATGAATAATTAAGCAATAATCTATTTTCTCTCCTTCATTTCTCATAAGGCCAAATGCAGTATAATTAGGTAGACAAGAAAATTATCAGTTAGACCAGAAAGTTCTATGCTCATTTTTAAATTTTTGCAGCAAAATTATCTGAGATTTAGTTTAATTTATGACATGACATATATGGAGTGCTAGAGAGAGGAAAATATTTATGTCTGACCTTTTAAAGTCCCAACATAACAATTAAAGCAATTTCCGAGGAATATGATTTTTTTTGTTTAGTTATTCGTTCCCATTCCTTCTGTTCATACAAACATTTTAAGTAGGCCATTAGGATTTGTGTTCAGTATGGTGGCATTGCAGTTTATTTTTTAAGTTTTAATTGTAAACCCAAAAGTCATATAATGAAAATATTCTTATATTTCATTAATTTTCAAATCTCTTATATTACGATTCTGATTAGGATGTTATGAACCTTGTTGGCATGTCTGTTTCTAGATCAGCTTTTATCTTTTTGTATACAATTGTGACGGTAGGGCTTTGTCACTGGGCTTTGTCATTTTAATTTTAAAATTTAGATAGAGGTCATGATGACCTTTTGATATGTGATAAATCAAATATTTTCTGTGCTGGTGATTTGTAAGAAGCTATTTTATATCATCTATAAAATACTCATTGCATCTGTCAAAGTATTCCTAAGTTCTTCTTTTATCCATTATGAGATGTCAAAAATAATTAAATAGAAAGTGTGTAGACCAATGACACTGAGAAGCTACAAATTATGAAATTCTAAGAATGAAGACATGGCCACAAAATAGATGTTAATTTATAGGTACCAACACTAAACCTAGAGGTGAGTTTTTGAAGGAAAACAAGGAGCCCTCGCCCTTGTAGGGATGACAACACACAGTAGGAAAATAGGACTCAAAGTGAGAAGTCACAGGAGGTAGATGGCAGTCAACTGGAAGCCACACCCATCTCTTAAAGTATACAACACGCCCTTCAGCTTCATGCATATGCAGAAGCTCACTGCCCCTACCCTTCCTGAATGTTGAATTTTGTTTTGCTTTGTTTTCAATTACCTTTTATTCCTGTCTTCAGTTGAGGAGGCTTTTTTCTTTTCTAAACTGTCTTTCTTCCCTAGAAAAGGTTGAAAATCTCTCATACATGCTTCTGGAAAACAAGAATTCTGGGGAAAAGGGCAACTACTGAGAATGGATTTGGCACACTACAAAGTTATTTCCTTGCTTGCATATACTTGACAGTGTGAGCCAGTGATGAGTGCTGGTCTAAACTTTCATAAAGACTGGCTATACTGAGGCGTAAAACTGAATTTAAATAATGCTTTCTATTTGATGATCCTACAAAATGTAGAAAGAAAATAGTAAAATATATCAATATGGATAAACGTGGTTGGGCTAATTTATACTACTATGTACCCATATAACCACTCCAGGAAAATGCTTTTATATTTAATTTTATTTCATTCCCTTATTCAGAAATTATTTGTTAAATTCTATCTAAAAGTATGAAAAAGTGAAGTTGATAAAGACTTAAATACTACCAACCAAAATAATAGTATTTCTTTTCATAATAAAATTATTATTTGGTAACAAAAATAAGATACTTTTCTGTCTAACTTTTTGACAGGTATTTTTCTGTTTAACATAGATGCAGTAATGAATTAAAGCTGTTGAGATGACAGGTTGAACGTGCAGCATAAATTAATGCTGAAGAGATAATGATTAGTGCTATTAGAAAATCATTGAAAAGTTATTGTTTTGATAAAAAGCATTCTCAGATGTCTCCTTTTAAAATCATACATCTTGAATTGGATGACATCTTTTCATGGGTTTAATCCTAATTATGCCTGGTTCATAAACCTTAACTCACTCTGTACGTTATGTGCAAAGCCAAGTGTCATGTATTTACTTTCTGCTTAAAGTAACTTAGACTAAATGATGAGAGAAAATAAAACTTAGAACCTCAAGTAGCTGAGCATTTCACAGACAATAATATCATCAGTCTCTCTCTCTTCCTCAGCTTGTTAGTTAGCATGGAATCGCAGGAGCCAATAGGGTGCTTTATATAATTTGTGACTCCAAAGAAAGCTGTCAATCCTGAGTTCCATGGTGTTCTTTGATGAAGTCTTTTTCTTATCTAGTTGGTGTGGCTAGTGACCTTTTGGAACCAAATCATGAAGAATGGGAATTAGAAATCCATAGACCTCACCTCTTTCTTTCATTGTTTCCAATCTGCCTGTTTTCAGACTAGAGAATTCCAAGTCTAAAAATTAAATAAAGACTGATAATAGAGAATGGATTAGGAAACATTATCAAAAGAACCAAACCATTAATGTAACATCCTTGCCTGCCAGAAACAATCAGATTTAAAGCTATATGAGAATGAGACAGTATTAAAATTTAGGAATTTTTAATGAGTTCATAGAGAATTTCTGAAGGCTTTGGTAAAATGTTCATTAGAGATAGATAAACCAAGGGGAAATTCACTTGAGAAAGCTGTCAAATTTAGATGCCTTTCTAGTGTGGAGATGTAGCTCAGCAGCAGGGTGCTTGCCTAGTTGCATGAGGCCCTGAAAACTCAGTCTTAGGAACTGACAACAATATTGCGCTTTAACCATGAATATTCTCTCCTCTTTCACTTATATGCTAAACCACCCTTTCACCTCAGCAGTGCTCTGGGGTACTTGCTTGTTCTTGAGAGCATTTCTCACTTGCATTCCCTAACTTGAAAGGAAGCTGAACTAGCAACAGCAAAACATTCTAGGCTTAGCTCCCCCATGCTCTTATTTCTGTATTCTCATTCTGATGCAGAGACACAGATCCATTTGTTAAAAAGGAGATTTCAAGAGGCTAAGTCCTTCCTTGGAGAATTATAAACACATTTTTTTCTTGTGTATGTATAAGTTCATGGGTAGGGTTATCTGTGCAAATGTGAACCTCCAGGTATGTCATGTGGAGGCCAGAGGGATAACCCCAACTTTTGTTCCTCAAAATTATTAATTTGAAATTCTATAGTTTCTGTTTTGTCTCATTGTGTAGCTCTGAATATCTTAGAACTCACTTTGTTGTTCTGATTGGCCTTGGACTCACAGTTATCCACCTGCCTCTGTCTCCCAAGTGCTGGGATTAAAGGCCTGCACCACTATACACAACTGAAATTTTATTATTAAAATTTCACATATGAGTCCATTGTATTTACACAATTTCTATGCTTTCCTCTACCACCTTCAATTCCTCCCACTGCAACCTCCCTTTGGGTGTTATGACTTAGTTCTTCTTTTGCTATGTATATATTGCAATGTATATATATCCAATTTTATGTATCTTTATATAATGTTCATATATGACATATTATCCCCTTCCCTGATTTATAGCACCATTGTCATACTTTCTCCCACTCTGGGATCTTCCTTCTCTCTGGTCTCATTGTCTCTTTCTACCTTCCTGTTTCTGTGACTACTCCAAATTATGTACTCAAATCAAAGTTTTCAAATAATTCAGATCTTAGATCCACAAGTAGGAGAGACCATGTGGCATTTCTCTTTTTAGATCTGAGTTACTGCACAGGTACATGTTCATTCTCCACTCGTTAGCTGATTGGCATCCAGGCTGCTGAGTCAGATTTTCTATAGTAGAATACTACTGCTTTGTGCTTATGTGAAGGGATGGTATAGCTGGGTTATATGACACATTTAATTTTATAATTTTGAAAATCTTCCATACTGATTTCCTGCATAACTTCTTCACCAATTTGTAATCCCATTAACAGTGAGTGAGAGTTTTCTTTTCCTAACATCCTCTGCATTAGGTTTAAGTTGATTTCTTGATCTTAACCATTTTGACTGAGGTGAGATGAAATCTCAAAGTAGTTTTAATTTGTATTACCCTTCTGGTTAAGGATATGGAGCTCTTTTTTGAGACATTTTCTAACCTACTTTCACTTCTTTTGAGAATGCTCTGTTCAAATCCATTGCCCATTTCTTTAATTGCTTCATTTGTTTTCTTTAGCTTTTTGTGTATTTTAGTTATTAGTCTTCAATTAGATATATAGCCAGTAAAGATTCTCTCTAATTGTTTGTTTGCTTTGATTTCTTTCTTTCTCTTTCTTTCTTTCTTTCTTTCTTTCTTTCTTTCTTTCTTTCTTTCTTTCTTTCTTTTTTTCTTTTTTCTTGTTGCACAAGTATTTAGCTTTATGAGACATCATTTGTCAACTGTTGGACTTAATTCCTGAGCTTCCAATTCAGAATGCCCTTTCCCACACTCAGGGAGCAAGCACAAAGGTTGGCATCTTGGAGAGCATGGCTGTGAGGATGGACAAAGTTCTAGGGCAACTCGCGAGAGCTTGGGTATGCAGACATGGCCTGAAGCAAGTCTGGGTGTGTCAGGGGTTGTGCAGGCTGGGGTCTGGGACACTCACTGGACTGGGCTGTACAAGCTTTGTGATGTGAGCAGGGACATACTTATGCCTTTGATTCCTTTGTGCAGTTCCTCTTCCTCCATGAAGCATCTGTTTGTGTATTCTAGGTTCTAGGTGGAAGAGTTGGCAGTCCTTTTGTTCTTTACTTAATTTTTAAAATTGATTTTATTGAGCTATACATTTTTTTGCTCCCCTCTGTGCCTCTCCCCTCCCCTTTAACCCTCTCCCAAGGACCCCATGCTCCTAATTTACTCAGGAGATTTTGTCTTTTTCTACTTCCCATGAAGAGTGTATCTATGTATGTCTCCCTTAGGGTCCTCATTGTAGTCTAGGTTCTCTGGGATTATAATTTGTAGGCTGGTTTTCTTTGCTTTATGTTTAAAAACCACCTATGAGTGAGTACATGTGATAATTTTGTTTCTGGATCTGGGTTACCTCACTCAATATGATGTTTTCTACCTTCATCCATTTGCCTGCAAATTTCAAGATGTCATTATTTTTTTTCTGCTTTGTGGTACTCCATTGTGTAAATGTCCCACCACTGCTGGTGGGAGTACAAGCTGGTACAGCCCCTTTGGATGTCAGTATGGCAATTTCTCAGAAAATTAGGAAACAACCTTCCTCAAGACCCAGCAATACCACTTTTGGGTATATACCCAAAGAATGCTCAATTAAAATGACGTGTGCTCAACTATGTTCATAGCACAATTGTTTGTGATAGCCAGAACCTGGAAACAACCTAAAAGTCCTTTAACCAAAGAATGGACAAGGCAATTCTTTTATGAATAGATCTAAACCACAGCTTAACATTTCAGCCCTGCACATTCATGTGCTGAACTAGACGAGTAGCCACAGGATAATAAGTAATGGAGGTAGACTGAGCTCCAGGACTCAAAATCTTGCCAAGAAAGTCAGTCTTCTAGAGATAAAATATAAATACATTCTTACTCCTTGCATTTCTCTTGTGAGAATTGCTGTTCTTATATGTAGAAGGTGCCTAAGGATGACCAAGAGATTATCAAGTTCACAGAATAGGAAAAGAGAGATGGATTTTTTTTTTCGTTCAAATTAATGGTCGATGTCTCTCAACACTTTGTGTATTCCCCTTGCTTTCATTTTGGTTTCAATGTACATCTTCTATAAAATAATACCATAATACCAACTAGATATTTATTTAAGATCATAAACATGTAAACATTAATTTCTGTCTACAACCTTTGTCTCTAAAAGTAGTAGTCTTTAGTAGAATTCATATTTGTTGTCAGTCTTTTTTCAAACTTTTCTGATAACTTTGATCCTTTGTTTAAAAGTTTCAAATAGAATTCATTCTTCCTCCCATTCATTCTAGCCATCATTAGCCATTAAGTCCATTAAGTACCTAAATGATATTAGCTTTTCTTCTACTGGACCCTTCCTTTGCTCTGAACAGTCTCTTGTTAATTTGTTGGACTGAGCATCTATTAGCATATATTTCTTAGAATGTCCTTTGTGTACCACAGTGTGGTTTAGGATTTTTTTGGCATTTTTTTAAGGTTCTGCCTAATTTAGCTTATTGAATCTTGGTACATAGTTAAACTATGTCCACCTCTATCTCACCTTGTCCAAGAATTATTCAATAATTAACATTAGCCCATTCAATTCAAATGAAGCTACAAAGTCTTTTATTTTATTTCCTTCTCCCTTCATTACTCCCTCTTCCTCCTCCCCCTTCAGCCCCCCTTGCTCTCTCCCTACTCTCCCTGTCACCCAGGACTCCTCTTCCTTCTTCTGTGCTGGGTTTTCAGCCCTGAGTCTCTGAAATGCTAGAAAAGAACTTTGAATACGTTGAGTCATTATCCTCAGCCACAGATGAAATAAATTTACTTAGTAATATTGGGATCTATTTCTACAGAATAGAAAGTTATTTTTATTCAATGTATCTTGCTAGAAACCTGGCTTTGGAGTTAACTTGACCAACTTCCATTTCCTGCATTCTTGGCCCAGCATCTTTCCTTCCATTTCATTTGTTTCCCACAATTCTACTTAAACATGTTCTTCATTTTCAAGTAGAACAAATTATGATAAAATATGTAAATGTTTTCCCATTCAATCTTTTATAATTATAATTGGCAATATTGATGTTGCTCTTTTATAATCTCAGTTCATTTAGCATCTACTTTTTCTCTTCAGATTTCAATCATTTGGTATCTAAGTCATCTCTTTCTTATAAATTTTATTTACATTCTTATCGTTCACTTAGTATATTTCTTGCACCCAAATTATCTGTTCTATCTCTACTTTTATTATAGTTCAATTTTATTTGAAATTAAAGATGATGATTTTTTTATTTAAATTTATTTACTTGTAAAAGCAATCTTTTCTCATTTTACATACTAAACCCAGTTCCCACTCTCTCTCCTTCTGCTCTCCCACCTTTGCCCCATCCCACACCCCATCCACTCTTCCAAGAAGGTAAGTCTTCCTATGGAGAGTCAAAAAAGTCTAACAAACCTGTTTGAGGCAGGACCAAGGGCCTCCCCAATATATCTAGGCTGAGCAAGATATCCCTCCAAAGAGAATGGACTCCCAAAAGACAGTTTAAACACCAGGGATAAAGCCTGCTCACACTGTCAATGGCCCCACAGACTGCCCCAGCCATACAACTGTCATCCACATTCAGAGGGCCTAGTTTGGTTCCTTGCTGGCTCCCCTGCTGTCAGTCCAGAGTCATTGAGCTCCCATTAGTATAGGTAAATTGTTTCAGAGGATATCCCCATCATGGTCTTGACCCCCTTCAGTGACCATATGAAGGTTCTATGATAAAAATTAAGATAGTCATCAGTCTGATTACAGGGTAAAGTCAGTTCAGGCACCCTCTCCACTATTACTTGGGGATTTAGCTGGATGGAGTCATCTTTGTGGATTCCTGGAAATTTCCCTGCTTCTGGGTTTCTCACTATCCCTATAATGGGTCCCTCAATCAAGACATCTTTTTCCTTGTTCTCCCTCTCTGTCCTTCTTCCATCTCAACCATCCCATTCCCTTATGATATCCTCCATCCCTTTCTTCCCTTCTGTCCTCCCTTTTCCCACCCACATTCCAGGAGAGCTTGTCCATTTTCCTTTACCCAGGAGATGCACATATGTCTCTTAGGATTTTTCTCGTTACCTAGCTTCTCTGGGGTATGGACTATAGGCTGGTTGTACTTTGTTTTACATCTAATAGCCAGTTATGAGTGAGTACATACCACCAGTAGCACAGAGACTGAGAATAACAATAAATAAACGGAACCTCCTGAAACTGAGAAGCTTTTGTAAGGCAAAGGACACAGTCAATAAGACACAATGGGAGCTTACTGAATGGGAAAAGATCTTCACCAACCCAACATCAAACAGAGGGATAATCTCCAAAACATATATAGAACTCAAGAAACTGAACATCATAATTTCAAATAATCAAATTTAAAAAATGGAGAACTGAACTAAACAGAATTCTCAACAGAAGAATCTCAAATGGCCAAAAGACACTTAAGGAAATGTTCAACATCCTTAGCCAATAGGGAAAAGCAAATCAAAACGACTCTGAGATACCATTTTATACTAGTCAGAATGGCTTAGTTCAAAAACATAGATGATAGCTTATGTTGAAGAGGAGGTGGAGTAAAAGGAACACTCCTCCATGGTGGAGTGTAAACTTGTACAGTCACTCTGGAAATTGGTATGGTGGGATCTCAAATAATTGGGAATAAACCTACCTCAGGACCCAGCAATAACACTCCTCAGCATATACCCAAAGGATGCACACTCATACCACGAGGCAATTTGTTCAGCTGTTTTTATAGCAGCATTATTTGCAATAGCCAGAACCTGGAAACAACATAGATGACCCTCAGCCAAAAAGTGGAAAAAGACAATTTGGTACATTTTCACAGTGGAGTACTACTCAGTGCTAAAAAACGATGACATCTTGAAATTTGCATGCAAATGGATGGCACTAGATAAAAACATCCTGAATGAGGTAACCCAGACCCAGAAAAACAAAAATTGTGATTTATAATTTTTATTTATTCATAGATGTGATAAGTACTCTCTTTAATCAGGAGAACTTTTCATGATATAAAAGTCACCTATTGTTGCACATATTTTTATAGAATTTCTTAACTCCTTTCTGTTATGATCTGCTTGCCTGGCCTGTCACCAGAGTACCCTGTTTCTTTAAGAGACAAGTCCTGCCCTCTCCAAATCCCCCCTTCTGCTGAGGGAAGCAGATATCCTGCCTCCTCCAACCTGCACACTCTCTCTCCTATCTTCTCTTTCCTGAAGAGGTAATTTCTGTTCTCTCTCTCTCTCTCTCTCTCTCTCTCTCTCTCTCTCTCTCTCTCTCCTCTTTCCCTTCTCTCTCCTTCTCTCCTTTCTGTTTCTTTTCCCTCCATAGCCCACTAAATAAACTCTATATTCAAACTCTCTCTGCCTGCTGTATCTGTCTGTCTCTCACCCACAGCAGTCTTCCACCCACCAAGGTGACTAGCAAAAGTCTCAGCGTACTCACTTAGGCTTGGGGAACCCCTAGGCTCGGGTCACCCACTGTTACCCCTCATGGGACTACTGTCCCTCATGGAACCAGCCTTCCCTCCCCACTTATATCTTTAAAAAAAAGAATAACACTTTCTACAGTGCCTAGGTACATTTATTTCTGCTAGCAAAGAAGACATTCCAGAGAATTTGAAACATCACTTATAAAAAAGCAAAAGGTGTTCTAGATTTATGCTGGCATAAATATTTTTTCCTACATGCCCTAATGATTTTTTCAGTATTTCTTGTATATGAACACTTTTAGAATATTTCTCCAGTGATGATTCAATAGATAACATTATGTACCCAGGATTATGTTCACTTTCATGGCAGTAAGTAATCAAAGTAAACCCAGAAAATGCAGAGATCACTGGGTATTTTGTCTCCTCAGACATATAGTAAATGTCCTTCATAGAGTGTTATAATGAATATATTTTGCCCTTGTATGCATGCACGCGCGCACACACACACATATATATGTGTATATATGCTTAAAAACATAAGATTGTTTATATGGAAGTGAACAGTTGTTTATAGTGAGCACTGTCTTTTGGTTGACCATGCCTTTGCTTGACAGTAACATAAGTAAGCCATTTTGTTTTGCTATTTAAGACATTACTTGACCACTTTGGAATACTTAAAAAAGTCTAGAATTTTTTTTCGCATTTTAATATAAAATAATCTATAAATATACAAAATGAAATTTTTATTTTAACTTTACAATGGGACTCATGACACCCATATGATAAGAGTTTAGACATATATTAGCCATAATTTCATGGTTCTCATTGTAAGATTTTTTTCTTTTTAGAAAAGGAAAACATGGTAGCACTGATAATATGACAGTTTGAATATAGAGGACTCTCTGTTTATTCTGTGCTGCTATAACAGAATGCCCCAATCTTAGTAATGCCTAAAGATCAGAGATCTATTTATTTCACCCAGTTCTCCAGGGTGGGAATTCCAAAAACAAAGTCCCCAAGACACTAGTTCTGATGAAACTTTCTGGCTGTGTTTTCATGTTGTCAGGATGGAATGGAAGCAGTCTGAACACAGTGTGAAACCTCTTTGATATGCTCATTAATCCCATTAGCAAAGGAGTCTTCATGGCCTAGTGTCCTTTGAGAGGTTCTGTGTTTACATGCTGTCACTGTAGTGAGGCTTGAACTGTGGCAGAAACCTTTAAGAGAAGAGATTTTCATTGTCCACATCATGGCAAACCATATTAAGGAAAACCTTACTGTAGAACAGAGCTGCAAAAAGCTTGTTCACTTGATCTGTGCATGAGCCAAAAAAGGAACATGTGCAATAAACTCATGGTTGGGCTGAATAAGGATCAAAAAGAAAGCAACCTGAAGAAAACATAAACTGATGTTGAGACCTTTGGTCATGACCAGACTGTTATTGCAAGACTGGAAATAAAGAGAAAGGAGGTTCCTTACTGAAGCCCAGTTTAATTTCCTTAATAAAGCCATAATTCTCAACTTCAAAACTTAAAATAGAATTGTGTATTGTCCTTTGAAAAAGATACAGCTTCAAAGATTGACTTTGATTCTGCTATAAAGACAGATTTTTCCCCTGTCATTTTGGCTGTTTTCAAACACAGCAATTTTCAAAGCAGAATGGAACTGATAATGCAGAAACATTTTAACCGATGTGTGTTTGGGTGCGTTCAGCAGTAAGAGAAGGGCATGATAATTATTTTCTACAATAAAAGCAAGATCTTTCAACAAGAACTCTGTATAGAGTAATAAATTAATAATGGGCAGACAAGGTGGCAGAAAATGGAGGGACGGCAGAGTTGGAGAGAAACTGAGATTAGGTGGGTGAGTCTTCAAAGTCTTTGTCTGATGGTACAGCCCAATGATGGTCCTGATTCTTCCATGAGATGCTAGGGTATTTCTGTAATGTAAGACCTCTTTGGTTCTCTTTTATATAGTAGGTTTATTCAATTGTGTGATACTTCTATTACTAAGCTGTCACAGAAACCATTTGGCATTATGAAGAGAAGTAGTGTCCCTAGAAAAGCATTAAAGAAGTAGAGGGATACAAGAGTCACTGTAGAACCTTGTATAAATTTGAGAAAAAGACACAGGTTTCTACAAGTTCTGGAATTTTAGGGTTTGGAAGGGCTAAAACAAGAGGTCAAGAATGTTCAACACAATAAAGTTTACGTTTACAACATTTCATTTGGAGAAAGGGTTAATGTTTAATTTACAAACAATTCTTGTAGTGGTTAGTTGATGATGGAAATCACAAAATAATCCTACATCAGTTTAGAATTATGAACAATAAGAAGGTTATTTAGGGGGAAAACTTACAGATCACTGTCTTAGATAATAGTCTTCTGCAAGAACAGGAACAGAGTCTAGCAGCTGGAAGCAGAGACAGAAGCAAGAGAGCAGGCACACACTTTACAGCTGCTTTTACAGTATAAGCGACCACACCCAAGTGGGCTGGTATCTTAAAGGCCATTGGCTGAAGGAGAGGAATGTGCTTCTACAGCAGATAATTATCATATGTTTCAATTATTTCTGGTTTGAGAATACATATGGTTATATTTTATCCTAAATCTTGTGAGGAATTTGAATGATCTTGAATCTGCTTCAAGGAAAACAAAATCTGCTATGCCTCATCGAGTAGGACTCCAATCCTCCCTACGTAGGAGACTGAGAATAGAGGATGGCAAGTTAAGGATCCTGACTGTAATCCAGAGTGAGACTTCATCTCAAAATAAAATGTTAAAAGTGCTGGGGATATATAACTCAATGCTAAAGAACTTGCCCAGACTGCTTGGAGACCCAGGGTCAAAGCCTAATACAAAGAAAAAGAATTGTTTTTACTCAGCCTTCCAAGGCTGAAATGGAGCCAGTGTGCATACTGACAGAGTGGAGAGGTCAGTAGAACTTCTTTGGTTTCAAACAAGTCACTAACTGAGGTCAAGATATTTCCTTGGCAAGAAAGCCTTGCCTCCTTCCGATTTCAAGAGAATATTTCTGGCTGTCTTTACAAAAAATATCTTGTCATAAAAGGACAAGTGTAAGTGAAAATCAAATAGCAACCATATTATATTAGTGAGAAGGTAACACTACTATTGTGGTTGTAGAATTTTTAATTTACTGGCCTGAGATGTAGGCAACCTTCTGTGTGGATGCTTAAACTTAAAATGCATACACACACACACACACACACACACATATATATATTCAGAGAGAGAGACATAAAAAGGCAGAGAATGAGAGTCTGACCAACCTAGGTTAAAGAATGATGATGATAACATTTTCTATTTTTGTTCAATATATTCATCTTTACATTTTTATACCTTCTTTTTCCTAGATATTTCCATATTATAGAGAGGTGGTTATTTTAACAAAACTATGTGAAATAGCTACTCTGTTACAACCTCTTTCAGGCAATAGAAATGAAAACAAACTTTGAGGGTCCACACAAGGGAAAGAAGAGAAAGGAAGACCATGGCTTGTTCAGAGAATACTATGAGGACGCCATTGTCTGTATATTTTACACTGTATTATTTTCTGTTGCTACCGACAGAAGTCCCTAGGCCTTACAATCAGGTAACTATGGACAGACATTTGTCTGTGAGTTTTTCACTTAACTCTCCACCAGTGACTTACACAATATGCTAATGGTCTAGTTGACTAATATAGGGAAGCGTGGGGGCCAAATCGGCAAGCAAATCAATAATTTCAGGATGAGGAATGGGGAAGACTTTGTGTCATATAAAATTATTTGGCTGCAAGAATTAGACAGTTCAGAGAAGATTTCTTAGATCATGTTCATGGTCATACTTTTGCAAATGTGAGGCTACTTAGAAAAACGATTTCATGACAAAGTTAATAGAAATTGTGAAACACACAGAGGTAATACAAAACTTACCATATGTGACATTTTAAAACTTTGTGTCTTTGTCTACTGACTCTTCTGGGCTTATATGTAGAGGCCAATAAGGTGTGGATTCTGAGGAACCCAGAATAAACAGACACACTTTCTCAGGCAGGGTCCTTAGCTCCTCTGTGCTACTTGGGTGTCAGATGACCTATGGATGATGTTTCCACTGCTGATTATGCTTTTAGTGGACATTTTATTTCTCTCTGTCAGATTCCTGTGGGACAAACAGTTATTGTGACTGCTGGAGCTGATTATGGCTAAAACTCTACAGGCATTTCTTCTTACCTTCTCAACCTTGTCTTTGCAGAACAGACATAATTTTTACAAAAAATTCTTCAATAAAAGGTTCACATGTCTGCTGGATAGTTTTTTGAGCTAGGAGTCACCTTGGAAGTAGAGAGTTTATCATGATGAAGTAAAAAACTGAAGTGATTTTCATTTAACCCCACCCCCACCCCAGTCCTGTGCCCTGCTATATGTTCCAGGTGCCAGTGTGTTGATAGTGCTCTCTAAAGCTGGAACAGCTCTGCTGTGAGTTCCCCAGAAGCAATTCTGTTTTGTTTCTCACATGCTTTGTACTAATAGTAACTTCTAATGAGCAGGCAGTAGATGGTATGAGCAATTTATCTATCAAGTCACTCATGTAATGGAAGCAAGAAAGAGGTGGGTGATTGCTGACACCTAAAGATAATATTTTTATGTTTCGGTCTAAGACTAGTACTTATGGATTTTGACAAAGGCTGTATTTTGTTTAAATTCTTTTTTATTATTTTATTTTTTTAAAAAAGAAAACAAACTATAAGTTTTCATTTTACATACCAATTACAGTTCCCACTCTCTCCTTTCCTCCCATTCACTTCACTTTCCCCTCCTCACCCCACCTCCATGCACTCCTCACAGAGGGTTGGGCACATTGCTTTGGGGGAAGGTCCAAGGCCCTCCCTACTATATCTAGGCTGAACAAGGTATCCATCCAAAGAGAATGGGTTCCTGAAATGTCAGTACAAGTAGTAGAATAAATCAAGGTGACAATACCAATGGCTTCACAGCTGTCAACTGTCACCCACATGCAGACGGTCCATCTTGGTCCTATGCTATTGGTCCCATTCCTTCCCTGTCTGGCTGGAGTTGGTGGGCTCCCATTAGATCAGGTAAACTGTTTCAGTGTGTGTCACCATCATGGTCTTGACCTCTCTGCTCATATTCCACTCTTTCCACTCTTCAAATGGATTTGGGGAGCTCAGTTCAGCGCTTCACTGTGGGCCTTTGCCTGTTTCTGTCAGTTTCTGGATGAAGGTTCTGTGGTGACATTTAATATATTCATCAATCTGACTACATGGCAAGGCCAGTTTGGGCACCCTCTCGTCTATTGCTTAGGGTCTTAACTGGGGCCATCATTGTGATTCCTGGGAATTTCTTTAGAACCAGCTTTCTTCCTAGCCCCATAATGGCTTCCTCAATCAAAATATCTCTTTCCTTGCTCTTCATCTCTGTCCTTCCTCCATTTTGACTATCCCATTCTCTCAGGATCTTCTACCTCCTCCTTTTCCCCTTTTTTCCTCCCTTCTCCCATCCTTCTGCTCCCAATTTTGTGAGGCGAGCTTGTCTATTTCCCCTTTTGAGATGAATATATATGTTTTTCTTCAGGTTCACCTTGTTGCTTAGCTTCTCTAGGGTCGTGGACTATAGGCTTGTTATCCTTTGCTTTACAGCTAGTATCCACTTATATGTGAGTAAACACCATGTTCATCTTTCTGGGTCTGGGTTACTTCACTCAGGATATTTTTATCTAGTGCCGTCCATTTGCATGCATTTTTCAAGATGTCATTTTTTTTTTTACCGTGTGTAAATGTACCACTTTTTTTTTTTTTGGTCGAAAGGCATCTAGGTTGTTTCCAAGTTCTGGCTATTAGAAATAATGCTACTATGAACATAGTTGAACAAATGTCCTGGTAGTATGATTGAGCATCTTTTGGGTATATTTCCAGGAGTTGCATTGCTGGGTCCTGAGTTAGGTGGATTTTCAGTTTTCCAAGATACTACCATACCAATTTCCAGAGTGGTTGTACAAGTTTGCATTCCCACCAGCAATGGAGGAGTGCTCCTCTTACTCTGCATCCTCTCCAGCATAAGCTATCATTGGTGTTTGATCTTAGTCATTCTAACTGGTGGAAGATGTTATCCCAGAGTTGTTTTGATTTCCATTTCCCCGATGGCTAAGGATGTTGACACTTCCTTAAGTGTCTTTTGGCCATTTGAACTTCTTTTGCTGAGAATTCTCTGTTTAGTTCTGTACCCTATTTTTTAATTCAATTATTTGGAATTTTGATGTCTTGAGTTCTTTATATATTCTGGAGATCAGTCCTCTGTCTGATGTGGGGATGGTGAAGATCTTTTCCCATTCAGTGGGCTGCCTTTTTGTCTTATTGACTGTTTCCTTTGCTTTACAGAAGCTTCTCAGTTTCAGGAGATACTATTTATTTCTGTTGTTTTCAGTATCTGTGCTATTGGTGTTATGTTTAGGAAGTGCTCTCCTGTGCCTATGCATTGAAGACTACTCACTTTTTTTTCTATCAGGTTCAGTGTGATAAGATTTATATTGAGATCTTTAATCTATTTGGACTTGAGTTTTTTGCATGAGAATAGATATGGATCTATTTGCATTCTTCTACAGGTTGACATCCAGTTATGCCAGTACCATTTGTTGAAGATGCTTTCTTTTTTCCATTGTATAATTTCCACTTCTTTGTCAAAAATCAGGTATTCATAAGATTACTATCTCTGTCTTCAATTTGATTCCATTGGTCAGTCCAATGAAGACACAAATATCCACTTCTACCTAAATCCACAAATATTTTAGCGACAGTTGCTCATTTTTTATTATGATAATTACAAAATGCAAAATTTTTATTTCGGTTGTCAACATTTGTCAGCTGATATTTCAAGCAGAGATAAGTTTCTCCATTTCTTCAATGTTACTATTATTCAATAATAACATGGACGTTAGTTTTTTATTAATATATTCTTATTTGCCTTTTCCTCATTTGATCAGCAAAGGGGGCTCAAGCTTACCCCTGAATGCTTGTGACAAGTTGGCTAGCATTTTTGGAATGAAATCTCATCATTACATTATTTAATAAGGTATCTTTTAAGTTAACTTTCTGTTTTAATTGGCTTAGACCATGATTAGAGTTTCTACATCAAATGATTGGACAGCAATCCTGAGTCCATTTTTATATTGTCATATGCTCCCTGTTTCTAGTTTATTTCATTATTGCATTTATCTATTTTTCATAATTAAGGATCTATATCCATAATATATCAGGCATATATGTGTATGGAAAAATATATATGTATATGTATGATTATTTTAACCCTTTAAAAGGTATTTTATATACTTTATTGAATTTACCTTTCATTTCCATGCAATAGCATAGCCTGGAAATCAGCCAATATATGTTCATATATATTTTCTTCATAATTTTGTTTAAAGCTACACAGTACCCTATATTTGAGGAATAGAAATTTGTTCTTTTTCTGGTATATGGATTTTAAAAATTCTCTTTTTAAGTGGTTGTGAAAACTTAAATATGGGTTGGTCAGGGTAAAGTATAAACACATATGCAATTTTGTTAAGTATTGCCAACTTCTTTTCACAGGACTAGGTTGATTTTTCTTTCATGACAGTAATTCAGGAGAGAGCTTATTTCCCACGATCTTCAACAGAATGTTTTTAAACTTTCAGATTGTTCCAATTTAGTCAGTGACACATGGATTCTCAGTGCAGATGAGATTTGCTTTGTAAAATCGTGAGTAAAGTTATACATCATCTTATGTTTAGCTTGTCTGTCTTTGAAGTCTATGTAAATTTTGTGCTCATATTTATTTGACTTTGATACTCCCCCTCAAAAGTGTTTGAAGTATTAGCAATAACAGCATTTTAGCTGTATAATTTTGTGTTTTTACTTCTGTTCCCTCTGTTTTACTTTACTGGTGAAGAGTAGTTTTCAAAATTCTGTTTAATTACATCTGGCTTTTGATTTATAGCTTTTCCATGTAGATTGTAAAAAAATAAAACTGCATTTTCTCTAGTTGTTTGTATGGAACTGCTTTTTATATTTATGTCACTGTTCCACTTTTAATACACAAGCATATACACACTATTTGCCCTGCCCAATTCATAGTCCTGTGATAGTTTTCACTGTAAATTTATAGGCAAAATTTTCAACATTAAATAGTAGAGGAGATGATACATTGGCTGCTGTTGTTTCTGAATTTACTTGATTTTACTTTAAAAGTCTGACTTAAGACTTTATGTAGTTATTAGTTATGTAGTTATTTATGTACATTTATGTATAATATTTAATTATGTAGTATTTTATGTATGTATTTACATATATACTTTATTGTTAAATATATTTTAATTAAAGTTAGTACTAGATTTTACTACAGGCTTTTTTTTCTTTTAATTGCCTATGGAGATTACCATGCAATTTATATCAATCATTGTAATTAATTTTACAGATGGCTTTTTATCTTTGTGTTTATTGGAAATGTTTCAAATAGTTATTGTGTTCAATAGATTTTTTCTTATTGTCTCAAATGCTTGATAAAAGTAACTTATAGGAAGAAAGATTTATATTGGCACTCGGTTTCAGAGATGGAAGTCAATGGCTTCCTTGCTCAGTTGTGTACCGGCACAGAATAAAGGCAATGCAGATATCAAAGAATATTTACCAGTTTATTGTTAAACTTACTGAACCAAAGTTCCAGTGTAGCACAGGTAGCGAGGAACAAAAGGGCCGAGCCGCCTCTCCGCGCACTCTTTATTGGCAGGGATTTGCCTGAGGCAAACCCCGCCCTCTAAAGGGAGCTGATTTAACCCCTTTATCTCCCCCTTTTGTCTAAATAAGACACAACTAAACCAAATATAACTATAACAATAATAACAAATGATAAATATAACAAACAATATTGAGAGCAAAAGTTTTGCTAAAGAGTAACTACAATTAAATAATCTTCAACTCCATCAAAGATCTGAGAAGGGAGTAAATATTACTTAACAAAAAAGAGATATCCAAAATGTGCAACAAATGACAGAGACAACTGACTGCCTGGGCAATCACCCAAAATCTCGTTTGCAATGTTGAGTCAACCAACTTTGGCTAAGGCCTAACATAACTGACATACCATTCTCAAATGCAAGGAACTTTCTTAGGATTATCCTACCCTGTCTTGGCAAGATAAGACAATCCTGTTTATATCTTAGTCAGTAGTTGAGGTATGGGTTTTTCTTAACCCAAAGGCCAGTTCTGCCAGGAAGACAAGCTCCCAGTGGAGTGTCTTTGGTGCTCAACGTTCTCTCGGGAGTAGAGTGGTGTTTCCAGGAGTAAATTGTGTCTCAATGGCACATAATTTTAGGTTAGATTAAAGGCCATTTTCTACAGCTCTTCAAAGAGGCTGAAGATTATACTATCTATACTGAAAATAATCTCTATGTATCTAAAAAACCTGATTAACCTAAAAATAATATGACAAACATGTAATTCTCAATACCTATCTAATTTGAAAACTAAGGGAATAAACAATTGTGCAATGTATGAAGACAATGATCTTCACTTGTAAACAATGTCATTACTTATCAAATGTAAACAATGTTATTACATAAATAGGACCAGAGGTAGAAATGTACATTGTGATATGATAGATGTATCCATACAATATAAGCATACTCTTATACCAAAATAGAGGTAGGAACACTCACATTCAATATTCAATATATCAATATACAAGAAACAGTACCAACATAATTTTCTAAAAACAGTAAGTCACAAATACCAATCATCCCATCAACCCAGTTAATCCCCCTCTTTTTTTTTTTTTATATATATATCCCTAATTCCATACAATATCTCCCCATCCCCTCACCCCTAAACCAACCACTAAAAGATGTCCCTAACCCTGTGGGCAAACTCTGTTGGGAGAGGGGACGTCGTCCTCTTAGATTGCTTCTAACTGACATGGGGGCGACGTTCTTCTTAGGGGCCCCTGTGAAAGCAAACGATGGTAAAATTCCCAAATTAACCTTTGACTTAAGAAGACTATAACTAGTCTCTGTGTGTTTCGAGAAGGTCCGGCCAGAGTGTTGTCAAAAATGTGCATCATATGAAATTGTCTCTTGCAATTGGTACCAAAAAACAGATCCAAAATTAGTGCTTAAAAAAAAATTCATGACGTCATAAAAACCAGATTGAGTTGATGTTGTGGGGCCCCATCTTCATCCTGGAAACTTCAAAAATTACTGTAGGAAAATATGTTGCTTGTTATGGGAAATTTAAACATTAACAACAAGGACTTATACTGACATATAAAGAAAGACACAGATGTGAGGGAAGGCAAAGAAAGTTTATCAAGTATAAAATTATTCTTATTCTGTCCCATTTCATGGCTCCTGACCTGAGACAGAAACTTTGAAATATCTCTTATCAACAGGCTTGGAATTGAAGAAGGACTGAGCCATAGTCCAACTCCAAAACCAGCTCTACACATTTATAAAGAAGTGTTCAATAAAACATATAAATATACATAAATATATATAAAACCAATACTTACTATACGTATAGAATTTTATTGTTGATGTTTAATGGGTCGTATCTATTTTCCATCCATCAGTAATTAAATATTCAGGGTCCCTCAAATTCTTTGGAGATGAATATTTTCCTGCGGAGATAAGAAAAGAACCCTGCCCCCATCCTATTAGTAATCCTTACCATCTGTATGTCGGTCATCCTTGTGAATGAATTGTTATTTATCTTTTCCAAGTGACTTCTCTTCCTCAAACCGAACCTTTATTAATTTTGACGGTATCCATAATTTTTCCTCACCTGTGGAGATAAGAGCAAAACCCCTTCCCCAACGCAGCACATCTCCTGGCTTCCATTGTGAGGTTAGTACATCCTTGAAATAAACTGGTTGATTTAGTTCAGCAGACTTTTCCATTATCCAATGTCTTTCTGCAGCCGTCGTTCCCTTCTCGTTAGCGTTGAGAAAATTCAAGGTTAACAAAGCATTATGTAACCTATTTCTAGGGGTGTTTTCCACCCCTTTCTGTTTGTTCAACATATCCTTTATAGTTCGATTTGATCTTTCTATGACTGCTTGACCTGTAGGATTGTATGGTATACCTGTAACATGCTTGATATTGTAATGATCAAAAAACCGTTTCATCTTCCTAGAGACATAAGCAGGACCATTATCTGTCTTTATTTGTGTAGGTATACCCATGATAGCCATGACTTCTAATAAATGAGTGATTACTGAATCAGCTTTTTCTGAACTTAAAGCAGTTGCCCACTGAAAGCCTGAATAAGTGTCGATGGTGTGATGAACATACTTCAATTTGCCAAATTCTGGAAAGTGGAACACATCCATCTGCCAGATTTCATTTCTATGAGTGCCCTTTGGATTAACTCCTGCTGGCAGTGGCGTTTGGTTATAGAAAGAGCAGGTAGGGCATTTCTTCACAATCTCCTTAGCCTGTTGCCATGTAATAGAAAACTCTTTCTTCAAACCTTTGCTATTAACATGATGTTTTTTATGAAATTCAGAGGCTTGAAGCACACTACCAATCAATAATTGATCAATTTCTGCATTACCTTGTGCTAGAGGACCTGGCAGACCCGTATGGGATCGGATGTGTGTTATGTACATAGGGCAAAGCCTGTTCCTGATCAAATCTTGAACCTGGATAAACAATGAGGTTAGTTCTGTATCATCAGGTATAAATTCAGCAGTTTCAATATGTAAAATAACTCTTTCTGCATATTGTGAATCAGTAACTATATTAATAGGTTCTTTAAAATCTCTTAGTACCATAAGAATGGCATATAATTCTGCCTTCTGGACAGAATCATAAGGACTTTGTTCCACCTTACCCAAGTCTTCTGATTTGTAACCTGCCTTCCCTGATTTATTGGCATCAGTATAGAATGTACGGGCTCCAGTTATTGGAGCATCACGGACTATTCGAGGAAGGATCCAAGAAGTTCTCTTTATGAAGTTGAGCCGCTTGCTTTTTGGATAGTTGTTATTAATGTCTCCCAAAAAATTAGCACAAGCTCTTTGCCATGGTTCATTATCTTCCCATAATTTCTTTAGTTCATCAGCAGTGAAAGGCACTATAATTTCTGCTGGGTCTATGCCTGCTAGTTGACGAAGTCTCAGCTTGCCTTTTATAATTAACTCAGAGACTTTTTCCACATAAGTTTTCAGTTTCTTACTTGGTTTATGTGGTAAAAAGATCCATTCCAAGATAATATCATCTCTCTGCATTAAAATTCCTGTAGGAGAAATTTTCGATGGTAATATGACGAGAATACAATCGAGCTCTGGATTCACTCTGTCCACATGTGCCTGTTGTAATTTCTCCTCAATCATTGTCAGTTCCTTTTCTGCTTCAGCTGTTAATTCTCTGGGACTGTTTAAATCTTTATCACCATCCAAGGTCTTGTTCAAATGAATTATTAGATCAGGTGTTATCCCAATAGCTGGTCGTAAACTGGAAATGTCTCCTAACAGTCTTTGAAAGTCATTAAGAGTCCGTAAGCGATCCCTCCGAATTTGTGCCTTCTGTGTCTTAATTTTTTGCAAACCTATTCTATAACCTAAATAATTAACAGAATCTCCCTTCTGAATCTTTTCAGGAGCAATTTGCAATCCCCATTTAGGTAACAGTATCTGTATTTCTTCAAACAGCCTGTTCAAGGTATCTATGTTTGAATCAGATAACAATATGTCGTCCATGTAATGGTATACAATAGATTTGGGAAATTTCTTGCGTATTATTTGCAATGGTTGGTTCACAAAATATTGGCACAGGGAGGGGCTATTTAACATACCCTGGGGGAGGACGGTCCAGTGGTACCTCCTCGAAGGTTGAGAATTGTTATAAGTAGGCACTGTGAAGGCAAATTTTTCTCTATCTTCTTTTTGCAAAGGTATAGTGAAAAAACAATCCTTCAAATCAATAACTATGAGAGGCCATCCTTTTGGTAATAAAGAGGGCAACGGAATTCCAGATTGCAGAGGGCCCATAGGTTGAATAACCTTGTTGATGGCCCTTAGATCTGTCACCATTCTCCATTTACCTGATTTTTTCTTAACCACAAATACAGGAGAATTCCAAGGGCTGGTAGATTCTTCTATATGTCCAGCATCTAGTTGCTCTTGTACCAGCTGTTCTAAAGCCTGTAGCTTTTCCTCAGCTAAAGGCCATTGCTTTGTCCATATTGGTTTCTCAGTCAACCATTTTAGAGGCAAGGCTGTTGGTATTTCTGAAGGGACATCAATTGCTTGTTCCTGCACAGCCCTAATGGCCGGTTTTGTCCTTTTGTAATAACTTTTAATATTCCTTTCAGAAATATGGGCTCTAGAAGTAGCAGGAATGTTAATTTGAGTATTCCATTGTTGTAATAGGTCACGACCCCATAAATTCATTGCAATATTGGCTACATAAGGCCTTAATTTTCCTATTTGTCCCTCAGGCCCTATACATTCAACCCATCTCGTGCTCTGCCTTACTCGAGATAGGGTTCCAATTCCCAGGAGCTGAACATTTACATTCTGAAGAGGCCAATATGGATGCCAAGATTCTGGGGTAATGATACTTACATCAGCACCTGTGTCCAGTAGGCCAGTAATAAAAATGCCATTTACACACACTCTCAGCTTAGGTCTTTGATCATTTATAGAAGTTTGCCAAAACACACGTAACTCATCTTTCTGATTACTATTGCTTGTAACAGTAGGCATGTGGCTTTCTAATTGTCCTGACGAGGCATGTTCTCTGCAGAAACTGGGAATGTCTGAACCATGTTTGCCATGGGGGCCTGAGAGGCCCCCCCTCTCACGTTTCCCGTCTGTATCAGGTTGCCTTGTCTATCTCTTGTAGACCTGCATTCATTCGTCCAATGTCTGCCCTTCCCACATCTTCTACATAAACCTGAAGGCTGATTCCTTCTATTCCTGTTATTTCTAGAAGACGCATTATTATTATTTCTGAAAACCCGTTGTTTACAATTCCTTTTCATATGACCCATTTTGCCACAATTAAAACATTTGGTATTCTGGTGTCTCCTTTTACCATTGGAAATTGCTTCTTCTACCCATGCTTCAGTGCCATAGTCAAATGTGTCAACATCTAGTGTATGCAAGACCCATTCTTCCAAGGACGCTGATCTGAACATTAAAGGCCTCAAGATCCTTTTGCATTCCACATTAGCATTTTCATAGGCCAAAGACTCAATTATTATACGTCTTGCTTCTGGGTCAGGTATCCCCATTTGTACAGCTTTAGTTAATCTTTGTAAAAAGTCACTGAAGGGTTCTCTCTGACCCTGTTTAACTGTGACAAATGATTCCATTCTCTGTCCTGGGTCTTGTACTCTGTCCCAAGCCCTTAAGGCTGCTGTAGTACACATAGAAAGTATGTTTTCATCCAAATTAGCTTGTTCCTGAGGGTCTGAAAAGAGCCCTTCACCTAGAATTTTATCTAGGGAAACGTCAATTCCCTTCGCCTTTTCCTGCTGTTCTAAAAGTCTAGCCTCTTGCCTGAATAAGCATTTCCATTTTAAGTGCGGTCCACTCTCAAGGACCGCGGAGCTCAGCTGGAGCCAGTCCAAGGGGGTTGCTTTGCTTGTTGTGGCCCAAGATTTTAGCATCTCTTTAACAAAAGGGGAGTGCATCCCAAAAGACATGATGGCCTGTTTAATTTCTTTGAGATCATTCATACGGACAGGCTCCCATGTATCTTCCTTGATGACCCTAGGGTTTCTGGAACCAACCACCTTTTCTGTTGTTATTACAGGAAAGGCATGTAGAGCTGTAGGTAGAGCTTTGTGAAAATTGTCCTGGAGGGATTTATCCACAGATGTAGTTAAAATTTGCCTTTCTACCCTTTGCTCTTCTTCTTCAGAATTTAGAAATTCCTCAATCTTTTCAATTCTATTCACCATTGCTTTTTGTAATGTCTGAATCTCCTGCCCAGAATTATGTTCTAAAGCCTTCATTGAGGATTCTAGAGTATGAAATTTGTCCAGTAGAGATAACTTGTCATCTTTGGACATAATTTTTATGGCATAAACCGTGCCTTCTTGTATTGACAATCTTTCCGCCAATCTGTCATACGCTTTAGACAAAATTCGATTGTCACATTCAGCAGTTTTGATTCTCTCAGTTAACGTTTCAGTTCCTACAGAAAGGGACTGCTGAAACTTACGATCTAATTCAGCTGTTCCTTCTTCCATAGTAATGAATTTCTCCTTAACATCAGAAAGGGACTGCTGAAACTTACGATCCAATTCAGCTGTTCCTTCTTCCATAGTAATGAATTTCTCCTTAACATCAACCTGTACTTTTTTTAGATTTTGCTCAGTTAACCGAGTCATGTTAAACAAAGATTTGTTTTCTTCCTGGAGAACTTCAAACTGATTCTTGAGAAGATTGTTGTCATTCTCAATAGTTTTTAAACGTTCAACCTCTGCCTTAAGAGATTTGATCATTTTCCTATTATCAAACCAAATAGTGCTAAGGAAAATTAAGAATCCCAGGAATATCCATATATGTGGTGTGGTAGACACCTCTTGTAAGATCTCCCAAATGGTGCATTCAAAAGAACTATTGAAATAGGCTGAGGTCACGTTGTCAGACATTATTTAGAAAAGAAAAAGTTCTCTTACCTGTAATAACTGGTTCCTGCCAGTGGTGGCGAAAGAGCCCAGTTGAATCCACGTGTCCTAAATCTGAAATAAAAGGACTCAAAAACAAAATTGAAACAGACACCAAGCTGATAAGTATTTTTTGCCTGGGCTCTCAGGCCGCTGTCACGTGACCTGAGCGCTGGCGGCGGTGGGGGTGGGAGGGGGAGCAGACACAGGCAGCGCGCGCGCTGGCAGGCGGTTGCGCACAGGAAATCTGGCCGCTCAGAATCTCAGCCGTTTCAGCGTGCGCCCAGAGAGACCGCTGCAGCGGCTCGGGGTGCAAGAGACTCCAATTCGGGGCCGGTTGTCGGCAAAGCCCCACGGGGGAGGCGCCAGATGTACCGGCACAGAATAAAGGCAATGCAGATATCAAAGAATATTTACCAGTTTATTGTTAAACTTACTGAACCAAAGTTCCAGTGTAGCACAGGTAGCGAGGAACAAAAGGGCCGAGCCGCCTCTCCGCGCACTCTTTATTGGCAGGGATTTGCCTGAGGCAAATCCCGCCCTCTAAAGGGAGCTGATTTAACCCCTTTACAGTTGCTTCTAGGCCCATGATAAGATAGACACACCACAAAGGAACGTCTGTACAGGAGGTAGTTGCTACCCAGTTGATGACAAAATACACCATTGGAAGGTAGGGGCTTAGTGACCCAGTTTCTTCAAGTAGGTCCTGCTTTCACATTTATTCCACCTCCTCTTCCATTCACCTTTTGAATCCATCAATAGATTGGGTTGTTTATCAAAGCAGAGCTATCATAAACTAATCCTCTTTGAAAATCCCTCACAGACACTCCCAAAGGGATTCTTTGCTAATTCCCCCGGTATCTTCATGTGCAATCAAGATAACACTCAAGAATAAGTATCTTTGTAGTACTACAATCTTTAATTTAGAATTTTTATACTAATATTAGGAAGTAAAATTGTTCTTGGTCTTTCATGTCATGTATTTCAGTTTAGGACCCATTTATGATAAAAATTATTCCTTAGATGTTGTGCTGTAGAACAATTTGTGCAGTTTTGTAATCATCTTGTAATTTAAGTCATCCTAGAAGTATCATGAAATTCTTTGGACTGGTGGATTTTTGGTGAGTAGATTTTAAAATAACTTGCTTAGTCCTTTAGTATCGGGGCATTAGTTTCTCTGTGTCTATGTGTTTCACTGAAATCATGAATGTAAGCTTTCTGTTGTAATAGACCCAAGACAATTTTTAGGATACTGTATCCAACTTCATCTAAGTTTTGGCACATATTTTAGAAGTGCATAGCTTTCTTGTGGAAGCCCAAAAATGTGAGACTATCCCACCTTGTCTCAAATTTGTGTGACCTGAGACCTAGGGTGTGGTCACTTCATGTGTTAGACATTAAGGTGGTACATAGAGGACTGTCAACTACACCCTAACCAAATGTCAGAGAATCCCAGCATATTTCTGCTCCTTCTTTTAAAATAGGAAGTTTGACCTGGGGAGTGGCTGCCTTCAGGATACTTGGTCTGGGGTGGGTTCACTGCCTAAACAACAAAATGTTTTTCTCAAGAAATAATGACTTGATGTCTCAAGTATTAGGGCCAGTAACTGTCTGGATGTACTTTGTATCATGTTAGAGTAGTCTTTTGCCTTCTCTCCCCTTTTATATTGGGGTATAAAAGTGTATGGAAAATAAAGACAGGAGAATTCAGAACTCGGAAGACAGAATTCAGCATTCAGTATTCTCTGAGTTGCCTTCCAAATTCTATCATATACCTTTGTGTTTCTTTCTTATCTCTGTTACGCCTACTTAATAGTTTCTAATCCTCACCCTCCTATCCTCGACCCCCCCCCTGCCATGGCTAGGATCACTGTAGAAATCACCCTTATACTACAGAGAACTCAAGAGCAATGGCAATGGGTTTTTGATCCTACTGCACATACTGGCTTTGTGGGAGCCTAGGCAGTTTGGATGCTCACCTTACTAGACCTGGATGGAGGTGGGTGGTCCTTGGACTTCCCACAGGGCAGGGAACTCTGATTGCTTTTTGGGCTGATGAGGGAGGGGGACTTTATTGGGGGAGGGGAAGGGAAATGGGAGGCAGTGGCGGGGAAGAGAGAGAAATCTTTAATAAATAAATAAATAAATTAATTAAAAAAAAGAAATCACCCCTATAAGGTCTCTCCCAACTTTATCTTCCTGTATCTTTAAATCTTTCTTTGCAGATGCTCTTTTGTCCTGGTTATTGTCTCTGTTCCTTAATATCTTTTTTTTTTAACATTTTTTTATTGATAAAAGAAGAATAAAGAAAAAAAAACAAATTTCCACCTCCTCCCAGCCTCCCCTTTCCCTCCCCCTCCTCCCACTCTTCTCCCTCTCCTCCCACTCTTCTCCCCCTCCTCCCACCCCTCTCCCCTTCCCCCCACTCCTCTCCCCCTCTCTCTCCAGTCCAAAGAGCAGTCAGGGTTCCCTGCCCTGTGGTAAGTCCTAGGTCCTTCCCCCTCCGTCCATATCTAGGAAGGTGAACATCCAGACTGGCTAGGCTCCCACCAAGCCAGCAGATTGCGTAGGATCAAAACTGCGTGCCATTGTCCTTGGCGTCTCATCAGCCCTCATTGTTCGTCATGATCAGAGAGTTCAGTTTTATCCCATGCTTTTTTTGGTAATAGTCCAGCTGGCCTTGGTGAGCTCCCAGTAGATCAGCTCCACTGTCTCAGTGGGTGGGTGCACCCCTCGTGGTCCCGACTTCTTTGCTCATGTTCTCCCTCCTTCTGCTCCTCATTGGGACCTTGGGAGCTCAGTCCAGTGCTCCAGTGTGGGTCTCTGTCTCTATCTCCATCCCTCGCCAGATGAAAGTTCTAAGATGATATGCAAGATATTCGTCAGTATTGCGCTAGGATGGGGTCATTTCAGGTTCCCTATCCTCAGCTGCCCAAGGAACTAACTGGGGACCTCAGCTTGGGCTCCTGGGGGCCCCTCTAGGGTCAATTCTCCTGCCCACCCTAAAGTGGGTCCCTTAACTAAGGATTGTGGTTCCGTGCTCCCCTATCCAACCTTCCTTTATCCCGATCCTCCTATTTCCCCAAGTCCCCACTCCTTCCCTTCTACCTTTTCTCTCCCCATCTCCCCTTACTCACTTCCCACCCCACCCCCAAGATCCCACTTTTCTCCCCGGCAATTTTGTCTACTTCCCTTATCCAAGAGGATAACGATATGTTTTTCCTTGTGTTCACCTTCTTACTTAGCTTCTTTAGGTTCGCCAATTGTAGATTCTGTGACCCCTATTTATGGCTAGAAACCAATTATGAGTGAGTACATCCCATGTTCTTTTTTGGGTCTGGGATACCTCACTCAGGATAGTGTTTTCAATTTCCATCCATTTGCATGCAAAATACGAGAAGTCATTGTTTTTTACCGCAGCGTAGTACTCTAGTGTGTATATATTCCATACTTTCTTCATCCATTCTTCCATTGAAGGGCATCTAGGTTGTTTCCAGGTTCTGGCTATTACAAATAATACTGCTATGAACATAGTTGAACAAATGCTTTTGACATGTGATAGAGCATCTCTTGGGTAAATTCCCAAGAGTGGTATTGCTGGGTCCAGGGGTAGGTTGATCCCGAATTTCCTGAGAAACCGAAACACTGACTTCCACAGTGGTTGCACAAGATTGCATTCCCACCAGCAATGGATGAGGGTACCCCTTCCTCCACAGCCTCTCCAGCAAAGGCTGTCCTTGTTGTTTTTGACTTTAGCCATTCTGACAGGTGTAAGATGGTATCTCAAAGTTGTTTTGATTTGCATTTCCCTGATTGCTAAGGAAATTGAGCACGACCTTAAGTATCTTTTGGCCATTTGAAGTTCTTCTGTTGAGAATTCTCTGTTCAGTTCAGTGCCCCATTTTTTAATTGGGTTAATTAGCATTTTAAAGTCTAGTTTCTTGAGTTCTCTATATATTTTGGAGATCAGACCTTTGTCTGTTGCGGGGTTGGTGAAGATCTTCTCCCAGTCAGTAGGTTCCCTTTGTGTCTTAGTGACAGTGTCCTTTGCTTTACAGAAGCTTCTCAGTTTTAGTAGGTCCCATTTATTCAATGTTGCCCTTAATGCCTGTGCTTCTGGGGTTATACCTAAGAAGCGATCACCTGTGCCCATCTGTTGTAGGGTATTTCCCACTTTCTCTTCTATCAGGTTCAGTGTTTTCGGGCTGATAATGAGGTCTTTAATCCATTTGGACTTGAGTTTTGTGCACGGTGATAGATATGGGTCTATTTTCATTCTTCTACAGGTTGACATCCAGTTGTGCCAGCACCATTTGTTGAAGATGCTTTCTTTCTTCCATTGTATACTTTTAGCTCCTTTATCGAAAATGAGGTGTTCATAGGTTTGTGGGGTAAAATCCGGGTCTTCTATACGATTCCATTGGTCGACTTCTCTGTTTTTATGCCAGTACCACCCTGTTTTCATTACTGTAGCTCTGTAATAGAGTTTGAAGTCAGGGATGGTAATTCCTCCAGAAGTTCCTTTATTGTATAGGATTGTTTTGGCTATCCTGGGTTTTTTGTTTTTCCATATAAAGTTGATTATTGTCCTCTCCAGATCTGTAAAGAATTTTGATGGGATCTTGATGGGGATTGCATTGAATCTATAAATTGCCTTAGGTAGAATTGCCATTTTTACTATGTTGATCCTCCCAATCCAAGAGCAAGGGATGTCCATCCATTTTTTGGTATCTTCATCAATTTCTTTCTTCAATGCCTTAAAGTTCTTGTCAAATAGATCTTTCACTTCCTTGGTTAGGTTTACCCCAAGATATTTTATGCTGTTTGTGGCTATCGTGAATGGAGAAGCTTCTCTGATTTCCCTCTCTGCTTCCATATCCTTTGTGTATAAGAGGGCGACTGATTTTTTGGAGTTGATCTTGTATCCTGCCACATTACTAAAGCTGTTTATCAGCTGTAAAAGTTCTTCGGTGGAGTTTTTGAGGTCGCTTATGTACACTCTCATATCATCTGCGAATAACAAAAGTTTAACTTCTTCCTTTCCAATTCGAATCCCCTTGATCCCATTATGTTGTCTTATTGCTATTGCTAGAACTTCCAGCACTATATTGAAGAGGTATGGCGAAAGTGGACAGCCTTGTCGTGTTCCTGAGTTAAGCGGGATGGCTTTGAGTTTCTCTCCGTTTAATTTGATGTTAGCTGTCGGCTTGCTGTATATAGCTTTTATTATATTTAGGTATGACCCTTGTATCCCTAATCTCTCCAAGACTTTTAACATAAATGGATGTTGAATTTTGTCGAATGCTTTTTCAGCATCTAATGAAATGATCATATGGTTTTTTTCTTTCAGTTTATTTATATGCTGGATTACATTGATAGATTTTCGTATGTTGAACCAGCCCTGCATCTCAGGAATGAAGCCTACTTGATCATAGTGGATAATTTTTCGGATGTGTTCTTGGATTCGGTTTGCCAGTATTTTGTTGAGGATTTTTGCATCGATATTCATGAGTGAGATCGGCCTGTAATTCTCTTTCCTGGTTGAGTCTTTGTGTGGTTTTGGTATCAGAGTAACTGTAGCTTCATAAAAGGAATTTGGTAATGACCCTTCTGTTTCTATATTGTGAAATACATTAAGGAGTATAGGTATTAGGTCTTCTTGGAAGTTCTGGTAGAATTCCGTGTTGAAACCATCTGGTCCTGGGCTTTTTTTGGTAGGGAGGTTTTTGATAACCTCTTCTAATTCTTTGCGACTAACAGGTCTATTTAGATTGTTCACCTGGTCCTGATTTAACTTTGGTAAATGATATTTATCTAAGAAAGTATCCATTTCCTTTACATTTTCCAGTTTTGTGGCATATAGGCTTTTGTAGTAAGATCTAATGATTCTCTGAATTTCCTCTATGTCTGTGGTTATGTCCCCCTTTTCATTTCTGATCTTATTAATTTGCAAATTCTCTCTCTGCCGTTTGATTAGTTTGGATAGGGGTTTGTCAATCTTATTGATTTTCTCCAGGAACCAGCTTTTTGTTTCATTGATTCTTTGGATTGTTCTCTGTGTTTCTATTTTATTGATTTCAGCCCTCAGTTTGATTATTTCCAGTCTCCTACTCCTCCTAGGTGAGTCTGCTTCTTTTTTTTCTAGAGCTTTCAGGTGGGCTGTTAAGTCTCCAATGTGAGCTTTCTCTGTTTTCTTTAAGTGGGCACTAAGTGCTCTGAACTTTCCTCTTAGGACTGCTTTCATAGTGTCCCATAAATTTGAGTATGTTGTTTCTTTATTTTCATTGAATTCCAGGAAGACTTTAATTTCTTTCTTTATTTCTTCCTTAATCCAGGTATGGTTCAGTAGTTGGCTGTTCAGTTTCCATGACTTTGTGGGCTTTCCGGGGGTAGCCTTGTTGTTGAATTCTAACTTTAATCCATGGTGATCTGATAAGACACAGGTGGTTAGTAATACTTTTTTGTAACTGTGGATGTTTGCTTTGTTACCGACTATATGGTCGATTTTCGAGAAGGTTCCATGAGCTGCAGAGAAGAAGGTGTATTCTTTCCTATTTGGGTGGAATGTTCTATAGATGTCTGTTAAGTCCATTTGTTTCATTACCTCCATTAATTGTCTTATTTCTCTGCTAGGTTTCTGTCTGATTGACCTGTCCATTGGTGAGAGAGGAGTGTTGAAGTCTCCTACTATTAGTGTGTGCGGTTTGATGGCTGCCTTGAATTTTAGCAATGTTTCTTTTATGTACGTGGGTGCTTTTATATTAGGGGCATAGATGTTCAGGATTGAGACTTCATCCTGATGAACTGTTCCTGTTATGAATATAAAATGCCCCTCTCCATCTCTTCTGATAGATTTAAGTTTGAAGTCAACTTTGTTAGAGATTAGTATGGCCACACCTGCTTGTTTCTTAGGTCCATTTGCTTGATAGGCCTTTTCCCAACCCTTTACTCTGAGTAGGTGCCTGTCTTTGTGGTTGAGGTGTGTTTCTTGTAAACAGCAGAATGTTGGATCCTGTTTTCTTATCCAATCTCTTAGCCTGTGCCTTTTTATAGGTGAGTTGAGACCATTGACATTAAGTGATATTAATGACCAGTGGTTGTTAACTCCGGTCATTTTTTTTTAGTCGTAGAGTTTGTGTGTATCCCTTCTTTGGTTTGTGTTGATGAAGGGTCTCTAGATGCCTGAGTTATTGTGGTCATTGTTGGACTCCTTGGTTAGTGATTTTCCTTCTATTACTTTCTGTAAGGCTGGATTTGTGGCTGCATATTGTTTGAATTTGTTTTTATCCTGGAAAATTTTATTTTCTCCATTTATAGTGAACGAAAGCTTGGCTGGGTATAATAATCTGGGCTTGCATCCATGGTCTCTCAGTTTCAGCAGTACATCTATCCAGGACCTTCTGGCTTTCATGGTTTCCATGGAAAAGTCAGGTGTAAGTCTGACAGGTTTACCTTTGTAAGTAATTTGGCCTTTTTCCTTTACCGCTCTTAATATTTTTTCCTTATTCTGAATGCTTTGTGTTTTGATAATTATATGGCGAGGGGATTTTTTTTTTGATCCAGCCTATTTGGTGTTCTGTATGCTTCTTGCACCTTCATAGGTATATCTTTCTTTAGGTTGGGAAAGTTTTCTTCTATAATTTTATTAAATATATTTTCTGGACCATTGAGCTGCACTTCTTCTCCTTCTTCTACTCCTATTATTCTTAGGTTTGGTCTTTTTATTGTGTCCCATATTTCCTGAATGTTTTGTGATGAGAGTTTGTTGGACTTGCTGTTTTCTTTGATCAGTGTGTTTATTTTCTCTATGGTATCTTCAGAATCTGAGAGTCTTTCTTCTATCTCTTGTATTCTGCTGGTTATGCTTGTTTCTGTAGTCTCTATTCGTTTACCTAGATTTTCCATGTCCAGCCGGCCCTCTGTTTGTGTTTTCTTCTTTGCCTCTATTTCAGTTTTCAAGTCTTGAACTGTTTCCATTATCTGTTTGATTGTTTTTCCTTGGTTTTCTAGGGTATCATTCACTGATTTATTCAATTCTTCAAACTTTCTGTTACATTTCTCATCCATTTCTATAAGGGCGTTTTTTACATGCTGTTTAAGGGCGTCAATAACTTTCATGAAGTCAATCTTTTCTCCTTCTTGATTAAGGTGTTCATGTCCTTCCGTTGTGAGGTCGCTGGTTTCTGGTGGCTTCATGTTGCTTTTCAGTTTGTTGGGCGAATTCTTGCCTTGGCGTCTGCCCATCTCTTCTTCCAAATACTCCCTTATGGATCTTCTTTTACCAGATCAGGTCTCCTTGCCTACCCAACGCGGTCTCCTCAATGTTGGCTCTCCTGGCACCAAGGGATCAGGTCTCCGTGCCCAACCCTGGCTCGTCCCAATGCTGATTCTCCCCACTGCTGGTTCTCATGGGGCCGAGAGATCAGGCCTCCGTGCTGGTTGGGCAGCTCGCAAACAAAGCGCCTACCCTGCTGGGTGCAGGCAGGCCACAGAAGCAAAGGAACTGCAGCCCGCCTGGACGCAAAAGAGGGCGGGGGGGGGGGTGGGGGGGCGAAGGGGGGGGCTCTGGACGGAAGCTGGGTGGGCCAGGAAGAAAGAGGCAGTACCCAGGGAATATAGGTCCTGCAGAGAGCCCAAGAAAGACGGGAGGCCAAGGGACCCCCGAGATCCCTGTCCCTGGCTGGCGCCGCGGGCCAGAAACTCACCCCAACGCTGGTTCTCCTGGGGCCGAGAGATCAGGCCTCCGTGCTGGTTGGGCAGCTTGCAAACAAAGCGCCTACCCTCCTTGGTGCAGGCAGGCCACCGAAACAAAGGAAGTGCAGCCCGCCCGGCCGCCCCGAGGACTGGGACCCAGCTCCCAATGCCACGCGCCAAAAGAGGGCAGGGGGGGGCCAAGTGGGGAGGGCTCTGGACAGATGCTGGGTGGGCCAGGAAGAAAGAGGCAGTAACCAGGGAATAGAGGTCCTGCAGAGAGCCCAAGAAAGACAGGAGGCCAAGGGACCCCCGAGATCCCTGTCCCTGGCTGGCGCCGCGGGCCAGAAACTCACCCCAACGCTGGTTCTCCTGGGGCCGAGAGATCAGGCCTCTGTGCTGGTTGGGCAGCTCGCAAACAAAGCGCCTACCCTCCTTGGTGCAGGCAGGCCACCGAAACAAAGGAAGTGCAGCCCACCCGGCCGCCCCGAGGACTGGGCTCCTTAATATCTTTTAGCTTAATCTTAGAAAAAACAATAAAATTCAAATAAGAATTTGGATTAAAAATGCTTAACTCATAATTTATTTTATTGTTATTAGTTATTAAATTGCCCTACCTTTGTTGTAGTATAATGGTTGCATAGAATATTTAATACTATTAGCTTTTCTAACATCAGTATTTGCTTAGTGCATCACTGACTAGAGTCAAACATTAAAAACCACATTTTAAAGGTATGCGGTGACAACTTCAATGATGTAATTTATAGACATTATTTGCTAATCTTTCATTATTTTTATTTTTAAAATTAAAATACAATTACTTCATTTCCCCCCTTCCCTTTCTATCCTCCAAACTTGTTCATGTTTCCTGCCTTGCTCTCCCTAAAATTTTTGGCCTTTGTATCTTTTACTGTTGTTTATATACATCATATATATGTATTTCTAAAAATATAAATAAAATGTACCCAGTCAGTATAATGTTATTTGTATGGTATGTAACTGCTGACCAGTTAGTATTGAATAAATTTTCTTAAAAATATTTTTATTTTGTGTGTATGAGCATTTTTTTCCTGTTTATATGTACCACTGGAGTAGCTGATGTAACCGGAGGTTAGAATAGATTGTTGGCTTTTCTGGGACTTCAATAATGATTGTGAGTTCCTGTATGGGTGCTGGGAATTAAAACTGTTCCTCTGGAAGAGCAAACAGTGCCTTAATTCATTGAGACATCTTTCCTTCCCCTATTTTTAATGTTGTTGTTTTAAATATGTAGTGTTAGTAAGTATCAACTTTTCATCTCTCTAAGTAAATGTATCTCTGTCTTCTTTTCTCCTTTCTGTTTTGGTCATAGTCTATGAATTTTTTTCTGTGTTATTATTTGTCAGTTATTTCATAAATGTCTCCTTAACTTTGAAATTTAATCCCTACTTTTGGTGATACTGTGTTATTTAGTTTTCAAGACAATTTTTAAACTTTTATTTTATATTCTAAGATATCAATATTTATCATAGTATAAAAATAGTTTTTAAATGATTAGATTACATGTTCATTTTGTTCTGAATTTTGGGAAGTTGTAATTCAAAGTTTTTAAAATGCTTTGCTCAAGTCTCTTTAATTCACTATGGAGAGTTCTCTTAAAATTTTAAATGTAATTAATTAATTATCTTTTTACTATTTAATAAGAAATAATCTTTATTATTTATGCTAGTTTTCCATGACAATATTTAGCATGCTTTGCTGGCTTAGTGTTTATAATATGCTCTGAATCAACAAACTCAATGGGTTTGAACAGAGAGAACTGAACATTGCTTTCTGCAAAAGACTTCTTTTTCTCATAATAGTTTGAAGCTCATTTTATTCAGATAAATGTGTATAGATAATAAACACAGGAGAATCTCTGTGACAGCAGATAGAGATTCTGATGTATTCTCTGATGTATTATGTCCTTTTTCTCCATTCTCTAGGGAAAAAAGGTTTCATTTTTTCATTAGTCCACTTTATTTTTACTTTTTAATTTTCTTTTTATTGAAAATAAATTCTTCTCTCATACAATATATTTCAACCAGTTATCCTTCCCTCCACTCTTCCTAGCTTCCCCATACTTCCCCTCTCCCCTATATCCACATCCCCTCTGTTTCCTCTTCAGAAAAGAGTAGGCTTCCAAGAGACTATAGTCAAACAGGACAGGGAAAGATATAACAAGACAAGGTAAATGCCTGAAAATGGAGGCTGAACAAGGCAACCTTATAAGAGGTAGAGTCTGAAGAGCAGGCAAAAGAGTCAGAGATTAACTTGCTTAATTTGCTTCCACTGTTAAGAGTCCCACAAAACACCAAGCTAACAGTCATAGCATTTGCACAGAGGACCTAGCTTAGCTGATTTGGTGAACCAGGCAGATGTATCTCTGTGAGGTCAAGGCCAGCTTGGTCTACAAAGCAGTCTTTAACTTTTAAAAGATGTGTCTCAACATAGATAATTCAGTTTTATTTTTATGAAATTATGAGATAAAGTTAATAGAATAAAAAAGTAGTAAAAAAAAAAGGTGAGCATTCTGAATGACCCCACTCTGAGAACTAGCTTTTATGTTAACAGAAGGTGCCATGCAGGCTTCCTCTAGAATTGACAGAGACATCTTGCTGCCTAGACCTGTCACCCAAAGTTCTTTTGTATTCTTGGGACATTCATCTTTAGCCTACAGGCCCATAGTATCCAGCAGACTTTTCCACAAAGCAGGAAATTTCAAAGACAGTTCTGCCTATATTGGCAGTTTGTCAGTCACTTTCTTTTGTATCCTACAGAATGTCTGGCTGACTCTTTCATGTATCAGGGACCCCATAGTCTTTGAAAGGTTTGCAGAATATCTATCCATCTGAAATACATCTCTGTATATCTAGAAAACATAACAAACATGACTACAAGCTTGACTATTATAGATGATTATCTACTAACATATATTTCTTAATTATACATTACATTTTTAAATGAGCTGGACAAACAGAATACCTTAATCATGAGCAGAAATACATATTCATAGTATAACAAAATCATCCTTAAATTTGTATCAGTTAACCAAAATCCATACCAATGCAAATCTCTATAGACTATCTTCCTTTAAATTAAGGAAACATTTACAAATAATATTTGGGAATATGGGCATAGTTCTTCTCCAAACTGCTTTCTACTATTTATTGGACAAAGTAATTTTTGAGGGCTGTTCAAGGCAACCTTCTAGGGGTCTGGTCCATCAAACCATATTATTCTGGAAGCAATCCACAGGTTCTCATCCTCTGTGGAAACAAAAGAAGAATCTCTTTTTGAAAGCTATATATTTTGAAATCAAGATACCTTTAAAGTATATATATGTTTAGCTTAGCAGTCCCCAGAATCAAACATTTCTCTGCAGTCAAAAAATTTAAAGAAAGCACAATAATGTGCATAATCCAGATCTCTGTGAATTTTTGATTTTTCCATGGCTTATTTTTATTTACTCCTTTTAATATATGACTGTCTATACTCTATCTCTTTAAAGACTTTACCTTTTTTTAAAAATATATACATTTTTTATACCTGTCTATATTCTTTTTCTTCTCTCTTCCAAACCTATCTATATCCAACACTGTGACCCATTTAGAGGCCTTTTATGACTGAATCTGTCCTATTGTGTATATGTAATTCTTTACTATCCATGAGTGCTTCTTAAAATGCTAAGTACTTATTAAAAACTTAAATTGCAGCATTACTAGGGTATATATGGCCCTGCCTACTTGCTCCACACAGTTCAGCATAGCGAAGCTGCTCACCACCTCTAAGAACCATGCATAGTGCCCCATCTCTTGGCACACAGGCAGTCCATGTTGCCATCAAGTAAGCCATAGCATGTTGCTCACAAACGCCATTCAAATGTTTGGTCTCCTAAAGGAGCGAGAGGTCACGCTGGCAGCCTGGCCCAGAAAGTTGACATTTCAAAATGGCACAGCGTTTTTTTTTTTTTCTTCTACAGCTGAATCAGGAAAACCTCGCTTAAAGGAGCTGTGGTAAGCCAACAGCAAACAAAAAGCTGTTAAAATCTGTATTTTTGTGTCTAGAATTCCATTTCAAGCTCTCTCAGGTTTTTAATGTGGGTTTTAGTACAAATATATATAAACAGAAATGAGTACTCAGCATTTTACACTTTGCAGTCTTGAAGCGGGATAGGGATAAGCAGATCTAAAAAGCTCATTGGTCAATGAGGCTAGCCATATTCATGACTTTCAGTCTGGTAAGAGATGCTGTTACAAATAATAGTTGTGGAGAGTGGTTGAAAAAGACACACACTGGGCAGAGACCTCTGGCATCCTCCTCCCATAATTAAAGCCAGAACAATACCAAAAGCTAAACAGAGAGGTCAAGTGGCACTTTTGCATAAGTAACCAAATAAGGAGCTCTAAATGACAGGTGACATAGTTTACACCAGATAATGTATAGACTGCTTTGTCCTTTCTCCTTAAAATGGGAGGATAACTTCTGTGACTTACTGTTTGTAACATATCTTATTACATTAAAATCAACCTGTTATATTTCTATATAATTTTCAGACTTGTGTTCTTACTGTCTCATAATTATAACAGAGTTTTCTTAGGCAGGAAGTTACAAATACAGGTGTCTGACCTTCCTAGTTGTCCCCTTTCTATACTGAGAGGAATTTTCAAATAACTCTCACTTTTTCTTCTGATTCCAACATGGAACTGTAGTATGAATTCTTTTTTTTATTATTATTGAAAAAAAATTTCCGCCTCCTCCCAGCCTCCCACTCTTCATCCCCTCCCCCAACTCCTCTCCCCGTCTCCCCCTCCCCCCACTCCTCCCCCCTCCCTCTCAAGTCTGAAGAGCATTCAGGTTTCCCTGCCCTGTGGAAAGTCCAAAGTCCTCCCCCTCCATCCTGGTCTAGGAAGGTGAACATCCAAACTGGCTAGGCTCCCACAAAGCCAGAACATGAAGTAGGATCAAAACCCAGTGCCATTGTCCTTGGCTTCCCAGCAGCCCTCATTGTTCGCCATATTCAGAGAGTCTGGTTTTATCCCCTGCTTTTTCAGTCACAGTCCAGCTGGCCTTGGTGAGCTCCCAATAGATCAGCCCCACTGTCTCCGTGGGTGGGTGCACCCCTCTTGGTCCTGACTTCCTTGCTCATCTTCTCCCCCCTTCTGTTCCTCATTGGGACTTTGGGAGCTCAGTCCAGTGCTCCAGTGTGGGTCTCTGTCTCTATCTCCATCCATCGCCAGATGAAGGTTCTATGGTGATATGCAAAATATTCATCAGTATGGCTATAGGATAGGATCATTTCAGGTTCCCTATCCTCAGCTGCCCCAGGAACTAACTGGGGACCTCGTCTTGGACACCTGGAAGCCCCTCTAGGTCCAAGTCTCTTTCCAACCCTAAGATGGCTTCCTTAATTAAGATATGTGCTTCCCTGCTCCCCTATCCAACCTTCCTTTATCCCAATCATCCCGTTGCCCCAAGTTCTCCCCATCCTACCCTTCTCACTTTTCTCTCCCCATCTCCCCTTACCCCCTCCCACCCCAACCTTAAGATCCCGATTTTTTGCCTGGCAATCTTGTCTACTTCCCCTACCCAGGAGGATAGCTATACGTTTTTCTTTGGGTTCACCTTCTTATTTAGCTTCTTTAGGATATCAAATTATAGACTCACTGACCTTTATTTATGGCTAGAAACCAATTATGAGTGAGTACATCCCATGTTCATCTTTTTGGGTCTTGGTTACTTCACTCAGGATAGTATTTTCTATTTCCATCCATTTGCATGCAAAATTTGAGAAGTCATTGTTTTTTACTGCTTAGTAGTACTCTAATGTGTATATATCCCACACTTTCTTCATCCATTCTTCCATTGAAGGACATCTAGGTTGTTTCCAGGTTCTGTCTATTAGAAACAATGCTACTATGAACATAGTTGAGCATATACTTTTGTTGTATGATAGGGCATCTCTTGGGTATATTCCCAAGAGTAGTATTGCTGGGTCCAGGGGTAGGTTGATCCGGAATTTCCTGAGAAACTGAAACACTGCTTTCCAAAGTGGTTGCACAAGTTTGCATTCCCACCAGCAATAGATGAGGGAACCCCTTCCTCCACAACCTCTCCAGCAGAGGCTATCATTGGTGTTTTTGATTTTAGCCAATCTGACAGGTGTAAGATGATATCTCAAAGTTGTTTTGATTTGCATTTCCCTGATCGCTAAGGAGGTTGAGCATGACCTTAAGTGTCTATTGGCCATTTGAACTTCTTCTGTTGAGAATTCTCTGTTCAGATCAGTGCCCCATTTTTTAATTGGGTTAATTAGCATTTTAAAGTCTAGTTTCTTGAGTTCTTTATATATTTTGGAGATCAGACCTTTGCCTGTTGCGGGGTTGGTGAAGATCTTCTCCCAGTCAGTAGAGTGCCTTTTTGTCTTAGTGACACTGTCCTTTGCTTTACAGAAGCTTCTCAGTTTCAGTAGGTCCCATTTATTCAATGTTGCCCCTAATGTCTGTGCTGTTGGGGTTATACCTAGGAAACGATTGCCTGTGCCGATCTGTTGCAGGGTACCTCCCAATATCTCTTCTATCAGGTTTAGTGTGCTCGGACTGATATTGAGGTCTTTGATCCATTTGGACTTGAGTTTTGTGCATGGTGATAGATATGGGTAAATTTTTATTCTTCTATAGGTTGACATCCAATTGTGCCAGCACCATTTGTTGAAGATGCTTTCTTTCTTCCATTGTATACTTTTAGCTCCTTTATTGAAAATGAGGTGTTCATAGGTTTGTGGGTTAAATTCTGGGTCTTCTATACGATTCCATTGGTCAACTTCTCTGTTTTTATACCAATACCGAGCTGTTTTCAATACTGTAGCTCTGTAGTAGAGTTTGAAGTCAGGGATGGTAATGCCTCCAGAAGTTCCTTTATTATATAAGACTGTTTGGGCTATCCTGGGTTTTTTGCTTTTCCATATAAAGTTGATTATTGTCCTCTCAAGATCTGTAAAGAATTTTGATGGGACCTTGATGGGGATTGCATTGAATCTATAAATTGCCTTTGGTAGAATTGCCATTTTTACTATGTTGATCCTTCCAATCCAAGAGCAAGGGAGATCTTATCACTTTCTGGTATCCTCTTCATTTTCTTTCTTCAATTCCTTAAAGTTCTTGTCAAACAGATCTTTCATTTCCTTGGTTAGAGTTACCCCCAGATATTTTATGCTATTTGTGGCTATCGTGAAATGTGATGCTTCTCTGATTTTTCTCTCTGCTTCCATATCCTTTGTGTATAAGAGGGCGACTGATTTTTTGGAGTTGATCTTGTATCCTGCCACATTACTAAAGGTGTTTATCAGCTTTAGGAGTTCTTCGGTGGAGTTTTTGAGGTCGCTTATGTACACTCTCATATCATCTGCAAATAATGAAAGTTTAACCTCTTCCATCCCAATTCAAATCCCCTTGATCCCCTTATGTTGTCTTATTGCTATTACGAAAACTTCAAGCACTATATTGAAGAGGTATGGAGAGAGTGGACAGCCTTGTCATGTTCCTGAATTTAGTGGGATGGCTTTGAGTTTCTCTCCGTTTAGTTTGATGTTAGCTGTCAGTTTGCTGTATATAGCTTTTATTATATTTAGGTATGACCTTTGTATCCCTAATCTCTCCAAGACTTTTATCATAAAGGGATGTTGAATTTTGTCAAAAGCTTTTTCAGCATCTAATGAAATGATCACATGATTTTTTTCGTTCAGTTTATTTATATGATGGATTACATTGATAGATTTTCGTATGTTGAACCAGCCCTGCATCTCTTGGATGAAGCCTACTTGATCATAATGGATAATTTTTCTAATGTGTTCTTGGATTCGGTTTGCCAGTATTTTGTTGAGGATTTTTTGCGTCGATGTTCATGAGTGAGATTGGCCTGTAATACTCTTTCTTGGTTGAGTCTTTGTGTGGTTTTGGTATCAGGTTAACTGTAGCTTCATAAAAGGAATTTGGCAATGACTCTTCTGTTTCTATATTGTGAAATACATTAAGGAGTATAGGTATAAGCTCTTCTTGGAAGTTCTGGTAGAATTCTGCATTGAAACCATCTGTTCCTGGGCTTTTTTTGGTAGGGAGGTTTTTGATGACAGCTTCTAATTCTTCGCGACTAACAGGTCTATTTAGATTGTTCAACTGGTCCTGGTTTAACTTTGGTATATGGTATTTATCTAAAAACTTGTCCAGCCAGGCGGTGGTGGCGCACGCCTTTAATCCCAGCACTCGGGAGGCAGAGGCAGGCAGATCTCTGGGAGTTCGAGACCAGCCTGGTCTACAAGAGCTAGTTCCAGGACAGGCTCCAAAACCACAGAGAAACCCTGTCTTGAAAAACAAAACAAAACAAAACAAAAAAACAAAAAACTTAATACAATTCTTCACAAACCTTGAAAGAACAATACTCAACTTCATATGGAAAAACAAAAAAACCCAGGATAGCCAAAACAATCATGTATAATAAAGGAAATTTTGGAGGCATCACTATTCCTGACATCAAGCTCTATGATCAAGCTACAAAAAAGAGGTATTCGCAAAAACAGACAGATTCACCAATGGAATCTAATCAAAGACCTGGGTATTAATTTACACACCCATGAACACCTAATTTTTGACAAAAGCTAAATTATACAATGAAAAAAAGAAAGCATCTTCAACAAATGTTGCTTGCTTAACTGGATGTCAGCATGTAGAACAATGAAAACAGATCCATACATATATATCCCTATGCACAAAACTCAAGTTCACAAACATTAAATACCTCAGTGTAAATCTGACCACACTAAACCTGATAGAAGAGAAAGTGGGAAGTAGTCTTCAATTCATAGGCACAGGAGACCACTTCCTAAATATAACACCAGTAGCCCAGACACTGAGAGCAACAATAAAAATGGAACTTATTCAAACTGGAAAGCAAAGGACACAATGAATAAGACAAAAAGGCAGCCTACTGAATGGGAAAAGATCTTCACTAACTCCACATCAGACAGAATATTGATCTCCAAAATATATATAAAAAAACTCAAGAAATTAGACATCAAAGTATTAAAGAATCCAATTAAAAATTTGGTACAGGTCTAAGTAGAGAATTTTCAACAGAAGAATTTCAAATGGCCAAAAGACATTTAGGAAATGTTCAACAGCCTTAGCCATCAGGGAAATCCAAACTTAAGTAACTCTGAAATGCCTTTTTACACCAGTCAGAATGGCTAAGGTCAGAAACATTAATAATAGCTTATGTTGGAGAAGATGTGGAGTAAGGGGAACACTCCTCCATTGCTAGTGGGAATGTACACTTGTAGAATCACTCTGGAAATCAGTAGGGCAGTTTCTCAGAAAATTGGGACTCAACCTACAGCAGGAACCAGCAATACCTCTTTTGAGCATATGCCCAAAGGATGCACAACCACACTACAAGGACATTCATTCAACTATGTTCATAGCAGCATTATTTGTAATAAACACAACCCTGAAATAACTTAGATGCCCCTCAGCAAAGAATGGATAACAAAAATGTGGTACATTTACGTAGTGGAGTACTACTCATTGGTAAAAACAATGACATCTTGAAATTTGCATGTTAATTCATAGAACTAGGAAAAAAAACATCCTGAGTGAGGTAACCCAGACCCAGAAAGAAGCCGGGCGATGGTGGCGCACGCCTTTAATCCCAGCACTCGGGAGGCAGAGGCAGGCGGATCTCTGTGAGTTCGAGACCAGCCTGGTTTACAGAGCTAGTTCCAGGACAGGCTCCAAAGCCACAGAGAAACCCTGTCTCGAAAAACCAAAAAAAAAATACTAAAAACCAGACCCAGAAAGATAAGCATGAAATGAACCCACTCATAGGTGAATACTAGCTGTAAATCAAATGATACAGAGCCTATAGTCCATGACCCAGAGAAACTAAGTAACAAGGAGAACCCTAAGAGGAACATAATAGATCCCCCTGGCAAGGGAAAATAGATAAGACCACCTCACAAAATTGTGAGCAAGGTGGAAGGAGAAGGAAGAGCATGAGAAGAGAAAGGAGGAAGTGGGGAGGAGAATGGAATGGTTGAGATGGGGGAAGGAAAGAGACGGAGAACAAGGAAGGAGTTATCTTGACTAAAAGAGTCATTATGGGGCAAGCAAGAAACTAGCGCTAGAGAAACTTCCAGGAATCCACAAGGATGATTCCAACTAAGACACTAAGCAATAGAGGTGTTGTTGCCTAATTGGCCTTGTCCTGTAGTTAGACGGATGACTATCTTAAATGTTATGATAAAACCAATGCCCAGCAGCTGATGGAAGAAGATGTTGAGAACCACAGCAGAGCACTGGGATGAGCTCCCATGGTCCACTTAATGAGAGGGAGGAGTGAAACTATGAGCAAAGAAGTCAAGACCATAGTGGGGATACCCACTGAAACAGCCTGCCTGAGCTAATGGAAGCCTTTGAACTCTGGCCTGACAGTCAAGGAACCAGCATAGTACCAAACTATGCACTCTGAATGTGGGTGACAGTTATATGGCTGGGGCAGACTGTGGGGCCACTGGCTGTGTGTCCAGGATTCATCCATATAAGTTGTTCTGGCTTTTGGAACCCATTCTCTCTGGATGGACACCTTATTCAGCCTAGATATTGTGGAAAGGGCCTTGGTCCTGCCTGAAGGCAGTGTGCTAGACTTTGTTGGCTCTACATGGGAAGCCTTACCCTCTCTGAGGAGTGGATGGGGGTGGGATGGAGGGTGGGGTGGGGAATAGCTTAAAAGCTTAAATAGCTTTGGCCAATAGCTTAAAATAATATATCCAGGCTGGAAAAGATATACAGAGAGCAAGCAGAGTCAGGGAGAAGCCATGTAGGCATCACAGGAGGCAGATGCTCTGCTGGAGCCTGCTAGAACTTAGCCTATAGGCCACAACCTCGTGCTGATGCACAGATTAATGGAGATGGGTTAGTTCAGCTCTTATATAGAGTTAGCTAGAAATACACTTAAGTCATTGGTCAAACAGTATTGCAAATAATATAGTTTCTGTGTGATTATTTTGGGTTTGAGCAGCTGGGAATGAACAAACAGCCTTCTCCAAGAGGAACAGAAGTTTGTTTGTGTACAATCTCAGTTTTATACACAAATCAAAACAAACAAAAAATTATACTAACGATGTGGAAATCTACAACACAAAATATATACAATTCTTTCTTTAATGAAATCTAAAGTAGATTGTCTAGTCAATTTTTCTTATTTAGTAAAATATGTGTTTGATAGACAGTAAAAGTTATGAAGTTTGATTCAGATGTAGTAAGCATATGCTTATAGCCATGACATTTGGGATATCGAGTCAAAAGAATACTGTATTTTATGCAAACCTAGTTTATATAGCTAGACATTTTCATAGAAAATATTAGTCATTTGATTATTTTCTCTTGTTTTTCATGTTTTGCTTACTATCCACTTTAATTTTTGTTTTGTTTTATGTATATTTGTATCTCCTGCATTTATAAATGTGTACTATGGGCACACATTGTATGAACATAGTGGCCAGAAGAAGGCACCTTGAGTTGCAAGTGATTGTGATCCACCTGATGTGGGTGCTATGAATTCAACCTGGGTCCCATGGAAAAGAAGCTAAAGCTTATAACCAGTGAGCAATATCTCCAGTCCCTATTGATTTTGATTATGATCTAATTTGAAATGATTTCATACTTAGAGTTACAATGCTAGTATAACATAATCTTCTGTGCCACAGTTCTACATACCAGACATTATCCAATACATGTAATAAAAAACAAGCAACATCATTACTACAAAACCATTTTTAATTCACTGAGCTTAGGCTCAGTTTCTTCCACTGTCCCAGTCATGCTTTTTCTACTTTTCTTCATTCCAGAAAAACCCTAACTCACACCTATGTTCCCTCACCGTTGTTCTCTGCTTTTCACAAGATGGAATTATCTCTTAGACTTTCTCTGTGCTCAGTCTGAGCTATGGGAACTAATGAATTCTTTCAGATTCTTTGACAGTCTTATATTTAACTATATTGCAATATACTCTGGGGGCTTAGTCATTTTTTGTGAAGAACTAAGAAGTTTAAGCTCCATCATTTATTAAAGTTAGTTGCTGCACAAGAATAGCCCACAGGCTACCAAGTAAGACTGATTTAGACTTGCATTTTACCTTTTCTAATAATTAGTTCAACTTCTCTCTGAAGTTAAGATTCAAAATCTGTAAAATAGGAAAAATTCACTGATTCTTAAGGGACTGTTGGAGGATTGAAATAATGTACAGCAATCATCTGGGGAGAAACCTGGTGTACTCACAAGGTTTCACAAAAGGTTGTGTGTAAAATGAATGCTAACATAAAACTCAACAATCTTCTTTAGTACATTAGTAAGTGATAGTGCCAGTATCAAGAAAAAGAAGAAATTGAGCAGAATTGTCCCTTTCGTTTAGAATTCTATGACCTACAAATCTAGCAAGTTTCAAATGCCATGTCATTTAATAACTCATCTATTCAATGTAGAGGATTTTATATTTCATTTTCAAAGCAAACTTCTTAAAAATAGTCCTTCATGTCGTCCATGTATTTTCTTTGGATATAAAAGAATTCATTACCATAGTGTAGAATTTGAAACTGGAATAGAATTGTAATTTGCTCATTCAAGACTGATCACATATTTCCATATACAACCATGACTGGATTTGATAATCTTTCATGACTTCATTTTGTCATCTATTCCTCTTTCTAGCGATCCTCCATTTCAGTGGTCATAAGTGTATAACAGGGAAGATTTTCATGAAAGCTTCCTCTGCCTTGAAATTTTCACAAATAATTCTCCTTTTCTCTTGTGTGAAGAGCTTAGGACCTAGGTAGTTGGAGGGTATATTTCTTCATTAGTATAGTGTTTCAATCCCAAGTATCATGATAGGTTAGAATTCCTTGAAAGTTTCCACAGGGTTCTAACTTTACCAAGAAATTTATGGGCAAAATAAGTGTATAAGATGTCATTTACCACATTGTGTGTGTGAGAGAGAGACAGTTTCAGGGAAAACTGATATAACTTGAGTTCCTATTGTTTCTGAACTGATAGGACTGTTGACTGAGGTTTCCTGTCCTGCCTGGTTCCCACAATCATTAAGTCCCAAAGAATTTACACAGAGGTCTACATTAACTATAAACTGATTGCTCATTATCTCAGGCATCTTATTAACTATTGTAACTTATATTAGCCTATTATTCTTGTCTATGCTAGCCACATTGTTGTGACAGCTCCTTCCGCTCATTCAGCCAAAAGCCGCTGAGATACCAGCCCATTGGGGTGAGGTCTCTCTCCCTTTAAGAAAGCAACCACTTCCCTCTGCTCTAGCTCTGGTTCCGGCTCCATTTCCGGTGACTAGGCTACCTTCCTGATTGTGCAGAGGGCTGTTGTCTGGGATGGTAATCTGTAAATTTTCCCCTTTAAATAAATAACCATTCTATTAATCATAATTCCAAACTGGTGTGGGATTGTTTGTGACTTACGCCTTCACCACATGGCTCGGTACCTTTTTCAGTGAGGCAGTCACATCTTGCTTCTTCTGTGGTGGGCTCACAACTGTGGAGGAATGTGCTTCTTTCTTCCCAGAATACTCCTGTTCTCATTGACCCACCTCTACTTCCTGTCTGGTTGTCCTGCCTATACTTCCTGCCTGGTTACTGGCCAATCAGAGTTTAGTTAAAATATAATTGATAGAATACAAGCCACTATCCTACACAACTCTCCCCCCCCCCTTTAAAAAAACAGAGGAAAATATCCATAGTCCATTTTTTGGGGGAATGTGTGCATAGTTTTCCAGGCTACTTGCTGCTCTATGGGGGACACTGATAATCTTATGGGGACCTAAATAAAATTTAGAGTTGTGATCAAGTCCTGACTGGAGTATCCTGTGAGGCTTGATCATCTCAGGCAGCATCTTGAATCTGTTCTGAATGTAGAACTCTGACATGTGGGCCATCTGTTCCTACCAGAAATTTTTCAGGTGGTCTTTCTCGATTAATCCTGATTTTTCTTAACTCAGAATAAATATGTAGCCTCTCATTTTCTATGGAAGCAAAAGCAAACCATCTTCTCCAAAGTAACATATCTTTTGGCTTATATTTTAAAGTCAAGGTATTTTTAAAATGCCTATCTTGGATTAATTCAGCAGCATTTATAAACAAACATCCTTTAGCAGCTGTTGCACCTTCATCAGCATTCAAACAATTTAAAGAGAACATAATAACATACAGTATCCAGAATCTGTGTATTTTTCATCTTTATGTGGATTTATTTTAATCTCTATTTCTTTTATGTTTACTTTAAATTTTTGGCTTTTTGAGACAGGTTCTCTGTGTATCTTTGGTGGTCCTAGAACTCCCTCTGTAGACCTGCCTGGCTCTGCCTCCCAAGTGCTGAGATTAAAGGTGTGCATCATCACATATTGAACTCACAGATGTCTGCCTGCCTCTGCCTCCCAAGCATTGGGATTAAAGGTGTGTGCCACCATGCCTTGAACTCACAGATGTCTGCCTGCCTCTGCCTCCCAAGCATTGGGATTAAAGGTGTGTGACACCATGCCTTGAACTCACAGATGTCTGCCTGCCTCTGTCTCCCAAGCATTGGGATTAAAGGTGTGTGCCACCATGCCTTGAACTCACAGATGTCTGCCTGCCTCTGTCTCCCAAGTGTTGGGATTAAAGTACACCACCACACCCAACTACACTCTTTCTTTTTTATTTTAAGGACCTTAAACTTTTTCTTTACTGTCCCAAGCTTGCAAATATTTTTAACACTCTGTAAACCACTTAGAGGTTTTCTTTGTTTTTGAAAACCTCTTTACACTGTATCTTTCTCTCTCTTTTTCTGACCACATGAGTCTATAATTTGCTACGCAATATGGGTAGGATTAAAGTCGTGGCTTTGATGGCTAAATCCATCCCATTCCTTAGCTTTCTGAAATTCCAGCCTCATGGCAGAGGTACTGGCTATAGCCATATTTATCGTCACAATTCTATGGCATTTCAAGGTCTCTGCCACCAAGCAAGCTGCAGCAGTCTGCTCACAAACAACACTCAAATTCTCTGTAGCTGGACCTCCTGCCTGAAAGAATCAGAGTTTACACTGGCAGGATGGCCCAGAAAGCTGGCATTTTAAAACAGCCTACGGACGAAAACCAAAAAGCATGTGATCTGCTTTTCATCAACACCATTTAAGTGTTTTGTGGCAGGGCCTCTTAAAAGAGGTGCTAAGTTTTACAGCTAAAGCTGAGCCAGGAAGCCTCTCTTAAATGAGAGTGCTTGCCTCTCCAAGCAGTGCCCACCTGAGAAAATGCTGCTATCAATAAGCCATTCTTAACTCTATTATTTTAAGTCTAGAATTGCTTCCCAAGCTTTGTCAGGCTTATGTGAATGCAAGAGTCCACATGGGTGCCATTTGTTGTTCACAGTCCTACCCTCAGAATGAGCATGCAGCACATAAACCCTTTTTATCTGAGTTCCAGCCAAATCTGCAAATGTGCAGAGCACTGTACAGCCTGGAAACAACTCTGTGTATGGCAGGAGAAATCTGCCATGCTCTCCTGCTCGTGCATGCCTAGTAGACCTGATCCCACTGCCTGCCTAGGCATGCAGCACCAAGCCACAGGCATGGTCTCAGCCATTTTCCTCCCAACCCTAGTAGCACAGAAACACCCTGGCTCACAAATGCCATTGAAATGCTTCATAGCCGGAGTAGCACATCCCAGGAAGCTGCCTTTTAAAACCAAGTGGCTTTTTTTCTGCTATGGCTGCTGAGTCAGGAAAATGTTTCCTCAAGGAGCTGTGGTAGGCCGCAAACAGTAAGAAACTGTTTTAAACTCTCTATTATGTTTTTGTCTAGAATTCCTTTTTAAGCCCTATTAGGTTGTACGTGAAGTTAGTTGACCATGTTGGAGCGCCACCTATTACAAGGAGACGGACCCCTTGCTTGTCTGTCTGCCCAGCAAGCTTGCACCCAAAATAACCACACAGAAACTGTATTAATTAAAACATTGCTTGGCCATTAGCTCTAGCTTCTTATTGGCTAACTTTTACATATTAGTTTAACCCATCTCCATTTATCTGTGAATTGACACATGGCAGTGGCTTACCAGATATTCTAACCAGTGTCCATCTCTGGCGGAGGATCCATGGCTTCCCTCTCTGTGCCTTTCTTCCAAGCATTCAGTACTGTTTTCTCTGCCTAAGTAACTTCGGCCCTATCAACTAGGCCAAGGCAGTTTCTTTATTCATTAACCAATGAAAGCAACACACAAATAGAAGGAACTCCTAATATCTTCATATCTTCTTTATTTTCTCTGGTTTGGAAAAAAAAAATATGATTGACATATGTATATACAGGGCTCATGAAAAATCCTGGAAAAGGAAGAATAGAAGCCTAAATAACCTTCTTTCAGGGTAGAATATCTGCCCACAAGTGCACGATTGGGAATGGGAGTTTTAGGAAGGCAACTATATCTGACACTGTGTCACTAGTTCAGAATGTACCAGAGGCATTAGGTAATTGCCACAAAATTGAATTTCCATTCTAAGTAAAAATGGAGTTAGTGCAGGGAGTCTTGAATTAACCATATTCAAGTTTGTCATTGACCTATATCCATGAATAAGATAAAAAGCAAGAAATCAAAAACAAAGCTCATCTCAAGCATAGATTTGCAGTGAGATTTCCATGTTTTGTTTGTAAAGTTCTAACAATTTAATTTTTCCCTTAATTTACATTTTTGTTTTCTCTGTGTGATGTTATTAATCTCTCATATTAAATTGGAATAGATATATGGCCACTTTTTAGAACTGATTGCAATATTTAAATGGTTTAGCTTTCGAGAGCATTTCCTTGTAGAACTTAGAACTATTTTTTAATAGGATTCTATTTCTCTAGTAACACTATAAACTATTTTTTAGATATGGAAGATGAATTTTGTTTGAAATTGGGATTTGACATTTGGATAGCTTAATAGTCACACGGCAGAGACTTTGGAAAGGAGGTGGTCACAACCACAGAAATGGGCTGTTACTGGGGAGCCACGTGTTCATCTAATGCATTCTTTTAAATTTATTTAAAAGTTAGAAACATGGAATTTCTATTTAAATAATTCCCCACATAATAATTCCTTAAAAAGCTGTAATTACTTTCAGTTTTGTTACTGATTGTACTCATTTCTGTGATTGTATCTATGATTGATGCATCTTAATGTTGCAATCGTCTGGCAATTTTCTATGATTATATTTGTGACTCGTATTCTTTATGGTGCGATTGGGTGACAATAGTTTGATTATATAGTTATTAAATTTTTTCCCTAACTTTCTCTCGATGCATCTGAAGAATAGAGCCTTTATTTACCAGATGATAAGCTTTTGTGCAAAGGATAGCCTTTATGACTTTGTCAAATGTCTTTTGATTGAGTCAGCAGATTAAATGTCTTATCAGAAGAAAACTACAGGTTCCACTATTCACATTATAATGCTAAGAAAATACATTTTTCAAATATATGTTACTAAATTCTTTAACTTTTTAACCTGCAATCATAGAACAAAGTCTATGAACAGAGAATGAAGGAAATGACAGAATATTCAAGAGTATTCTGGTAATGTCAAGGTAAGGACAGGGTGACTCAGATCATGAACAGAAGTCAAGTAGCATAGTTACAGCCAGTCTTCCTAATGACTCCACCAAGCTCATAGCAACATGATTTTAGAAAACTTTTGTGTTGAACACGTATAGAGTTGGTTTTTCATTGTTCTCTGAACAATGGCTTCACAATTATTTATATTGTGTTGATACTGCATTTATTAGGTATTGAAAGTAATCCATAGGCTATTTAAGTATACATGCAAATATGCATAAGTTACATACTAATATGATGCTGCCATTCTATATAAGAGTCATAAATTCTGCTGACTTCTGTGTCTGCACGTCAGCTCTAATGTGCACAGCCTGAGAACAGTACTTTTAGAACTGCTTTTTGTATGTAGACCTATAGCCAATAACCTCATTGGGAAAAATTCAGGGAGAATGTAGACATGAAGCAACTGTATCGAGGAAAAATACAGACAACAAACACTTTGGGAGATTACTTTTTCAAAGGGTATAGAAGAAGTGAAAAAAGAAATAATATATATATATATATATATATATATATATATAGAGAGAGAGAGAGAGAGAGAGAGAGAGAGAGAGAGAGAGAGAGAGAAATAAATGTTGGGAGGTTTTTTTTTTTTACAGAAGACATTTTATTGAATTTCTAGTCAAGAGAAGCGATTTAATGATAAATTACACTGGTCATTTAATTCAGAATTTTGTATTTATCTTTTACGGGGGAGGTTTTAGTTTTCAATACAAGAGGAACAGTTTTGTAGTATATGTCTGAAATAAAGAGTATTCTGGTAATGTCAAGGTAAGGACAGGGTAATTGGTAATTAAGCCAATAAGAGAAAAGGATCAAAGAGGATACCAGAAAATGGAAGGATCTCCCTTGCTCTTGAATTGGGAGGATCAACATAGTAAAAATGGCAATTCTACCAAAAGCAATCTACAGATCCACCATCAAAATCCCATCAAAATTCTTCACAGACCTTGAGAGAACAATAATCAAATTTATATGGAAAAACAAAAAACCCAGGATAGCAAAAACAATCTTATTCCATAAAGGAACTTCTGGAGGCATTACCATCCCTGACTTCAAACTCTATTACAGAGCTACAGTATTGAAAACAGCTTGGTATTGGCATAAAAACAGAGAAGTCAACCAATGGAATCGAATAGAATACCCAGATATTAACCCACATAACTATGAATACCTGATTTTTGATAAAGGAGCTAAAAATATACAATGGAAGAAAGAAAGCATTTTCTACAAATGGTGCTGGCATAACTGGATGTAAACCTATAAAAAAATAAACATGGATCCATATTTATCAGCATGCACAAAACTCAAGTCCAAATGGATTAAAGACCTCAGTATCAGTCTGAACACACTGAACCTGATAGAAGAGATATTGGGAAGTACTCTACAACACATGGGCACAGGAGACCACTTCCTAAGTATATACCCAGCAGCACAGACATTAAGGGCATCATTGAATAAATGGGACCTCCTGAGACTGAGAAGCTTCTGTAAAGCAAAGGACACTGTCACTAAGACAAAAAGGCAACCCACTGACTGGGAGATCTTCACCAACCCTACAACTGACAAAGGTCTGATCTCCAAAATATATAAAGAACTCAAGAAACTAGACTTTAAAATGCTAATTAACCCAATTAAAAAAATGGGGCACTGAACTGAACAGAGAATTCTCAACAGAAGAAGTTCAAATGGCCAAAAGACACTTAAGTCATGCTCAACTTCCTCAGCAATCAGGGAAATGCAAATCAAAACAACTTTGAGATACCATCTTATACCTGTCAGAATGGATAAAATCAAAAACACCAATGATAGCCTTTGCTGGAGAGGTTGTGGAGGAAGGGGTTCCCTCATCTATTGCTGGTGGGAATGCAAACTTGTGCGACCACTTTGGAAATCAGTATGGCGGTTTCTCAGGCAATTCTGGATCAACCTACCTCAGGATCCAGTAATACCACTCTTGGGACTATACCCAAGAGATGCCCTATCATACTACAAAAGCATTTGTTTAACTATGTTCATAGCAGCATTATTTGTAATAGCCAGAACCTGGAAACGACCTAGATGCCCTTCAATGGAAGAATGAATAAAGAAAGTGTGGAATATATACATATTAGAGTACTACTACTCAGTGATGAAAACAATGACATCTTGAATTTTGCATGCAAATGGTTGGAAATAGACAAAACTATCCTGAGTGAGGTAACCCAGACCCAAAAATGATGAACATAGTATATACTCACTCATAAGTGGTTTCTAACCATAAATAAAGGACATTGAGCCTATAATTCGTGATTTAGATAAGAAGGTGAACCCAAAGAAAAACATACAGTTATTCTCCTAGATAAGATTGTCGGGCAAAAATTGGCAACTTGGGGGTGGGAATATAATGGGGGTAAGGGGAGACAGGGAGGATGGGAGAGCTTGGAGGAATGGGATGGTTGGGATGGAGGAAGGGTGGATGTGGGAGCAGGGGGGGAGGACCTTGGAATTCCCTCAGGGCAGGGAACCCTGATTGCTCTTTGGACTGGAGAGGGAGTAGGAGGAGGATGGGAGGAAGGGGAGGGAAATGAGAGGTGGGGAGGAGGCTGAAATTTTTAATAAAAAAAGAAAAAATTAATTTATTCATCTAAAAAAAGAGAAAATTATCTGAAAGCATTGGGAGATTTCATGAACAGTGTGCTTTGAATACCTAAGGCCCTCTAGGCACTTCATGCACAGACACATAAAAGGTGATATAGTATAGGAAGACAATTTCATGTGTGGTAGAGGTAAGACGTTGGATGATCTGGTATTTGGTTAATGCATTTGTTGTTAGCTATGAAGGTAAATTTTCTTTTTCTCAGGAAGACAATGAAGGTGTGTATGGGGTATGAATAGAAAAGAGGTTGAAGAAAGTGTTGAAAATTTTCAGGCATTGCTATATCACAAGGTGGACTGTGGGTGGGGACAGGTAGAGGAACTGTTGATTTAACTTTGACATGGTATAATTATTTTTGCATAATTATTGCTTTTTTCTTTTGGTGCTTAGCAGTACATACATAAAAATCAAGGAGGACAAATGTTTTGAGTCAATTTAATGGTAGAAGGATGAGGTTCCCAAGTGATCATTGGTTGCTCAAGCCAAGCCTGGGAAGGATGGACATCATAATCTGACTTACAGAGATGTTTCAATATGTGGGAGGCCAATAACTCTGAACACAGAGAATACAAGAAGCTAGGTTCTTGAATAAACTTGGTAACTTTTACAGGAATGGTAACAGGATAAAACTGTTTAAAGAGTGAATGTTTTCTATAAGAAAATGTGTATTATTGATACGAAAGCAAAAAGGATGATTATACAATCAACAACCTGGCTCACAGTCATTAGAATTAGCTGATGTATTCTTTTGGAAATAAAAAATCCAGACTGAACTGTAATTGAAGATTTCAATAAGATCAATGACTCAGCAGTGCCTTCCTTACAAAGGGAGATTTTTTTGATTAACATATATTTAGAGGAATGGAGTGGCCCTTAAGGGGGTTAAGTGTCACTGTCAAGGAAGAATACATCTGCATAATGTTCAGGAAAAATAACATTAACCACACCGAGCAGCTGTACAAGTAAAATATGAGTTGTACAAAAAGGAATAAATTTTAACTTGATTTTAATTTAAATTTAAAAAACAGAAGCTTGCCAATATAATTCATTAATAAATGTAATTTTGCTGTGACTGTGTTTCACTGTAGATATTTACATAAGTGTCATTGATGTAGTAAGATAGGTATCTGATTAGGTATCCTTAATACCTTTTATATGGATTATAGGAAGCAAAGGTAATATTTAGTATACATTTTGGGTTAAACAAAATATATCCTTGTTTGCTTTTGTTCATGTGTATGTGCTTGTGTGAAGAGCATATATGCATGTGTTCACATGTGTAGGTATGCCTGTGTATGTGTACACATGTATATACTTGTGTCTGCGCCTGTTGAGGTATAAGGCCAATGCTGAGAATCTTCTTCACTCTTATGACTTATTCTTTGAAACTTGGTCTCACAATCAAACTCTGGATGACAGAGTTGGTTTGGCTAGCAAGAATACTTTAGGATTCTGTCTCTGCCTGTTGAAGCTGAACTTGTGGACAGGAAGCACACACAGTCATTACTAACATGGACTCTATGATTTGAACTCTGGTCTTTCCCCTGGACCAGACTATCCATGGTATCTCTCCTCATTCTCTTTCCCAGTTAGCAGGTGACTAAACATATCTTGGAGGAACACCCTCATTCCCCCATCTCCTAAGGTCACTATCCTGACCCAAATCCATTCCTAAGTGTCAGCTTCCAATACCCAGAAGCTGTTTTTACCTGGAATCCCCAGTGGCCACATCTGGCAGAATCTCAAAATAATTCTCTACCAGCTAAAACATCCTCCCAACCCTCCTAAGAACCGGAGAAAGCAACAAAAATCAAAGAACAAGATATCCACCCAATGAAGACAAGAGCAGATATGAGCACCTAGAATTACAGTCTTCCCAAACCTTCAAAAAACACCATCAACCACAGATGGGACAGCATGTCTCTACTAGAGTCTAGCAACATTATTGTAGTAGGCACTGAATATCAGAGCATGGTAGAAACACAAGACAAAGACTTTAAAATAACTTTTATGAACATGTTAGAGACATTTAAAGAAGAAATTAATACATCCCTTGAAGAAATTTATGAAAAAACCAAACAGTGGATGGAAATGAAAAGAACAGTTTAGGGCCTAAAAGTGGAAATAGGATGAATAAAGGAGGCCCAAAATTAAAGAATTTTGAAAAAGAAAAATGTAGGAACTTGACAGAAACCCCAGAGGCAAGCTTCACCAACAGAAAGCAAGAGATAATTCTGGAGACACAATGGAAGAAGTGGATGCCTTGGTCAAAGAAAATCTTAAATCTAAAAATGTCCTGGCATAAAATGTTAAAGAAGTCTCGACACTATGAGAAAAGAAATCCAAGAATAATATAAATGGAGGAAGGAGAAGGGAACCAGGCCAAAGTCACAGAAGACACTTTCAAGAACATCACTGGAGGAAATTCACCTGATATAAAGATGAAGAAGCCTATCAATGTTCAAGAAGCATACAGAACACCAAATAAAAATGGATCAGAAAAGAATTTCCCCTTGTCAGTTAATAATCAAACCAGTAAATATATAGACTAAATAAAGAATATCATACACTTCAAGGAAAAATGATAGAGGAACATATAAAATTAGACCACTTAGAATAATAATCTGACATCTGAGTAGAGTCTCTAAAAGACCAGGTTCTACAAACATAAAGAGACCAAAGATGCCCACCTAGACTACTATACTCGGCAACAGTTTCAATCACAACTAATGGAGATATTAATACAATTTATGATAAAACCAAATTTGAACAATACCTTTCTATAAAGCCAGCCTTACAAAAGCTGCTAGAAGGAAACCTCTAATACAGACAGCTTAATCATCCCAACGAAAACACAATAATAGCCCCTGACCAGCAAATAAAGAGAGGGGAAACACAACCAAACACATATGTACAAAAGCACACATATACCACCACCACCGAATACAGCAACAACATTTAACAGGAATAAACAATTGCTCCTCGCTGGTAACTCTCAATATCAATGATCTCAATTCCCCAATAAAAAGGCATAGACTAGCAGAATGTATAAGAAAACAAGATCTTTTCTTATGCTGCATCTAAAATACATATCTTAACGTCAAAGTTAGGTATCACCTCAGGGTAAAATGAAGAAAAAAGTTATTCTAAGCAAATAAATCTAAGAAGTGAGCTGGTGGTAGTTTGAATGTAATTGGCTCTCATAGACTCATAGGGATTGGTACTATTAGGCATTGTGTCTTTGTTGGAGTAGGTATGGTCTTGTTGGAGGAAGAATATCACCATCATGGTAGGATTTGAGGTTCCATGTATGTCCAAGCCATGCCTAGTGCCTCAGACCACTTCCTCTTGCCTGCAACATGTAGCAGCTCTACCACCATGTCTGCATTTATGTTGCCATGTCCCACCATGATGATAATAGACTAAATGTCTGAAATTGTAAACCACTACCACCTCAATTAAATATTTTCTTTAAAAGAGTTACTGTGGTCATGGTGTCTCTTCATAGCAACAAAAACCCTAACTAAAACACCATTTTGTTATTTGGCAGAATAGGCTTCAAACCAGAACTAATCTGAAGAAATTGGCAAGGACACTGTATACACATCAAAAGAAAATTTACCAAGAGTCCATTGCTGTTCTTAACATCTATATACCAAACACAAGGGCACCCAAGTTCATAAGAGAATTACTACTACAGTTTAAATTACACATTCATCCTCAGACATGACAGTTCAGTACTACACTCTCACCAATAGACAGGTCGTTCAGACAAAAACTAACAGAGAAATGCTGGAGTTAACTAACATTATTGACCAAATGGACTTAACTGATATTTATAGAGACTTTACACAAATGCAAAAGAATATACGTTCAATTCACTTCACAGAATTTTATCCAAAATTGAACACATAAGAATATACTCAGATATGAAGCCAGTCTCAACACATGCAAGATAATTTAAATCACATTCTGTATCCCATCTGACCTCCATAGATTAAAGCTAGATAGCAACAATAGCCAAAAAAAAAAAGAAGACATAAAAGCTGATTGAAGCACAACTCACTACTGAATGAAAATGGGCTAGTAAAGAAATTGAAGACTTTCTAAAATTGAATAAAAATTAATACAGTACATACCCAAACTTATGGGGCACATTCAAGGTGATTCTAAAAGGCAAGATCATAGTATTAAGTGCCTACGTTAAAAAATTAGAGATATATGATATTAAAAACTTACAGCATCTGAAATCTCTAGAAAAAAAAAGAAATCACACTCAAAGGAGTAAAAGGCAGGAAAGAATAATGCCCAGGATGAATATCAATAAACTGAAACCAAGAGAGCAATATAAGGAGTCAATGAATCAAGTTGTTTTTTTGTTTGTCTTTTTAAAAAAAAACAGTAAGACTGACAAAACTTAATCCAAATTAAGTAAAAGATGGAGGGAGAGACTATGTCCAAATTAACAAAATTAAAAATGCAAAGGGGGACACAGCAATAGACACTGGGGAAATCAAGAGAACATACTTTAACAACCTGTGCTCCAATGAATTGGAAAATCAAAAAGAAAAGTATGATTTTTTTTTTGATGCACACACTAACCAAAGTTAAGCCAAGATAAGCACTTTAAACAAAGCGATCATCCCTAGTGAAACCGAAACAATCATTAAAATCTCCCAACCAAATGCTCAGGGCCAGACAGTTTTCTGCATAGAATTCTGTCAGACTTTCAAAGAAGAGTTAATGCCAGAACTACTCAAATTAGTCCACAATATACAAAAAAGGAGCATGTGCAGTTAGTTTTAAGAGTCCACATTGATCCAGATACTTAAATGACATAAATATCAAAATAAATAAGAATTACTGACCAATTACCCATAATTATGAACTTAGACGCTGAAGTAAGAGATGCGGGCCTCTTCCCACAGCCCGGCTCCTGGCTGCCTGGCTAGCTTATGCCCTGAAATAACAACACACAGATTGTATTCTTTTAAACACTGCTTGGCCCATTGTATCTAGCCTCTTCTCAGCTAACTCATGCACCTGGACTAGCCCATTTCTAATAATGTGTGTAGCACCACAAGGTATGCTTACCGGGAAGATTCTAGCCTATGTCCATCCTGGGTCGGAATTTCATCGAGTCTGCCAGGGAGAGGGGAGCACGGCATCTGAGCTCACTTCCTCTTCCTCCCAGCATTCTGTTCTGTTTACTCTGCCCACCTATGTTCTAACCTATCAGGGCCAAGCAGGTTCTTTATTAATTAACCAATGACTTTCCTCCATCAAGATGCAAAGATTCTCAATAAAATATTTGGAAACAGAATCTAAGAACATATCAAAGATCATGCATCATATTAAAGTAGGCTTCATCCAAAAGAAAAGGAATGTCTCAATACATACATGTAAACCTTTAAACATAATCCGCCATATAAACAAATTGAAAGGCAAAAACCACATGATCATATCACTAGATACAGAAATGGCCTTTAATCAAATCCACTGCCTTCATGATAAAAGTCCTACAGAAATTAGAGATAAAAGGAATATAACGAAACAAAATAAAGGCAGTTTGCAACAAATTTAAAACCAATATCAACTTAAAGTGAGGAAAACTCAAATCAGTTCCACTAAAATCAGGATAAGGACAAGTTGTTCGCATTCTCCAAAGCTGTTCAATACAGAACTTGAAGTAGTAGCTAGAGCAATAAGACAACTGAAGGAGACAAGTGGGGTATAAGTAGAAAGGAAAAAGTACAAATGACCTTATTTAAAGATGATATAATAAGTGACCCTAAAATTTCTACCGGGCACATCTACACTAGGTAATCACTTTCTGTGATGTATCTGGATATAAAATTAACTCACAAATGTCAGTACCCTTCCTACATAGAAATAACAAATGGACTGAGAAAGAAAACAGGAAAATAACGCTTTTGACCATAGCCTCAAACATTATAAAATATCCTGGAGTAAGTATAACTAAGTAAGTGAAAATCTTGTATGATTAAAAGAAGACTTTGAAGAAAAATTGAAGTAGTTGTCAAAAGAGGAAAAAAAAAAGAGGAAAAAATCTTCCATGCCTATGAATTAGTAGGATTAATATAGTAAAAATGGCCATCCTACAAAAAACAATCTTCAGATTCAATTCAATCCTTATTAAAACTGTAATCCAATTCTTCACACACATTGAAACATTGTATAGCAAGGAGAGCTATACAATATTGAATAGCAGGAGAACTTCTCACGGTATTAGCATCTCAAATGTCTTATAGCACTATAGTAATAAAAGCAGCATGGGATTGACATGAAAACAGACCCATCAATCAATGGATTGCAATTGAAGAACTGATCATAAGTCCACAGACCTTTGCATACCAGTCTTTTTTTTTAACAAGAAGCCAGAAATATATACTGAACAAAAGACAGAATCTTCAATAAATATTACAGGTAAAACTAGATGGCTGTATGTAGAAGAATTCAAATATCTTATCACCATGCCTAAAATTCAACTTCAAGTAGATCAAAGACCTTAACATAAACCAGAGACACTGAATCTTTTAGAGGAGAAAGTTGGGGGTGGCCTTGAACTCTTTGGCACAGGACACCATTGGCATAAGCACTATAGTCAATAATTGACAAATGGGACCTCATGAAACTGAAAAGTTTCTGCCTAGCCAAGAACACTGTCATTTGCACAAAGTGGCAGCATACAGAATGGGAATTTTCTTTTTAACTACACAGCACATAGAGTACTAATATCCAAAACATTTAAATAACGAACAAAACAAAACATTTGATGTCAAGAAAACAAACAATTTGATTTAAAATGTTACATTGATACACAGATATTTCTCAAAAGAGGAAAGTTAAATTGCTGAGAAACACTTGAAATGTTCAGCATCCTTAGCTGTTAGAGAAGTACAAACCAGAGCTACTTCAGGCTGTCCTCTTACACCTTTGCTCTACAATGGTACTTTGCCTAATGATATGCTACTGCAAGAAGAGATGGAACCCATACCTGACACTCCATGAGTGTCACACTGAAAATCTGACCCTAAAAGCCCCAGGGATCTCATGTAAAAACAAACACTACTCTTCTACTAAATGAAAATAACAATAAAATGACACATAATGATGTCTGATAGTGCCAGAGAAGCTTCCTTCTGAAGCAAATGGGAATAAATGAAGAGATCTACAGCCAGACAACATGTAGAGAGCGAGAGACTTTAGAACACTTAGTCCGTAAGGGGATGTCTTCATCAAATCCCTTCCTCCCCACAATCTCAGGCAAGAGACTGAAAACATGTAAAGGACAGAAACAATTGCACCAGGGAACTTTTACAGCTGATAAACATCTTTAGGGAAGTGGGTAAGTACAAAATAAACTTAAAAAAAAATCAGTAGCCCTCCTGTATACAAATGAAAGTGGGCTAGAAATTAGGAAAACAAAACTCTTTACAATAGACACACACAACATAAAATATCTTGGTGTAGCTCTAACCAATCAAATGAAAGACCTGTATAACAAAACTTTAAGTCTTTGAAGAAAGAAATAGAAGATATCAGAAGATGGAAAGCATCTCCCATGCTCATGGGTTGGTAGGATTAACATAGTAAAAGTGGCAATCTTATCAAAAGTAATTTACAGATTCCATGCAATTCCTATCAAAATTCTCACATAATTTTTTGTAGGCCTCGAAAGTATAATACTCAACTTCACACGGAGAAACAAAGAACCGGCATGGCTCAAACAATGCTGTACAATAAAAGAACTCCTAGAAGTATCACCATCATTGATGTCAAGCTGTACTACAGAGCTGTAGTAATAAAGCCCATATGGTATTGGTATAAAAATAGACAGCTTGAACAATGGAACCAAATTAAAGACCCAGACATAAATCCTTATACATATGCACACCTGACTTTTGATAAAGAAGCCAGAAATATACAATGCACAAAAGAAAGAATCTTCAACAAATAGTGCTGGTCTAATTGGATGTCAACTTGTAGAAGAGTCCAAATAGATTCATATCTATCATACTGCACAAAATTCAAGTCCACATGTATCAAAAACTTCAACATAAAACAAGATACACTTAACCAGATAGATGAGAAAGTTGGAAACAGCCTTGAATGCACTTGTACAGGAGACAGCTTCCTGAATAGAATGCCAATTGTGCAGGCACTGAAATTAACAATAAATGGGACTTCATAAAATTGAAAATCTTCTGTAAGGCAAAGGGTTCCATCAATAGGACAAAATGGCAGCCTACAGAATGGGAAAAGATTATCACCAACTCCACATCAGATAGAGGGTTAATATCCAAAATGTAGAAAGAACTAAAAAATTAGATATTAATTAAACAAATAATTCAATTAAAAATGTTTCTGAGGTCCCTCTGAAGCCTAGATTCAGGTCCTGACATAGGGAAGGGGCACCGACATAAAGAATTTTGTCTGACCACAAGATGTGTTTCAGAGAAAGACAAACATGATATGTATCCTAAGTGGATATTAGGAAATAAAGTATGTAGTTTTACTGCAACTTGATATTTCATGGCCAAATGAAATATAAGGGAAGCCTGCCCTTTTCTGAAGAGAAGGGAAGAGTAGAAGGAGTGGGGTCAAAGGTAGGAGTGGATGTTGGGAGGAGGAGCTTTGAGGAGAGGAGGGAGGGAGGAAGTGAGGCAAAACTGATCTAACTGGAAAAATAATTTAATTAATCTAATAAAATATAAATATATTCATTTCTTAAAATTTTATCTTTAATATTTTATTATATAATATTTTAACATTAAAATACTACACAATATATAATATACAATGTATTTAATATAATATATAATATATTGTATATATCAACATATAGCACATACCAACATTATATATGTATATATATACCTTACAGATCCTTTGGATATATATTATGGCTCCAATTTAGTGTCTTTATGAGATTCTTCAGTATGTAAATTAGTAGGTTTCTCTAGCAATGTCTGTTTCTTGTGCCTTTTCTTAGGCTCTTTCCCTTCTGTATTTTTGTTTTTTCCTATTATGATTGTTAGTGTTTCTTTCTTCTTATTATATCTCATTTTATGTTTTTATTATTAGAGACAAGGTTTCTGTGTGTAACAGCTCTGGCCATCTTGGAACTCGATCGGTAGAACAGGCTGGCTTTGAACTCACAGGAATCTGCCTGCCTCTGCTTCCCAACTGCTGGGATTAAAAGCTTGTGCCACCACCACTTGGCTATTTTACTTTGTCATTGTCCCTTTGAAGTTTGTTCATTTTCTAATAAGAGACAGAAAGTGGGTTGAATCAAAACAGGATGAGAAATAAGGAGGAACTGGGAGGAGTAGAGGAAAGGGAAATTGCAATAAGGATATATTTTAGGAAGAAAAAAACTTTATTTTCAGTAAAAAAAAAAAAAAAAGATCTGCTCCCAGTAAGTAGGTTGCGTTTTTGTCTTAATGACAGTGTCCTTTGCTTTACAGAAGCTTCTCAGTCTCAGGAGGTCCCATTTATTCAATGAGGCCCTTAATGTCTGTGCTGCTGGGGTTATACGTAGGAAGTGGTCTCCTGTGCCCATGTGTTGTAGAGTACTTCCCACTTTCTCTTCTATCAGGTTCAGTGTGTTCGGACTGATATTGAGGTCTTTAATCCATTTGGGCTTGAGTCTTGTGCATGGTGATAGATATGGATCTATTTTCATTCTTCTACAGATTGACATCCAGTTTTGCCAGCACAATTTGTTGAAGATGCTCTCTTTTTTCCATTGTATACTTTTAGCTCCTTTATCGAAGATCAGGTGTTCATAGGTTTGTGGGTTAAAGTCAGGGTCTGCTATTCGATTCCACTGGTCGACTTCGAGGGGTGCACCCACACACTGAGACAATGGGGATGTTCTACCAGGAACTCACCAAGGCCAGCTGGCCTGGGTCTGAAAAAGCATGGGATAAAACCGGACTTGCTGAACATAGCGGACAATGAGAACTACTGAGAACTCAAGAACAATGGCAGTGGGTTTTTGATCCTACTGCACGTACTGGCTTTGGGGGAGCCTAGGCAGTTTGGATGCTCACCCTACTAGACCTGGATGGAGGTGGGTGGTCCTTGGACTTCCCACAGGTCAGGGAACCCTGATTGCTCTTCGAGCTGATGAGGGAGGGGGACTTGATCGGGGGAGGGAAATGGAGGCGGTGGCGGGGAGGAGGCTGAAATCTTTAATAAATAAATAAATTAAAAAAATAAAAAAATTAATAAAATATGATAACAAATTAAACCATATAAAAGATAATATACTGGGAAACATCTTGGAGAATGAAAACAGAAAATACAAAACCCAACCTCTGACTTTCACATGGCACCCCTCACATGCACACACACGCTCACTGCTATTTAAACACACACACTTAAAAACAGAATTCTATACATTTTTTTTGCATAGAAAAACATTTAAAAACTTAAAATGTTATTTTTTTCCCTGCCTTATTATCCTGTGAATAGAGAACTCCTAAGTGAGTTAATGTATAAGGAAGGAGCATGGCAGCTTTCGGAATGACCTCCTTAAGTAAGGGCTCAAAGCAACCATCTGGAAAGGTTTGCAGGAGCTGGGATGTAGCTTCCCATCTATGTCTCATCCCATGCCAAGCAGAGCATCTGGGAAATAAGGCAATTATCTCACAGTCATCGAGCTGTGATCAGGAGCTCCTAGCAGTAAGCAGGAGATAAGATATTTGGAGACAGAGACACATATAAAAGAGATATGAATTGCTATGACACAAGGCTTCCTGGGGCTGTCACAGCCCCAGAAACCTATAACTGAAGTTGTCTTTAACATGTAAATATAACTACCAGTTACTACCGATATCAAAGAAAGTATGTGGAAGAAAACAATCCCGAAAATAAGAATAGTTAAGTAACAATAGATGACTATCAGTGGATAAATCATTCTCTTCCCTCTTGTTTCAGTTTGTGCTGTTTTCATCAATTACTAAGTTATTCTCCTTCCTTGAACAGAATGGAAGTATCTAAGGAAACAGTCAGCTCACCACTGACATTTGAAGTAGGAATCTGAAGTTGTCTGCTGCGCTGGAGAGATGGCTGAGCAGATATGAACACTTATTGCTCTTCCAGAAGACACAGGCTCAGTTTCCAGCTTCACAGGACACAGGACAGCTTATAGCCCTCGTAATTCCTGTTCCAGAGGATCTGACACCTTCTTTGGACTCCCTGGCACAACACCATCTGGTACACAGATAGTCATGTAGGCAAAACACCTATACATATTAAATAAAAATGATGTCTTTTAATTTAATTTAATTCTTTTAAAAGTAAAACAAACTACCTTTTTTAAATTTTACATATGAATCTCAGTTCCTCCCCTCCAACCACCCCACTCCCCAAACCAAAAAAAATAATGTTTTAAAAGTTTCTTGTATGCTACAAACTTAAGACATGTTCTGATCCTCTGAGAATAAAATGTGAAGAGAAGATATTTTAAAAAAATACTCCATTTCAACGAAGTTCTTATCTTATTTTTACTGATATAATTACAAATCCCCCATTGTTGAAAATTGTTTGCTATGAAAAATTCCCCCTCAAAGCTACAATGAGAGAGAAGTTTCCCGAAGAATAGAAATAAACAATGACAAATCCAACTAACAGCAGCAACAAAAGACTGTCTGCTTCAACATTCTGCCGCTCACTCTTCCTGTCAGCCTTAAGCTTCATGGTTAAATGCTGATTCTTAGAGGCGAATGACATGGTTGAAATGAGAAGAGAAAAGTGAGAGGTGGTGAAGTCAGCGGGCATCTCAATTCCTTTCTTTAGTCAATGAGACAGCAATTAAGAGCTGGATTTGGTTGTGTGAGTTAGAGTTGGTAAGATCTAAGACAGAATAGTAGAGAGAGAAAGGAAGGGAACTCAACCCTACACAGCTAGTTCCTTAGGAAATTTTTTTTTTAACTCTAAACTTAAGACAGTGGTCAAGTTCCTCACAACTCCTTTCTTTCTTTCAATAGCGGCAAGATGGATCTGAGGAGCTTCTGATACACAAGACCATATTTTCGTCACTCATCACATGATAGCAGCATCACCAAAACATGTACTGGAAGCATCCAGGGAACCTGCCCTGGGCTTAGCGGTACAGAACCCAGTGCCATGCTCGTCATTTACCTGAAGTGGGCGAGGGTGTGGCTGCATATCTAATGTTTCCAGAGAGGATGGCTCTGCTCACTAGCCCAGGAAGAGACAACATATTAAAGTTAAAAATTCAGATTTTAGAGAAAAAGCATCAATTTTGCATCATAATATAAAATGAATATTAAGTTGAGCTATCATAAATAAAAGAACAGCTGTATTGATATTGGTCATTTTCTTTGCACTAAGTTTGATAAATGCTCATCTATAACAAACCTGGGCCAGTTTTTCTGGGTCATTTTAATCTTTCCTTGCAAGGACTTACCCTACATTGTATATTTTTCTCAATTCCAAGATAAGAGTTTGAACATGGATGCTAAAAAGTAGTCCCACAGTAGCTCAGAATTGAGTATAATAAAAGGTTATTTACTTAGGAGTAGATTCTCAGACTCCAGTCCTCTGAACAGATGGGGAACAGGAACCGAACCCAGCAGCAGGGAGAGAGAGCATGCGAGAGGCTATACCCAATGGGCTGGTATGTTTTTATGATTTTTTAAATTGATTTTTATTAATTTAAACATTTTTCTCTGCTCCTCTCCCTGACTCTTCCCTCCTTTTCAACCCTCTCTCATAGTCCCCATGCTCCCAATTTATCAGGAGATCTTGTCTTTTTCTACTTCTCATGTACATTAGATCCATGTATGTCTTGCTTAGGGTCCTCTTTGTTGTCTAGGTTCTCTGGGATTGTGAATTGTAGGCTGGTTTTCTTTGTATTACCTCTGAAAGCCACTTATGAGTGAGTACATATGATATTTGTTTTTCTGGGTCTGGGATACCTCACTCAATATGATGTTTTCTAAATCCATCCATTTGTCTGCAAATTTCAGGTTGTCATTGTTTTTTTTTCTGCTGTATTGTAGTGCATTCTGTAAATGTACCACATTTTCTTTATCCATTCTTTGGTCGAGGGGCATTTAGGTTGTTTCTAGGTTCTGGCTATGACAAACAATGCTTCTATGAACATAGTTGAGCACATGTACTTGTGGTACAATTGAGCATCCGTTCTTTGGGTATATACCCAAAATTGGTATTGCTGTGTCTTGAGGAAGATTGTTTCCTAATTTTCTGGGAAATTACCATACTGATATCCAAAGCAGCTGTACCATTTTGCACTTCTACCAGCAATGGAGGAGTGTTCCTTTTACCCTACATTCTCTCCAGCAGAAATTGTCATCAGTGTTTTGATCTTGGCCATTTTTACAGGTGTAAGATGGAATATCAGAATTGTTTTGATTTGCATTTCATTGATGGCTAAGGATGTTAAGCATTTCCTTAAGTCTATTTCAGCAATTTTAGATTCCTCTGTTGAGAGTTCTCTGTTTAGTTCTGTATTCCATTTTTTCTATTGGATTATTTCTCCTTTTGATGACCAATTTCTTGAGTTCTTTATATATTTTGGTATTTCTGAAGGAGTTTGCACAGTAAGAGCTGTTTATTCATTTTTGCCATTTTTATAAGGAAGTTGTATGACAGCTCAGAGTAGAATTAATGTTTTTCCTTAAAAGATTTTATAACTCAAATTAAATTCTTGAAAGATAGTTGATTATGTTTGAAAAGCTCTTGTGTCTTCATCAGATTATTTTATTTAAAAATTAACATAATCTTGGCTAATTTATGGTTATTAAATTTGAGCTCCAAACTTAAAATGATTTATAAATCAACATATGTATAGAAAATGAATTCAGATTAATTTAAGCATCAAGGACAGCTTATTAATGAAGATCAGCCAATGTTGTGAATAGAGGCATTTCAAAAAGCAGTTATAGCAAAATGACAGGCAACATTTGAAGCTTTTACAGCTGAAAGAAGTACAAATCAGCAGAGAAAATGTAAATTTTATTTTAGACCTTCAAAGGATTTTGTAAATGCCTTCTGGATTTGCTGTAGAATTTGTTCTTGTAGTATTTGAAGTCAAATTTTTTATTAATTATTCAGTGATTTAACTTACTGTGTGTTTTAATATCAATGCATACATAGCTATTTTCATATAAATATAACTATAAATACAGAAGTCTAATAGTTAACATGGTGACCTGGTTTTTTGTGACACTTTTGCAACATTTGATACAAGGTATGCACAGCTCAGGAGCAATGAGTGTGAAGGGTGGCATCAAGGCTTAGACCCAGGCAGATATAAACTTCAGGTTCGTCATCATTCTCCCAGCAGTGAAGAGGTCTGTAGACGTGAGGGAGCACAAAGAGACAATAGTGAACTGCAAACTGTTCTTTCTAGGACGACGTCCTCCAGAGTTCTTCTGTGCTACTGCCTCGTTTGTTCCTAAACTTCCTTGTGTAATGAAGATGAAAAACAGAAACAAAACAAAAAAAGAGATTCACAGAAATCCCAGAGACAAGCCATACCAAACGCATTAGAACAATGTCTTGAGCTTACAGTATAACCTACAAATAATGTGTGAATCTATATGTATCTGTTTATTTTATCTAATCTGAAATGTGAAAATGTTTGGGTGCAGTAGCAACTCAATTGTTATTAATATCGGGTAAGTTCTGTATGAGCACAGAATCTATTAATTCAGAAAACAGACTATGTGACTTGGTAGGAATTAAGAACAATAATGACATTTTTTTTTTTTAGGTTTTTTCAAGACAGGGTTTCTCTGTGGTTTTGGAGCCTGCCCTGGAACTAGCTCTTGTAGACCAGGCTGGTCTCGAACTCACAGAGATCCACCTGCCTCTGCCTCCCAAGTCCTGGGATTAAAGGCGTGTGCCACCACCGCCCGGCAATAATGACAAATTTTAATGGAGAAATACAATCTAATATGACTGATTTTAATTTATTGTGCAGTGAATAATATCTCAGGAAGAAAACATATATTCGCAAAAGAGATATCATTCAAAGAATTGAATAAAATTGTAATTGTCCAAAATATTCTGAAGTTCAGTGAGAACTCAGTGAAAACTGAAATTTACTGCTTTTGCCAAGACAACGAAGTCTAATTTTGGTCTTCTTGCTTTATTCAAAGAAGTACAAGGTGACAAAGAATGCTCTACTGTGAGATATTAACAATAAAAGGAGTATTTAAGAGTGTAACTATTCTTGGAGTTTCGTATTCAGAAAAATAGTAGCATCAGAACACTGAGATGCCTCATTACACTTTTCCAGCATGTTTACGTCCCTGTTCTCATTGTCTTACTTTGGAAAACAATTCTGGGCACAAAATATTAAAGTATTCAATTGTTAGGCAAGCATTGCATAAACATCAATATAACAAGAAAATAATTGTGTTAACATCTGCTTCTGTTTGAATGAAATCCCAAGTTAAGTTTCTGAAATCCTCTGTGAAATATCAGTGGATACAGATTTTGAATTTCTATGTCAAAAGTACTCTTTAAAAATGTACATTATGAAACCAAGAAAATAAATATGCTTTGCTTTTTGTAATTTTACTTATAAAAAGTTATTTCAGTTTCTATCTTCTTCAAGTTTCCTCCAGTTTTCCTATCCTGTGTTTTCATATTCTTCCTTCTGAATCACTCTGGCCAAAATATACTCAACAGAAACAACAAGGGAGGCAAGAATTGTTTGACTTCTGGCTTCAGAGGGATTTGTATGGTAGGGCATGCAGGGTCGTGGGAACTTGAGGGGATCACTTGTTCATGTGGCTGCTATACAGGAAGTATAGATATTAGGTGGGAAGCAGGGTGGGCTAAGCATCAAAGGCCTGTTCCTAGTAACCACTTCATCCATCTAGGCTCTGTATCCCCCAATTTAATGTTACAAATTATGGACATATGGGGGCATTTCAGCTTTCCAAATGAACACTTACATTTCTCTTTTCTGTCTTTGAATCTCTACTTTATGTTTTTCTCACCTCACTTACACAGTGTTACTTAGTTGCTTTGTTTAAGTGATTAAGGAACTATAAGATCTGTAAGGACCAGAATCCTATTGTTCTTTATCCTTTCTACATACTGTCAGAAAGAGTATTCCAAACATCTTGTTGGATGACTCTATATGGGACCAGTAAGAAGAAAGTTGTTATCTTGTCATGAGAATTTCAGCCAAGAGATCACCTGTGACAGTGAGTGGTGGATTAGATTCGTACAGCTCAGCCAAACCTGTCTGGGAAGCATACAGAAAATGATTGGGAAAATGAAAGTCAAAGGCCTCTGCAGTGGCTGGTCCTTGTGTCCTCACTTATTTATCAGAGTCACGTAAGCACCTTAGGAAGACTCATTCATTACTAGTCCTTGGCGTGGGTCTATTGTCAGATCTCTCCCTAAGATCTTTAACGAGGTTACTTTCAGGCTGAGAAGCAGTTTTAGCCAATGATAATTATAACAACCAAAAAATGTCAGTGCCTTTCAGAGAAAAAAATGTAGGAAAACAGATAACCCACCTTCTTTTTTAGACTGCCAATAAAGGGAACTGAAAGGACTCTCTAGATTTAGCAATATGTTAGAATCTACAAATTAACAATGTTCTCTGCTCAGCCCACTGCCCTTCTCAGCTTCCACTGCCTTCTAAAGCTCTTCAAAGAACCTGTCTAGAAACAGCTTGTTTACCTAAGTGCTTTTTGTTCACACTGATGGGTTTAATTTTATAAATGTGCTACTGATATGTTTATCATGTATACAGATAGCAAGGCAGTATTTGTGTCTAAATTACTCAAAAATCTCCTCTGTGGTGGCCACTACTGTCCTTTAGAAGGAGCTGCACATACACATTAGTGATTCCATCTGAGTGTAAAGTTCCTTCATTCCAGGAATGCTGGCTTTGCTTTTTTTCAGGATCATCTTATCCAGCACATGAGCAAGTGGAGAGCCTTTCCTTTACACCTTGACAAGCAGTACTTTGAACTTGCCCATTTCTTATTTGTAAAATCTTGAAAACAATCCATGAAATTTCACCACTTCTCTGATAGAAAACATGGTTTTTGAAGCTTACAGATAACCTATTGGCACAAGGAATGTTTTGGAACTCTTTAGAGTCTGAACTTATAAAGCAATCATACGATTTAATTTAAATGAAATTCTACCTCGAGGTGAGCTCCTCCATTCTGTGCAAACATGTATGAACTTCGGTTTCCATGGTTACTTGTTACTACGTCCTGCGCTCTCTGTGGCTCTGCTCTGAGTTGGACTTGATATAAACAAGACTAGTCATCTTAATGAGGCAGAAATCAAATAATGATGTATTTGATGGCAGTGGAGCACTGTAGAATACAGACAATTTCCTGCTAAAATCACAAATTAAAATAACAGCACATTTCCTCTAGAGGACCAAATGTTCTTTTACTATTGGCATAAGAACAAAAGTAAGAATAATAGGTTATATACATAAATCTATCTATCCAGTCAACCATTTCTTTGTACAACAGAAAGATAAGCTTATTCATATTGGATTTTTCCCTGAAATTTGTGGATTAGTTTAAGTATATGATCATGATTTATATTTTTTACAGAATAAAAGTGTTACTTTGTTAGTGTTTTGTATATATTTTGAACTAAGATGAGATAAAAGAAAAATATTGCTTTTAAGAGCAAAGATATTCCCAGAACTTTGTATTCAAGGACAAGTCTGATCTATTCTGGCCATGTTGATTATTTACTACTTCATGGGAAGCAAAAGTAGAATACAAATTTGGAATGGAGATGTACTCCAGCAGATGGCCCCATGCCAGTGCTCATAGGGGAAGCAATGATAGACAGCTAGCTATTTAAAGGAGAGAAGAGGAGCTGGAGAGGCAGGGCGGTGATGGCTCAGTACTAAAGAACCTATACTCCCTCTACTGAAAACCTAATACTCTGTACTCAGCATTCAAAGTGGTGTCTCAAAACTTCCTGTAACTCTAGGTCCAGGCAACCCAAGGCCTTTATTCTGGACTCTGTAGGTGCTGTTGTTACATGATAAACCAGACACATTGGCAGACACATATACATTTAGTTAAAAATAAAATGTTTGGATTTGGAGACATGGCTCAGAGATTAAGGGTTCTTGACGCTCTTGCATAAGACCTGGGTTCAGCTCCCAGCACTCACACGGCAGCTCATACCATCCATAACTCTAGTTCCAGGAGATCTTCTGCCCTCTTCTGGCTTTTACTGCAAGCAAGCATGTGGTAAACATACATTGAGGAAGGCAAGACATTCACACATTACACAAAACAGATAAATCTAAATATTTAAAAAATGATGAAGGCTAAAAAAGGGAATATGTTGAAGAAATTATATAAAAGTTGGAGGATGGTAGATATTATTGTATTTAATTGTATACATTTATGAATTTCTCAAAGAATAAACAAAATATGACAACCCATAGGTGTACTTCAGAAATGATACTTTAATACCCATATAATGTCTATTCAAACTTTAAGACTCTGATATGACTTAGTGAGACATCTACACAGTAGGCCTTATGGGGCTGTTTCTGCATTACCTTGAAAAATGTTAACCTCATTGCACAGGACAGAATAAGAATCAGAAGAGCTGATGCAGGGTTTTATTGAGATAAGTCTTTCATAGATGAACTAAATATGGCATATTTCAGGTGAGCCAACTCAGTTCCCTTCATACGTGATGGGCAATGGAAATACATTCTGTTTTCTCATTGTTTCTTTCTCACTGTCCTTGAAGATCCAGAATCTGTACCAGGCAGCAACTGAGAAACTACCTGCATGCTTCAGGGAAGAATGTTTGCTTTTAAAGGAAAACTGAGGACAGTGGTCTCCCTTTGAAACTATCTGGCACTCCATGTTCCAAAAACAGTGGATAAAAGGTGGTTGATAATAAGTAAGAGTAAAAACAGAGATGCCATAAACCTGTATCTGTCTCAAATTTAGTTATTGATATAATTCATGATACTCGAGTCCTAATCCATAATATTTTCTTTAAATCAATCCATTTCTTTTGATCTATGTGCTACCCTGAGGCTTATTTACCTCATCTATGTACTGTGCTCCCTGCTTTCTCCTTCCTCCATAATGGGCTGGCTGGCCCCCCTTTCTTTCTGCCCACACACAGCCCTTCCTGTTCCTCCTCTATGTAGCTATTGGCCACCCCCCCCCTTTTTTTATACCAATCAGGTTCCTAAGGCAGGCAAGGTAACATATCATTACATAGTTAAAAAATGCAGCATAAACAAAAGCAACACATCTTTATACAGTTAAACAAATATTCCGCAGCATAAACAAATGTAGCATATCTTTACACAGTTAAACAAATTTTGTATTCTGCATTATTTACCCCTTTTGTCTAAATAAAATGGAGAAGTTTTTCCTTAATTTAGTGAAATTATGTACAACATGAGCAATTACCATGTAAGAATTACATTTACAATATCCAGTTCATTTGTATTTGGTAAATTCAGAAATATTACTTCATTATTCATCTTATCTTGGTGAGTCCAAAGTTTTGTATCTAATTTACCTTCTATTATAACTAAGGAAAACTATAACTACCTACTCTTGAATTTCATCAAAGACCCCAGGAGGTTATAATATTACTCGAGTAAACAGAAAGTACAGTGCAAGCCACTTCCCAAACTATAGAAATTAAAGAGACATGTGGCTGCCTGAACAATCACCCAAGGTTCCTCTACAATGTTGGGATGTCTATCTTCGGCCTACAGGCTTAGAATATCAGGCCTAGAATTTCTGGCAGACTTTTTATTCAGTAGTGATTTTTAAGTAATGTTCCACCTTGTGTTGGCAAAATTTGGCTATCTTTATCCTTTGTGTCCTGCTTGTACGTTTTCTACAGTATACTATCAGCCGTTGTGGTAAGAACAGTTTTCTTTCCCAAACAGCTAACTTTGCCAGAATGAAAGCAAACTCCGTATGGAGGATCTTTGATGCCCATCATCTTTTTATGAAGTAGATTGGTTCTGCTGAGAGCAAATATGTCTCACTGTTATGAAAATCTTTAGGTTATAAAATATCTTAAATGCCATGTGTTGTAGGTCTCTGAAGAATTTGAAGATCACCTGTCTATCAAAAATATTTCTGATTAAACTTGAAAATATACCTACTATGCCTACAAGTTTGATTATTACCAATGACTTAATTATACATTATATATTTTCTTAATTTTATATTAATATATAATTAATTATACATTATATATTTTCTTAATTACACATTGTATATATTTTCTTAATTATACATTATATAAGCACAGTGACCCCAAACAAGAATAGAAAGATACATACATTACAAAAAAAGTAACTTTAAATTTGTATCAATATAAAACATCCATTCCAAGGTAAAATATTTGAGGTTAATAGTTGTCTTTTTTTATCATATTACTACTAAATGATGACAAATATCTATAACTTATGGAATGACCAAAAACCACCCACCCTATCTCTTGGAAATGTTAGCTTTGTGTTCTCTAGACTGCTTCCTGTTGCCTGGAGCAATAGCATCCCCAGGGTACCCTGAGAAAAATTAGAAAATGGTCAAGTCCTAAAAAAACTAGCTATAACAATTGTTGTCCAGTCTCTGATGGGACAGTATATACATCATCTGTCTTTTAGTTTTTCATGGTTTATTTCTTTGAATTTGTAATCAAGATTTTCAAAGGGTCTTCCCCAGTCAAACCTTACTTCTATTAACCTTGAAGGATTTCACAGACTTACATTTCCTATGGGGGGAAAAAGCATAATGTCTCCCCCAGTGCAATACATTTTGTAAATTCCGTTTTAAAGTTAAGACATCCCCAAAGTATCTAGTCTGGTTTAATTCAGCAGTCTCATTTACAATCCAGTGTCTCTCGGCAGCTGCCATTCTATAAAAACACCATATAGGATCCAAAATTCCTGAGCATTTTCCATCTCTACATGACTTTTTTATTTATGTTATTTTGCTCTGTCTTTAAAGACTGTTATTTTTAAACTTTTAATTTTTCCTAAGATTGTTATACACAGTGAGTGGGTGCACCCCTCGTGGTCTTCCTTACTCATCTTCTCCCTCCTTCTGCTCCTCATTGGGACCTTGGGAGCTCAGTCCAGTGCTCCAGTGTGGGTCTCTGTCTCTATCTCCATCCATCACCAGATGAAGGTTCTATGGTGATATGCAAGATATTGGTCAGTATTGCTATAGGATAGGGTCATTTCAGGTTCCCTATCCTCAGCTGCCCAAGGAACTAACTGGGGACATCGCCTTGGGCTGATCTATTGGGAGCTCACCAAGGCTAGCTGCACTGTGACTGAAAAAGCATGGGATAAACCCGGACTCTCTGAACATGGCGAACAATGAGGGCTGATGAGAAGCCAAGGACAATGGCACGGGGTTTTGATCCTACTTCATGTTCTGGCTTTGTGGGAGCCTAGCCAGTTTGGATGTTCACCTTCCTAGACATGGACGGAGGGGGGAGGGACCTTGGACTTTCCACAGGGCAGGGAACCCTAACTGCTCTTTGGACTGGAGAGGGAGGGGGAGAGGAGTGGGGGGAGGGGGAGAAGGGTGGGAGGACGGGGAGGGAAATGGGAGGCTGGGAGGAGGCGGAAACTTTTTTTCTTTTTTCTTCCTTTTCTCAATAAAAAAAAAGATTGTTATACACATTTTCTTTCTTAAATGCTTATGTACATTTTTTTAACACACTGTTACGGATTTAAAGTTTTTTATTTTTCCTTTTTTGTCTGGACCTGTTTTACTGTGTACCTGTAGAGTGTAGAGTTCTTTGACTTCATCAGCTAAACCTTAAACTAGCTGTGCAGCTTTGGGCTGGTGTCTGTCCCCAGCCCACTACAGTCTGGAAGGGCCAAGCTTTATGCCCTACTGGCCTGGCTGAGAGCTGAGTTTAACTGGGAGCTGCATTTAACTGCCCCAGATCTAGGAAGTTTGTGCTTGCTCTATTGCAGACATTTTCACTTAAAATGTTGCTTCTACTTAATGTGCTTTCTCAGGCTGTATGTAGAAATATATGCCCCATGTATAGTGACTAATGTAGTTAGCATTTCTCTTGTTCCTAATTAAAGACACAGAGACTTATTATGAATTATGAATGCTCTTCCTTAGTTTAGGCTTGTTTCCTTTGGCTTTTTTTAAACTTAAATTAACTCAATTATACTAATCTACATGCTGTCCTGAGGCTCATTTACCTCATTTCCATACCGATCATGCTTACCTGTGTCCTCTGTATCTGTCTGTGCCCCCAGTTGGCTGGGCTATGGCTGGATGTCTCCCCCTTTTTTTTTCTGCCCACCATCCCTGTCTATCCCTCCTTTGCCTAGCTACTGGCCATTCAGCTTTTTATTAGACCAATTAGCTACCTTAGGCAGACAAGGCTAAACAGCAACACATCTTTACATAGTTACACAAATGCAGCATAAACAAATGCAACACACCTTTACATAGTTAAACAAATATTCCACAACACAGACAAATATAATACACCTTTAGATAACTAAATAAATATTCTCTTCAGCAACAAAAGAAGATTTCAGTACATTAGTGATTCTTGGGAAAGCAGAAGCAAATAGAAGAAAGTATTAAAATAATTGCAAATAATTTATTATAAATTTGAAGTAGTAAATAGTAAATGTTGCTTTGCCAAAAATTTGCAAAAATGTTCAAAATTATTTCAAGAATATTCTAGAAACACAGAAAGACAAGTTATAATTCTAGACAATTTTTTCAATGGATTGGTACATAGTTGAAAGTTTCTATAAGCATTTTAACCTCATCAATAACAGCAGTGTCATTCCATAACTATTACTTTATTAAATACAAAAGAAATAAAATTTTAAAGGTATTTTTATTAAAATAGAAATTATAAACATTATAAATTAAATCATTGAAATCAATTTTTCATTCCATAAAAATAAGAATAAAAGTAAATTAATCAGTATACAGAAAAATGAAAAGGAAGTCACACAAAATTAAAAGGAGAAAAACGTAAATATATAATAAATATAATCATGATGATCATATAATAAGTGAAAAATTTATTTTGGTAAATTTTTACTATTATCATATAATAACTAAGCATTTATCATTAATCATGTAGTTTTTTCACAGTTGCCCCTGCAGTTCACTTATTACTGTATCAGAGCAGTGAGAAATCAAAATGACAGTTAACAAACACCCCTTTGTAGAGTCCACACTCTATGCAGGTGTGCCTAAAACCATGACGACGTGGTTTTAGAAGGGAAGTTGTAACTTGGTCATTATTCTCTGAGTTCAAAGTTCTTTCCTCACTCTACAAACTTAGTCCAGTAACAAAGCTTGCTGTGTGATTGTTTGAATGTTAGAAATGCTAGATGGTTTGGAAAGTTAAACAAGGTGTTGGGATGTCAATTGATTTTCAGAGTTCTTGGGGACTGATGATAATGCCTTATTCTTTGGCTCTGGCTCCTGTCACATTTCTTGGCTCTCTGCCTCCTTTGTTTTTGAAAGCAGGCAATGGCCAGCCCAGCACATCTCGCCCAGCCTTGTTTCTACCATGCTTGGCTTCCCTGAACTTTATACAAGCATCTCCGAGTATACTACGTTTGTCTATAGCTCAGTATGATTTATCTCATTAAGGCTAATTAAGAAACAAACTAATCCTTCCTGTAACTTTCATTTTTTAATGTATTCTACTGTATATTCACAGGTTCTAGAGAATAGGATATGAATACCTGTGATATGTCTACCATGACAGTAATCCATATGACTCTTTTACATCTTGCCTCTTTGAAAATGAAATATGTACTTTACTATGATTTGAAAAACAATAGAGAAATGAAAATATAAAAAGTAAGAAGTGCGAAAGTACTGTGGAGGTACATTCTTCATTTGCATAAAGTAAATGATTCTTGAGCCTGTTCACCTTCAGTATTTTTTGTAGTGACATATTTTTGCTGACAAAATCACTGGCGGTGTATAGTCATACAATCAAACACACAAATATGTCAAAGAGTGTTTCATCTCAGTGATGCAGGATCTAAATTAGGCTACAACTGGCTTCAGACCTTTCTCTGCTACCTCTCTTCAGTCTGCTTTGACTTGCTCTGTATGTGTGCTGTCATGATTATGCATGCTATTCAGGCTCTGCCTTGTAAGCATTGACTATTGTAGCTGAAGTCTTATATCCAGATCTAGAATAGTGATACAGATACAAAAAATATGGTGGTTGATTTTGTTTCTTGTGTTTTCTATTGTGCGTGAAAAAGATGTAGAAAATATTTTGGGCAGTCATAAAATATATGAACTATATAAAAGGAAGCATATATAAATATAAAATATAAAAATAAATGTATTTCGTAAAATATATTAATTTAATCATTTTTTAAATTAATGAGTCACCATGAAGTTATCACAATAGCACTGTTATTATAAGAGCTTTTGGAAGCCAGATCCTTATTCCTTACAACTGAAAATAACAAAATTAGTTATTTTATAAACTAATTTAAAAAATCTTTAAAAAGTAGTTATCAGGGTATTAAATGTTTTTTTAGCAAAGAAAGAAGAAAGGCTTATAAAAATCTAACAGAAAAGACTAAAAGCAAATTTATCAAAGTTATGAACACAGATAAAATACTAATTATTATTAAATCACATCCAGCTGAATTGAAAAGACTTAATTTATCACAGCCACTGAGGCTCATTTATAAATGCAAGAATGGATCAATACTAAGGGATCTATTAATCACGCCTTATTCACAGACCTAAATGAAATAGACTAACTACTCTATGTAAAATTTGACCGAATAGAATGATCATTGCCTTCATACAATGTATGTGACTCACACTTCAGCCTTACACTCTGTCTTTAGATAACCAACACACTTAGGATAATTGATAATTACAACGATTTTCAAATGAAGACTGCTTTCTGTTTTTCTTTAAAAATTTTTTCAATAGAATCATCAGAAAAATCATCCAGCGATGGACGGAGATAGAGACAGAGACCCATATTGGAGCACTGGACTGAGCTCCCAAGGTCCAGATGAAGAGCAGAAGGAAGGAGAACATGAGCAAGGAAGTTAGGACCACGAGGGGTGCATCCACCCACTGAGATGGTGGGACTGATCTAATGGGAGCTCACCAAGGCCAGTTGGACTGGGACTGAATGAGCATGTGATCAAACCAAACTCTGAATGTAGAAAAACTTACATACATGTGGCATACACAACAATAAAGATGGCTTTAGAATCTTATATACAGCTAGACCTTTAATTGCCTTTGGTAATTGTTTAATTTTTTTTTAACAGAGGGCAACTTTAGTAAGTTCCCTTTGGATTGATTGAAATGGGGTGGTATTAATGCCAAACTTTTATTTGGGAATATTACATATTTTAGATATGATGAATGCAAGTCAAGCATTACAGTTATTTAGACTTTCTTATTTTTCATATATTTTGCATAACAATTAAGTATAAGTTAGATAAAAATAGTAGATATGTACTAGTACTACATGTTCTGAAATTTAAAAAATATTTAACTTCTTTTTAAAAAACATAAACATTATCTTTTATGTCACAAAATAGTGTGTGACATCTTATATAAAGAGAATGAATTAAAAGAAGTAATATCATCAGTACAAAAATATGCCATATTGATTTAATTATTGTTGATTCACAGATTGCCTGGAAAAATTCTAGCTCAAACAAGGATTATTTGATGGAGATGTTGGTCACATATTTTCACCAGATGAATCTGTGTTAGTACAGTACCTGTCCTAGACATTTGTTATGTGAATGAACAACTGACGATGTAAAGGGATTGGAGGTCCCTTTTTCCACACCGAGATTATTGAAGTAGGAAGAATAAAATCACTTGTTGCTCCTGTCTTGAATTTAGATGGTTTTAGTGACCCAGTTAACAATTCATACCATCCTTTTCTATAATTTCTTTCACAATAACCTTTAAATTCTCTATCCATTATGATAAAGAGAATATTCACTTTGATAAGAGTCATTGAACAATTTTGATGATGTTAGAGCTTCTTAGCTGTTGTGAGACCTTGGGAAAGAACCCAAGAGCAATGCAGAAGATGGAAGCCTGGCTTGTGGAGTTTTAGAAGGAAGTCGAGTGTCCCCTAATGACTCTATCAGAGATGTCCAATATTTGAACCAAAAAAAAAAAAAAATCTGTGTTTCTAGCCAACTGGAGCTGAAGAACTGATTGTAATTAATAATAGATCAGAACTAATAAAATAAACTTTTTCTTTGTGGGACAATCAATACTGATCAGATAGAGCTGAAGAATCAAGGAGACCGGCATCTTTGGAGTGAAATCTTCTGGGAAGTATTTCTCAGGGTCATCACAGAGAATCTGTACTAGTTATTTCTGTTTTAAAAAGGAAGTAAATAAATTTATTTATTTTTCAGGAACCCACAGTTAAGTGACTTTGGGATTTTACAGATTTGGGTATTTTAGAGACTTTCAGTATTTTAGTCAGAATTCAGATGTTTTAGGTAAACTGAATTTAGAAAAATACTTTGGATGTTTAAAGAAATTGAACTTTTAATGTGTTTAAATTTTTAAATACTGATGCCTGTGTCTGGGGTAGAATGTGGCATTTTTACAAGTCTAACAAGCTCCAGGTGAGATATAGCTTCTTGCCTTTCAGGGTATGAATAGAAAAAAATCTCTAGAACTATATTTTTAGGGAGAAAAAAGATGGAAGAAATGGTTTTATAATTTAAAATTTCTCCAAAGAACGTTTTTAGCAATCTGTAGAAAACAGAAAGCTGGGGGACATTTGCATTGGGTGATTGAACTGTTTTCATAGCTAGTTGAATTTGATTCTAGTTTTGAGCATTGGCCACCCTCATGGAAATGACTGACCACACTGTAGAATAGGAAGCCACAGTCTTTTTCAATCTTGGTTACCTGAAAATTGAATCTTGAATTGTGATGAATTCTTAATCTTGCTTCTGCACAGGTTGGCCTCAGGTGCCAGGTACATCCCTGGAAGCAGTTGCTCCACTTCTAATGTCGCTGTGAATTCTCAGCAGCCTTTTCATTTCTTCCCTCTTGGCTTTGAAGTTTCTTTGATCTCTCAGCTCCCTGAAGTGAGTGGGCAAGTCTGTCATGAAAATATCACCTTCCTCCTCTCACTGTAAATAAATAAAAACAAACAAACAAACAATCAAAAAACTGACTAAATTAAGAGCACAATTATTTTTTTCCAGTTTTTCTGACTTTCTTTGCTGAATATTTGATTACAAACTTGTGGAGCAGCTAAAGTTTAACTTCAATATATCCTTGCCTTTTATGCGTCTTTAGGCATTTATAAGAGTATATTTTCCTGTACTTGTTAAAATCGTTTGGTTTGTTTATATTTACACGAAGATTAGCAATCTAAGTAATGCTTCTCCTGGGAAGAATTTGCAGCGGATTAGGCTGCTTCTACTACTGGATGTTAAGGAACCTGCAATCTTAATACACAAAGACACTGCTTATAGTAACTGGAAAATATGACACAACAACAAAGTTCATAAGACTTAGGCATGTATTCAATTTTGTCATATTTTTCATAATCTGATACTTAATATATTTGACAAAATTCCTGATAATTTGTTTGGGCAAATTTTTAAGTCATTTGTTTTGTGAGAACTGCAGATGTGCACCTGCGTCCTTCCTTAGAGAAGGACTTCCATGGGTGCAATGGGGTTCTGCGTCCTTCCTCAGGGAAGGACTTCCATGAGTGCATACGGGGTTGCATTAAACAGCAATGTTTGATCTTATAAGAGTTTCAGAATACTATCATAAGACACAATGTAGGAATCAGTAGAATTTAATCCAAAGGAGATACATTTATTTTTCTTGCACATTTCCCTACGAATTTCCTGGTTAATGTGTGTTTTAATCATGGTTGTTTTCTATAACTGCAAAAATTTAAAGCTATAAAGATGATTATGTCTAAACCCACCAAGTTAGTGGAGGGGATACTACTCAAATCACACAGGAAAACAGAACAGATAAGAATTCATAGTTATCATAAGAATATCATAAGAATTAGTTATCATAAAAATATCTTAGTTATCAAGCAAGTGAGGGGTTCCCTCGTTTTCCTCATTCTCATGCTATGAATTGATCCAATGGTCTTAGGCATGGTGGGTGAGCTCTATAACACTGGTCTAAATGCCCAGGTTTACTTTTTGGATATATCAAAGACAACATAAACATTTAACACCCAACTATGGAGTAGCAATATATACTTCCTTGAGATGTATGCATGCCAAAACATCTTGACTCATTAGTTTAAATATCTTCTTGTTATATTTAACGTTTTTCTATTAAAGTGTCTCAATGTCTCAGTTGTTCATGTTTCAGTACAATATTTGTTTCTGTATCTTTCAAGAAACAGTGTAAGTATCATTTTAAATTTTTTATTTCTTCTTTAAATTTTAACCTTTCTATATATTTTGCAAACTTTGAGCTGCCAGTTTTTGTATGGCTTGGCACCTTGACCTTATTGGGTCAGTGAGGGAATGAAGAAAAGTAACAACAACAGCAGCAGCAACAGCAGCAACAACATAGGGACAGACAGAAAATTTGGAATTGAGTAGACTAGACTCTCTGATGGAAAAGTTGCAGAATCTTGGAAGCTCAGTATAGATTTTATATATTATTAAGTAGGAAGGCAGGGATATTACACACAGTTGATGAGCAGCCATGTTTAGTTACTCTCAGTAGCGTCATTTTCTGTGAGGGAGCAGTCTTCAGGCCATCAACATCCCGTGGGAAAAGATAAAGTGGCATTTCTACATATACTATCAGTATCCACACACAGACCAAGAGGGAAGGCTGCCATTTCTCTGCGCCTAGCCCAAGGGTCTGCAATTTCCCATGGGAGTGAGACATTCAGATCCTTGATTGACTGTGCCCATATCAAAAATATACATTTATGTAGAATATCACGTGCTCTGTATGACTTTTTATTCTTTAGAACTTAATAAAAGAAAGTACCTATAAGTGCATGAAAGCAAAGAGAAAAGCTCGACTAAACTTTTGATATTTTAGCGGGAAATGACAAGAATATTTCTCAGTCTATATTTTCTGAGATTACTGAGATTTACTCTCATGTTTTTTTTTTTTCTTCTGAAGAGTGTGTTTGGAGTCTCTGGCAAGGCACAGTGCATAGTGATACTATAATTAGTGATAGAAAATTCATTAAATTGCCCAGGAAGTCATTTTTCAAATTTTAAACATTTCTCATTAATCTATTTTTATGTCAGATTTAAAATTTTACAAATGAGCAATTTAGGGCTTATAGTGGCATAGAAGCACATAAACACACTTTATGTTAAAATAAATCAGTTATATTATCTACATATCTTCTCATTTGCAGGATTCATTTAAACTATAGTATCTTTCATGTTGTTCGGTTCTTAGAAAGCTGCCCTTTCTCAAGTGTTTCTTTGCTCAAATGATAGAGGAAATAACATACACACACACACACACACACACACACACACACACACACACCCCATACATGTCATGATATATCATGGATTTCTTAGATTTCAAAAAGTTTAATTTTAAGGGACAGAAACTGAAAGATCTAATAGAGTTTTGAGACCAAAAAATATCACTTTCAGTAAGGGATTTATTTAAGTTTCTGGAACGAGGAAGTAAGTAGAAGTTCACTGAAGGGAGAGTGTACAGGAACTGTTATTTTTTGGAGGGGGGAGGAAAAACATGTAAATAATCTTGAGGCAGATGTTCTTGGTTAGTTTAATATGTCCCAAACAGTCAGTGTTTTTAGACTGAAGTAGTAGAAAGGTGTGACGATCACAGATTAAATATTGCAATAGCAGATATCAGAAGCTGTGACAAAGACCATTATTTATTCATTTATTTATTTTGCTTAGACTCTAAACAGAAGTACTGGGTGGTTGAATAGGATTTTGAAAATGAGGAAGAAGTTGCAATGGGACAACTAAAGCCTTATTTAGGAGGCAAAGTTACGAGGGCGTTGTGATGAATTAATAACAAAGGGAGGGGAAATTAGCACTAAAAACTAAAAATCCAGTTTGGATCTTCTTAATAAGAAAAACTAAGTAATGGACAGATAATCGGATAAGAACAGACTATAGACAGTTTTCATTATTAACTGTAACTTACCTTGCGTGATTATATGGTGTCAAATGAAGACATGGGGAATTTGGTGTTGACATAGAAAACATAACGCTGCATTTAGAGATTGGCAGTCCTTGGTATAAAGATGATATTTACTATTTTACGGACCAACTAGATAAATCACCACTTGAGAGAAGATGTAGATAGACATGTCATAATTCAGTCTAGACTCTCAGGTAGAGAAGTTAAATATATGGAAATCAGAAATATATTGAATGGTCACTTGAGGTGACAATGAAACAGTATCCAAAAATTGTTAGAAACTCAAAAGTTGTAATAATATAGAAACCAGGAAAAATGTAAATTTTTTGAATGTGTTTGAATGGTCTAATACAAGGAAGTTGGTGAGCCATAAGGCACAACCTTGCATCTCCAGAGAATCTGATACCTTCTGCTGATGTGGGAGTGTCATATATCAATCTGTTGATTTCATTGGTTAAGCAATAAAGAAACTGCTTGGCTGGCCCTCATAGGTTAAAACATAGGTGGGAGGAGTAAACAGAACAGAACGCTGGGAGGAAGAGGAAGTGAGCTCAGAGATGCCAGGCTCCTCTCTCCTGTGCAGACGCGATTCAGCTCCGACCCAGGATGGACGTAGGCTAGAATCTTCCTGGTAAGCACACCTTGGGTTGCTACATATAGATGATTAGAAATGGGCTAAATTAATATGTGAGAATTAGCCTAGAAGAGGCTAGATAGAAATGGGCCAAGCAGTGTTTAAAAGAATACAGTTTCCATGCTCGTGCTCTCTCTCCTTCTGCTCCTGATTTGGACCTTGAGATTTCAGTCCTGTGCTCCAATTTGGGTCTCTGTCTCTGTCTCCTTTCATCGCTTGCTGAAGGTTAATATTCAGGAGGATGCCTATATGTTTTTCTTTGGGTTCTCCTTATTTAGCTTCTCTAGGATCACTAATTATAAGCTCAATGTCCTTGGTTTATGGCTAGAAACCAAATATGAGTGAGTACATCCCATGTTCCTCTTTTTGGGTCTGGCTTACCTCACTTAGCATGGAACTCAGGACCGCGAGGGGTGCACCCACACACTGAAACAATGGGGATGTTCTATTGGGAACTCACTGGGTCTGGAAAAGCCTGGGATAAAACCGGACTCTCTGAACATAGCGGACAATGAGGACTACTGAGAACTCAAGAACAATGGCAATGGGTTTCTGATCCTACTGCACGCACTGGCTTTGTGGGAGCCTAGGCAGGTTGGATGCTCAACTTACTAGACCTGGATGGAGGTGGGGGTTCCCTGGACTTCCCACAGGACAGGGAACCCTGATTGCTTTTCGGGCTGGGGGGAGACTTAATTGGGGGAGGGGGAGGGAAATGGGAGGCGGTGGCGGGGAAGAGACAGAAATCTTTAATAAATAAATAAATTAAAAAAAAAGAATACAGTTTCGCCGGGCGGTGGTGGCGCACGCCTTTCATCCCAGCACTCGGGAGGCAGAGGCAGGCGGATCTCTGTAAATTCGAGGCCAGCCTGGTCTACAAAGGGAGTTCCAGGACAGGCTCCAAAGCTAAAGAGAAACCCTGTCTCAAAAAACAAAAAAACAAAAACAACAACAACAAAAAGAATACAGTTTCCGTGTAATTATTTCGGGGCATAGAGCTAGCCATGTGGGGGGCCGGGGTGCTGGGGACGCAGCCCCGCCACTCCTAATTCCTACATTCAGCCGAGTTTGTTGCATTGGAAGATGTAGTGAGCCTTATATGTGCCAGCATGGATGAGTAAATCCTGAGGAAACAAGCTTGGTAAACTGTAGGTGCTACTGGCAATTACAGATGTGATTGGTGGGAAGTTGGGGAGTATTCACTATGAAGGGTCAGTAGAATATGAGCTGCAAGGAAGCCCCCTAGAAGCAGATATGAAAAAGATTTAAAAATCAGTGTGCACCATAGGTTCTGTATGAGGTAGTTTTCCTTATGTTTGGATGAACTAATGAGTTACACAAACAGAAATATCCTGTTTTTTAAAAAATTAAATTTGTTGAAAATATCAATCATCATCCAATAAAAGATTAAAAGCTAGATTTTAAGGCATTGAAGAGTAATATGTATCACTTTCATATCTATATCCTCTATCTGTCTATCTATCTATCTATGTATCTATCTATCATCTATCTATCATCTATATCTGTCATCTATCTATCTATCATCTATCATGTATCTATGATTTTTTGAGACAAGGTTTCTCTGTGTCACAGTCATAGCTGTCCTGGAACTAGCTCTTGTGATCAGACTGGCCTCAAACTCACAGAGATCCACCTGCTATGCTGGGAATACCGCATAATATAATACAGTAAGACCAAGCACAACTCCTCACTTTAGTCTGACGAGGCAACCCAACAGGAGGAAAAGGGTCCCCAAAGCTGGCTAAAGAGTTCCTTTTTTCTAAGCAGCTTTCTCTCCTGTCTGAGTCCCAAGGGTAAGAGAGAGTCTGCCTTCCTGATCTCACCACAGTCTTCTGTCAACCCACCCTTGACTTCACTGTTCTAGCTGATGTTTAAAAATTTTGAATTTTTAGTTTGGCTTTTTAAAACTATGAGCCAAATATACTTTCTATTCTTTCCAGGAATAGTACAATCAAATTATAAAATATTTGATATATGAAATATAAAATAAAACAACCCAGTTGTTAGGTACAGGGATACAATGTGTAACTATAGCACTCTAGAGGTTGAGGTTGCAGGAACATGAGTTTGAGACCAGCCTGGGCCCTAGAAGCAGACCCTGTCTCAAAAAATTATATCAGTAACAACAGAGATTATGACTAAATATGACATTTTCATCATGGAGATATATGTGTATTAAAAAGGGAAAATTATTAGCTTGTTGCTTAACTACTTTTCTCTTCATGTGTTTGATTGTGTTGTTTCTATAATGTAAGTATGTGTACATTTTACACACTAGCAAGATACTTTAATTTGTATATAGATATGCATGTGACTATTACACATGAAAACTCTCATACATACTGTATGAATGATACATGTCATATGCATCTTAGAATCTTCAAAATGCTTAAATACTAAGGCTACTTTTCGAAAGAGCAATTTTATCATAAAATATAAATATAAATAATAGATTGTCTTATTCTGTATGAACATTCTGATTAGGAGTATATTATTTAAAAAATATTAATTATATTTAAATAATTAACTAAATACTTAGAAAAAACAGATTTTTTAGCTTTATAATTTTGATGTTTATTGCTTTTTACAACATGAAATCTGCAAAATATTATGAGTGATTATATGTTGCAAATAGAAGGTTATTTTTTGGGACATATAGAGGGAATAAAAATGCCACTTCATTAGAAGAAGCAAATTCCCAGTAATACCAATTTAGTAGTTAGTTCCTGTGTTCTTTGTTTTTTTTTTTTTTTTTTTTTTTGTGGTCTATTTCAGCATTTCTCTAATGACACAGTTCACAACTAAGAGCTCAAATTTGTGATATATTTTAATTATGCCGTGTGTTTTGGTATGAGAGGAGCTATTGTTGATATCATAAATCTCTAACTTTTATCACAATTTTTCCAATTGGAAGAGGTTACACGACAAGAAGAAAGCAGGAAAATATAGACAGTGGTAGTAAAATTTTACCCATGAAATCATTGTTGCATTGAAGCATAATTCTAGCTGGCTTAGGAATAGGATGTCTGCCATTTTTCCTGGGATAACGTGAAGCAAAATTATTCTTTAAATTATTAATAAGGTTAAAAATATCCACCACAAATCTATCAAATTTAAAATTATCTGTTCAGTCAATCAACAAACTACCCTGTCATAAGTTCTTGTAGAAAATCTTAATAAATGCTAATCAGCACAAAATTAATTTTGGTGCCTTTTCCTTCAAGTAGGCATCCCTTCAAATTAATTCTTACATATTTTATTGGCCATATTTTATTGAAAGTATTATGCCTTAGCAGTTATTCAACTTTAGATTTTCTCCAACTTAACTATTTATGATAATGAACTAGCAACATGCTGCTGAGTTATTATATATGCACTAACCCATTCAGAAGATAGACGGTGATACACATAAGCAACTTGTTGTTTCGATAAGCACCTTTGCTTTCGATAGTCTCAGTATTATTCATTATTTTCTTTTTCTTATCTCAGTTCATTCTTTTTAAAATTATCTCTAGTTTACCAATTAATTTCACATGGCTATGGAACATGGCACCTAGTTTTATAAAGATTAAATATGATGAATATGTTCAGCATTGCTTTGGAGAGCTACACATTCAGTTCAATCGCATTTAAAATAAGATCATAGTTTATTTTGGGTGTGTGAAAATTGAAACTTACTTTTTAATTTTACTTGGACTACAAATTCTTAGAAAGTAAAAGCAAGAGCTTCTTGACAAGAATACAATACAAAAATACATTAGAAAGCTATGATGGTAAAGACATCATTGTAGTCTCAGTTATGACTCATATATATGAGTCATATATATATACATATATATGCATACATCTTATATATATAATATCAAATTGACTGAAGTATTGGTATTCATGGTCATGATTGCAACTCATTATTCTTATTAGTTACTGCAATACCATACCACTAACATAATTTTGAACAAAATGTGACAAAAGACAAATATATCTGTGTAAAAGTCTGTGGATAAAATTAACTTGATGTTCTCTAAATCAGAGGATTCATAAATAAGGGACAATTCTTAGAGGTTGAGAGGTGATAGAATTTTGGATTTCTAATAGTAGTCTATTTCTAAATGCAATTTTTAAATTTAGAATATTTATACATTTAAAATTATAATTAACAATATCAATAATAATGAAAAAAGAAAGGAAAAGAAACAGAAGTTGCTCTTGCCAACCCTAAAATGGCTCCCTTAATGTAGATATCTTCTTCCCTGCTCCTATATTCACCCTTCCTCCATCTCCACCCTCCCACTCCCCCAAGCTATCGCCAGTCTTTCTCTTCTCCCTTCCCACTCCCCTTCTCCCCTTCCCCCAACCTAGCCCCCCCCCCCCCATGCTCCCAACTTTTGCCCGGCAATCTTGTTTGTTTCCAGTTTCCAAGGAGGATCTATATATGTTTTTCTTTGGGTTCACCTTGTTATTTGGCTTCTCTAGGCTGGTGAACTATAGGCTTAATGTCCTTGGTTTATGGCCAGAGTCCGCTAATGAGTGAGTACATACCATATTCATCTTTTTGGGTCTGGGTTATTTCACTCAGGATAGTGTTTTCTATTTCTATTCATTTGTGTGCAAAATTCAAGATGTCATTGTTTTTTTACCACTGAGTAGTACTCTAATGTGTAGATATTCCATACTTTCTTTATCCATTTTTCCCATTGAGGGGCATCTAAGTTGTTTCCAGGTTCTGGCTATTACAAATAATGCTGCTATGAGCAGAGTTGAACAAATGCTTTTGTAGTATGATAGGGCATCTCTTGGGTTTATTCCTAAGAGTGGTATTGCTGGATCCTGAGGTAGGTTGATTCCCAATTTCTTGAGAAACCGCCACATTGATTTCCAAATTGGTTGCCCAAGTTTGCATTCCCACCAGGAATACGGGGATGTCCCCAGCTAGGTTCTTGGGCAGCAGAGGAGAGGGTGCCTGAACTGTTCTTGCCCCATTATCACAATGATGATTATCTCAAATATCACCATAGAATCTTCTGGCAACAGATGGAGATAGAGACAGAGACCCTCATCAGGGCAACGGACTGAGCTTCCAAGGTCCAGTTGAAGGACAGAAGGAGGGAGAACACAAGCAAGGAAGTCAGGACCGCGAGGGGTTGGTCCACCCACTGAGGCACCATGCCTATTCTAATGGGAGATCACCATATCCAGCTGGACCGGGCCTGAACGAGCATGTGATCAAACTTGACTCTGATTGTGGGTGACAATGAGGGCTTACTGAGAAGCCATTGATAAAGGCACTGGGACTTGTTTTTACGGCATGTTTTGGCTTTTTTGGACCCTAGTCTATATAGATGCACAGCTTCCTAGGCCTGGATGTAGGGGGGAGGCCTTGGACTTCCCACAGGGTAGGGTTCCCGGCCCTATCACATGCAGGGACGGGGAGGGAGGAGGGTGAGTTGAGGAGCAGGAGGTAATTGGGAGGAGGGAAAGAAGTGTAAATTTTTGAATGGAAAAATAAAAAAAAATAAAAAAGAAACAGAAGTTGCTTAGAGTTTTAATGTCTAATTTCTTGATTTCTTTATATATTTTGGAGATCAGTCCTTTGTCTGATTTGGGGTTAGTGAAGATCTTTACCCATTCAGTAGGCTGCCTTGTTGTCTTATTGACTCTGTCCTTTGCTTTACAGAAGCCTCTCAGTTTCAGGAGGTACCATTTATTTATTGTTGCTTTTATTGTCTGTGCTACTGGGATGATGTTTAGGAAGTGGTCTCCTGTGCCCATGCATTGAAGGCTACATCCCACTTTCTCTTATATCAGGTTCATTGTGGTCAGATTTATATTGAGGTCTTTAATCCATTTTGACTTGAGTTTTGTGCATGGTGATAGATGCTTTCTTTTTTCCATTGTATATTTTAAGCTTCTCTGTCAAAAATCATAGGTGTGTGGATTAATATCTGGGTCTTCAATTAGATTCCATTGGTCAATGTCTGTTTTCATGCAAATATCATGCTGTTTTGATTACTGTAGCTCTGTATAGAGCTTAATATTAGGGATGGTAATGCCTCTGGAATTTCCTTTATTGTATAAGATTGTTTTAGCTAACCTGGGTTATTTGTTTTTCCATATGAAGCTGATTATTGTTCTTTCAAGGTCTGTGAAGAGTTTTTTTGAGATTTTGATGGGGATTGCATTGAATCTATAGATTGCTTTTGGTAGGATTGCCAATTTTACTACATTGATCCTTCCTATCCAAGAGCATGGGAGATCTTTCCATTTTCTGGTGTCTTCAATTTCTTTCTTCAAAGTCTTAAAGTTCTTGTCAAATAGGACTTTTACTTCCTTGGTTAGTGTTACCCAAAATATTTTATGTTATTTGTGGATATTTTGAAAGATGATATTTCTCTGATTTCATTTTTACCTTCTTTATCTTTTGTGTAGAGGAGGGCTACTGATTTTTCTCCCAAGGTCCAGTTGAAGAGTGGAAGGAGTAAAAATATGAACAAGGAGGACAAGACCATGAGGGTTTCACCTACTGAGACAGTTTGCTGAAGCTAATGGGAGCTCACCAACTCCAACTGGGAATGAAAAAGCATGGTATCAAACTAGTCCTTCTAAATGTGGTTGACAGTTGGGGCAGACTTAGGGGTCACTGACAGTGGCACTGGGATTTGTCTCTACTGCATGTACTGGCTTTTTGGGGACCTATTCTCTTTGGATGTGTATCTTGTTCAACCTAGATGTACTAGGGAGGGCCTTGGATTTGCCATAGGGGAGGGTGCCTAGTCCTCTTTTAGGATTGGGGGGGAGAGTGTATGGAGGGAGTGGGAATTTGGATTGATATTTTTTTAAAGTGATAAAATAATAAGAAAAAATAAAATAAAAAGAAATAGAAGTTGCATTATGCATTTCATAGTTGCTTCCAAATAGTTATTATTTTCATTGTTGATGGGTCAATGTATGAGAAATAGATAAATTACATCCTTATTAATTCAAACATTTGTTGATGTCATGTTTATGAGACTAAATGGAATATCATAAAAGTAATAGTTTAAATAAATTCTGATGGATACCAAGAAGGCATCTAGGGGTACCCAAGTGTCAAGAATCATGGAGTAGGTGTCAATTGGCTCTGATTTTGTAGAATGGGTCAGGCACTAAAATGAGGGTATCAGTGGAGTTTTGCCTATTGAAGTAGGAAAAGTAGGTTAAGAAGGAAAGTTAAACTATCAGAGAATTCTGAACTTTAATTCCTTAGAAAGAAATAGTTAGAGGAAACAGGAAAAATCATCTTGCTTAGAAAATATTGAATTTAATTCTAAGTAATATGAAATCCCAAACTGTCAATACCAAATTTCTGTGAGAATATTTGTGTGAAAAATTAACATTTGTTTTAATTTTGAATATTTAATTGAAGGAAATATAAACAAACAATTGAAGCAATTCTGCTGGATGTTGAAAGCAATGAGTCTCTTATTCACTTAATATATGATATCAAGGCCCATTTTGGGCAATAACATATTAAGTTATACAATAGAGGTTTCTGGGTTTTTAAAGCAAGAATCTTCCCTCTACTACTTGAATCAATAGCAGTGAAGTGACAGGAAGCAAGGAATGGGGCTATGAATAACTTCATATTCTAGAGGGACTTTGAAAAATGCAACTGACAGAATTTTGTAACTAACTAAATTGTTGGACACGATAGAAGATACTTTTGGATTCTAGCTTGAATGACAGGAAAAAGAGAAAGTTCTTAACCATCCCAGATGATGAACCGGTTTGTAAGAGCAAGGACGATATTTAATTTATATCTGAACACAAATCACCAGTGTTCACGAGGAGCAGCAATCCATTGAGACGTTTTGTTCTACACTCCCTTCTTACAGTTGCGATGATATGTCAGAGTGATGACAGGGTTGGAGATTTTAGAGGTTACTTTAACCAATTGTTTTAATTTAATGATTTGGGCAATCAGATATTTCATTTTTACTCAGTTATTCTATTATATCAAAACATCGAGAACTTTTTGTTGTACACAGAGATAGTGTTTGTTGTTTTGTGATGTCACTGCCCACAGCTGCATAGAGGAGCACAGTGGCTAGTGTTAGAAAACTTACTACAGTGTGTTTTCTGGAGTACAATGTAAACCTACTGCATGAACCATGAAGCACAGAGCTGTGTTGATCCAGATCAATGAACTTTAGGATTTATCCTATTCTCATAGGGTTTGCTAAATCTGGACATATGGGGTCATGGCATGCTTGGTAATATATATGTATATATACATATATGTGTGTAATAATATATATGTGTGTGCATATATATGGTGTATATGTGCATATGTATATATGTACCCTGTGGATGTGCTTTTCATATTAATATACAATTCACCTGAATTTTTATGTGACTGTGAAAATCTTAGCAAATTTAATTAATTCTGAATCATAGTTGAGAAATTTTACTTTCTAATCTTTACTCGACTAATCCAGTCTGTGTAATTAGTATTTTATTTTTATAGAATCTTATTAACATAGAAAGTATCTTAGCTTTGTCTAATAGAAAATTTAAAAGTAACACAGTGTTTCCATGATGACTCTGGTTCATTTCCAGAGCATATAGTCTGCTGATCAGATATCTCCTGCTGATGCCTCAGGCTTCTAAAATAATGAGTTAGGTTATCAATGCAGACACCAAGTATGAATCAGGGAATCACACCATCCCCCAAATTCTGGCCATAGTTCATTCTCTTTATGGACAGGGCTAGTTAACGCCTTCCATAGAAGCTTTTGACATAATAATGTGAAGAATACAGACAGAGTCCAGGGGATGAAAGACAGACTACATGAAACATTAGTACAACTGATACTACAGGCTCTCAGTTGTGTCACCTCAAAATCTGGTCACAAAGAAATACAATGTAGAAGTCGCTGGGGGCTTAGTGAACAGGAAGAGGAGGAGGTGTACAGAGAGGAGGAATTTAGAGAAGAAAATAGTTCTAATAGTATAGTATAGAAAAGGCCAACTGTAGTCTTCAACTAGAAGAGTTTTTATTCAGACCCTGCTAAAGACAAATAAATAGCAACATTAAAAATATAGAAGGTGAAATAGTATTGATTTTGTCATAATATATCATACATAAGAAATTAAATTATAGCACTATATTCTATACTGATATACGCAAATGAAGCTTAACATTTTAAACGTTTAAAATAAAACATTTAGTAGAAAATACCTCCAATACGAACTGAAGAATAGTTTCTTATATACTATATTATGAATATGGTTTTCCCTTCCCCAACTCTTCCCTGATCTCCTTGACTTCCCACCCACACAAATCCACACCCTTTATTTTTCTCTGTTATTAGAACACAAGTAGGCATCTAAGAATAATAATAACATAATATAAGATAAAATAAAAATGAAACAAGATAGGATAAAGCAAAGTAACTGCCAGGAGAGAAAAAAAACAAAGAAAAAATACGATAAACATATAAACACAGAAATACACACATTTCCACACACAGAAATCCCACAAAAACATAACAGTGGAACTCATAACAAAAACCTGTAAAGGGAAACATGAAAAAAAAAAGAGAGAAGATAAAAGTAAAAATAAGGTGAGCATCCAAACTGCCTAGCCTCCCACAAAGCCAGTACGTGCAGTAGGATCAAAAACCCATTGTCATTGTTCTTGAGATCTCAGTAGTCCTCATTGTTCGCTATGTTCAGCGAGTCTGGTTTTATCCCAGGCTTTTTCAGACCCAGGCCAGCTGGCCTTGGTGAGTTCCCAATAGAACATCCCCATTGTCTCAGTGTGTGGGTGCACCCCGTCCTGAGTTCCTTGCTTGTGCTCTCTCTCCTTCTGCTCCTGATTTCACCTTACTAGACCTGGAGGGAGGTGGTTGGTCCTTGGACTTCCCACAGGGCAGGGAACCCTGATTGCTCTTTGGGCTGACGAGGGAGGGGGACTTGATTGGGGTAGGGGTGGAGGGAAATGGGAGGCGGTGGAGGGGAAGAGACAGAAATCTTTAATAAATAAATAAAGTAAAAATAATTCTGAGACAAGTAACCTCCAAAAATCCCTTTAGTTCGTCTTGTGTTAGTCATATGTTGCTGGGCATGGGGACTGTTCTGAATGGTGGTTTGTATACCCAGTGAGGCTTTGCTGGAGAAAATTAATTTTTCCTTTGTGCTAAGAGTAGTGTTTTATTCTTATTGTTCTAAAGACAAAAGCAGCAATTTACCTAGACTGGAACATTTTTTAGAAAGTTTTTGTAAAACTTTAAAAGTTCAAAGAACAATATGGATATTCAAAGTAAAAAATTAATACCTAGCTTTGATGAACCCAAAGAGATCATATTCTTGAAGAGTATATCCTATGTATTGCAATATGCCACACAGAATGGTCTCAGTGTCCTGCAGTTAGCAAGACCAACGGCTCTTGTGACATTGGTAAGTGTAAAGATGTGAAAGAAAAGCATTAGGAAACAATTCAACAGAATTTATAACTTATTCTAAAAAATATATAGTAAACTTAGCAGTAAATATATAAAATCACATTATGCACAGAGATGGTTTACCAAGCTTATGACTTATTAAAGAGTAACCTTACCTAACTGTATGCCTCCCCCCCCAGCCATAGCTCGGCTCAGAAATTAAAGAATTGTTAAGGAAAGCAAGGAGAGCGCTCCTACCATACACTCAGATGACATCTGATGGACCAAAGCAAGGAGAGCGCTCCTACCATACACTCAGATGACATCTGATGGACCAAAGCAAGGAGAGCGCTCCTACCATACACTCAGATGACATCTGATGGACCAAAGCGAGGAGAGCGCCCCTACCATACACTCAGATGACATCTGATGGACAAAGCAAGGAGAGCGCTCCTACCATACACTCAGATGACATCTGATGGACCATGTCAGCTTTGAGTCTGTTTGAGGCAAGGTTTGGTATCACAGCTGGCTGACAACTTCTTTGTCTTTGCCTTTGTTTCAGCAGATAATTGTTTCAAGAATTGACACCTGAGTCATTCATTTATTACACATGAATGCCTGCCTGAGAGTCTGCACCTGGGACGTTCAACTAACTATGAAATAGTATCAACACAATGAGGACAAATTCGCACACTAAACATGTGAAAAACAATTAGCAATTATTTAAGATATACCTTTAAGAAAAGGAAAAAATGTTGAAAAGTATATCCATAATGAAATAATGTGTAGTAAAGTCAGAATCACATCCCAGATAATCTCCAAACCACCATGACTAATAAGAAGCTGAAGCAAGTCTTCTTAAACACAAAGGCAACACATGAAGGTCAAAACATTGAGTTACAGCATTAAAATTAGCAAATAGACTTAAAAAAAAACCCAATAACCACATTCTGAGTACTCAGTGCTTGCCTAGTACTCATAGAGTCATTTATCTACTACACCCAAGCAAGGTATGAATAAATACCTAGGTATAATATTATAAAACACACCAACAGGAATCTGGAAAGCTGAAGATTCTGTAAAAGTGTTTAAAGACATAAAGTGAAACTGAGAGATTACTTCAGAGATGACAAGATCCAAGGTTAAGTTAAATCAAGAAATCAAGACAATTTTAACTTATCTTAAATAGAGACTAAATGCACATGTAAAACAATTGCTACTGAGTTTTGTTAGAGTGAACATAAATAAAAATACATCCAAACAACAAAATACCATGTGACTATATAGACCTCTTGTTCTTTGTCAATCTGGTTTAGACATCAGAGACAGGACACCCAAAAGACTTGGGTACAAATAACTTCATAGAAAAATAATTTTAGATTTTATGTACTTTCAGTGAGTTTCTGAGTGTTTTAAAAAGACTCCAAAGTGCAAATATTTAGGCAAATAATATCTATCATTTATATCTAGTGATTGACAGGGTAATCTCAAGAAAACAAAAAGAGAAAGCCATAGAGGAATCCACTGATGGGTTAACTACATTAAAATTTAAACTTCTACAAATCTAAAGATATATGAGTTGACTTTTATTATTTCAGCATGATTTTATACTTTAAATGGACTTATGGATTTATACATTACATGATTTAAAAATTGTAAATATGACATAAATAGTATTTAGTATTTTATAAGCTTAAAATTACTTTCATAGTTTATTATGATAAATATAGTGTTAGTTCATGTAGTAGTAATTTTTATAGCATGTTTTTGCAAGGGTAAACCATATACATGAATTTTCATGCTAACAGCAACAAAAGATATGCCTAATCTTTTCTCCTTATGAAAGACATCACTGTTTACATGGTCGCAAAATTGTATTGACAAGACTTCTTTAAAGAATAAGCAGTCAGAAAAGTAACAGGGATGTAGAGAAATAGGGCCAGAAATGCACATGGAATTTCATATAGGACATTAAGAGTGATGGGATGGAGAAAGAAAACGTGAAGCAAATGTGGTATGAAATTAATGTTGCCAACAGTAGTGTGGACGACAAATGCAACGGCCATGCTGCTGTTATGTGCTGAACCGCCCTTGAAGCACCCACTGATAGGGTTGCTTTCTTAATGTGTTCTCACTGGAGCTCATCCTTATGTGTTTATTCATATCGTGGGCGGGCACTGTCTCATTTATTTCTAGAGAATGAATGCATAATTGATTATTTGTAGGATGCAGTCTCTAAGTACAATATAATATATTTTATTTCTCTGTCTTATCTGAGATTACTTTTTCCTCTTTCAGGATAGAGTCAGGCTAGATCCCTTAGTACTTTTTCAACTGTTTACTGAGTTATGTTTGTTACCATTTAACTTACTAAGCATAAATAATTAATTTGAAATATACGATGTATATTTTACATATATTCACAATTTTAATTAATCTTAATGTGCTTTTGAGCTATTTTGCCCTCCTATAAGGAAACTCTGAACTATTTTCCATTTCTTCCTACATTTTCTTCATTGTGAGTGAACAAGCCAAGGCATCCTTTCAGGTTTGTCTTTTCTAGATACTTCACATGGGCTTCATAGAATATCTGATATTTTGTCTTTTCTAGATACTTCACATGGGCTTCATAGAATATCTGATATTTTGTCTTTTCTAGATACTTCACATGGGCTTCATAGAATATCTGATATTTTGTGTCTTGTTTCTTTTAGGTTTGTCTTTTCTAGATACTTCACATGGGCTTCATAGAATATCTGATATTTTGTGTCGTCTTGTTTCTTTTAGGTTTGTCTTTTCTAGATACTTCACATGGGCTTCATAGAATATCTGATATTTTGTGTCTTGTTTCTTTTAGGTTTGTCTTTTCTAGATACTTCACATAGGCTTCATAGAATATCTTATATTTTGTGTCTTATTTCTTTTGCTCATCATATTTTGACCTTTACCCACCTTGTAGCATGTTAATACATCATCTTCTATTGTTTCCAAATAATATTTCAAGGTATGACCCTATTGTGTCAAATTCACCCACTTACTAAATTGATAGATATTAGTTTCCTTTGCATTTGCTATTTGAATAAAGCTACTATGACCATCTCTGCATAATTTCTTATATCCTTAAAATTTTCTTTGCTGAATTAATAGGAATAAATTTCTGGGTTATTATGCAAACATTTTATTATGCATGCACTTTAAGGAACCCCCCAAATGCTTAGCAAGGCTCTCATACCGTTTTATAATCCCACAAGCAATGTGAAGGTGTTTCTGACCTTCTATATCATTGCCAGCACTTATAAATCAGTTAATTAAGTGGTAGTGCAGTGTTATCAAATACAATTTTGAATTTTACTTCTTTGCAGGCAAAGGATATTGAGCCTCTTTCTTGTGATAGACAACTGTATATGTTTATACAAGTTTATTCTGATAATATTTAATTGAATTATTAAGTTGTAATATTTACTTATGTATTTTGGCTGCGACTCCTTTAGTAGATACTCATTTGTGAATATTTCATTTCAATCTAAGTTTTCATTTAATTTTCGTGTGATTTTTTGCGAAGCACATTTCAAAATGAAGTTAAATATACTTGTGCTCTATGCTTATGGTGTGTGTTTAAAACGTTTTGACTAATTCATGTTATAAGGATGTGTTCCTGCATTATTTCTATGCTTATGTTGCAATTATGTTAGTAATCCATTTAAACAAATTTTTGTATATGGGAGTAAGAATCCAAATTCACCCTTGGACATTTGAATATCCAGGTGTGTGTGTGTCATTTACTCTTGTGTTTCACCATCCTGTTAAAAGTCACTTTAATTAAGTGGATGACTTTATTTCTTGAATCTTGTTTCTAGTCCTGTGATCTAACTATCTAGTCCTGGACCAACCTCATCATGTTACTATAGCTTTGTGTAAGCTTTGATACCAGAAGGTGTGAGGTTCAAATTTTCTCATTTTATATATATATTATGGTTTAGTCCATAGTAATAAACCATACTAAGCATTAAAGAATTACATACTACATTTTAGGTTATATAATATATTATTAATGAAATTTTAAATATTAAATGTTCATATCTAAGATCTAAATATTACACAGTGCATGTTTACAGTTGTATATACTTATATATACATATGTTATATACCTACATATTCATACATACACTTCCTTCCTTCCATCCTTCCTTCTTTTATTTATTCTTTTACCACCAGAAATAGTTCTACAATGAATTTTATGTTTCTCTTCAAATTAAAAAACAACATGTTTTAAAATTTGCAGATTTGCTGTTTATTTAGTTTTCTGTGAAATACATACTGATTGCCTATAATTCATTGCGTATAAATACTAAGTATATTGCAGTAAAAATGTAGGAAAAATTCATTGGGAGGAAATACTAAGCATATTCCATTTAAAACTTATTAGGGCTTTCATTTTTCTAGGAGGATGGGTAACATCATGCCAAACATAATAAATATTATAAAAAACAATTTTGAGATAAATGGTGATGAGATGTGTTTTTGTCTTTGTGAGGGTCACTCAGTGAAGATATAAGGATTTGAGCAGATACTAAAATAAAACAAATATGCAAAACAATCAAGAAAAAGTATAGAAGAATATCTCATGCAGAGCTTTCTCTTGTCTCCGTAGGATTGACACCAGCATGTTGGGTTATTGATTTTTGCTAATTCACTTCTGCTGTGCCAGCTTCAGTCAGCTTCTCTCCATTTCACTACACTAGTCCTTGCTACTCTGTTGATCGATGGTCAAGTCACAGAAAATGAAAAGGACGAAGGACTGAGTTTTATCCTTTTTTTTTTTTGCTCCATTTTCACTAAGAACTAATTAAAAATCTTTGATTTTGTTACTGGTCTGTCAGTGGCGTTTTCCACCACTGTTAGCAAAAGATAAATTTTTAAGGACTGTGTAAATTATGTTCAAACTTTGTTGATAAGAATTGTGCATCTTGGCACAATCCTTAGCTGGTCTATGTGGCAAACATTTTTTTGCCTGCTTTTTGCTATGCTCTATTCTACTGGGTAAGTGTCAAACATTTATTTACAAGTATTACAATTGTATTAAAGGTTAAAATAATTCTTTTATTTTTTATTAATTTTTAATGAGCTCCACATTTTTCTCTGCTCTCCTCTCTACATCGTTCCTCCTTTTAAACCTCTCCGAAAGTCCCCATGCTCCCAATTTACTCAGGGGATCTTGTCTTTTTCTACTTCCTATGGAGGTTAGATCTGTGTAAGTCTCTCTTAGTGTCCTCATTGTTGTGTAAGCTCTCTAGGATTGTGATTTGTGGACTGGTTATCTTTGCTTTATGTTTAAAAACTACTTATGAGTGAGTACATGTGATAATTGTCTTTCTGTGTCTAGGTTACCTTGCTCAAAATAATGTTTTCTAGTTCCATCCATTTGCCTGCAAAATTCAAGATGTCATTATATTTTCTTCTGTGTGTTACTCCATTGTGTAAATTTACCACAATTTTCTTATCCATTCTTCAGTTGAGGGGCATTTATGTTGTTTCCAGGTTCTTGCGATGACAAACAAGGCTGCTATGAAAATATTTGAGGACATGTCCTTGCGGCACGATTGAGAACCCTTTGAATATATACAGAAAAGTGGCATTACTGAGTCTTGAGGGAGGTTGTTTCCTAATTTCCTGAGAAATCGCTACACTGATATCCAAAGTTGCTGTACCAGCTTACATTCCCACCAACAATGCAGAAGTGTTCCCTTTACCCCACAACCTCTCCAGCATAAGTTGTGATTGGTGTTTTTGATCTTGGCCATTTTTACAGGTGTAAGATAAAATCTGAGTTGTTTTGATTTGCATTTCTCTGATGACTAAGGATGTTGAACATTTCCTTAAGTGTCTTTCAGCCATCTTGGATTCCTCTGTTGAAAGTTCTCTGTTTAGGTATGTGCTCCATTTGTATTGGATTATTTGTTCCGTTGACAACCAATTTCTTAAGTTCTTTGTATATTTTGGAGATCAGACCTCTGTCTGATGTAAAGTTAGTGAATATCTTTTTCCTATTCTGTCATTTTTGACAAATTAGGCTGTCATTTTGTCTTGAGTGTGTCCTTTGCTTTATAGAAATTTTTCAGTTTCTGGAGGTCTCATTTATTAATTGTTTCTCTCAGTGTCTGTGCTGCTGGGGTTATATTTGGCAAGTGGTCTCCTGTGCCAATGTGTTCAAGTGTACTTTCCACTTTCTCTTCTATAAGGTTCAGTGTGGCTGGCTTTATGTTGAGGTCTTTGATCCATTTGGACTTGAGTTTTGTGCATGGTGATAGATATGTATCTATTTTCATTCTTCTACATGTTGATATCCAGTTATGCCAGCACCATTTGTTAAATGTCCTTTTTTTTTGGTCAAAAATCAAGTGATTGAGGTGTGTGGATTAATATCTAGGTCTTTTATTCAGTTCCATTGGTCCTCCTGTCTGATTTTATGTCAATACCAGGCCATTTTAAGCACTGTAGCTCTGCAGTAGAGTTTTAAGTCAGGTATTGTAATGTCTCCAGATGTTCTTTTATTGTACAGGACTGTTATGGATATCGAGAGTTAGATGCTGAAAATAACCTACTGTTCAATTTTAGTTTTCTTAATTTTTGAGATTATAATTACAACATTACTCTCTTCCTTTTCCTCAGTCCAAACTCTTGCATAAACCTCTCCTTGCTCTCTTTAAAATTCATGGCTTCTTTTCTCATTAGCTGTCGTTACATGCATTTATGTATATACATATATCATCCTAAATATAACATGCTCCTTTAATACACTTGCAGTATTTTGAAAGAATTTGATCCATTTTACATGTGAGATCAGTGTACTGCTAGCTTCCTATAAATCAGTTGAGTAAGATATACAGTTGCGCATTAAGATTTATGATATTCTTTATATTTCTTAGCTTTAATATTTTAGAAAGAAGCATCTGAGAAATGTTATTCCAATCCTTCATTTAAAATATATAAATGAAAATGTATTTCTTCATAGTGATTAAACATTTATATACATGTTATAAACACATCATACTCTATTGACTTTGGAGAAGTTGGTACCATTTTAGCATCTTTGGCCTTGGCTAACACCTTTGATTTATTGCCAGGTTATATTGTTCAGAAATTTATTCATTGACTGTCTTATAAGTATCTTGTCCTGTGCTGAGATTGCACATACATACTGGATAACATATTATCTCTGTTCTTCAGGAATTGCATATGAACAGGTGAGAAACATAAAATGTGATATACTTTATAAATATTGTACCAAGAATAGCCAAATTTTATTTGCCATGCAGAGGATTTTACATATTAAGAAAGTTACAGTTAAAATTATTATTAACTGAATTTTATTTTTACTCTATTTGTTTAAATGGTCACAGGTGATAATTTCCTAACTTCCCTTTTTACTACAAACCTCAAAATAATGTGTAATTTAACTCTTAATAACTTACACTAAAAACAGAAAACCAGTATGTTATTTTTTTGTGATTTCAAGTCATTTACAAGGTTTTATTGTAACATAACACCTGTGGAAATATGACGGATGATTGAACCACAGAAATAAGTAAACTGGATTATTTGTTTTCAACTGGAGAAAGCAGTACCTCCACCTTGGCACTGTGTTACCTTGTCGCTTTCCTGGTAAGACATTTTTTTAAATTGATTTTATTGAGCTATACATTTTTCTCTGCTCCCCCACCTTTCTCTCTCCTCCCCTTCAACTCTCTCCAGTGGTTCCCATGCTCCCAATTTACTCAAGAGATCTTGTCCTTTTCTACTTTCTATGTACGTTAGATACATCTGTGTCTCTCTTAGGGTCCTCATTGTTGTCTAGGTTCTCTGGGATTGTGAATTGTGGGCTGGTTTTCTTTGCTTTATGTCTAAAAGACACTTATGAGTGAGTACATATGATATTTGTCTTTCTGGGTCTGGGCTACCTCACTCCATATGATGTTTTCTAGGTTCATCCATTTGCCTGAAAAATTCAAGGTGTTGTTATTTTTTCTGCTGTGTAAAATTACCACATTTTCCTTATCCACTCTCCGGTTGAGGGGCATTTAGGTTGTTTTCAAGTTCTGACTATGACAAATAATGCTGCTATGAACATAGCTGAAGACATGTCCTTATGGTAAGATTGAGCATCCTTTGGGTATATGCCCAAAAGTGGTATTACTGGGTCTTGAGGAAGGCTGTTTCCTAATTTTCTGAGGAATGGCCATACTGATAACAAAGGAGCTGGACCAGTTTGCATTCTTATCAGCAATGCAGAAGTGTCCCCTTTCCCCCACATCATCTCCAGCATAAGTTGTCAGTATTTTTGACCTTGGCCATTCTTACAAGTGTAAAATGGAATCTCAGATTTGGAGAGATGGCTCAGCTATTAAAGGATAGGCTCACAACCAAAAATAACACTATATTGTTCTTAATTTATCTTCTGGCTTTCAATGCTTGAAACTGTGAAAACAAAAGGCCCAATTTATGGTATTGTAGAAACACAAAGAATTAATCTTTCCAATATGTTGACTAAATAACCATTACCATGGACAGAATGCACAAAGGATTATGTTTTATATCAATACATTTGTGACAATAGAAAGAAGGAGTTCTTGGCTCTAAGTTGGCACAATGTGTTTTGAAAAAAGAGCACATGGGAGTTTAAAGGAAAAGTTGGTGGGGGCAGGTAGGGCAGAAATTGGAGGGGAGTGAATACTAGATGGATTTAGTCAAAACACATTACATGAATGTTTATAATTCTCAAATAATTAAATAATTTTACACACAAAAGTTTTACCAGTTGCTGAGGACCCAGACTTAAACTTGCTCCCCTTCAAGAATCATGGAAAATTATTCCAAGTTACCGAGTCTCAGAAATTCTTTTACAACTGCACAAAATGAATAGGGCTATCAATATAATAAAAGACAAAATGATATTTATAATTTGTACTTCTGAGGATTCACAGCGCAATAAGGTTGGTGGTAAAATAAGTGAGAACAATGTGGACATATGGCCCAGAAGCCACAACCTTATCAACATAGAACTTTTTTATTTTACCCAATAAAAGAAGATTCAATATAAAAAAAGATTTTGTTCATTTTTGTGTTGAAAATGCTTTAAGCATTTATGTACACTAATATAGGGTGAACCTATCATATGCTATTATAGATATATTTGATTAGTTGGTTGGCTCTTAGAATGATAATGTGCTCTTAGACAAAGAAATCAAATCACATTGTTAGCTGTTTTCAAGGGAGAGAGGCAGGGTTAAAATCACAAGGGCTTGTTCTGTGCAAATGGTCAGCCAGTTTCCATGGTAACTGGATGGCTGAGTAAACTATAAATTTATAGGTGTTGGTTTGTGACCTCTTATCTTAAAGAATCTGTAAGAGATTGTTTCTATAAATATAGTTTCCATCTCTAGGCTAAGTACAATTCTGAAGATAACATTTAGGATAGAGAGCTTTTGAATTATATAGGTAACAGTTTAAACTGACACCCTTTCTTTTTTTGTGTGTGTGTCTGCGGGTTTTCTGTATTAAACATGGTTTTGTTGTCGTTCCGAGTCTTTTAATTGTAAGGAGGTAGACCTCATCACATCTGTTTTGAGGCGTCGTCTTTTATGATTTCTGGGCCACAGGTGCTGATGTAGTTCTCAGGAATGCAGAAAGCTGCTGTTGTTAATACAATCCCTTGCTTCCTCTCAGCACTGCCTGTTCGGCCTGTTTTAGCAGACACAAAGACGTTTTCAAGCATGATGCATAGGAGATATTTTCAGATCCCAGCTCAGGTTGAGAAACTTCTTGGAATTTTAGATGAACATGTTTGTATCTTTTTCTTTAAAAGGTGAAGAGTTTTTATTTCTTTCATACAAAATAAGGTACATGGTTATTTTATTTGTAAATCATAGTTTATTATCCGAACTATTTTTTTTCCAAAAAATCTAATGTTAATAATTTAATTTATTTAAAATAACATTAGAGGTTTTGTTCTTTTCTTTTCACTTTGTAGGCATTTTACAGAGTGTTTTCTTTCTGTGATTTGATTCTGCTCATTGCATGGTGCATCTTCCTCTTCTTCCTGACCAGGATTCTGATGAGCTGAAATGACCGACATTTCCATCAATATGAAGGGGAATTCCATAACCCCGACACTTTCCTGGCTGTGCACGTGTGTGCACATAGCCAAATGATAAAGTGCTTGAGAATTACTTCTGTTGTGTGCAGTGTTGAGATTAGAATAATAAGTTCATCATTATCATTATTATTGCTATTAATATTTATATAACACCTTTACTCTGAAAAGCTCAAGAAACTATGAATTTTAAATCATCCAATGGACTTAGATTTTAACTGCACCCCTATGTATTGGGTAAGTCACAAAATTAATTATGGAGCTTATTGATGTATATTGTTAGAGAAATCATATTCCATTACTTTTTAACTATAGTCTGTTATTAGAAAATGGTACTATATATATTTTCCTGGGAAGTGAGATAATTGTTAGTATTTCAATACTGAGGTCCATTTGCTATTTATTTAAGATTAACTCCAGGTGACAGGTTATTCAAAAGGAAAGAAGAAATAAACTGAATTGTAAATACAAAGACAAATTTATTCTTTGCATTAACATTCTAAACTAACCTTTGCAAAAGAATATTTGACTACTATCTTTCACTAAAAATTCTTAAATTCTGTCCTTGCTTTATGCTCAGTACTTAAGTGAAGATACATCAGACTGAATTTTTCACGGTACTTTTGGGTGAATAAAACCGGGTCAACAGAATATAGCAGTAACAGATCTTTGAACCTAATGGAGCTTTTCAAATACTAAATCTCTCAGGAATAGTTCATTATCAATCTACTTCTATAACTTAAAGAAAGAACATTGATTCTATTAGGTTTCAATATTGGCTTAGATTTTTTAAGCTAAATAAAAACATGTTTCCTAAGACTGATATTTCTGTTATTCTTTTTTTCAAGAAGTGGTAATTTCATAGTTTGAAAGCTTATTCCTGCTTAGGTTGTTTATATATGTGAAGATATTTGAAATGACATAAAAATGCTGCTATGTAATGCTGGGCTTGTTTTAAAGTTACATTAGAAGAATACAATTCTACTTGCAGTATAGGCTCCTAAATGAAGTGATTTTTGAAGGAAACCAGAGGAAAAGAGAGACTGGCGTGGATTGCACGGTAGAATAAATATCACCATAAACTGTGGTTTCCCACAAATACCCCAGACAATAAATTAGTCCTAAAAATATTCTACTTACCTATTTCTAATTAAAAAGAAGGTGAAATTGGAGAAATATAAATAATCTCACCAAGACCATAATGTTAGTATTTAGTAAAATAACATCTAGCTACATAAATGAAAAATTTTAAGCTCAAACCCTCTGGCTTTTCTTGTCAAGCAGATATGTAGTGAGATAGATTTTGATATAAGTGAATATATTTTGGCTTCTCAAAAGCCCAAATGCAAAAACACCAATATAACATGTGATCTGCCCACAATACTACTATTTCATGGTGTGAAGTTATTATTGTCTTCCTCCTTTTCAAATGTTTTGTCTGTTATACATCACCCTCACACTGGGATTTATTGCTCAATCATTTTGCATTTATATAAACAGATGTGCTTTGGAGGAGTTTTCTTTAGTAACAGACCCAATTTCAAACACCATGAGAATCTCTGCAACTCACTGAATACTGGGTACTGGGTCAGGGGCTCCCTTTGCTTGCCTGCTGTATGTGTCTTTCTAATCATAATCACGGCAGACCACAACTCTTTCCTTATTTATCATAGATATCGACAGTCCCTTGGGTAGAATATAAGCATTAAAACTACAACTATATTTAGTTTTTTATATCAGATTTTAATTCTTGTTGTTAAACATTTTAACTATTGAGGAATCATTCTAATCAATAAGGCAAGCCCATGAATTTGTGGTCAAGCACAAATTAGATAGTAATGGGGGAGGAGGAAATCTGGCCTCTAAGGACATGCAGAACTTGAAATTGACATAAGCATGTCTGCACTTGCATAATATACAATAGTTTATTTTTTCCTCCTTTTAGTTTTTAGTGCATTTATTATTTTTACTCAGAAAATAAAATGGTTTCATTAAAACTTTTAAAATATAAATATAAATTCACTTTGCTCATATTCCCCCTCTGCCATCAACTATTCCACTTTCTTCTTTTTATTGGAGCCCTTCCTCTCCACAAAAAAAAACCCTTATATTTTCATGTATATGTGAAATGTAATATTCATTTAAATAGACATATGCTGTTTATGTGAGACAAGGTGATACTTTGTATTTTTCCCTCATGATTCTTGTCTCCTCCTTTTCCTTCTCTTCAGAGTCCTATGCTCTTCACATTGCCCCATTTGGTTTCTTACCACAAGCAAGTATTCAAATGTAGATTTTACACTGAATGTTAAATGGGATACATTTGTCTTTTTGAGCCTGTTTACAGTGGTCTCTGATTCCATTCACTTCCCAGCAAATGACAGTTTCATTCAGGTAACGCTATAGCGTGTGTGTGTGTGTCTGTGTGTGTGTGTGTGTGTATTCTTGTTTATCTATTCATGTGCTGATGATACTTATGGTGACTCCTGTTTTGGTTATTGTGACCCTTGCTCCAATGAACAGGAATGCAAGATAGAATAGGGTAGCAGACTAGGCTTTCCTGAAGGCTTACTAATTAGCATATACAAAAAATGGCCAAAGAGTACTATTGCGCACCCCCATCACACCTGCACAAAGTTATCTAGAATCAACCACTTGTACAAGAGCAGAAGAAGCAGAGGTACTCAACAGTGTGCAAAGCTAACCTATTTGAATTAATAACTCTTAAAATGTATATGCATGTTTAAAAATGATTATGAATGACATGTGAGGATTTATAAGTGCTTAGAACATTTAGAATCACTTAACTTTATATTAAGCATTTTAGAATATCATCTTAAAACAAAGGCAAAATTCGATCTTTTGTGAGGAGAATAAGTGGGATGTTAAATGATGACTGGTTAAGGTATTGCTAGAATTACACATACCTTAAATGTGAAAACTGATGGTGGCTTGGAAAAAACATAACAGTAGTACTGGTGAGAAACAGATGGATTTTGGATTTATTTGCAATGGGTTACAACAAAATTTAATGAATTCATCTCTGATGGCTGGTGAGATTTGATAGCACATTAGAAATTCCAGGCAATGATCTGGAATCCCTTGAGCTGCAAGGTAAATCATGTTACTAAAGTAAAACAGTTATTTGGAGCTGAGGAAATAACTAAGAGGTCGTCTGTGGTCAGGAAGCATATCAAGCAGGCAAGGGTTGACACTGACCGGATAGTTCACAACCTATCCTTCAATAAGGAGGAGAGAGACAGCATGTAAACATACAAACAACTCCCAGAGAAGTGGATACCGATGGCTGAAAGCCAGAGACTGGTGGAACAGCCAAGTACAGACAGGATGAGCGGAGACTGAGGGCTGGTGAGTAGCTGTGAGAACTCATGCTGTGATGAGTGGCGGTTTTTATTTCAGTGCGAGGGACTGAATACTAGAACTTTGAACATGCTCTGCAAGCACACTACCATGGAGCTATGTTCCAAGTCTTTCTTGCAAATTTTATTTTATTTTGAGATAGGATCTCTAAGTAGTTCAGGGTGTCTTAAACTTGCAATATTTCTGCTTCAGCCTCTTAAGTAGCTGTATCAGAGGCCTGAACTACTAGAACTAGTTGGTGAAATTATCAATGACAAAATTAAGAAACCGTTTCAAGAAGTAGAAATTGGGTAACTGAGATAAATACCAATAAATTGGATGAAGAAATTTGAACATTGTCAATGGGTTTTGGCAACATTGTCAAGAGAGTCTTGTCACTTGATTGATGACCATTTGTTCATAGCATAATATCTTATGGCATAAATCAGAGTAAATGAAGAGTAAAAGGCAAATAAAAAATCTTGACAAATAATGACAATTTTCTGTGCATATTTTCTGCTTGCTAGTGGGTGTATGTGTAGGTATGCTTATGACTATATTTGTCAACTGGCCACTGCACTGGTGTAATAGCCACATGATGTGCCCATAGACTTTGCTTTGTGAAAGGAGTTGCAGTTTAGCGCAGAGAGCACTTGGGTCTGTCTCCCACTGCTCCCTCTGACTCAGCAAGGTAATGCTAACTTCAGGGAAGTTTAGATTAGGTGGCTGATTCAGGTGGGAGATGAAGTACCTGGTCATTTTGACTAGATTCAGAAGCACTGTGTCAGGAATAACCACTTAAAAGCTCCCACTTGGGTTGGAGAAATGGCTCAGCATACAAATGTTCTCTTTGCTCTTGTAAAGGATCCAAGTTCAGATTAGAGAATTCACATCTAGCTCTGTAATTCCAGCTTTAAGGGATCTGATCCCCTTTTCTGGTCTCTGCAGGCACCCTGTCTAAAATGCACACATTTACACATAAGTGAAAATAATAAAAATGAAAACTAAAATATACCCCTTTACTGATAATGTCAGTAAATTTCAGTAGCCTAACAATATAGTTTGCATATTTTAAAAAATATTTTAAAATTTATTTTAGAATTTTTATATATGTCTATAAAATATATTAATATCCTTTTCCTAATTCACCTCTCCAACTTTGCCTTGAAATTTTCTATCCTCTTCATTTTTTTAACCCACTTAGCATTGTTAGTGCTGTCCATATATGCGTAAGTGTGGGGCTATATGGTGCTAGCACAGCCTACCAGTGATCATACCCCCAACAGAGAATGAGTCTCCCTTCTTTGCCAGCAACTATCAACTTACAATAGCATTTCATTTAAGGTTGACACATCTGTAGGTATGCTAGAAAAATTCTATGCTTGATGTTTTGTGGCTTGTCATGTGAAAGTCTTGTATATATAACTACAGATGTGGTTTTATGAGTGTAAATTTTCTATTTTTTCCAGAATAGCATCTCACAGTTCTACTCCTCATGCACTGGCACTTATATTCTTCCTGTCCCCTTCACAGTGATGCTCCCTAAGATTTGGAGGGTGGACAGGGTGATACAGTTGCTCCCTTAGGACTGCACCTTCATAGTCATCTATTATCAGCTCTTTGGCCATTTATGAGTCTCTGCAGTAGCTGCTGCCCACCTGCACCAGTTCCATTCCGTGTCATCTAGAAGTCATCTCATCTTAGAGGAGTTGGTCTGGATTAAGCATCCTGTAACCCCAGCACCTGCTGCATCAGAAGAACTCAACCTGAGACAGTCACCATAGTACTGTGTTGCACCTGCTGGCCTCTGCCTCATGAGTGTGTACACAGTAGAGCAGAGGTCCCGTGCAATGTGGAAATGGAAAGAGCACAATTAGAAACACCCTTTAGCTTTTCCTTCTCTGGTCTGCCATTCCCTTCAATAGCAGATATAACAATAACGTTCTCAAAATTTGCCCATTAGCTTCTCATATTAAAGTATTCCTTAGCTGATTCTTTCACTTCTCTAGTGTTTCATTTATGAGGGAGTCAGGGTCTTTATTAGCTTCCCTGTTCCTGTGGAACCATTAGTAGGATATGAAAATTGTTAAAGGCCTGCATGCCTTTGTATAGTCTTGAGAAAGCAGTATGATTGCATGCAGACGTCAGACCTCCATCCCGAATACACAAAGAAGTCTTCAGGTTAAGGTATCGAAAAAGAAATATTCTGTTTCAATTTTAGCTTATACAATATGAGTTGAAATTCTACACTATTTATTCCCACCAGGACAGTAGTCTTAATGGTTATTTGCCTAAAGAAGCAGGTTAAGGGGGAATCTGCTCGACAGCAGTAAAAACGTAATTGGATGATCTGAACTAAACTCATTTGAATTGACATTTGTGGTTTGTTGTTGTTCTTCTCAAATGAATTTTGCCATAAAATCTGAATGTGACATCTAAGGTATAACTGTAAGGCTACGAAATAGGTACTTCATGAAATTGAAGGTACTCTCCTTAAGAAGACACTCTTTAGAAGGCTCTAAGTGTCATTAACCTCAGCCTACCATTGTGGGTTCTTAGTGTCAAATATGCAATTACTTGCTAAAGGAGTCAGGAAGGAATTGGAAAATATCAAAAACATTGATAAAATTTCTTGCTTGTTTTTGTAAATATGAGTGAGGAGACAATAAACTCCCTGCCTTATTTACATTCTCAGGCGTGAATAACAAGAAGCCAATTCTGGAAACAAGAGAGAGAGTTTCCTTTAAATGAGATGGACATGCCAGCTAAGTGTTGTTAGGAGTCTGGCAAATGCTCTGAACTAGGAGTGAGCTTTGCTGATTATTCCAATTAAGCAGGCCTGCTATTTAAAGGGGTAATGAAGAAGGGGAACTCTTTTAATTGGAGCACTTAATTAATTTCTTAGTTCATTCCACTCTGCAAATTGTAGCATAAAAGTTTATTTATTTTTTCCTATGCTATTCCAGTTTTTCCAGTATGGGTTCTTGGACCTTGATAATTTTCTATTTGCCATGAGGCTGACAAGGTCACTATCAGCAGGCAGACTATGTGGCCAGGAGTTCTGAGCAGAGCTTCACTCTCACGGCTGTCTCCTACCACTCAATAAACTGGTTTTGGTTCTGGAAGCCTATTTTAACTTTCACACACTTCTCCTGTGAGAAAATGTTAATTATGCTTAGGTTGGGGGTCAGGATAAAAGATGATTTTCATTTTCTTCCTATGAATCTTTGTATTTAAAACAGTGAGCATACAACATTTTCTAGTAAGTGGAAACACAAATACGATTTGAAAATTCATCTTCTATAATTGGCATATTTAATGACGGCAATGAAAGGGAGTTTAATGATCAGGAACTGAGGGAATAGCTACTTCAAAAGTAGGTTCATGGGATGAGCAGCAGAGTAACTGCATTTCCTTTTACTAGACAAATTGCTTTGATACGGTTAGTACCGGCATTTTGTTGTCTTTCACTTTTCCACCAGCAAACATGCCTGTTACCCATCTGCTTCCCTTACAATAAGCACAGACAATGAACACAGGCACTCTTACAGTTAAAAAGGATCCCAGCTCCCAGCTTTTAAAGACAATGCTAGAAGGAACTCTGTATGCTGGTGGTGAAGTACCTTCTTGGTTTTCAGGCAGCGCTGCTTAGCCATGTGGGAAGTCAGAAACTTCAGGTTCAGCTGTGCTAATTTTCCTATATGACATCATTCTCCTAACAGCATCCACGGCATGCAACAATTCACATCTTGGTTATAAAATCTGGGACTTGCTATTAACTCTCAAGAGATCACATGCTGACCCTGGTAAAATAATGCAAAATACTTCTTTAATTGTGGCTCAGCCTCTGATGACTTTCCCCTTTCATTTGGAAGTATGAAAAATAGTTTACTTTTTATCACCTTTAGTAAAAGCATTTTTTACCTTTCTGGCATCTCTGTAAGAAAATACTATGACATTGAAGTATGAAATATGAGTCAGAAGATGGAGAAGTAATAGCAGAGTGAGTGAGAGGAATTGCTTGTCATTCTTCGTGGTTTCTGTGCAGCTGCAGACACTGGTGCCAACAGAGGCAGCTGTAGAGGCCGTGTCTTCTAGTCATTTTTTTCCAGCACCATTTCCCTTAAAAAGTGTCATTGACTGTTATGAACATCTGTCTTATGCTAAAACAGAATGCTATTTATTTTGAACAAAGTTACTTTTTATAACTGTCTTCTCACAATAGAAAAATAAAGCACCCCTGGGGTCCTGGCAGCCACAGTCTTAGTAGGAACATAAATGGGCTGTTCCTCAAATCTCACTGTCTGGTCTTTGTCCTCCTTGACTATTAACTGGACAATCTGTGACCTTTTGTTGAGTGAGTCTATCAGCACTGACCTGGGGTTACAGACAAGAACGTTCTATGGTTCATGTTTATTCATCTGTATATTTGGTCTCAATGATGGAAGGTTCATGAAGTCTAAGTCCTGGAGAAACAGACCCTTTCAGAATGTGTGAAGGAAGGCCTGCTCCAGCTTCCCTGCCAGCCTCTGAGGCAGCCAGCCTTTGGACTTGGTGGGCCCTCACTGTGGACTGACTTCCTTAGCAACTCTGTATGGGATCTCCAGACTGAATTTGGTGAGTGGACTCTCTGTGAGGTAAATGGATCTTCCTTCATGCCTTCTTACACTGAACTTCTTACGTGACTATGTGTGAGTAGTAAAGGAAGGGATGGGCTAGAAAGGGTAGTGAGAGTCTCAGAACTTCTTCCTGAGGGAAGGCATTAGAAATGGTGAATTCTTCAAATCACCACATTTTTTAAATTATCTAAAACTAAGACAGGCTATATTTAAAGGTGACACTTCCTATTTTATCTGATAATACTGAATGTTATACGTGAATCTCTCCTTGTATTTCTTGTATGCATGCATGGAACATGGTAAAATCATTTAAGGTGAAAATCGCAACAATGAAAATTGTTTTTTTTTCCTTGACTGACTGCCAGGTACAACAGTTGGTGCCAGTTGGCAACAATGCCTTACATAGATCTCATCCATGATATAAAGAGCAGGCTGCATTCTGATCACACACAGAGCTACTGCATAAGTCAGCAGCTGATTTATTTACCTTCTTGGGAGCTGCAGGTGGTCAGATCTCCCTTTCTTTGCTTTTGGGATCAATTCATTTCTGAGCTGATGGAACTAACTAGCTTCACGTTTCAGGTACACCTGTCCCCAATGGCTGAGAAGGCTACTGATTTACAATCAACATTTCAATTTAAGATCTTGTGGCAGATGGCTGTTTGTATTACCTGTCCAAGGTTAAAGTTCTCATAAAAAAAGATAAGAATACTTCTTTTCATTAAGGGTAACATTTGTATAAGAAAATAGTACTTCTCATTAATGTCAGTTTAGGTCATAGATTTTATTTTATTATTAAATCAAAATTTTCATGATTTGGGGGTGTCAAAAGACAACAACATTCTATAATTTTACACTATTTAACCTTCTGTTAGTTCCTTTAAAATTTATAATGTGCTATCTACACGCTCTACAGAAATGTGAAGTTTGTGACTATAAAAATGCCTTATATACATAGCAGTAATATTTAGTTAAGGCATGTATATATACATAATATGTAATATTTAAATGATAAATGAGTACATATATGTGTTTGCATTTACATTAATTATTTAAGGTATGTTTATGACACATTATCAATATGCAAATTTTGCAATTTTTCATTGTAAAACAGTTTATAACTCTAAGGTTAGCTGTAATATTGAATATGAAAACTTATTGGTGAGCATTTAAGTTTTGCATGGTTATGAGACAATGAGAATTTAAAAGGCAAATAACATTTTAGTATTACTTCCACATACTTTGGAATTACACTTACATTTTTTTTAATTTATTTATTTATTAAAGATTTCTGTCTCTTCCCCGCCACCGCCTCCCATTTCCCTCCACCCCTACCCCAATCAAGTCCACGACCCCTCAGCCCGAAAAGCAATCAGGGTTCCCTGTCCTGTGGGAAGTCCAAGGAACCCCCACCTCAATCCAGTTCTAGTAAGTTGATCATCCAAACTGCCTAGGCTCCCACAAAGCCAGTACGTGCAGTAGAATCAGAAACCCACTGCGATTGTTCTTGAGTTCTCAGTAGTCCTCATTGTCCGCTATGTTCATCGAGTCCGGTTTTATCCCAGGCTTTTTCAGACACCGGCAAGCTGGCCTTGGTGAGTTCCCAGTAGAACATCCCCATTGTCTCAGTGTGTGGGTGCACCCCTCGCGGTCCTGAGTTCCTTGCTCATGCTCTCTCTCCATTTGCTCCTGATTTGGACCTTGAGATTTCAGTCCTGTGCTCCAATGCGGGTCTCTGTCTCTGTCTCCTTTCATCGCCTGATGAAGGTTAATATTCAGGAGGATGCCTATATGTTTTTCTTGGGGTTCTCCTTATTTAGCTTCTCTAGGATTACTAATTATATGCTCAATGTTTTTGGTTTATGGCTAGAAACCAAATATGAGTGAGTACATCCCATCTTCCTCTTTTTGGGTCTGGCTTACCTCACTCAGGATAGTGTTTTCTATTTCCATCCATTTGCATGAAAAATTCAAGAAGTCCTTGTTTTTTATTGCTGAGTAGTACTCTAATATGTATATATTCCATACTTTCTTCACCCATTCTTCCATTGAAGGGCATCTAGGTTTTTTCCAGGTTCTGGCTATCACAAACAATGCTGCTATGAACATAGTAGAGCATATACTTTTGTTGTATGATAAGGCCTCTCTTGGGTATATTCCCAAGAGTGGTATTGCTGGGTCCAGGGGTAGGTTGATCCCGAATTTCCTGAGAAACCGAAACACTGCTTTCCAGAGTGGTTGCACAAGCTTGCATTCCCACCAGCAATGGGTGAGTGTACCCCTTTCTCCACAACCTCTCCAACAAAGGCTATCATTGGTGTTTTTTATTTTAGCCATTCTGACAGGTATCTTAAAGTTGTCTTGATTTGCATTTCCCTGATCGCTAAGGAAGTTGAGCATGACCTTAAGTGTCTTTTGGCCATTTGAAGTTCTTCTGTTCAGAATTCTCTGTTCAGCTCAATGCCCCATTTTATAATTGGGTTGATTAGCCTTTTACGGTCTAGTTTCTTGAGATCTTTATATATTTTGGAGATCAGACCTTTGTCAGTTGCGGGGTTGGTGAAGATCTTCTCCCAGTTAGTGGGTTGCCTTTGTATCTTAGCGGCAGAGTCCTTTGCTTTACAGAAGCTTCTCAGTCTCAGGAGGTCCCATTTATTCAATGAGGTCCTTAATGTCTGTGCTGCTGGTGTTATACGTAAGAAGTGGTCTCCTGTGCCCATGTGTTGTAGAGTACTTCCCACTTTCTCTTCTATCAGGTTCAGTGTGTTCGGACTAATATTGTGGTCTTTAATCCATTTGGGCTTGAGTTTTGTGCATGGTGATAGATATGGGTCTATTTTCATTCTTCTACAGGTTGACATCCAGTTTTGCCAGCACAATTTGTTGAAGATGCTCTCTTTTTCCCATTGTATACTTTTAGCTCCTTTACCGAAAATCAGGTGTTCATAGGTTTGTGGGTAAATGTCAGGATCTTCTATTCAATTCCATTGGTCGACTTCTCTGTTTTTATGCCAATACCATGCTGTTTTCAATACTGTAGCTCTGTAGTAGAGTTTGAAGTCAAGGATGGTAATGCCTCCAGACACTCCTTTGTTGTATAAGATTGTTTTGGCTATCCTGGGTTTTTTGTTTTTCCATATAAAGTTGATTATTGTCTTCTCCAGATCTGTGAAGAATTTTGATGGGATTTTGATGGGGATTGCATTGAATCTATAGATTGCTTTTGGTAGAATTGCCATTTTTACTATGTTGATCCTCCCAATCCAGGAGCAAGGAAGATTTTTCCATTTTCTGGTGTCCTCTTCAATTTCTTTCTTCAAAGACTTAAAGTTCTTGTCAAATAGATCTTTCACATCCTTGGTCAGAGTTACCCCAAGATATTTTATGCTATTTGTGGCTATCGTGAAAGGTGATGCTTCTCTAATTTCCCTCTTTGTTTCCTTATCCTTAGTGTATAGGAAGGCCACTGATTTTTTGGAGTTGATCTTGTATCCTGCCACATTACTAAAGGTGTTTATCAGCTGTAGGAGTTCTTTGGTAGAGTTTTTGGGGTCGCTTATGTATACTATCATATCCTCTGCAAATAACGAGAGCTTAACTTCTTCTTTTCCGATACGAATCTCCTTGATCCCTTTATGTTGTCTTATTGCTATTGCTAGAACTTCAAGCACTATATTGAAGAGGTATGGAGAGAGTAGACAGCCTTGTCGTGTTCCTGATTTTAGTGGGATGGCTTTGAGTTTTTCTCCATTTAATTTAATGTTAGCTGACGGCTTGCTGTAAATAGCTTTTATTATATTTAGGTATGACCCTTGTATCCCTAATCTCTCCAAGACTTTTATCATAAAGGGGTGTTGAATTTTGTCAAATGCTTTCTCAGCATCTAATGAAATGATCATATGGTTTTTTTCTTTCAGTTTATTTATATGGTGGATTACATTGATAGATTTTCGTATGTTGAACTAGCCCTGCATCTCTGGGATGAAGCCTACTTGATCATAATGGATAATTTTTCTAATGTGTTCTTGGATTTGGTTTGCCAGTATTTTATTGAGAATTTTTGTGTCAATATTCATGAGTGAGATAGGCCTTTAATTTTCTTTCTTGGTTGGGTCTTTGTGTGTTTTTGGTATCAGGTTAACTGTAGCTTCATAAAAGGAATTTGGCAATGACTCTTCTGTTTCTATATTGTGAAATACATTAAGGAGTATAGGTATTAGCTCTTCTTGGAAGTTCTGGTAGAATTCTGCATTGAAACCATCTGGTCCTGGGCTTTTTTTGGAAGGTAGATTTTTGATAAGGGTTTCTAGTTCTTCGCAACTAACAGGTCTATTTAGATCGTTCACCTGGTTTTGGTTTAGCTTTGGTATGTTTCACTTATCTAAAAAAATGTCCAATTCTTTTGCATTTTCTAGTTTTGTGGCATACAGGCTTTTGTAGTAAGATCTAATGAGTCTCTGAATTTCCTCTGTGTCTGTGGTTATGTCCCCCTTTTCATTTCTGATCTTATTTATTTGTGTGTTCTCTCTCTGTCGTTTAATTAGTTTGGATAGGGGTTTGTCGATCTTGTTGATTTTCTCCAAGAACCAACATTTTGTTTCATTGATTCTTTGGGCTGTTTTCTGCGTTTCTATTCATTGATTTCAGCCCTCAGTTTGATTATTTCCAGTCTTCTACTCCTCCTGGGCGTGTCTGCTTCTTTTTTTTTCTAAAGCTTTCAGGTGTGCTGTTAAGTCTCCGATGTATGCTTTCTCTGTTTTCTTTAAGTGGGCACTTAGTGCTATGAACTTTCCTCTTAGCACTGATTTCATAGTGTCCCATAGGTTTGAGTATGTTGTCCCTTTATTTTCATTAAATTCAAGGGAGACTTTAATTTCTTTCTTGATTTCTTCCTTGATCCAGGTCTGGTTCAGTAGTTGACTGTTCAGTTTCCATGAGTTTGTTGGCTTTCTGGAGGTAGGATTGTTGTTGAATTCTAACTTTAATCCGTGGTGATCTGATAAGACACAGGTGGACACTGATATTTTTTTGTATCTGTGAAGGTTTCCTTTGTTTCCGAGTATGTGATCAATTTTCGAGAAGGTTCCATGGGCTCAGAGAAGAAGGTATATTCTTTCCTATTTGGGTGGAATGTTCTATAGATGTCTGTTAAGTCCATTTGCTTCATTACCTCCAGTACTTCTCTTACTTCTCTATTAGGTTTCTGTCTGATTGACCTGTCCATTGCTGAGAGAGGTGTATTGAAGTCTTCTACTACTAGTGTGTGTGGTTTGATGTCTGCCTTGAGTTTTAGTAATATTTCTTTTACATACATGGGTGCTTTTATGTTAGGGGCGTAAATATTCAGGATTGAGACGTCATCCTGACAAATTGTTCCTGTTATGAGTATAAAGTGTCCATCTCGATCTCTTCTGATTGATTTTAGTTTGAAGTCAGTTTTGTTAGAAATTAATATGGCCACACATGCTTTTTTCTTAGGACCATTTGCTTGAAAGACCTTCTCCCAACCCTTTAAACTGAGTAGATGCCTGTTTTTGTGGTTGAGATGTGTTTCTTGCAAACAGCAGAATGTTGGATCCTGTTTTCGTATCCAATATCTTAGCCTGTGCCTTTTTATAGGTGAATTGAGACCATTAATATTAAGTGATATTAATGACCAGTGGTTGTTTACGCCGGATATTCTTATTGTTTTTGGAAGTAGAATTTTTGTGTCTCCCTTCTTTGAGTTGTGTTAGTGAAGGATCACTAGATGCCTGAGTTATTGTAGGCAGTTTTTGCAATGTTGGATTCCTTGGGTTGTGGTTTTCCTTCTATTACTTTCTGTAGGGCTGGATTCGTGGCTACGTATTGTTTAAATTTGTTCTTATCCTGGAATGTCTTGATTTCTCCATTTATAGTGAATGAAAGCTTGGCTGGGTATAGTAGTCTGGGCTTGCATCCATGGTCTCTTAGCTTCTGCAGTACATCTATCCAGGACCTTCTGGCTTTCATTGTTTCCATAGAGAAATCAGGTGTAAGTCTGATCGGTTTACCTTTATAAGGTCCTTGGCCTTTTTCCTTTGAAGCTCTTAGTATTCTTTCTTTAACCTGTATATTTGGTGTTTTGATTATTATATGGCGAGGGGATGTTTTCCTTTGATCCATTCTGTTTGGTGTTCTGTATGCTTCTTGAATATTCAAAGGAATATCTTTCTTTATGTTGGGAAAGTTTTATTCCATAATTTTGTTCAAAATATTTTCTGGGCCTTTGAGCTGTGACTCTTCTCCTTCTTCTATTCCTGTTATTCTTAGATTTGGTCTTTTTATTGTGTCCCATAATTCCTGAATGTTTTGTGATGAGAATTTGTTGGCTTTGCAGTTTTCTTTGATCAGAGCATTTATTTTCTCTATGGTGTCCTCAGAATCTGAGATTCGTTCTTCTATTTCTTGTATTCTATTGATTATGCTTGTTTCTGTAGTCTCTGCTCGTTGACCTAGATTTTCCATATCCATCTGGTCCTCAGTTTGTGTTTTCTTCCTTGCTTCCATTTCAGTTTTCAATTCTTGAACTGTTTCCATTTTCTGTTTGATCGTTCTTTCTTGGTTTCCCAGGGTATTATGTACATATTTACTCATTTCTTCAAAATTTTGGTTATACTTCTCATCCATTTCTATAAGGGCATTTTTTACATGTTGTTTAAGGGACTCTACTGATTTCATAAAGTCAATTTTTTTCCCACTTCTTCTGTGTTAGGTTGTTCAAATACTTCTGTTGTAAGATCATTGGGTTCTGGTGTTTTCATGTTGTTTTTCAGATTATTGGGTGAATTCTTTCCTTGGCGCCTGCCCATCTCCTCCTATCGATGCTATCTAATGGGTCTTTTAAAAGTGGTTCAGGTTTCCCTGCTGGCCTGGGGCTCCTCTTACAAAATGCCCTTGCTCTGTTTCTTGGTTCCTGCCGGGGGGCCAAGATCCCTCTCACCCCTCAGAAGGGTCTTCAGAAATAGGACCCGGCCGGGCGGTGGTGGCGCACGCCTTTAATCCCAGCACTCGGGAGGCAGAGGCAGGCGGATCTCTGTGAGTTCGAGACCAGCCTGGTCTACAAGAGCTAGTTCCAGGACAGGCTCCAAAACCATAGAGAAACCCTGTCTCGAAAAACCAAAAAAATAAAAAAAATAAAATAAAATAGAAATAGGACCTGGCTCCTCCTTTGCCAGGGACCTCCCCAACCGAAGGCCTACCTCTTTGGTTTAATTGTAGTGCGGCGATCTGTTCTCGGTGTTGCGTGGTCCCTGCAGCCTGCTTCTGCTGCTGGGACGGTTCCCGCAGCCAGCAGCCTCTGTCCTCTGCTGCCACTCCAGTCCCAGCCGGTCCCAGTTGGTCCCCGCTGGCTGCGCTGGGCATCCTCCGGCCGCCTTCCGCCGCCTGGTGCTCTGGCCGCCTTCTGCCCGGTGCCCACTTATGTTAAAATTTACAGTTTCCTTGAAGTTTTTGACTCACATTTTGAGAATCATCACTTGATTTGCTATACAAATATTTTTGCTGTGGGACAACAGTCTTATGCTTTGTAAAGATTTGTCACTTGTATTTTAATAAAATGCTGATTGGCCAGTAGCCAGGCAGGAAATAGAGGTGGGGTGACCAGGCAGGAAATAGAGGTTGGGCAACAAGATATGGAGAATTCTGGGAAGAGGAAAGCAAATTCTGCAGCTGTCACCCAGACGCAGAGGAAGCAAGATGAGATTGCCTTGCTAATAAAGGTACCAAACAAAGTGGCTAACACAGACAAGAATTATGGGTTAAGATGTAAGATATAATAGTTAATAAGCATCCTGAGCTAAAAGGCCAATCAGTTTATAATTAATGTAGATCTCTGTGTATTTCTTTGGGACTTAATGGCTGTGGAACTGGAGGGACAGAAACATCTGTCAACATATTCTGGATTTAAATTGGTTTTGCACGCACATATGTACAGGTGTGCATACATGAGATTTTGTTAGTTGCAGGATCCTCCTCAGAGTGGTCAGTGAGGCTTCTCTGAGGAAGTAAACTTTGAACTAAAGGGTAATGATGAAGAGCAGTCCACCATGTGGCAGACAGCAACAACTGATGCAGGTGGCAAAGGAGTTGGCTTTAAGTGGTAGCTCAGGTCATCAGGTAAACTCTTTGGTAAAATATATGGGTAGATTTCCATTGTTGTTGGATTAATGCCAGTTTTGATGTAGGAGGGTGCTACAGAGCAGGAGCTGACTTTTCTTTACAGACAGATGGTTTGTTTCTGCCGAAGGTGCTTAGAGCATGCTTCATTCATACCTCTTTTACAAGCAATGAGGAGTATATTCAGCCCAATTGAATACAGCACTTAATAAAGATACCAGTGGTTAAACAACTAACACTTTCTACTTTTTATTTAAGTGCTGGAAATTTAGGAAAGGCATGATTTTCTAGAATTAACTATATGTGAAATATGTAAATTTATTTATTTAAAATATATCTCTTTTTAAAAATTATTCCTTTTATTTTCTGAGATTATATTTACATTTATCCCTTCCTTCCTTCTCCCTAAATTTTCCCATACACCTTTCTTCTTTTAAAATTCATGCCCCTTTTTTTTCATTGCTGCATACATATGTATGTACATATATGTAAATATATAAATACAACTTGCTCAATTTGTAAAATGCCATTCAAACATGTTTCAAGGACAGACTTTGGTCTTTGATAAATACTTGGTGTGCTTTTTTCTGGGGAGGACTATTTCTCCTGTTCTCAGCATTCCTTAATTCTCTTCTAGTCATAGGGTTCTCCCCTGTCAACTTTAGAATGTTTACTGTTGGCACTGTTCAGGTCATGTTTAGGTAGTCATGTTGTGACTTTATGGATGCAACTTCTGTTATTACTAAGAGATGCAATCTCACATTGAACTCCCTGATCCTATGATTTCCACAATATTCCCCAAACCTTAGATTCTGGAGTTATTCTGAAGATGTATCATTTGGGACTGGGATACATAGCTTTGTATTTTGATTGCTTGTAGTTTGTTGATGAGGCGTAAGAACTGCATTTGTCTATGGGCATAGAGACGTGTTTAGAATGTGGTTGGAAATTGTGCTGGTTTAGTAAAATAGATTCTTGTAGGTTCTCCTTCAAAGATCCAAAATTTCACTAGCTCTAGGTAGTTAATACATTTTCAGTACAGGGCATGACTTCCCTCTTCTTGATAAGGTCTTAAGTACAACTAGTGAACTACTGGTTACTACCAAGTTCCATGTGTATTCTTAGATTATCATGATTGTGTAGTTCATAGGTATCTTTGCTGGGTAGGACTATTGGTTGCTTCCTTCTATTGAAACCTTTCACTCCACCTTCTGGTACCGTAAAACTAGTCCTTAGGGAGAAGACATTCAAGTCAGTTACAGCCCAAAAGGCCTTTGAGTGCTGGGTCTGAAATAAATGGTATTTTCAGCAATAGGACTTACATTTTACTTTTGGGGAACAACTAGGAACACTACTAATAGCCTGCTATATTTGGATAGCCCTTACCAACAGCTCAAAAGAGGGTTTCTGACTGCTGATATGGGGGGTTTTGTTAGATATTCTTTCATTCTTTGAAGAAGCATTGTCAGTCCAGATAAGAAATTTTCATTTACATTATATATGCAGATTTATAAACAGAGATATGTATAATTTAATTTTAGTAGTTATAGGATGATTCCTTATAAATTTTCCAGACATCCTTATTAATGATTTACCATTCTCCCTCCTTCTCTAATTAAAATCTCTTCGTTTCCCCATCACTATGATCACATGACTTATGCTATGCTATTCCTTTTTTATTATGATTACATCTCACCCTGACAATGGTTCCATTTTACTTTCTTAGTTTCTAAAATTACTCCAGGATATGTACTCACAAATGAAGATTTGGAGGCAGGACTGTCATAGGAAAAAGAACATGGGATATTTGTCTTCCTGGGTTTGGGTTACCTTACCCAATATATATATTTTTTTTCTAATTTTATTCATTTACCTCAAAATTCATTGCTTATTTTTCCTTTGCAACTTAATAATAGAGAATGTATACCATATTTTATGATCAATTAGAATATGTCTCTTTAAATTTATACTAACCTATTTTTAAGATCTCTTTTCCTCCAATTTCCCACATCCATTTATTTTTCATCCTTTTTAACAGTGGTTAATATGTCAATCCAAATAAGTACCCAATAAGGACTTTATTCTGTCCCAATGCTCCACCCTCAAGGTGCCAAAATGTGGACATTGGATATAATTTTTTAAATTAGAATCCACAATTCTCTTTTTATCTTTAGGTACCTAAAGACTATAATTTGGATATAATATAGTCTATTTTCATGAGCTACTTGAATATGTTTCTTATTTCACAAGTTTACTTTAAAATCATGCAAAAGGTTGCTTATTTATGATTCATATACAAGTCTATAAATAACATGTATATATGAATAAAGAATATACATTTGGTATACTCCTGGTGCTAGAAATGGTTAAATTTTAATTCAATGCTACAAATAGATACATTCTTTGTTTTGGCAGTCTACCTAAAAATATGACAATTTATTCTACGATGGAATATTTTAAACTCTCACATCCCTAAACATTGTCTTTTGTCAATTTCACTTCATTTTATAGGATTTTCTTGTCTCAATAGAGATATTTGGACTATACACAGTACCTCTGCCTTAATACCCTTTATAGATTTCTGCAGACCCTGAGCTCATGAGCAGTCCTCCACTGCAGACATGAGAGGAACTGTCTTCCTGAAGAGTCATGAGCAGTCCTCCACTGCAGACATGAGAGGAACTGTCTTCCTGAAGAGTCATGAGCAGTGTCAGCTAAGTCACGGCATCAGTGAAAACTGGGGATACCGTACAGCAGACAAGGGAGGAATGTGAACCCTGTTGGAGTGTGACAGGAGCAGCATTTTGGATTTTATTTATGCTTTTGCCTCTGATAATTAATTTTATAAGTTCTTTCAGATTCTCTTGAAGATCCCACACTGATTGAAATACCAGTTCCCCTTGGAAATCGTTCTGAATCCTCTTTCATGATTTACTGCTATTATTTTAACAGTAGATAGACGTCTACCTATAGATGCTGTTTCCCGAGGCTTCTCACTGCATTACGTGCTGGCCTGTGTAGCCATGCCAATCACACTCCCCTCTGTTTCATTGGAATGAGCTGTTCTATGTGAGGGAGCTCTAGACTGGAATACAGCTTCATGTTTACCAATCTTTCTATTCCTCTGTCTCAATTTTCTTGTTTACAAAATAAGGTAAATATATGTGTTTAGCTAAGACACACACATTTATTTTATTTGGTAGTTCTATTAGTTTTTTTTCCTGTAAAACATGTAGGATATATTGAGAACTCTATAGAATTTTACTAAATATATCTTCTATTCCTCACCTGGGGTTTAATGTTAAATCCTTTTTTATCAAATGATCTTGTAAGCATATCCTATTATTTTTGGTTTTATAGGAAATATAACTTTACTTAGATTCTTCTTGTTTTCCCTACTTGTTGAATTTCCACTTTCATCAGCTTCTTATCTCAAAAATATTGAGTTTAAAACATCAGCATGTCTACTGGATAAACACCATGGATGAGGAAGAGGGGGAACTGGGAATTTCCTGGAAAATATTTCTGTAGTTTAGAGGAAGTATGTTCATAGTCAGTCTGTCTAGACTAGGCATAGAGAAGGGAGGTAGAAGGAAGGAAGCAGAACATGAACAAAAATGGACTTTTCAAAATTTTAGGATTTCTCTCTTGTTAAGAAAAAAATTAGTGTTCTCTTGCTGCGTGTGTGTGTGTGTGTGTGTGTGTGTGTGTGTGTGTGTGTTAACCACACTTCAGAGGCAGGCCCCATGCCCATGAATAGATAAATGGCCAACACTAAACAAACTGAATGGTATTCCTGTAGAGTTTTTGTGTCATATTGCTTTCTTTGATATTTTATTCTTTTTTGGCTTTTTGATCTATTGCTTATATATTTTTGTTTCTGATGGTCTCTCTCTGTCTGTCTCTCTCTCTCTCCTCTCTGTTTGTGTGTGCATGTGTTTGTTGAATTTCTTGTTTTTTTTTTTGTTTGTGTTTTAAAGAGAGAGACAGAAAGAAAGGGCATGGTGTTGGGTGATGAAGGAGGTTGGAAGGTGTAGCATGAGTTGGAGGAAGAAAAACACATTTTCAGAATATATTGTATGGAAAACATTTCTTTTTTATCTTAAAAAAGTATAGACTCTGTGACTCCCAAGAGATAGGTGACTTCATCTGAGTTATGATATGTGGACAAGAGAACATAACCAGGATTTGTGTCTTCAATAACCTTATTAGTTAAAAAATGAAAAGGATATAGATGGTAAGAGGAGTAACTACTGACACATCAGTACGTATACTGTAAGTATATGTATGTAAACATATGTGTATACTACTGACACACCAGTACAGAACATGACATAAGAGTATGTATGTTTGTATGTATGGGTATATACACACACACATATATATATACATATATATGTGTTCACATATGTGTACATATAACCATAATGGCTTCTCTCTAGGTTTTGTTATATTTGTAATTATTTCCTTCGTTTAGCTGTATGCTTTTTCCCCATCATAATTAGTTACATATACAATAATAAATTTTATAAAATTTTATAAGCTAACCTACAATTTTATTTTGGTGATGAATATACTTTGCTAATAGAATCTTGACAATCACATGTAGATTATGATATCTATTTTTTTATTGTATAGTTTTCTTTATTTTCAGATGTTTGTTCTTCTCTTTCAATTAGATTACATTTGTTTTGCTTTTCTTTGTCCACTTCTCTCCTAAAACTACACTGTTTCCTGGTCTCATAGTATATATTTTATTTTGATTACATTTCTTGTTCTCAGTAAAAATTCTACTCTCTGATCAAGATTATAGTCTTAGAGATAAATGAACTTCTCCATCTAAAATCAACTTATATACTATACCTTAAATATATACTCAGTTTCTATATATGTGTGTTTGAATTTATTGTTTTACTGTGCTTGTGATTGAACCCAGGGCCTCATCAATGATAAGCAAGCACTCTTCCGCTGGAGCATGGACAAGCTCAACTGTGATTTCCTATCTGCTTTCTGTATAACCTTAAGTAGTAAGTGCATATTTGTAATTATAGCATATACACCCACAATTATGTGTGATAAAAACATGTTAAGCAGAGTGTTAGGAGTATATACTTTATAGCGTATCAGATATTGAGAGGAACTTTGTAGGAAACAGACTGGGGACTATATGGTGAGCAACAGGAAATCGTGCCAAAAACATTTGGGATGTTGGGTAAAATCAGGAGCCTTTCATATGGAGAAGGAACAGGCAGTTTCCAATGAGGACTAGTCATCATCATACTTGTTTTATTAACACGTTTCTAGACCTTACCCTTATGTTTCTTATATAGTAGAGTTGGATAGCACATAAGCATAGCCAATTTAACTATCCTAGTCAATGATTTTCAAGCTTCTCCACTTATATGAACAGTAGATTTATTTGTCATATATCAAACACTGACCTAAGCACTATAGCACTATAAGTAATGGCATTATTAACTTCCTATTTCACAAGTGGACAAACTGGGGTATTAATTTCCCCTACTTACTAAGTAATGGAGCTAGGCTTCACAACCTGGCAGGTTCATTTACAGCTGAAGATGTTTAATTGCTCTTAGATCTGAGTCCTAGAAAGTTCCTCCTTTATCCATTGATCTATTGAGCTTTTTCTTCTCACATCTTAGCAGATATGGTCTGAGGATTATGATTTCACTTAAGAAAGACTGCTAGTGAAATTTATTGGGGGAGTGGATGAAAGATGGATTTGGCAGAAATTAGTTAGAGAAATGCTTTCCATTCTGATCCAGGTACCTTTCAGGGATTTAGAGAGTGAGAAGCTGTTTTCTTATATAGATGCGCTAAGACTGGGGACTGTATCATGAGAAACAAAAACAATTTGAGGTAAACATTTCTCAGGTGTCTTCTTGTTGGAACTATCAGCAACATTTGGGATGCTAGGTAAAATCCTTTTTGATTATTTGTCTTCAAAAACTCTTGCTTTCCTTCTATTGTTGTGGCTTCTCTTGCATGCCCATACTTACTTTCCTGTTTATCATGGCTTGGAACTCAGTCCTTCTCAGACCCACGCACAGTCTTTCCCTTCCTCTCATCTCCCATGTCATGGCTCTCAGGACATCCACTCACAGCTGCTTTGCACTTGTCTATCCCTTTTTTAAAAAATATTTATTTATTTATTTAAGATTTCTGCCTCCTCCCCACCACCGCCTCCCATTTCCCTCCCCCTCCCCCAATGAAGTCCTCCTCCCTTGTCAGCCCAAAGAGCAATCAGGGTTCCCTGCCCTGTGGGAAGTCCAAGGACCACCCACCTCCATCCAGGTCTAGTAAGGTGAGCATCCAAACTGCCTAGGCTCCCACAAAGCCAGTACGTGCAGTAGGATCAAAAACCCATTGCCATTATTCTTGAGTTCTCAGTAGTCCTCATTGTCCGCTATGTTCAGCGAGTCGGGGTTTATCCCAGGCTTTTTCAGACCCTGTCCAGCTGGCCTTGGTGAGTTCCCGATAGAACATCCTTATTGTCTCAGTGTGTGGGTGCACCCCTTGCGGTCCTGAGTTCCTTGCTCGTGCTCTCTCTCCATTTGCTCCTGATTTGGACCTTGAGATTTCAGTCCTGTGCTCCAATGTGGGTCTCTGTCTCTGTCTCCTTTCACAGCCTGATGAAGGTTAATATTCAGGAGGATGCCTAAATGTTTTTCTTTGGGTTCACCTTCTTATTTAGCTTCTCTAAGATCATGAATTATAGGCTCAATGTCCTTTATTTGTGGTTAGAAACCAAATATGAGTGAATACATCCCATGTTCCTCTTTTTGGTTCTGGCTTACCTCACTCGGGATAGTGTTTTCTATTTCTGTCCATTTGTATGCAAAATTCAAGAAGTCATTGTTTTTTACTGCTGAGTAGTACTCTAATATGTATATATTCCACACTTTCTTCATCCATTCTTCCATTGAAGGGCATCTCGGTTGTTTCCAGGTTCTGGCTTACAAACAATGTTGCTATGAACATAGTTGCGCATATACTTTTGTTGTATGATAGGGCATCTCTTGGGTATATTCCCAAGAGTGAAGACCCTGACTTTAACCCACAAACCTATGAACACCTGATTTTTGATAAAAGAGCTAAAAGTATACAATGGAAAAAAGAGAGCATCTTCAACAAATTGTGCTGCCAAAACTGGATGTCAATCTGTAGAAGAATGAAAATAGATCCATATCTATCACCATGCACAAAACTCAAGTCCAAATGGATTAAAGACCTCAATATCAGTCCAAACACACTGAACCTGATAGAAGAGAAAGTGGGAAGCACTCTATAACACATGGGCACAGGAGACCACTTCCTACATATAACTCCAGCAGCACAGTCACTAAGGGATCATTGAATAAATGGGACCTCCTGAGACTGAGAAGCTTCTGTAAAGCAAAGGACACTGTCACTAAGACTTGTCTATTCCTTTACTGCTTTGTTGAGCTTGGGAGGTGAACAAGCTACTGATAGATGCCTTAGCATATCATCCTAACAGCCCTTTCCTCCCTCACTTACCGAGCTCCATTTATAACTACACTATCTTCCCATTTGCAGTCCAGAAATATTTGCCTTGATCCCAACCAATTATCATGAAATCCTGTCAGACACCATAAAAATGTTTCCAGAATAAAAGCGCCTTTCAGCCTGTCTGTCACTATCATTTGGGTCTAGGCAGAGATGCTGGGGGTGGAGAAACTCTCTTATATGTCAAGAGCTGGGCTGATGTCAAAGGAAATTAAAGTGACCCAAAATTACTTTTGTAATTTTGTAAAATTACTAGCTATTGTGTACAGGTAAACATTTCCATAGATGAATTCAATTTATTTAGAATATTAGCCTGAGTGCTGTGACTCATCACAGGAATTATCACTGTTATCTTGTTTTCCAGTTGTAGAAAATAGGCAAAACACCAGAGATATTTTTTTCCTGAATAGTTTTCGTTGGGCATCTTATTTGACTGAGAAACAATGCAATAAGGTGAAGCAATATATGTCTTTGACTTCAAATATGTTTCTGATATTTCAATTCTCATATTTTCATTTATAAAGTTAAGAAAATATGGCCATATGACATTTCTTTTCTAATGTAACAACCTATATAAACAATGACGTCATAGTCTGCCCTTGGAGATAAGATATGAAGGGGTGTTTTAAAGAACTGCAGGTTCCTGGGAAAGATTTTCAGTCCATAGCATACTATGTTTATTATTATGCTTTTTCTTGAAATACTGGGCATTGATAGTTTGAATATGAATGTATATCACAGAGGCTATTGATAAATCTTCTTATTTTTTAAATATTATTCATAGTTGCATTTATTTATTGACTCATTTATCTATTATTTGAGACAAGTTCTCACTTTTTAGTCCAGACTTCCTTGGCAATGTACACTAAATTGTACAGTGTGAATTTATGGTAGTCTTTCTAGTTCAGTTTCCCAGTTTTTAGGATTGTAGGTAATTTACTTTAATATTTTCCAGGGCATATAAACAATTAAAAAATAATCAGTCATAAATTCTATGAATTTTACATTTTGTATAATTAATCAACTTCATTTTATTCTTTTGAAATCCAGAGATGTTATCCGAAATTTTCCTGATACTGAGTAATTCAAGGGATTTCTTGTTTCTTAGATTGCTTTTGGTGTGGATTCGGGCATTTCTCTACAGTTGTGTGGAATGTGCTTCTATTACTGTGCTTATACTTAAGAAGTTATTCCTTCTCTGACAGTTAGTCTTTGTTTATCCGATTGAAATGTGATTCTCATATCTTAATAGAGATGTTTTAGGCTTTAGTAAAATGGATGTCTCTCATCAATTTGTTCTTCAGCAGAGCTTTCTGTGACTATGTAAGGTCTGTGCTTACACACATTGCTAATAATGTGCTTACACACATTGCTGTGGGGGATATTGATGACCAGATGTTCCGGCAGCATTTGTTGGAATGACTATTTTTCTAAGCTGCATTTTCTTTGATCCTTTGCCAAAGACTTGAATGGCTTTAAATATGAATAATACTACTAAGTGTTGTACTATTGAATTCTGGAAAAAATTAAGACAAGGGAGGATGTTAATGGGCCATAATTTGCAGAGATAAATATTTAGGTAAGATTTACTAACTCATATAACTGTGGTTATTTAAAATCCTAATCTAGAAGGGCTGTGAGAAATGTGGAAAATCAGGTACAATGTTCAAGTGACTTCCATCCAATTGACAAAGTGAGACCAGAGAGTGGATTTACCAGGGAGGTTAGCCATCTTTTTGTGTATAACTCTTTGGGTGTTTATAGTCAATAATCATATTTATATTCCCTTCCTTTTTCTTTGAAATTTCATTTTTCTTAAATAGACTTTTAAATACCCTGAGTGTTGGATTAAGGAAACTAGTGAAAGGTGAAAATATTAGTATTTGTTTATGTTTTTATAAGAAAGGTGAAAATATTAGTATTTGTTTATGTTTTTATATATTTGGGGTAATTTAATAAAAACGAGTTTGTAACCTCAATATTTGTCATGGAGAACAAGTTGTCCTGATTTCTATGACACACTCTACAAAGCCTTTTTTATTTTCATGGCTTTGACTTTTATCAACTGATTTTCATAAGGGATAACTAACTGGGTGCTCAAAATTGCCACATGCTTTCCTTGTACTTCAAATGGAAAACCTCCTGGCACCCAGAGCTGGGATATGAAAGTGCTAAGCATTAAATAAAATGGATTAGCCTTTGGAAGGGAAGCTTCTGACTGCCAGTGCCAGAGGGGTTAATGGAAAACAGTGTGTCATGTTTGCCATTTCCCCTATATTATCTCGCCCAGAACACCTGCCTAATGAACTAGACATAAATTATCACACTATAAGCACATTCTTTAATAACAAAAGCCTGTAGAGCATTTCTTCTTGTTGAAATAATAAGCTCAGAAAAAAATGATTTTGAGGAAGTTTCCTTAAATTCTACAAGCAAAAAGAAATATTTAAATGTATATTTCACCATCATTTTTTTCTCCCTAGGGTTGCTAAAAGGTAGCTGCATTTCACTTGAATCTGAGAACTTTGTCAAGGGCATAGGTGGGCACTGACTTGATATGCTTGAGCTTACCTGACCTGTGGAGGTTTGCTTTTCTTTATATGCTTTTCTGAGCAATGACATGAATGCCTTGTCTTCTCATCTATGCAGACTTCATATACATGCATGTAGAGATCACAGATGTACATATATAATTCATGAAATTAATGTAATGTTCAGAGACCACTACCAATTTTAAAATTATAAATGTGCTGATAATAAATGTTTTCTTGATTTTCAATATAATGACTTAGATATTGCTGCTGGGTAGGAGTGTTTAATTGCTTCCTTCTTTTGGCAACTTGCACAGTATTTTATGGAACCATGAAACTACAGGAATTAGATATTTGGTTCAGTCTAGATTGAATTATCAGTCTTGTCTGAAGCAATAGGGATCCAACCTCAATCCCTGAGAGAGGCAACCAAGGGCTGTATTGTTTTGGGACTCACATAGACTACTGTAACTAACAATTAGAAATTGGGTTTCTTCTGCTAGTATTAGGTTATTTGTTAGTCTATGGTTCTTGTTGGAGTAGTTTCAAATCCAATTATCTTAACTTCATTTAAGATATAATTCTCTCATAACATATCTATACCTATGCACAAATGTACATCTATATGTATTATGTGTAATTTTAGATAAATATAAAATAATGCTTCCCCATTTTCAAAATATGTAAATGGACATATTTTGTCCATTGAGTAGAAGTAAATAGAGTTACTTCTTTTCATTAACTCTGCTAGTTATTTTTTTGCATATCTAATTCTTATGCTTCAAATTTGCCTTCACATATTAGTTAATGTGTCTGTATCAATAATTTACTTGTTCATTTTGGATTGTTAAAAAGTAGCTGCAAATGATCTAAAAATCCTTCTTCAGCATGCCCTATCTTAACATTCAGGATAATTGTGGGGAAAAAAATCATTAAAGTCAAATAATCTCCTTGTATATTAGAGCAAATAATGTCTCTACTAAAATATAAAACTGAGCAAAGTTATGCTCAGTTTAGAACAACAATAGTGTGGCCTTTCTTCAAGAACAATGTGAGTTGGTCTTTGTATCATTATGAACACAGCACACTACTGTAGCAGGCTGAACCACTTCATTGGATAATTCAGCAATTGGGGAGCTCTAAGCAAAATGTGCCATACATCTGATTGATTAATCTTTTTATTCTAAATCATATATTTTAACAAATAATGTAGTATGAGGATGGTGTGTAGAGAGAACTCCTGGTTGGGCAACTTGGTCAGATGGAGTCTGTCATACATTAAGTAACACTGACATGATGACAAGAGAAAACGTTTATAAAAAAATAGTGAAATGTTTTCTGTAAAGTGCTGAAGGAAAAGAAATGATTTCTTTTAGTCCCTTTTGCATACAGAAGTAGAGCAGTGATTAGTATTTGCTAATGTGATCCAATAATTTTGAGCAGGGTTTGGATTATTAACATTCTTGGACTGAGTTCTCAGTGAATACCTCACCATGTAAGAAATGTCACCACATCACAGTGTTGTGCTTGGTAAGAGTTATAACTTGTCATCCGCATGATGAAAGGCGTGAACTTGTCATGGATTTTGACAGTTTAAAAGGCTTGCCTCTATTCTCAGCTTGATCTGTCCACTTATATCCGGGCCACCTGTGGCAATGACCAGAAATTTCCACAAAGTACTTAACATCTTTCTATCCTCTCAGCAGAGATGTATGGAGATCTCCAAGTTGTGGGACACCTTGCAGGATGTAATTAGAAGCTTCATATTGCAGATATACAAGGTTTTACATGAATCATGCATTCCATGGGAACTAGTCTATATATTAAGAAATGAATCCCACAGTGAGAATTATGATTTATTAATTAACACTTGGAGATTATGCTAGAGCTCGTCAATATCCCATAGTAAGTGAGAATAAATATAGCAAACACAATTTCAGTTCAAACTCTGTCACTTTTTCTTGTCTTACATCCTGCCGTTTTTTTTGTGCAATCTAATTAAAAAACACAAGGTTGGTCTTTGTTGCTATTGTTCTTTCTTCCTTAATGTGCTGCTTTCTAGTTTGTTATTTTAATTTTATACTTTCAATATTAAAGTGCCAGTGTATTAGAATATATGTTTTAAGTGATTAATTTATTTTTCCTGGTGTGGTTACATCAAGGGCTACAGAGACAAAGCACTCAATAAAGGTTTTGCCTTGCATGTACAGACTCTGAGTTCAATACCCAGAACCTGTATAAAACAGCTAAACACGGTGGCCAGCAGGTACAGTTCCAGAGCCAGGAAAGTGAAGACATGCAGATTCTCAGGCTCTATACCCAATAGGACAGAACCAGTGCTGGCTCTGGCTCACTGTGATATAACAGGCATAACAGGCAACCCAGGAGTAAAGCTGAAGGAAGCTGCACATTAATGGGATGTTTCAAAAACAAAACAAAAGTAAAAACAACAAAAGACTCAGATAGTACAGAAAGGAAAGGAAATCAGGTGAGTTCTCAAAACCTTTAGTTTGACCGTGAAGTGACCAGAAAATCAGAGCATTCTCAGGGTTATTTCCCAGTGTCTCCACCAAAGGGGCACAAAGAAGTTATGGAAAGGATGTTTCTACACGCTGACAAGCTTACAAGATTTGTGCTGGGCTTCATGTAAGGTTTAATTTTGTTCTTATTGAGAGGCCCAACAGAGGACTCTGGCTATGAACTGGAGGACAAGGAGTTCTCAGAATCTTTCCTCCTCTGATGTATCCACCCAAACCCTCAATAATACTAATTAGCATCTTTGCTTTTCAACTAAGAACCAAGGAGTAATACAATTTTATAACTGATGGCTCCTTTCTCTATTTAATATGAGAGTAAAATGTCAGTTTAAAAAGGAAAACAATTCATTTTAATTACATTATTCAATATCTCCTTATCATTGAACATCTCAATGTAGATTGTTTTACATAGTCAAGTATCACTACTAAATCTGAACTCTAGAAGTGAAGGGTATTTCTTGCTCTTTGGTTTTGAGTTTGACTACAATGAGTTGCCATGGCAAACATGCCCCTATCAGCTGCAAGTATTTTCTCTGCTCTAAGCCATCTTTACTGCAGCTCATCCTTTCTCCCAGCCTAACTAAGCTTTTAGTTATTTTTTTATTATTATTATGGTTCCAAGAAGTGTGTTACTCGCCTTTGTTTTTATTAAATGTGAGTTTGGCTACTTTTCCTTTCTTTTTTAATTTTTTTAAAAGAAAACAAACTATCTTTTTTCATTATACATACCAATCCAAGTTTCCAGTCCCTCACTTCCTCTCATTCTGTCCACATATCCTTCCACCCCACCCCAAACTAGTACTCAGAGAGGGTAAGACACATTGCTTTTGGGAAGGTCCAAGGCCCTCCTTACTATATCTAGACTTAACAAGATACCGTCCAAAGAGACTAGGTTCCCAAAAAGTCAGTATATGCAGTAGAGATAAATCCTTGTCACTGCCAATGGCCCCTCAGTCTGCCCCAGCCATGCAACTGTCAACCACATTCAGAGGGACTAGTTTGGTCCCATTATCATTCCTTCCCAGTCCAACTGGAGTTGATAAGCTCCCATTAGCTCACGTAGACTGTTTCAGTGGGTAAACCCATCATGGTCTTGACCTCTTTGCTCATATTCTCTCTCTTCCCACTCTTCAACTGAACTTTGAGAGCTCAGTCAAGTGCTCTGATGCATATCTCTGGCTCTGTTTCCATCAGTTGTTGGATGAAGGTTCGATGGTGATATTTAAGATATTCATCAGTTTGAATACAGGGCAAGTCAAGATTGGACCCCTCTCCTCTATTGCTTAGGGTCTTAGCTGGGGTCATCCTTGTGGATTCCTGAGAATTTCTCTAGAGACAAGTTTCTTGCTAATCCTATAATGGCTCCCTCAATCAAGATATCTCTTTCCTTTCTGATGTAGGTGGGTCGTTTGTCTATGTGTTACTTTCATTGGTCAAATAAAGAGACTGCCTTGGCCTTAGATAGGACAGAAGCTTAGATAGGCGGAGAAGAGAGAACAGAATTCTGGGAGAAAGCAAAGTCAGGCAACTGCCATGAAGCTCCAGCCCGAGATGGATGTGGGTTAGAATATTCCCGGTAAGTTATAACCCCGTGGTGATACACAGATTACTAGATATGGGTTAAAGCAAGATACGAGAGTTAGCCAAGAAGAGGATAAATATAATGTGCCAGGCAGTGTTTAAATGAATACAGTTTGTGTGCCGTTATTTTGTGTGTAAAGCTAGTCATGTGGGAGCTGGACGGGACAAAAAGCAGGCCTGCCTGCAGCTCCTTCTACACCTTGCTCTCATCTCTGTCCTTCTTCCATCTTTACTATTGATTATCCCATTCCCTCATGTTCTCCTCACCCCTCCCCTTCTCCCCTTCTCTTACCCTCCCCCATACTCCCAATTTTGTCAGGTGATCTTGTCTGTTTCTACTTTCAAGGTGGATCTTTATATGTTTTTCTTAAGGTTCACCTTATTACTTAACATCTCTAGGATCATGAAATATAGGCTCAATATCCTTTGTTTATAGCTAGTATCCACTTTTGAGTGAGTACATACCATATTTATCTTTTGGGGTCTGGGTTCCCTCACTCAGGATAGTGTTTTCTAATTTCATTCATTTGCAAGAAAAATTCAAGATGTCATTGTTTTTTAGTGGTAAATAGTACTCCAATGTGTAAATGTGCCACATTTTCTTTATCCACTCTTCAGTTGAGGGGCATTAGGTTGTTTCTAGGTTCTGACTATTACAAATAATCCTGTTACGAACATAGTTGAAAAAAATGCCTTTGTAGTATGATTGAGCATTATACTACATTTGCATTTCCCTGCTGGCTAAAGATGTTGAACATTTCCTTAAGTATCTTTTGACTATTTAAGATTCTTCTGTTGAGAATTCTCTGTTTAGTTCCTTACCCCATTTTTAAGTTCAATTATTTGGAATTTTCACATCTAATTTCTTGAGTTCTTTATATATTTTGGAGATCTGTTCTTTATCTAATGTGGGGTTGGTGAAGATCTTCTCCCATTCAGTGGATTGCCTTTTTGTCTTATTGACTGTGTCCTTTGCTTTACAGAAGCTTCTCAGTTTCAGGTGGTCCCATTAATTTATTGTTGCTCCCAGTGTCTGTGCCACTGATGTTATATTTAGGAAGTGGTTTCCTGTGCCCGTACATTGAAGACTATTACCCACTTTCTCTTCTATCAGGTTCAGTGTGGTGAGATTTATATTGAGGTCCTTAATACATTTTGACTTGAGTTTTGTGCGTGGGGATAGATATGGATCCTTTTTCATTCTTCTACATGCTGACATCCAGTTACATCAGCACCATTTGATGAAGATACTTTCTTTTTTCCATTGTATAATTTCAGCTTCTTTGTCAAAAATTAGGTGTTCATAGGTGTGTGGATTAATATCCGGGTATTTGATTTAACTACATTGGTCAACCTCTTTGTCTTTATGCCAGTACCAAACTGTTTTCATTACTGTACCTCTGTAGCAGAGCTTGATGTCAGGAATGGTGACACCTTCAGTAGTTGTTTTATTTTATAGGATTAAGAAAATGGAGAAAGCTCACACTAGTGACTTAACAACACACCTGAAAACTCTAGAACAACAACAAAAAAAAAGCAGACTCACCAAGGAGGAGTAGAAGGCAGGAAATAATAAAATTGAGGGATAAAGTAAACAAAATAGAAACAAACAAACAAAAAAACAATACAAAGAATCAATGAAACAAGGAGCTGGTTCTTTGAGAAAATCAACAAGATAGACAAACCTTATCCAGCCTAATCAAAAGGCAGAGAGAGAAATCTGAATTAACAAAATCAGAAATAAAAATGGGGACATAACAACAGACACTGAGGAAATTCAGACAATCATTAGATCATACTACAAAAAGCTGTACTCCACAAAATTGGAAAATGTACAAAAAAATGGACAATTTTCTAGAAAGATACCACATACTAAAATTAAATCAAGACTAGGTGAGCAATTTAAATAGAACTATAAACTGCAAGGAAATGGAAGCTGTCATCAAAAATCTTTCAACCAAAAAATCCCAGGGCCAGATGGTTTTAGTGAAGAATTCTACCAGAATTTTCAAGAAGAGCTAATACCAGTATTCTTCAAAGTATTCCACATAACAAAAACGTAAGGAACATTGACGGACTCTTTATATGAGGCTACAGTTACCCTGATACCGAGACTACACAAAGGTTCAAGCAAGAAAGAGAATTACAAATCAAGCTCAGTCATGAACATGGATTCAAAAATGCTCAACAAAATACTGTCAAACCGATTCAATGTAATCCCCATTAAAATTCCAACACAATTCTTCACAGACCAAGAAAGAACAATAATAAACTTCATATGAAAAAACAAAAAAAAACAGGACAGTCAAAACAATCCTGTATCTTTTCATTTTAAACTCTGTTTCTTTGAATTGTGCAAACGTCTGTAGTAAAAAAAAAATAGTGTAACTTACACTCTCATATGACAGGATGTAGAAATTCTTTGTACTTCATCTATAAACCGATAAGATTAGGAAAATAGCCAGGCTCAGGTTCCACTGAGCAGAGCAAATCTCACAGTACAACATGATCATGAGTATTTATGATATGTAGGGCACATCACATCACTTGGCTTGTTCAAAATATCTTGTGATATGTGTTTCCCTGAAAGAGGTCTTGTCTCATAGTACCTTTCAGAAGATTGTGACTGCTGTGTGGAGGAAGCCATAACAATGCCAAGGAATCCACATAGACATGTGAAGTCAAAGTGAAGCTGGCCAGGAGTAGAGTTAAAACAGAAATTAAATGACATAAATAAACACACAAACAAACATAAGCAGTAGCAAAAGAAAACTCTCCACAGAGTTAAGAGCTCTTAAGGCTGAGCTTCAAATCCTGCAGCCTACTTTGTGGTTCTTTCTATGTTTGAAAGATAACAGGCTTGAGATCCTCAGGTTGCGGGAAACAATAAAGAGAACCAAACAAACTTGAAAATTAACTAAATAGGCTATCAAAGAAAAGATAAAATAATTGAAAATAAAATGTAATGGGCTAATGGATGCATTTAGCAGTTAATTGAATGAAAAAAAAAGAACATTTGTGAATTACAAGATTTAATAGAAGAAATTATCCAAAGTACAATACAGGGGGAGGATAAAAAGGAAGCCATAAAAGTGAGATAAAAACGGTAGAATAGGATCATACAAAAGTCCAACATATGCTTAACTGGAATTCCAGAAGGAGTAGCCATAAAGAAAAATGAGCATGTAAGTGGCTTTGGAATAAGTAATTCTTAGATCTAGAATAAGGCAAACAGTTCACAGAATCCAGGATTAGCTCGCTCCTCAGCGCCAACATAAACAGCACCAGTTGTGAAGTGATGGCATTGTGTGCTGAGGGAAAAGGAAGGAATAACTAACATAGGATTTCATATAATCTAAAAACAAATGCCAAGATTATGACATAACAAACCCAGAGGGAAATTAAACTCATCAGCAGGTCATCAAAGGGAAATCTTAAAGGTATATTTCACACATGGAGCTTTATGTTGTTGTGAGGGAGATATTTTCACATTTTAGCAAAATGGAAAAGGAGGAAATCATGTTCAGGGAGACAAAGCCACGTCTTAATCACATGCTCTCTGTCTCTCTCTGTCTCTGTCTCTGTCTCTGTCTCTTTCTCTCTCTCTCTCTGTGTGTGTGTTGTGAATGTAGACCATGCACCTCGATAGAGAAAGCAGGAGGGAGGAGAAGGCAATGGAATATATGTGAACTGAAGGTAGAAAGGACAATTAGAAAGAGAAAAGGGACCAAAATGTGGGGGTAGAGAACACAAGGGAGGACAAATACAGAAACATTGTAATAACACATATGAATATGCTATCGTGAAAACAACTACACTGTTTTAGATTATAAAAAGTAATGAAAAATGAAGCACTACAGGGGAAAGTAAAGCAGTTCCAGGGAAACACTGAAGTTTGTGAACAGGAAATAACAGTAAAATTGTAGAGATAAGTCTAAATTATTTTTAACAACATCAAATCAAAAGTGAGAAAAAGGTGCAAGGTAGAAGTAAACAGCAATAGGTGGTGACTGGGTCAGAGACTAATGTTTTACTAAAAGTGTACATATGTTTGTTGTAATTTAGCAACTCAGAGAAAAGTTTGAAGAGTGTTCCATTCAACATAGAGAGTGTAATATGCTGGCTTGGATAAAAAGTGTCCCACGTACACTCTAGGAATTGCACATTTCATTCTCAGTGGCATGGTCTGGGAGATAAGATATTGATGGGTCCTAATGTCTTTCTTGGAGGAGGGGGTGAAAAGGCTCGGCGTCAACAGACACAGACGCCAGGAGTCAGGTAGGTTTACAGCAGGCTCATTTATTTAACAGTGAGGAATAACTTATGTAACCTCCCAGCACCCAGGTGATCTGATCCATTGGAGGTTGACATCTCATGCTCATCTCCCTTTGGCAAGGCACGATCAGGACATCTGACAGCACCTGTTGCTAGGCACTCAGTACTGGGCATGTGTTTCCTCCAGGAGAGCTGCTCTCAAGTATACTCATAAAGCAGTTGGTTAGCCTCATAGCATTCACGCCACTATTATGCCCATGAGCTTATCTTGAAATATCAGTTATTATTATGGCTTATAGACTTCACAGCTGGGTAAGCCTATTGATGACTTTAATTAAAATCCAGGAGCAAAAATCCCTTAAGAATACAAATACTGAAATTGTCACCTTCCATAACTTTTCTAGAACTCTTCTGAGTTTCAGATTTATAGAACCTATCTATAGGGGACTGTTGCAGTTAACTGAACATTGTACCTTAAAATTAGTCTGTCTTCGTTTAGTTAGCACCATGCCATGTTCTTATGACTTGTGACCTTGGGTATATATCTCAGAGATTAATATTTGGAGATATTTATATGAATGATAGGAATGAGAAAGCCTTAAAAATTCTGGTTACTTTTTTCTCTTTTTACTAAAATAGACATTTTTTTCTCACGTCCTATATCCTGATCAGGACTTTCCTGTCTCTGCTTCTGCCAGTTGCTCCCCACATCTCCTCCCATCTGTGTCCATTCCCTTCTGTTCTTCATTAGAAAAACAAAACAAGTTTCTAAGGTCTAATACTAAAATATAATAAAATTATAAAAGTAAAATATAATAAGAATTTAAACAATCACATTAGAGACAAAATTGTTATTTTTAGGACTATCTGACAGCATTCCAGCAATTCCCTAAGTAATACAGTGAGTGCAGTCCATCTCATAACATTCAAGTTACTAAACATCCACGAATCCTGGATTCACCCATTCTCCTCATCTAATCTCTTTTGTGATAACCAGCTTTGGGGACACCCAGATTTGTTTGTTAGCAAATGCAGGGCATGCTGCCTTCTGGCTCAGTACCTGTCTTCTATAGAAATTTCTATGTGGTCTGTTAGCATGTTATTTTGAAGGGTTTGACTCTATGCAAACTTGACTGTTAGAACAAAAAGTTAACGCCATCCTTCAAGGCTTCATGGTGTGGAGGAATGGAGCAAAATCAGTCCTTAGCCTGTGTGGAAGTCACACTGCTGATGTGTTTTGAAAATGAATCTCACTTCAAAGGGAAGAATCATAGCTTCACAAGGTTTCTGACAGCAACTTTTCCAAAAGACAAGTGTTCCCGCATCTCTGCAAAGTGGTTTGTTCCACATGTCTGTGTATGTACGCACTTCCCGTGGATCTGTCTATTTGTCTGTCAGCTGTGCATTCACTGTGAACCTTGTGGGCTCCAATATTAGATGTGGGATTTAGTTTGGTAAGTTCTGTGCATGAGCATCATAGTCATGCCTCCCCTGGTCTCCAGTGTGATTACTATTGTAACTGCACATTCCTCTAGTCTTACTATTATGGCTCTTTTGGGGCTACCATGGACTGAGTACCCATGTTTTCTTGTACATTTAGCATCAATTGGTGAGCATCTGATAATATTCTAGATGTTGTATCTTTTATACATTTATTTTTTATTTTATTTACATGTGTGTAAATGTAGATGATTGTACATTAAGACCAGAAGTGATGATTCCCTGGAAGTAGAGTTACAGAAAGTCATGATCCAACTAATCTGGGTGCTAGAAACTGAACTAGTCTTCTGTAAGAGCAAAAAGTACACCAAACCACAGAGTCATCAATCCAGCCCCTATATACTATATCACCATCACATACATACAGACAAAAATATACAGATATGTATGTGTTTTATATGTATATATGTGTGTTTATATGTGTATATAGTTTTATATCCATAAATATGTATACATAGGTGTGTATACATGTATACACTAACGTAGCTATACAACTTGGAAGGAAAGCATTAACTTGGTTTATACTTTCATTTAATTCAGAAAATTCTAGGCTGGAATTCAAAAAGGAATCTGGAGGCAGGAAGTGAAGCATAGGTTATGAAGGACTTCTATTTATTGAGTTGCTGCCTATGTCTTATATATCTTCCATCTTAAATAACCCATAACCCCCTGCCCAGGACTTACACCTTCTACAGTATTCTGAGACCTCCCATGTTAATCATTAATCAAAAAAATGTTCCACAGAATTGCCTAAAGTTCAATCAAATGGAGAAATCTTGTCAATTAAAGTTCATTCTTATGATTCTAGGCACACATCAAAAACTACTCTAGTTTGCATCAAATTGAAAACAACTACCCAACAAAATATCAAAAATCATCTGATACCTGTTCATAAACAATTAAATATTTTTTGTTAATATAATTAACATAATCAATACAACCACAATGTAATTGTTTTTACTAATTTGTGTTTTGGGCTTTCTTAAAGGAAGTGATTGAAATATTTATTTGTTTATTTAGAACAGTCCTCTTTGTCCTGAAAATAGCTCTTGTAGACCAGGCTGGCTTTGAACTCACAAAGATCCACCTGTCTCTGCTCCCTGAGTACTGGGATTAAAGGTATGTGCTACCACCTCACATCCAAGGAAATGATTGGAGTATTTATTAAGTATTTACTACTTGTTAAACGTCCATGTATTTATTCTTTTCTGTCTTTTTTACAGTTTTTACTTTTATTTCCTATACACTATATATTTAGGTCAATATATTCTCATAATATATGTTTCACTAACAAAATCTTTTAAATTAGATGTTCTCCCCTTCTTCCTAATTTATGAACACTGCCCTCGTATTAGCATATTGATCTTGTCCTGTAGTAATCTTGTTGGATGCATATGAATTGTGGTAACTGAATTTGTGTAGTATCATAGGTGTTATATAGATTATTACCTGAGGAGTTCAATATAATGTTACTCTTCTTCAAAATGGTATCAATGTGCATACCTTTGTACAAGACGTTCCTTAGAGTACAAGAAAAAGACCTCATCACAGTTTGAAAGGCAATGATAATAACCAATAGTATTGATTTGTTGTTGTTTTAACAGAAATTTTTTTAATTATCACTTAACTGTGAAGTTGTCGTGTTTTTATTTTTTCAAGTCCCAGGCTTTGTCTTGGACTTTGATGCTTAAAACCATCTTTATATTTCATCTTTAAAAGAAAGAATCTATCCTACTGCATATACTGGCTTTGTGGGAGTTTAAGCAATTTGGATGCTCACCTTACTAGACCTGGATGGAGGTGGGTACTCCTTGGACTTCCCACAGGGCAGGGAACCCTGATAGCTCTATGGGATGACAAGGGGGGGGGGAACTTGATTGGGGGAGAGGGAGGGAAATGGGAGGCGGTGGCAGGGAAGAGACAGAAATCTTTAATAAATAAATAAACGGAAAAAAAAGAGTCTATCATTTATGAAAATGAGATCATGGTGTTGCTTAAAAATCTTTTGAAATATATGCTGTTTCATCCTCAGTCATAAAACCAAGGTTTGCACAGAATATAATCATTTAATATATGATTTTATATTCTTATTGATCTGATAAATGTCTTATACTGATTTAAAGATGAGAATACTTGTTTCAAAAAGTTATCATTAACACATCTGGCAAATATCTCACATAAATTTTATGGCAACAATAGTAAACTTCATATCGTCTAAATTAAAGAGCACACAGAAAACTAATAACACAACTATTCATAGTATAAGTACAGGACAAGGAAACGTTAAATACAATCAACGAGATCTTCAACATAACATGTTAGTTTTTAGATGAGTGATTTTTTTTCTGTGAATGTTTCAGTAAGTGCATAGAGTATAATTTTAAATTCTAGTATTTAGTTTAATCAAAATGTTAGAATCTGGCCAAGCATTAGGTTAATCAGATGAAAATGCACCCATATGACCACACATTTTACTTTGCCTCTGTGTGGCTGTCTTCATATTTCACTGTGCTCCATATACTGTGGACTCTGTAAGCTTTATTCTGGTTCAGTCAACATAATAGTATTTAGAGATTTTATTAGTGGTTTTGCAAATAACTGCAGGTCATTTTATTCAAAAGGAATAATAGATCCCTTAGGCTTTGTAGAAGAAGCTTTTCCTGCCCTAGCCTTCTCAAACACGGTTGTTAAATTGAAAATAAATAAATAGATAAAATTCTTCAGTTGGACCAATTGTAGTGATGGACAATGCACCTTCTCCTGGAAAGTATGGCCACAGGCCTGAAGCACCGAGGAGAGACTGAGTCTGGTCCTTTATCTCACCTGCAGTGCTTGTTACCTGAAGGCATCAAGAGTCAATGATTATTTTCACTGGACCTCGGTGCTGTTTCCTAAATCTTCTGTATATTTCACCAGCTGACATACAACAGAAGAGGCCTACTGCTTGGGGCTGGATTAACCTCCCCTTCCCCTGGATCTTTCCAAAGAGGATGTCAAATTGGTTAAAGCATTTTCAGCTGTATTTCTATGCAGTCAATCTTTTGAAATGAAATTGCTTACTCCTTTTTTCCAGGGAAGGTCCTGAAGGGAGTTTTCACTTCAAATGATTAATGCACACAATTATCTTCATTACCAACAAAAACTAAAAACACTTTGATGCTGATGTTTCTTCAAAGTGTGTAGCAATTTGGGGACAAATAACAGTTACTAAATTTATATATATATATATATATATATAGATAGATATAGATATAGATATATGTCAGTGGGTATGTATAATGTTCATAGATGTGTGAAGGTAAAAGATTTTTAGAAAAGAACATCAAATATTATCTTAATGTGGTAAAAAAGAATCAGTGCACCCCTCATCTGGTCAAAGTGCTGTCTGCCTGCGTCACTTCTCAGCTGATGGCTGCTCTGTGGTCATGGAGTCCTGAGTATCATACTAAATGCCAGTCATCTTTTTATTCAAAATTCAAAAAAATACTATTGGTCAATTAAATTCAAGTGAAATCAATTCCAAAATATATTTTTGAGTTATTCCTTTCTTATATGCTTAATATTTGTATAGACTATTGGATCATTAGTTCATGGCCAGGCTTGAATTTGATCTAAGACTCAAAGCCTTGATCTTTTGGTTCATGAATATTTAATTGGACTGATCTTTTTTCTTTTGCAGCGTGAGTGAAAGTACAACATTCTTTATTGCAAAGTTAGCCGTTGTGCTTGGCATTTTAATTTAGTTTCTTAAACTTTTAACCAAGGACTATTTCAATTCCAATGAGCATACTTTATCACACTTTTTCAGATGATTACATTTCCTCTTTGAAGTTTCTTCTTCTTTTTAATTCTTCTGAAGCTGGGAGATATTTCCCCTTCAGTTGTAGCTTACTAAATACAACAATAAAGTCTAAAATCCTTGATAGTAACTTCAGCTTTTAGGTGAGTACCTACAGCTACCTGTGAAGTCATGAAGACCCTCCATGCCCAAACTATTTTTTCAGGAAGTAATGAAGTGTCAGGAAATGCACCATGATAGGGCTATTGGACCAGATTGGAGGATAGAATAAATACAATTTTCCCATGTTCTATGTAGCCATAAATATTCAGTATATAGATGTATATAATGAATTACAAAGTTACATTGATATTATTGATTTCAAATTAGTCATTATTACTAATATAATGCAAAAATAATTTTGGTACCTTATGCCTTTCAAAGTATTTTCTGTTTCTCATTTAACTCTCATTAAATATATGATAAAGAACTCATTAATATATTAAGTAGTATAGTGATAATCAAAGACCAGGTTTTCTGAAGTCTATTTTGTCTGTTATGCCACCCCAACATTAGAGATCCACACATGTTTTAAGAAAGCTTCTGCCACCAGGTGGTGGTGGTGTATGCCTTTAATCCCACCACTCAGGAAGCAGAGACAAGTGGATCTCTCTGAGTTCGAGGCCAGCCTGGTCTACACGAGATAGTTCCAGGACAGGCTCTAAAGCTACAGATAAACTTTGTATCAAAAAAAAAAAAAAAGAAAGAAAAGAAAAGAAAGAAAGAAAGCTACTTTGAAACTTTTATGAAAAATGTCTGTATTCACTGTATTTTACATGTATATTACTAAGAAAGTACTAATAGCTTCAATAAGTGAATTGTTTTATAATTCTTTGAGAATTTCATACAATGTTTTTGATCATAGTCATCCCTTCTCCAGAATACACCTACATTCAAACAACATTTCTTATTCACCTAATCTGTCCTCATTCAAAATTAAGTTCAATTTGTACTGTCCATATATTTTTGAATGGGTGTCCATTGGTAACTTACCAGGGGTCATACTCTTACAGAGAGCCAACTTCTGCTTTCCCAGAAGGTACCAATCACCAATAACATTTCAGCTTGAGGTGAAAATTAATTTTTTTTTGTGGCTTGAATTTGTGCAGTTCTTGTGCATTTTGTCACAAGCATTGTGAGCTCATATGTGTAGCACAGCGCCTGCTCTACATGCTACAGTACGTTTCGTGAGTCGGGAAAGGGGCTGGAGATTGAAACACACACACACACACACACACAGCCAAGAATGCTCCTTTATTGTGTTCCAGGGCAGCTTATATAGGGTCTTCTTGACTAAATAGCTACACCCTAACTCTCAGCTGCAAGCCCACCAGAAAGTTCCTCTTGCCATTAGGAACTCCTGAGGGTCTTGTGCTCAGAGCAGCTGCAAAACAAGTTGTTTGCTCAGAGAAACTGCAAGCATAGGAAAACAAGTTGTTTACTCCAGCAGGCAAGGAGTCACATGAAATTCAGGGTCTTGGGGTCCACAGTTAGAAACACCTATGCACACCTGTATGATTGTGTTTGGAGAACACTGTGTCCTGTTATCCACTGTTTCTGGACTTTCACTCCCCCGCCCCTCTGCAATGAACCCCACTGTTTAGGAGTAGTTATATATTCCAATCCAGGATGATAATTCCTCAGTCCCTCATTCTCTGCATTCTTGTTCTCTGTGGCAATCACTGTCTGCTGCAAAGGAAGCTACCCTAATGACAGCTACATAGTGAGACCCTCTACCGAATGCAGGTTATTATATAAATTCTCTAACCTTCTCAAGTTTTTTTGATAAGTGGAATAACTGAATAAGAAATAGTCCATGTCCCTGTGGAAGAAGTCTTCAAACAGTAATAAATGCTCTTGTCTCCTTCATTTTAGGCATTGTATATCATTTATCAAATCTCTGTGTCTTCCTGATCCTGAGAAGAAACATAAACTGTAGACTTGACGACAAACTACAGGGGTGAGAGTTGCTAGAGTTTGGGTCCCCTTCATGTGTGTTCATTAGGGAATGAATATTCCAGGAGAGAGGAGATAAGACACAGGGTCAGGTTCAAGTGGGAAGTTGTTAGCACCGCGGCTGGCTTGAAGATAAAGCAGATGTTAAGATGCAACAGATGTGTTGGAGAAACAGTTCCATTATGAAAGTTCTTAAATAACACAATAGCCTTTATCTTTTTAGGTAAGCAGTTTAGAAATCTTTAGGAAAAAAGTGAAGGTTAGGAAAGTGCAGACTTACAACCTCAACATTTAAAGCTTAACACAGGAGGAACAACAGTTCATGACCAATAGTAGTTTCTCTTATACTGTCTAGGCCCTCTCCAGCCAAGGTTATTTGGGTAGTTTTACAGTACCTAACATGAGTTTCCTCATAATTAGTGGAACTTGAGTCCTGTTTGACCACTGTTGGTTATACCCAAGATGTATCACTATTACACTGTTGGTAGTGTTGTTGAAATAAGAGCGGCGGGGCTGCGTTCCCAGCACCCCGGCCACCTGCGTGGCTAGCTTATGCCCGAAATAACAACACACAAACTGTATTCATTTAAACACTGCTTGGCCCATTTCTATCTAGCCTCTTCTAGGCTAACTCTCGCACCTGGACTAGCCCATTTCTCATCATCTGTGTAGCACCAGTTTTACCTGGAAGATTCTAGCCTACGTCCATCCTGGGTGGGAGCTTCATCGCATGCATCTTCCCGGGAGTGGGGAGCATGGCGTCTCTCTGAGGCGTCTGCTCCCGAGAGGAGAGCTGTGGAATCTGAGCTCACTTCCTCTTCCTCCCAGCATTCTATTCTGTTTACTCCACCTACCTATGTCCTAACCAATAAAATGGGCCAAGGCAGTTCCCTTATTAGCCAATGATCTTCCTCCATCATGGTGTCCTTTTTGGACAGTCATTTTAATGGATGGTAGGCTTAGCAACTGGGTAGGTCTTCCACTGCTTTCTTCCTTAGCTGCTTACATAAAACACTCCTATACTATCAAAGAGATTTATACAGAGGCAGTTTCCATACCAGCTTGATTCTTCCAGGTCTTGTGTCTCCAGATGATGGCATCATCCATAGAATCTTATCTTCAGTTTCTGTATGGTGACCTAGGGTGATGGTAATAGCTTATGCTATTTTGCTAAGCAGTTTGTTAGATAGCTATATTCTAAACATGTATATTAATACTCACAGGTAAGTATAGCTCTCACTTCTCATCAAAAGTTAACTTTTGCAGAGGATGAAGGTTACTACAGATATCTACAATGGTTATAATGTGGGTAATACATGACTGTGATGCTCCTAGATCCATGGTGTTTATTCACAAAGCAATTCAGCACCCAAATCTCAGGGAACTTCACGGAAGAGGGGTTGGAAAGATTGTAGGAGCCAGAGGTTCAAGACACCTACTTTGGCACAGTGTCTTCAAGACAGGATAGGGATTCTGCACCCTTGTTAATAGTATGGTTGCCTTACCAAGCAAAATTATGGTTTTTATTGACATGCCAATGGAGTTGGGATAAAATATACAAAGATCACTTCTAAATGAAGAGTTCTAAGTGGTCTATAGCTGCTGAAGGAGGAAAGATCAGTTGTCTACAGCATTTGAATATGTACACATACAAATACATAATAATTATAGAAGAGGAAATCAAAAATCTAAAAAATGGGTACAAAGGAAGACTTGTAGGAGTGTGTGGGGAGAGGAAGTGATGGAGATAAAGTAAATATCGCAATGTACACATGTATGAAAATTTTAAAAAAAATCACTTAAAATAAATTCAATGCCAGCCTACACTGAATGGAATTAGACGAGCACTTGCTACAAAATGAGCCTCTCTCCCACAACAAGAAAGAGATTTAGAGAGTGGAAAAGACTGGCTGTGGAAAGGATACAGAGAACTCAAAGCAGCTAAATCTGGTAGATGAATGAAATGTAGAAGCAAAAGAAAAAAGAGACTTTTTTGTCTCATTTTTTGGTATTGTGGTGATCAGTATTTGGACTGTGAAGCAAAGATAATGAAGGCTTGTAGAACTGGGAAGATGTATAACTGAAATTATACTAACTGAAAACTCAATTTCCTATGTTATATTTGCAGCATTGTTTATTATTCCAAGATATCAACAAAAAATAAACTCCCATAATGGTATTCTAAATTATTAATATAAACACACAGAATTTTATAAATGGAACATTATAAGTAAGGATGCTGCCTGGAATATTTTTATATTGGGACTAGTAAAATTGCCCTAAATTTAGGGGCTCTAAAGCAGTTTCTATAGCTATATATAGTTAGGTACTTCCATTGCTATAAGAACTATTCCCAGAGAACTATATAAATATTTATGCATTTATACTAATAAAAAGCTAAGATAATTGTCACAAAGCAGTAGCCAGTATGCTGACATAAAAATCTCCACAGATTTTTACATTGCTGCACTATAGGTAAAGGAACAAAGCCTTAGTGAGGCTAACCGTAAAATATCAAGTTTACATTCATTTTCAATTCAAAAGCCATGTACTATACTTAAATACTACTTTAAAATGATCCCCATGTGTATCAAAGTGGCTGCTGTTAGGGTTGTATTGTTATCAAGTCTATGGGAGGGTGATTCAGTGAAATTCTACTCTACTTCTTTCTTGTTTAACATTGTAGGGCAACATCAAGAGATGAATAAATACTGTGCTGTATACATATCTTCATTCACAAAGAAGAATAAAATATTGACATTTGTAGGACAATAGAGGGGAATGGAAGGCCATCATGCTAAGTGAAATAAACTCAATTCAGAAAGCCAAATGCTCCCCATTTCTCTCACGTAAGTAGCCTATATTTAACAATAGTTAAGAGTGACTAATTGTGAAGAAGAAGGAAGTTATGCATGCAGGGAGGGTAATGGATGAATATGATCACAGGATATAATATACTTGAATCAAATGCCACTGTCAATCCTGTCTCTCCATGCAATGAATGTGTGCTAATAAATTTTATAAACACATTGAAGCATGTCTTAATGAAACTGCTAAAAAAAATCACAGAAAATTGCATTTGAAGTAGGTAGACCCTTTTAATAACGTTACAAGTCAGACAATAATCTGACAACTTCATTGTTCTGAAAGGAAGTAACTGCCAGCGTAGTGTCCTACTAAACTGCATCGTCTTCTACTAACATACGTGTGAAAGCAAATACTTCAGTAAAACCGTGCTAGGTTTGCATTCCCACCAGCAGTGTGCAAATGGCCCCTTTTCTCCTGTGTTTGCCAGAGTATTGTCATGTATCTCTTTGCTAATAGCCATTCTACATGATGCAATAGCCATTACAGTTTTAATTTTTATTTCCTTGATGATTACTGACGATAGGCATTATTCGTGCTCCCGTTGATCATTTTTGGGAATACTTCTGATAGATATCAATTTCAGTCATTTGTCATTTCTTAATTGTGCAATTTGTCTTTATGCTGTTGGAGTTTTGGAGACTTGTAGTGCTTTTTGCCTTGCCTATATTAACTATTTGAGGTACAGTTGGTAAATCGTATCTCCTAATCTTTGACTGTTTCTTCATTTTTTTTATTTGGTTTAATTACTAATCACATGTTTTATAATCCAATTTGCCAGCTCTTGCTTTTTTGTTTGATATCTTGTCCAAAAATAAACTTTGCCATTTCAATGTCAGAAAGAATTTGTACCAAGCTCTCTTACAGCAGTTAAAAAGCGATTCCGGTTTCAGATTTCTCCATTATTTATTTTTAGGTTACTTGTACAATTAGTAGGCATAAGAACCTGGTTTCTTAAGGTTCTTTCCTGGTGAAACTTCTTTTCCTTCAGTGTGTGCCTGTGACACCTTTGTTAAAAATCTCTTGGCTGGGACTGTATGTGTGAATTTTGATATATCTAATAATATTTTTACAGATAAATTCTCTTTTGAGGCATATATCATCTTCATTTTTAAATTTCTCTAAAACCATTAATTATAAAGATATTTTCCTTTCATAAATTATTTCTTAGGCACCAACTCTAACTTTCAAATAGAGCAAACTTCCTCACAATGTAGGAAAGCACACACTATACACACATAGTCATTTGTCCTACATTTTTTATTCTAAAATGACTCTCATTAATTATCTTATTTTCTTCTAGTCAATATTTTCAAATGATAATCAATATTATTTTTTATTTGTAACAAAAAGATTGCATTTGTCCAAGTATTAGATATTTTCAGTCTGTTTTTGAAATTTTATCTTATTTTTCAGACCGTGGTTGTTTTCCTTTCAATAACCCATTTATTAACATTTATTTTATATTTCGGCGTATAAATATTAATAAGAAAGAACTCTTGACCTTGTTTTATTACTGCCTAAAGGCACAGCTGTTCCTTTTGCTCACATTGACGTAAAGACAATTATATTAGATAACTATATAATTAATATTAGTAGAAACTAAGGTCAAAAAGTGGAAATAATTTCCACTAGACTGTCACAGTCACATTGTTTGTGACACAAAGCATCATGGAATTCTAAGTGATTCGCTCATCTTGCCTTTATTCTGCCTTTTACTCCTTTTTTCATGCCTTTCACAAGACTTTTTCATTTGAGGTACCCAAAGATGAGCTCTGATAAGTTATATTGCCTTGGTGTCCTCTCCTGTCAGTTTTGACACTGATTGACCCTATCAGTGAAGGGAAGTGGTAATACACTCCTTTAGTCTCGCTCTTTTTATTGCTTTCCTTGTGACAAAAGAAAAGATATGACCCTCTTGATAAAGTTTGAACTAGTGCTGTGTGGGCGAAATACAAAACTGGAGAGAAATATCTATGCAGTCCTTCATGGTTTTCATTTCTCTTAAAGGTCCTTGTGCATAAACTTAGGAATTTTGCTCTGTCTTTATGTGAATAAAGGTGACTGTGCCTGCAGAGATGTTTATATGTGACTTCCTAGGAAACATTACATGAAAGTTTTGAATAAAACTGATCCTTATAAAAACGAATAAGCTTTTTCTCATACTGATAGATTCAACTCAAATCCAAGGACCATTCAAAATGGCAGAGATTTTTAGCTCTATTTTATAACTGTGAAATTGCTACTTTTATGAAATAACAATATTTATCTATTTACTTTGCATATTACAGTACAGGAATTAAGTGTGATTTCAAAGAAATAAACCACTCATTAGATAATTGATTTTGATGCTGTTAAGGCCTTTTTTTTCAAGCAATTGACAAAATTCCATTAAGAAGTTTCAAAGAAAAGTAAACTGAGTTATTCACAGACCAAAAAGGAGTACAATATGTTAGAAGGATTAGTGACATGTCTTTGCCTATCCTGCTTATTTCAGGTGTGGAAGATGGCAGGCTTTAGAATTCACTCTGTCTCTTCTACTGAATCTCCTGTTTTATTTATTTATTTATTTATTTATTTTTCTCAGACCCTGGCCTTTGCCATTTACTCAGATGCTTTTAGAGACTTTAGCTAGCTGTTGTGGGCACATCTTGGTTCAGTTCTTTTGTTAGTTAGTTCCTTATTTCTCTCTGTTCATGTTCATTGCTGTAATGTCAGAGGTTCTTGTGTGATTTTTCTCCTCCTTGATAATAAGAATGGTTAAACTCGGTTGACCACTTGACACAACTGGCAAGAGGGAACACGAATTGAAGAACTGCTTCATCATATCAGCTGGTGGAATTTTATTGGTTGTTAATTGAGATAGCTGGGCCCAGCCCACTTAGGCAGGGCCATTCCCAAGCAGGTGGGTCTGTAAATAAGGAAAATAACTCAGCAAGGCCAAGGAAGCAGTTAGTAAGCAGTTTTCTTCAATGGTGTCTGCTTTAGTTTCTACCTTGAGGCTCCTGTCTTGAGTTCGTGTCCTAACTTCTCTCAATGAGGTGCCAGTATGTGAAAGTACACAGGATGACAGAAGTTCTTTCTCCCCTTAAGTTAATTTAGTCGTGGTGTTTATCACAACAGGAACACAACTTAAGATGCTCACTTCATATTTTAATCTTCACAAAATTTGTGTTTTTAGAATTCCCAGTCTTATTTACACACACTCACACACACACACACACACACACACACACGGAGAGACAGAGACAGAGAGACAAGACAGTGAGCAGGGAGACAGAGACAAACATGCAGAGAGACAGACACATGTACACATTCCTATGTAACTTCAATCTTTTTCTACAGTTTCTCTTCTGTGATAGGCTTGAACAAAGGTAAATTCATCCTTTTATTAAGAATTGTACTTTGTACATTTTTATCATCATTTAAAATTTAGCTGATTTGAAGAGTACCATATATAGAAGAAACATTAACTACTGTTCTTAGTCATTCACAAAGACAACTGTAATAAATTTTAAGAGAAAATAATGATCTTAGAATGTTGAATGGGATCATAAGGCAGAATTATTTCCTATTTTTAGAGAAAAAGAAGTCGTGATTGTGTATAAAACTAATCTTCTCATATAAAATAGATTCTAAGTGGACAGTACACATGAGTTGATAAGTTATTATTTTTGAAAAGTGGAGGAAATGGATGTTGGGAGATAGAGAATTGAGAGGTCTAGGTGGAGGTATGGGAAGATTTGGGGTGAATATGATCAAAATACATTGTACGAAATTCTCAAAGAAATAATAAAGTATTATTAAAAATTCTCCATAAAATTCAAAATAAAAATATTAATAATAGTCATTCTTATCACATCAGGATGCAGAATTCCCCTTAATTTATTTAGAATTATTTCACAAACCAGGTTTTATGATTTAAAAACACTTTCATCTACATAATCATTTCATTTATTTCTATCTGAATCAAAATACATGCAGCTACTTGTATTGATTTAATATCAAATATCATTAGACATTTGGAATTTCCTGTATTAAGAGCCAATATAGTCACTTTGTTACTAAATATTTCATCAATTATTTTTATAAGGAATTCAAAGGCTTTTTACAACAATCATCAATTTTATGGAGTTCTAGTTTAAAATATAGTAATTTTAATTTTAAATATCAACTATTGTAAGTTCTTTAATAGAAAGAAGTGGGAATTAAGAGCTCTTCATATGATATAACAAAATTGCAGGTGTGTGAACCGCCCCCCAACACACACAAGGAGTTTGGTAGATATCAAAATTATCTGTGTTATCTCCAAATAATTTGGAAAAGTTAAAAAAGTGAACATAGAAAATATAGAATTTCCTAATTTGGGCATTGGCTATTGGAATTAACTCTTGACAACAGAAAAATAAGTAAATAATAATAATACATTTGTAACTCAGTATATGGAGTAATGTTTTAAATTTTGCAATTTGACTGTATTTGTAAATAAATATAACTACATGCCTATATGATTGCATACATGTGTATAAAATAAGTTTATATAAACAATATCATAATTTAAGTATCAATACACTTAAGGAGAAGTAAATATTAAAATATTAATTATAATCTTATTTTATAGTTTTCTTTCTTCAAATTATTTAGTAATATGTGAATGCATAACTTTAAAAATCAATTAAATACCAAATATTAAAATGTTTGCCCTACCTCACTCTCTACATTCCCGCATACCTCACCTCCCATTTTCCTATCATTCAATTCCATATGTTCTCTTTTTTTTAGAAATGTTTTTTTTGTTTTTGTTTATTTTATTTTTTTTAGTTGTTCCAAAAAATTTCCTGTTTCCCTCCCCCTCCTCGCACACATCGCCCCCTCCCCCCACTCCCCTCCCCATCTCCCCTTCCCCCCACTCCATTCCCCCTCCCTCTCAAGAATGAAGAGCAGTCAAGATTCCCTGCCCTGCAGGAAGTCCAAGGTCCTCCCACTTCTATCCAGGACCAGGAAGGTGAGCATCCAAACAGGCTAGGCTCCCACAAATCCAGTTCATGTGTGTTAGGATGGAAACCTAGTGCCATTGTCCTTGGCTCTCATCAGCCTTCATTGTCCGCCACGTTCAGAAAATCTGGTTTCATCCCATGCTTATTCAGTCCCAGTCCCGCTGGCCTTGGTGAGCTCCCAATATAGATCAGTTCCACTGTCACAGTGGGTGAGTGCACCCCTCGTGGTCCTGACTTCCTTGCTCATGTTTTCCCTCCTTCTGCTCCTCATTTGGATCTTAAGACCTCAGTCCGGTGCTCCAATTTGGGTCTCTATCTCTATCTCGATCCATCGCCAGATGAAGGATCTAAGGTGATATGCAAGATATTCATCAGTATGGCTATAGGATAGGGCCATTTCAGGTTCCCTCTCCTAAGTTGCTCAAGGTACTAGCTGGGGACATCTCCCTGGACACCTGTGAGCCCCTCTAGAGTCCAGTCTCTTGCCAACCCTAAGATGGCTCACTTAATTAGGCTATATATTTCTCTGCTCCCGTGTCTACCCTTCCTTTATCCTATTCCCCCAAGCTCCCTCATTGTCCCCTTTTCACGTTTCTCACCCCATTTTCCCTTAGCCCCATGCCACCTCATCCCCAAGTTCACAGGTTTTACCCTGTAATCTTGTCTACTTCCCATATCCAGGCGGATGACTATATGTTTTTCTTTGGGTTCACCTTCTTATTTAGCTTCTCTAGGATCACAAATTATATGCTCAATGTGCTTTATTTGTGGCTAGAAAAAAATTATGAGTGAGTACATCCCATGTTCATCTTTTTGGGTCTGGGATACCTCACTCAGGATAGTGTTTTCTATTTCCATCCATTTGCATGCAAAATTCACCAAGTCATTGTTTTTTTTTTTTTTTTTACCACTGAGTAGTACTCTAATATGTATATATTCCACACTTTCTTCACCCATTCTTCCATGGAAGGGCATCTAGGTTGTTTCCAGGTTCTGGATATTACAAATAATGCTGCTATGAACATAGTTGAACAAATGCTTTTGTCATATGATAGGGCATCTCTTGGGTATATTCCCAAGAGTGGTATTACTGGATCTTGGGGTAGGTTGATCCCGAATTTCCTTAGAAACTGCCACACTGATTTCCAAAGTGGTTGCACAAGTTTGCATTCCACCAGAAATGAATGAGTGTGCCCTTTACTCCACAACCTCTCCAGCAAAGGCTGTCATTGGTGTTTTTGATTTTAGCCATTCTGACAGGTGTAAGATGGCATCTCAAAGTTGTTTTAATTTGCATTTCCCTGATCGCCAAGGAAAATGAGCATGACCTTTAGTGTCTTTTGGCCATTTGAATTTCTTCTATTGAGAATTTTCTGTTCAGTTCAGTGCCCCATTTTTTAATTGGGTTAATTAGCATTTTAAAGTCTAGTTTCTTGAGTTCTTTATATATTTTGGAGATCAGATCTTTGTCTGTTGCAGGGTTGGTGAAGATCTTCTCCCAGTCAGTGGGTTGCCTTTTTGTCTTGGTGACAGTGTCCTGGTTGCCTTTTTGTCTTGGTAACAGTGTCCTTTGCTTTACAGAAGCTTCTCAGTTTCAGTAGGTCCCATTTATTCAATGTTGTCCTTAATGTCTGTGCTGCTGGGGATATGCGTAGGAAGTGGTCTCCTGTGCCCATATGTTGTAGAGTACTTCCCACTTTCTCTTCTATCCAGGTTCAGTGTGTTCAGCCTGATATTGAGGTCTTTAATCCATTTGGACTTGATTTTTGTGCATGGTGACAGATATGGATCTATTTTCATTCTTCTACAGGTTGACAACCAGTTCTGCCAGCACCATTTGTTGAAGATGCTATCTTTCTTCCATTGAATACTTTTAGCTCCTTTATCAAAAATCAGGTGTTCATAGGTTTGTAGGATAAAATCTGGGTCTTCTACTCTATTCCATTGATCGACTTCTCTGTTTTTATGCCAATACCAAGCTGTTTTCAACTGAAGCTCTGTAGTAGAGTTTGAAGTTAGGGATGGTAATGCCTCCAGAAGTTCCTTTATTGTATAAGGTTGTTTTGGCTATCCTGGTTTTTTTGTTTTTCCATATAAAGTTGATTAATGTCCTCTCAAGATCTGTGAAGAATTTCGATGGGTTTTTAATGGGGATTGCATTGAATCTATAAATTGCCCTTGATAGAATTGCCATTTTTACTATGTTGATCCTCCCAATCCAAGAGCAAGGGAGATCCTTCCATATTCTGGTATCCTCCTCAATTTCTTTCTTCAAGGACTTAAAGTTCTTGTCAAATAGAACCTTCACATCCTTGGTTAGAGTTACTCCAAGATATTTTATGCTGTTTGTGGCTATCGTGAAAGGTGATGTTTCTCTGATTTCCCTCTCTGCTTCCTTATCCTTGGTGAATAGGAGGGCAACTGATTTTTTGGAATTGACCTTGTATCCTGCCACGCTACTAAAAGTGTTTATCAGCTGTAGGAGCTTTTTGCTGGAGTTTTTGGGGTCACTCATGTACACTATCATATCATTTGCAAATAATGAATGTTTAACTTCTTCCTTTCCAATTCAAATCCCTTTGATCCCCTTATGTTGTCTTATTGCTATTGCTGGAACTTCAAGCACTATATTGAAAAGGTATGGAGAGTGGACAGCCTTGTTGTGTTCCTGATTTAGTGGGATGGCTTTGAGTTTCTCTCCGTTTAATTTGATGTTAGCTGTCGGTTTGCTATAAATGGCTTTTATTATAGTTAGGTATGACCCTTGTATCCCTAATCTCTCTAAGACCTTTATCATAAAGGGATGTTGAATTTTGTCAAATGCTTTTTCAGCATCTAATGAAATGATCATATGTTTTTTTTTCTTTCAGTTTATTTATATGGTGGATTACATTGATAGATTTTCGTATGTTTAACCAGCCCTGCATCCCTGGGATGAAGCCTAATTGATCATAATGGATAATTTTTCGGATGTGTTCTTGGATTCGGTTTGCCAGTATTTTATTGAGGATTTTCGCATTGATGTTCATGAGTGAGATTGGCCTGTAATTCTTTTTCTTGGTTGAGTCTTTGTGTGGTTTTGCTATCAGAGTAATTGTAGCTTCATAAAAGGAATTTGGCAATGACTTTTCTGTTTCTATATTGTGGAATACATTAAGGAGTATAGGTATTAGGTCTTCTTGGAAGTTCTGGTAGAATTCTGCATTGAAACCGTCAGGACCTGGGCTTTTTTTGTAGGGAGGTTTTTTTATAACAACCTATAATTCTTCGCAACTAACAGGTCTATTTATATTGTTCACCTGGTCCTGATTTAACTTTGGTATATGGTACTTATCTAAAAAGGTGTCCATTTCTTTAACATTTTCCAATTTTGTGACATATAGGCTTTTGTAATAAGATCTAATGATTTTCTGAATTTCCTCTGTGTCTGTGGTTATGTCTCCCTTATCATTTCTGATCTTGTTAATTTGTGTATTCTCTCTCTGCTGTTTGATTAATTTGGATAGGGGTTTATCAATCTTGTTGATTTTCTCCAAGAACCAGCTTTTTGTTTCATTGACTCTTTGGATTGTTTTTTGTGTTTCTATTTTGTTGATTTCAGCCCTTAGTTTGATTATTTCCAGTCTTCTACTCCTCCTAGGTGAGTGTGCTTCTTTTATTTTTCTAGAGCTTTCAGGTGGGCAGTTAAGTCTCCAATGTGTGCTTTTTCTGTTTTCTTTAAGTGGGCTCTTAGTGCTATGAACTTTCATAGTGTCCCATAGGTTTGAGTAGGTTGAGTCTTTATTTTCATTGAATTCAAGAAAGACTTTAATTTCTTTCTTTATTTCTTCCTTGACCCAGGTATGGTTCAGTAGTTGACTGTCCATTTTCCATGAGTTCGTAGGCTTTCTAGGGGTACCATTGTTGTTGAATTCTAACTTTAATCCATGGTGATCCGATAAGACACAGGTGGTTACTAATATTTTTTTGTAACTGTGTAAGTTAGCTTTGTTACCAAGTATGTGGTCAATTTTCGAGAAGGTTCCATGAGCTGCAGAGAAGAAGGTATATTCTTTCCTATTTGTGTGGAATGATCTATAGATGTCTGTTAAGTTCATTTGATTCATTACCTCCCTTTATCCTCTTCTTTCTCTGTTAGTTTTCTGTCTGCTTGACCTGTCCATTGGTGAGAGAGGACTGTTGAAATCTCCTACTATTAGTGTGTGTGGTGATGACTGCCTTGAGTTTTAGTAATGTTTCTTTTACATAAGTGGGTGCTTTTATATTAGGGGCATAGATATTCAGGATTGAGACTTCATCCTGATGAATTGTTCCTGTTATGTGTAAAAAAATGTCCCTCTCCATCTCTTCTGATTGATTTTAGTTTGGAGTCAACTTTGTTAGAAATTAGTATGGCCAAACGTGCTTGTTTCTTAGGTCCCTTTGCTTGATAAACCTTTTTCCAGCCCTTTACTTTGAGGAGGTGCCTGTCTTTGTGGTTGAGGTGTGTTTCTTGTAAACAGCAGAATGTTGGATCCTGTTTTCGTATCCAGTCTCTTAGCCTGTGCCTCTTTATAGGTGAGTTGAGTCCATTGATATTAAGTGATATTAATGACCAGTGGTTGTTAACTCCGGTCATTTTTTCTTTTCTTTTTTCTTTTTTCTTTTTTTGGTAATATAGTTTGTGTGTTTCCCTTCTTTGAGTTGTGCTGGTCATTAGATGTCTGAGTTATTGTGGGCATTGTTGGACTTCTTGGGTTGTGATTTTTCTTTTATTACTTTCTATAAGGCTGGATTTGTGGCTACGTATTGTTTAAATTTGTTTTTATCCTGGAAAATTTTGTTTTCTCCATTTATAGTGAACAAAAGCTTGGCTATTTATAGTAGTCTGGGCTTGCATCCATGGTCTCTTAGTTTCTGCAATACATCTATCCAGGACCTTCTGGCTTTCATGGTTTCCATAGAGAAATCAGGTGTAAGTCTGATAGGTTTACCTTTATAAGTAACTTGGCCTTTTTCCTTTGCAGCTCTTAATATTCTTTCTTTATTTTTTATGTTTTGATTATTTTATGGCGAGGAGATTTTTTTTTTTTTTGGTCCAGTCTATTCGGTGTTCTGTATGCTTCTTGAACCTTCAAAGGTTTGTTGGATTTGCTGTTTTCTTTGATCGGTGTGTTTATTTTCTCTATGGTATCTTCAGTGTCTGACATTCTTTCTTCTATCTCTTGTAATCTGTTGGTAGTACTTGTCTCTGTAGTTACTGTTTTTTTACCCAGATTTTCCATCTCCATCCTTCCCTCGGTTTGTGTTTTCTTCATTACTTCCATTTCATTCTTCAAGTTTTTCGTCCTTAGAAGTCACCATTCATATTGTATTTCTATTTAATGAATAATAATTATACTATAAGTTGATATATTAGCATGTTTTGCACCATTGGTTCTGAACAGGGAGGGAAGCATTGGAAAGAACAGCAGAGTGGCTACATCCATAACACTTTTCTACAGATTCTACAGATACTATAAAAAGAGTTAAGTAAGTTACATTCTTTATTTTCTTACCTGAAAAGTTAATAGCTTTATTAGGTATGTGACTTTTACTTATTTATCTTAGATTCTCTCCAGGATAATTTATGATGTATATTATTTTCTTCACAAGCTTATGTAATTTTCTCTTGAAAAATTCTAGTTAATTTAAAAGTAATTTCATAATTTCATTTGGGAAGCAGAGTATGGTTAAGTACAACAAACACTTATTGGACATTAGTCTGTACTGTGGTGTATATAGGAATAGGAATGAACTGATTTTCCCTCTTGTAAAGCTCGATAGGTAGATGAATATCTGAAAGACTCATTTCAGTGCAGAGTTGTCCATTAAAATTATCTTCTGCAGAGAGGTCACAACTGAAGGACTCTAGTACAAGACTGATTGTAAATTCTTAGGTTTGGACAGAGTATTTATTTGGTCTGTCACAGAGGAATGAACTCTTATGAATTTTATTTTGTTGTGTATAATAGGATGAGAGTATTGACTATATTATTGTCATCTGAATTTGTTGGAAGTAACTTGCTTAAAATAGTGCTAGAACTGTTTTGTTAACAGTACTATTTATACTGTGACCAGTAGAGCTTGTATTGTTAAAAAGGCTAGGGATATTTCTTAGAACATGTTCTTGCAGAGGTGATTCAGGCTCTTGGAGGAAGACGGAAAAATTCCTCTAAATAAAATAGAAGTGTAGAGAAAGACAGAATGAGTAAGGCATCAACAATTGACAAAGACAAATGAGCGTGATGTTATAATCTGTAAAAGTCATCAGTTCTATACTTCTAAATTGTAAAATGTGAGGTTGGAGTGGAGAAGGGGCACTAAAGAGATAAGCAGAACTTGATCAAGACAAAAAGGTGCTTGCCTCTGAGATGATTTGACTTTATCTTGTAGGTGAAAAATATAAATTAAAAGCATTTTTAAAATTGAGTGAACTGGCTAGATTTAATTTTGCATAAATCTCTGTGACAACAGCTTAAAAACATAACATGAGATAATGAAAGAGACTGGAAGACTATGGAAAACAGTAATCAATAATATAGCTGATGTCATTCTGTTGTCATAGGGAATAATTTACATGGGTACTAATTTTGAAATAGTTCTTATTTTCTTATTTATTTTATGTGTTAAAATTTTAGAGAGAGCAAGAAATTAAATCCTATGAGATATAACTCATGGGAATATTATAAATGCAAATGTAAAATTGAAAAGAATTCCTAATAATACTTCCCAGATAAAGTCTGCGTATCACATAATTATTTTAATGATTTTTATATAATTTTGTAAAAAGCTAATTAACATCCTTTATGATTTTATATTTATATTTGATGCCATGATTATTCCCTTTTTCACTTTATAATAAAAGTATTAGTAACATTAGCAACTGTAGAAATGACCTTACATCACAATTTATGTGTCTAGGAAAGCTGGGTTAAATGAATGTTAAAATAAAAGCTTTAGAGGTTTCTGAGCTCATGCCTGCTCATTTGTGTAAGCTCTTACATTGAGGACAAACTGCTTTTCTGCACCTCCTATCATCTCTTTTACACTGATCACAGTGATCAACATTTCATTGCTGTTCTTTGAATATTATCATAAAGACATATTATGTTCAATATAGAGACTGTTTCTGTTTATGTATAATTTGTTATCTTTAGTGAACTCCCAGCAGTCAGGTCTCCTGGAGCATCTAGAATGAGATACACAAGAATTTCAGGTCCTGCTTGGAACATGATTGCATAGGCATCATCTTATTGGCTGCTTGCCATTGCTGCATTTCTGATATGAACACCCAGGCTTTTGAGTTTGCGTCTATTACAGATTTTCCTCCATAATGTTTGTGTACATGCCAAGAGCAGACTAAGAGTAGAATTAGACCTGCAATCCACACTGACAGATAGCAACATTTATGTATTGTTTCTGAAAATGAAAAATGATATTTGGGGCCATTAAAGAATTTTCTATAAGTCCAGGTGTCAGTGAACATATGTCCAAGATCAGAGAGAAGCAAGTAAAGTGCCCAAACTGTCAATAACATTAGATTATTTTTTGAGGCATAGTGTTTAATTTTTTTAGTTCTTTCTTGAAACAATATTCCTTGTGAGCTTTGGCAGCTGAGAACGTCAGAAAATTAGAGTATGTCTATATGAAAAGCCAAGTGCAATGCTTAGAAAATTGAGTTCTGAATACATTCAATGCCTTTTCCATTTGCTAGTCAACTATATAGATCTTTTATTGGATTTATAATTTTAATTTGAAGAAGATTTTAAGAGGTTCTCTTAACAATTTTATCTTTTTCCTTTTTAACTTTTGACAATTTTACATTTATATTAGGACCATTTTCACTTCCAATTGTCCTTCATTCCCACACTTCTCCCACTCTTGCTGAGCTTTTCTTCCATCTAACTTACTTCTCTGTTTCTTTTATGATGGAGATTGTATGGAGGTAGCCAGAAATGGAATGTGTTTATTATTGCAATGACATTCCATCTGCAGAATTTAGCATTTCATAGAACTCTTTTCCACCTTACACTTTTTCCTTGTTTCTGCTGCATCTTCTGTGATATTCTCTGAGTCTTAAAATGGGTGCTACAGATGTCTTGTTTAGATGCCGTCAAGGCTTATTCTCACTGCTTTCATTGGTTATGATTCTTCATTAGCCATTGCTTATTGCAAAAATAAAATAAAATAAAATAAAATAAAATAAAATAAAATAAAAAAGCTTCCCTCAATGGGACCGAGAGAAACACTATATGTGAGCATAAACATATGTCCTCAGCAGTTAGTTTGATTAAAAATCTATTCAGCAAAATATTAGTAGCAGATTTCTCCTATCCTAGCCATAGTTTTCTGACTATGTTTATAACACAGAACAGGTGTCTCCTCTGTGAAGCTGCCCTCAAATCTAAGAAGAAACTAGTTACTTACCACCCAAATGTTCTCACCAAGAACTCAGTCAGTTCTAGCATGATTTTACTGTGTCCTGTATCCAAACTGTGTGCTGTTTTCAACAGTACAGTCTCATCCTCTGGTACTAATTGACAACAAAGAGGAGTGACTAGGTTTCTGTTGTTTGTGAGCCTCTGAGTTTCTTAGGAAGGGTGGTACTTCAATATAAAAGTACGGTCTACGACTAGTAGAGGGAGGCAGAACACCAGTGCCTAACTTAGACATTTGTGTCCCTCCTGAAGGACTGAAGTAGCGAGACAATAATTTGGACTTCCCGGAATCTAGGCTGGTTGGGAAGGAAAAGAAGAGCCAACATTGCAGTAACTGTGCCTACATAACTAAAAGTTAAGATCTGAGAAAGCTGAAGACTGGAAAGCCAACAGAAAAAGAAAATGAAACAGACAATCAAATCAGAAGCACGAGAGAATGAGCATCAACTGTAGAAGAAAGTCCTGTTGGTTAACAAAGGGCTACAAATGGGTTTGATCAGAGTCTTGGACCTGCACGAATATTTCTGCAGTATTAGAGATGTGTGTACCTGATACTTACATGGGGCTCTACTCTGCAGGGTGGAGGAAATGATGATTGCTTTGTTCACTGTATGCTCGGTTCTTTGTGCTCACTCCCTTCCCAGGGTCTCAGAGTGAACATGCACTTGCTCAAGCATGTAAAGGTAGGTGAGGAAGCATGATTCAGAAAATGGAAACAAATTTTTACGTCAGGTTTAAAGGTTTCATTCTGTTAACAGGTGACTCACTAGAAACATCAGTTCTGGCGGAGATGAGCCATGCGTTACAAGGATTTTAGTTTACCTGTTTCATGTATTTACGGAGTGCATTGTCCTACATGAACATGAAGGAAGCACTACGGTGACACATGCAGTGGGTCTGAAAGGGACAAGACTGGGGCTTTGGTACTAGCGACGATAAAGATATATTTGGAAGGCTAGGTTAGAGCAAGGAACTATGGGAGCTAATGCCAAGGAAGCAGTCAGCTGTTAAGTCAAATTATTTGTGTGATATAAGTAAGAAACATCCCCTACAGGCCAGAAATTTAAAGTCTTGGTCCCAAGCTGGTGATGCCTTTTGGAAGGTTGTGGAATCTTTAGGAGGTGGAGCTTTTTTGTTTATAGTAGATCATTGTTACTGGGGGAGGCAGGCTTTAAGAGCTTATTCCACTTCCTGCTCACTCTCTCTGATTTATGTTGGTGGTTGAAAATACAATCTTTTAGCTTCCTCTTTCATGGGTCTATTGCTACACTTCCCCTGCCAATGGAAACATAAGCCAAAATAAACTCTTTCTTCTTTTTATATATGGAAAATAATTATATAGTTTATTATACATTTATAACTATATGTATTTAGAATTTATATTTATATAAAATATTATATATTGTATTAAAAGGTAGAGATACTTCCCCTAATTGGTTGAATCTATTTTGATAGGAGTTGAAGTAGGCAAGACTATCGTAAGTGATCTCTTCATCTCTTTCTAGAACATATATGTCACTGAACACATTGTCTTCACTTACGGTGAAACATTTTGATTTAATGCTTTCTTAGTTTCCCCTCATATCTCAGCACCATTAGCACCCCACATTACACCTTGTGCTTTCAGGGATAATGGTTAAAATTTTAGTTTCAAGCCATTACCTACCAGAGTAATGACCATACTGATGTTTTATTGCAAATTACACAGTGGTCCTTTTTTGGTCTTATGAGGTGATTTATATTCCTTTAAATTGTATAATTTAAAGTCCTAGATCCTAGAGTCTTAAACTGAGCATCATATGGAATGGGTTTGTTTTTTACAGTGATTTTTAGGACAAAGCCACTTTAATGAACACAGATGCTATGTGTCTGCTTTTCATATGAAAAGGGGAAATTTGGGCATAGAGACAGATATGGGAAACACCTTGTTACATGGTTGCATTGCTGTTCCTGCCTCCAAGGATTGTTCAGGGGATGGGTGGGAAATCTGAACACATTCCTCCCTCCATTCAGTACATGGAGGGAAATCAGCCCTTTGGAATCAGGCTGCCAGCCTCTACAATGATGGCATAATTTACCTCTACTCTGTAAACCTCAGCTCTGGTGCTGTGTGTTGTTATTAACCCTGGAAAACAAATGGAAGAGATAGCATGTCTCTCTGTTAAGCCCACGTTGTAGTTAATAGGGCTTATTTCTCAGGACATGTTCTCCACAACTGTCTCCTTTAAGAAACTGTTCTATCGATCAATTGAAATGGCACCTGAATTATATTCTTTCCATCGCATATAACTGCATGCCATTTTTTCTCTTCTAACCATTGGGACAGTGTTGAGCTCCATTGGGATTCCTTTTAAAGTTACATTTTCTAATACTATCATCACCTTCTTGGCAGTAATTAAAAGACATTTGTTTACCTGGCTAAAACAATTGTGAAGTATGGATGTAGCAATGATCTAGTTATGATGAAGCATCCTTAAAGCATTCCCAGTCAGCAAGTGCCGCCCCTGCTCTGAGATGAAGTCCAGGGAGAGTACCAGATCTGATGGCATCCTAGCTGTGTGTCCATTGTCCTTCATTCTTTATTTTCTTCCTATGCCAGTGTTTCACTCTATTGCCATCAAATAGCTTCAAAGAATTGTGAGATATGGAAGTTTTCTGATAAAATAAAATTTGCAAACACAGTGAAGTTTTTTATTTTTGCAATATGAGACTCTCATAGATAGGTATCTATTAAAATGAAATGGTAAGTTGTGGAATTTCAATTCTTAATTGTAAAAGTTGCATGTATCTGAAAATCCATGTAATTTGAATCCTTGATTGCCAAAGCAAATAGGCAAATAGACTCAATGTTCCTCTTTTTTTTCTGTTAAATAGTTTTCTTTTTTTAATTGATAAAAGATTTATTATTATTTTTTTTATTTTTTATTTTATTTTTTTATTAAAAATTTCTGCCTCCTCCCCGCCTTCCTTTTCCCTCCCCCTCCCCCCACTCCCCACACCCCACTCTCCTCCCTCTCCCTCTCCAGTCCAAAGAGCAGTCAGGGTTCCCTGCCCTGTGGGCAATCCAAGGTCCTCCCCGCTCCATCCAGGTCTAAGAAGGTGAGCATCCAAACAGGCTAGGCTCCCACAAAGCCGGTACATGCAGTAGGATCAAAACCCAGTGCCATTGTCCTTGGCTTCTTGGCAGCCCTCATTGTCTACCATATTCAGAGAGTCCGGTTTTATCCCATGCACCATCTTCCACCTGTCAGAATGGCTAAAATCAAAAACACCAATGATAGCCTTTGCTGGAGAGTATGTGGAGAAAGGGGTACACTCATCCATTGCTGGTGGGAATGCAAACTTGTGCAACCACTTTGGAAAGCAGTGTGGCGGTTTCTAAGGAAATTTAGGATCAACCTACCCCAGGACCCAGCAATACCACTCTTGGGAATATACCCAAGAGATGCCCTATCATACTCCAAAAGTATTTGTTCAACTATGTTCATAGCAGCATTATTTGTAATAGCCAGAACCTGGAAACAACCTAGATGCCCTTCCATGGAAGAATGGATGAAGAAAGTGTGGAATATACACATATTAGAGTACTACTCAGCAGTAAAAATCAATGACTTCTTGAATTTTGCATGCAAATGGATGGAAATAGAAAACACTATCCTGAGTGAGGTCACCCAGACCCAAAAAGATGAACATGGGATGTACTCACTCATAATTGATTTTTAGCCATAAATATAGGACATTGAGCCTATAATTCACAATCCTAGAGAAGCTAAATAAGAAGGTGAAGCCAAAGAAACACATAAAGTTATCCTCTTGGATATTGGAAGTAGACAAGATTGCTGGGTAAAAGTTGGGAACTGGGGGGTGGGGTAGGATGGGGGGAAGGGGAGATGGGGAGAGACTAGTGAGAAGGGGAGGATGGGGAGAGCTTGGCGTAATGGGATGGTTGGCATAATAGAAGGAAGGATATGGGAGCAGGGAAGTATATATCTTAATTAAGGGAGCCATTTTAGGATTGGCAAGAGCCTTGACTCTAGAGGGGTTCCCAGGGGTCCAGAGAGATGTCCCCAACTAGGTCCTTGGGCAGCTGAGGAGAGAGAGCCTGAAATGTTCTGATCCTATAACCATACTAATGAATATCTTGCATATCACCATAGAACCTTCATCTGGCGATGGATGGACATAGAGACAGAGACCCACACTGGAGCAATGGACTGAGCTTCCAAGGTCCCAATGAGGAGCAGAAGGAGGGAGAACATGAGCAAAGAAGTTGGGACCACGAGGGGTGCACCCACCCACTGAGATAGTGGGACTGATCTATTGGGAGCTCACCAAGGCCAGCTGGACTGTCACTCAATGTTCCTCTTTTATAGAGTAGGGTTACTGTCGACCCCACCACTCATTTTGACTCCCCAACCTTAATTTAGGGAGAAGACTATCAACATAGCTCAGTTGACCTAAGTATTTCCCTATCTATAGAGTATCTTTTCAGTATGACATGGTCAGAAAGGAAACTGAAATAATGTCAATGAAATCTAAGCTATTTATACTTTGGTTTTGTGGTAAGGAGTAATATATTTTTATCAGACATTAAAATGCTCTTAATGCTTAAGACAACCATAGATTTTCTGAAATTATATTCAACTACAATTTGCTGTTTAAAATGCATAATGTGTGCTAGGGGTGTGGCTGAGGAGCAGAGAGCTTGCTTAGCAAACAGGAGGGATTTGGTTAAAAATTTCCCATGGTTAAAAAAGTCATTGCTGCCAGGCGGTGGTGGCACACACCTTTAATCCCAGCACTCAGGAGGCAGAGGCAAGCAGATCTCTGTGAGTTCAAGGCCAGCCTGGTCTACAAGAGCTAGTTCCAGGGCAGGCTCCAAAGCTACAGAGAAAGCCTTTCTTGACCTCCCCAACCCCCCAAATATCATTACTAAATAATGTATGGCAGAAAGAACATGCAATCCACGTCCACAGAATGCATTGACTTCACAGATCTCAGAGGAAGGGGCCAGAGACAAAGTCATATGCTACATCACTCATACATTCAGGTACCACTTCATTTTGTTAAAGCAGGAAGAAATTTAATTATGCCAGGAAAACCAGGACTGTGGTTTCTCAACAGGAGCATGTATGTGCTTGTGTGAGTGTATATGTGTGTGTCCTCTAGATGCTTTTGAGCTTCAAGTCCTTCTTAGTCCAATATTCATAGAACTATGTCTTCATAAATATAATCAATTAAAAAAGATAAACATCTTTGGACACCAAAATGACCCATTTAAGATATCCAGGCATCAGTTATCCAACTATTTTGCCTTAAGCATTAACTACAGATTGAAAACTAAACTTGGATTTCTAATAGGGTATAAAAGGGAAATTTTAGTCAGGTTAGGCTGTAAATGGCTATACTCCCTTACTGCGTTTCTGGAGGCAGAAGTAGAGGGTCACCTACATCTACGAGTCTGAGGCTAGTACTGGCAGCATGATAAGAATGTCTCAAAAAGACAAAATCCATAAACAAAATAAGAAATTAATAAAATTACAAAATTTTAGAACCAGTTTAGTTAAGAAAAAAGAAACAAAAGCACTGTTAAATACAGAACTGTGATCTCCTAAAAAATGCAAATGTTTAGTCATAATTTGCATAATACTAGATTCTCAATATCTTAATGCAGCTAGAGAAAATATTTTTTGTAAAATTAAACATTTGAGGGACATAAAAACCAAAATGACTGAAGTAGGCCTAAATGTAAATTATAATTCACTATAAATAAAACTTTTGTGAAGGTGACCTTGTAATAAGTAATTATTACCTCTAATTCTCTTTCATATAGTGAATATTATTTTTCTTTTTATTTATTCTTCACTCTTATAAAACATCCCTTGCTCCCAATCCTCTCATTCAGCCTTTCATCTTCCCTCTCCCCTTTATAGATCGATTATTTTTCTGTTTCCCTTCAGAGAAGATCAGGCCTCCCATGGATATCAACCAGTCATGGCATAGCAAGATGCAATAAAACTAGGCCACACCCTCTTATCAAGGCTGAATATTGTCTTTAATCATATGAAATAGCAGAAACTAATACACCATAAAAATCTTAGAATCCCTTTGACCTTGTGCTACAGCACACATTTCATTGTTGAAATGTATTGGAAACTCATGAAAACAACCCTAGGCTAATTGTTATCTTTGCAGTCATACAAAATTGTGAAAAAATGGTGATGAATATTGTTTCTTCTGTGAAGAAGAAGTTCCAGCACTTCACTTTAGCCACTGTTACAGATCTTGTTTTTGTTTCTAAGTGTGGGAACAATTACTGTTTAAAGAGTTGCACTTTTGGACATTATTGATCCACAACAAGAGCTTTCTTCTCCTTATTTTCCAAAATGAGGTTTGGAGGAATATTATGCAATTATTTCAACTCAGGTATAGATATCTGTGTATAGACCTCGATTTGTGCACTATATGTAAGAACTGTCTTGAGTGGTCTCCCAGGTCTCTCTTTCTTGCTATTGGCCTTCCTGTTCTTTATAATTGGACTCTTTACCATGGTAGCTTCTTTGTTATAACGAGTACAGTCACAGTCAGTCCTGGAGCTTTTACTTCAACCAAGGGCCAGATAGTTGATTCTGCTTCTCATGATATGTTTTTGCAACATGAATTAGCTAGCTTCCACACATCTTCAAAGAATACAGGACTTAAAACAATTCCAGTGCACTGTGTCGGGTTACCAAGGGAAATTTCTTTCCCCTACCTTATTTGTGTAAGCATTTCATAAATGTTACTTAATCACAGATTAAAGAATTACAAATAAGGCTTTGATAATCAAATTCAATGTAACATGGTATGCCATGGGAAGTATCTCTCATCTTTTTTTTTTTACCTTCTTAATCTTCTCACTAAATTGCATGTTACTTTGTCTTGGTCTCCAATCCCCAGTCTAGTACTTGTTGGAAGACATATCACAAACATTAGGTGGGAGAATTAGAGAGCTGCTTTTTACTTGTTAATTTTCTTAGTGCAGCAACAGAGACTGTTTACCAACCAATTGTCATAATGGAGAAATGATGGTTTAAAGCATTATTTTATGACAATACAATATTGATGTCTGAAGATCTTCACAGGGCTATATATGCATGTCCTTTTTATGATAGTTGGCTTCTCATAGAGTCGGTGATCATGAACAGAGCAAGGCATATTCATTAGCTTCTTGTAATCTATCCATCACTTTATAGTTACCTGGGAGCTAAATACTCTACTTGAAAGGATAACACACTAAATCATCTTGGAGTCTGCATCTTTCTTGTCATGTTCAGACTTTCCATACTGTATATAAACTAGTTGTATCTCAGATAAAAACTGGCCAATTATTAGCTACCTGAGGTGTCCAGAGCATATTTTTAACAAACTTAGGGAATTCACAGTGAACTGAATTAGAATGTTAACAAATATGTACTGATTTAACATTTATTTAAACCAGTAATGGGAAACTGTATGCATCTCCTGATGAGGTGCACAATACAGAACACCTTTGCCCTCTCAGCTTTACCCCCTCACCTTAGCTTTCAGAGGAATGAAACAACTTCAGTTAACACCAGTAAATGGCTCTAGCTTAAGTGGGAGAAGTCAATCATAGAGAATCCACAGAGCGTAAAGTAGCCCATAAAATAACAGTGCCAGTCTGATTTCTTGGGAGAAACAAGCATTGGAAATGAAAGATGTTTTCTGAAAGCACCCACAACCTCTCCTAGCAAAACAAAAGCTAAAAACAAAATTATAGTGTCTGTTTACACTGGACTGTCTATTACCTTTAAAAAAAGATTCAGAGCAATTTCCCACAAAGAATCAGGTCATTACATCTTAGAATAAGAACTGTCACTAAATTGATGTCAAACTTATCAACAAATAAAGTAGGAGAAAGACCATACTCTGAATATTTAGGAAATCATACAATTCAAAATTGCATTTGAAGTAATCTTTGCCTTTTTTATTCAAATTTTGTTTTTATCTAGACTTGTTTTTCTGATTTTTTTTTAAATTTAATGAAAGTACATAACATGTTCACTTCTGTCTTGGAATAAAGCTGCTTTATAAAAAAATAATCTAATTCCCACTAGACCAATGTGTTCCAAACATCCAAATGACAGCTGTTTAAATGTCTCTAGCTTGCAAGTCTAGAGGATAAGCAACATTTAAATGTCATTGCTAACAATATGTTAGATTTTTTTCTAATCCATGCTTGCATCCTCTTGGAGAATGAAGTACAAAAATAAACATCTTCCGAACCAGGGCAAGCACTGGGAGTTGGCCACATTGTGCACCACTGCTATTATATCTGACATTCTTCCTGCATGGAGTTAGTCATTCAGTGCCTTTAAGATGCAAGGCACTAAAGTCCTTCTAACTTCTTTCAATCTTTTGTTTTCTGTCTAATGATCAATGGATATATATTTTTGCATTGTTTAACATTTCTTGGCATCTATAAATTATTTCTCAATTAAGTTTAGTGTAGGGTAAATGGTTTAACCCTTGGCAGTTTTCCCCATCTACAGCACCATAAAAGCTCTCTGCCCCCAAAGCTCTGCTGCTCTTGATATCATATATAACCCACATGCTCTCTTTCTCCCAATAAAAGAGGATTATTGAGGTCAGTAGCAGAGTGTTTTCAGTTCTTCTGAAATATTACTATATTAATTGTGATTTATAGGGCTTCTTCTCTGCACTTCAAGATTTATGAGACCGTATTACAATCATTTTCATTATCATTGTTTAAGTCTTTACCTATGAATGATCCACTTTGGATCCAATACTTGTACAGAATTACAAAATATTACCATTACTTATTAGGCAATGCTCAATTCAAGATTGAAAGAAGGAACACATCCAGGTAGGCATCATCTGATATGTTTGTAGAATGTGTACATGTATTCTCAAGTAGAACCTGGATAGTGAAAACTATAAATAGAATAACCACTAATGGTGCTTTTATTGACTACAGATTTGAAGAGACAGCACCTATTCCAATGCTATAAAGACTGAACTTAGCATACCACTATATTATTTTGCTTATTTCACTATGTGGTTTAAGATTTACAAATGCACATTTCCCTGTGACACTCAAATGTGAAAGGTCTGAGACACCATGAATGTTAAGTAGATAACTTATTTCTGTAAATATTTCAATTTGTGTCAACAGGTTGTCCAGTGTTGCTGTTAGGTGTGTGCATGAGAGGAGTGGAATATGCTGAAATATGTAATGATTTTTTAATTAAATTAAACAATACAGAACATTCCTAACATGAGACCCTGTACCAGTGAGTACTCAATAAAATTAATTCAATGAGCAAATTATATACTACAAAATGCAAATGAGGTTCTCATTATTGAAAAATACATATTCTTGTTCATGCATAATTGAGGACAGAGTATTGACTGTTTTATTTAAAATAGCATCCAATAAACTGTATATAAGTGATTTATATTAAAATCTAAGACACTGAGGGCTATACTGTTTTCAGAAATTTAATCTGTGCGAAGTCATGAAACAGAAACATAAGGGGTATGATATTTAATAATACATAAGTTATATAATTTTATTGTGTATCTAATTACTAAATGGCGACAGGAAATAGAAATTCTGAAAAAGAAAAGCTTTACATTTTGGCCACTGTTTTTCAGCTTCATCACATTTACAGCCCCACTTTTCAGACAAGCTGATGGGAAATCATAGGAGGTTATGATGCAGTACAGGCGGTTTCTATTCCGTGGATCAAAAGGAAAAATCACGAATCTCATTTTGATTCAAACTTCTTCAATCTCTTTCTTTTTATAGCCATTCTTTTTAATCTTCTGCAACAAACAGTTTCAAATCTCTTTCACCTAATAAAATGTAAATTACCTCCTGGGTCCAAAATTATTAGAACAATTTTATTAGCCCTTTCACTATAAAGCATTCTGGTAAGGTACCAGGCTATATAAATAATCATTCCTTTCTTATCTCGTGGCTTCCATCTATAATTAATGGTCTATATCACCTTATCTTAGAGACGACCACTTCTTCATGAACAAATATGTGATCTAATGTAGCTGCAGCTGCGTATTCTAAGAAGCAATAAATCAACTCTGCTGCATTTTAAAGCCAGACATTTCATTCCTAACACGCGGCATTGTAACCATGGCATTTGCAGCTTGAAGATGGACCCAGAGCACCAGAAAGAGGATCATTTCCTCGATCTGCTTTACAGCCAAGGACTCTGCAGAGCATACATTGTTAGAGCATGAGAAAGAACCACATGTAATAAAAATATTTATACTCATTTTTAAAACAAGATTTCTTTGGAGAATTTATTTAAAAATAGTTGCACGCATGTGAGTATGTACTACAAATGAACACTAAGTTTACAGCTTTTCTTCAAAGAAAAATACATTAGCTGTATTTGATGAAGCACTCTGAGGGATAATTTAGTTTATTAACCACAGCACACACACACTCATATACTAATTTATGAACACAGCCTTTTAAAGAAATGTTATGCTTTTTGAGATTGAAAAGTTCTTGGGAAAGAATCCCAGTTTGATAATTTCACTCTGTCATGTACAGTTTATACATCTAGTTTTTTCTATCTACCATTTACTTTACTTTCTTAGCAGCTGTCCATTGCATAGTCTTAAAGACACTTTTTCAACATTTCAGAGAGGTTTCTTTAGAGATTGAAGCCAGGTCGTTTGCCTATAGCCAGCAGAACCTGCAGGCCCCCTTCAAATACCTACATCTGACTATTTACCAGTAAGCACTTTATTTTCCCTCAAATTATACAAAATGCACAGGAATAGAATGATATCATCCTATTTTATGGGTTAGGAGTATTTCTTTCTACATGAGAACAAAATAGAGGCATATTTTGATATTGTTTGTTGTTCTTTTTCTTGTCCAGGCATACAACTTACTCATTTAAAAACCCAAAGATAAACTAAGCCTAGTTCAGCTTGGTAAGAAGAGAAATTAAGCTATTTTTAATGTTTTTAAGTTATAGTTTAGTGCAACTTTTCTCCCTTCCATTTTCTCCCTTCAATCCCTTTATAAACCTCTTCCTACACTCCTTCAAATTCATAAATTCCCTTTAAACTAATTATTACTGCATGAATGTATATTTGTGTATACACAAATATATTCCCAAATATAACCTATTCAGTCTGTATAAGGTTACTTGCTTGTTGGCATGTTTTTTTAGGGCTGTTTGGTACTACTGTACAGCCAATAGGTATGCTGTTCCCTAGAAAATACTACTTCTCCTTCTCCTTGGGAGCAGAAAAAGTCATCATTTTTATCTAATTTCCACAGGTCTCTTTCTTTTTCTTGTAAAGTGAAAGAGAAGGTGCTGAACTTCTGGTGTAGGAAGTCTTTCTGTCTATTTGTTGCTTTTATTGGCTAATGAATAAATTTGTTTCAGCCAGTGGTTTATCAGAATAGAGCTAGGCAGGAAAACTCAACTGAATGCTATGAGAAAGAAGGTGGAGAGGGGAAGCCATGAAGCTGTTGGAGAAGACAGATGCGCCAGAAACTTGCCAATAAGCCACAGTCAAATGGCGATACACAGATTAATAGAAATGTGTTAATTAAAGATATAAGAGCTAGCCAATAAGGAAGGAGCTAGAGCTAATAGGCCAAACAATGATTTAATTCATACAGTTTCTGCATGGCTATTACAAGTCTGGGCAGTCAGGAACGAAAAAGCAGCCTCTGACTACAAATGTCTCTGTAGGATCCCAGGTCTCTGAAACTGCCATGTGAGAACACTATATCTGCATGCAGGCCATAAGGTGGGGAGATACTGAGTTCTTCTAGATGTTATGTCCCTTTCTGGGGCCTGAAGTCAGCAGTGTGAAATACATCTTAGTAGGTTTTATGCTAGTATTTGGTTAACTGACAAAGTTGATGGTATGTATTCATTTAAATCTTTGAAAATCTTAGGATTTTTGAAGAGTGCAAACAATTTAAGAGAAATCAACATATTCAGTAGTCAAGGAAAATTGTTTTGGCTTATATCATTAGAAGTTCAACATTCTGAGCCATTCTTGATTACGACTAAGGGCAGAAATCTTCTGGTTTTACCATGGACAACTCACTTACCTGGTTCTTATTTTCTTTATCTATAATAAAAACTGGGCCACTTATTCAAAGGTAGTTAGTTGTCCTGTGAGTTAAAACACTTTCTGCCTTTTAGCTAAAATGAAATACTTAATGTAATTAAACAATAATACAATGATGATTAATCATTTTTTCACAATTTAATTTTACATGTATGATTAATCATTGTAATTTAAAAGGTGTAATAAACAAGCAGAATAATTATGCATAATGGAACATGAGGTACAGGTTAAAAGGCATATATTAAAATCACTCATAAGCTTCCCAGAAAAATTATCTAATGATGTAACTGAATACCCCCAAAATGTAATACTTTTCGTATTGTGGTAGGCAAAGAGAACTTTTTCTTATTTTTTCTAAATTCTCTCTCTAGCTGAACTTGTCTTTTTAAGTGTTCTGCATTTCTTATTCAAGTCTCCTAAAAAGGGAACAGGAAAAGATCTGAGATTTTTGGAAGGACAGGATGGGTCAGCTCTCTTGGTAAAATCTTTTTTGATAGTTCACATCTGAAGACATCACTTAAATATGGACTGTTTCCTTTATATAAATACTCAATCTTTAATTGTGGGATTTCTAGATGAGTTTGTTCACACAATGTCAATGAAAGGTTTGACTGTTTCTGAGAGTTTACTTCAGTAAAATAAATGGATAATAAGAAAGTCTTTTTCCGCTCTTTCTTTGGTTCTTTCTGTTTGATACTGGAAGAGAAAAACAATCCTTTTCTTTACGAAAGGAACATAGGAGAAAGGATATGTGTCCATTCCTGCACATGCCATTTGTTTAGCAAACACTCATGTTGTAGAAATGTTTCATATAAATTGTCAATGAATAAAGTTTGGAATTACAAAAATCTCCATGGTTGGGTAAGAAATCCTTAATGAGTAATATATTATAGATGGTGGCCACGTTTTTGGTGGAGTATGTTGAGAAACATTATATTTATAATATACTGAGCCTAACACACTAAATCAAGTGCACTTAGAATATTGTTTTAGCCTATTCCAGGAAACTGACATTAATAAATACAGCAAAAGACATTCTGGATTCTGGACAAGTTGAAGCACAACTTGGTTATAATTAAGGGTCTGGGCTTTATAACAAATAGGTCAAAAGGATTGTATTACTGAAGAAGCAGCAAAAGTGAATGTTACATGTTCTTGCTGTAATATTCCTGAATCCATGATATTTAAATATGAACAGTGGTTCATGAAAAAGACTGAACAAAACAAAATTAAAAACTATAATGCTGTTGTTGTTTACAAAGCCTTTAGTGATTTAATGTTCATTTTATGCATGAAAATAGCTCCAGACAAACTTGTAAGACTCAAGGATGCCCCTGGAGACTCACAAAATAATCTGATGAGATTTGACTATAGATACAAGGTGCTATCATTTTGTACAAAGCCTGGCAATGCCGTAGAGTTTAAAATGCTGAATGAAAGTTACTGACTATCCAAGGTATTAATTAGTATTGCTCCTTGATGGGATCTCACGGCTAGTGAGATGAGGGTAGAGAGAAAAAAGCACTGATAGAGTAGATTGAGTTGCACACCAGGAGGCTGGCACACAACGAAAGTTGGAACAAATGAACATGTCTCCCTGCTCTTTACAGAATGAACACTTTACATAGTCATCCACCATGACAGTCTTTAAGTTAAATTGAGTATGGTGCAAATCTATGTGCTTTTCTTAATTAAGAATATGTATGTATTTCATAATTTTTGGCATCTGTGTTCATTTAGTGAATATAAAATTGCATTCATACACATTAAGTTTATAGTTTAATCCGGGAGATACTTTTAAAGATGAATGGATAAAATTTCCAAGGAACCCAGTAGGTCTAGAGCAAGTAGCTGTGTAAGAAAACCTCACCTCACAAGTGACACTCAACAAGCTGAACATCCAAGGAAATCCATCATTTATTTTTCAGGGTACAACAGGCCACCCCAGTGAAATAGCCCTGAGTGAAATTCTGAAGGTTTAATGCACAGGCTAAATGAGAGACCTGATGGTTGAGTCATTTGGGTATAGCAAAAGAATTCTTCTGAAAGATAGCTTCTGGATGTTGAACAGCAGTGGTGCATGCCTTTACCCCAGAACTTTGGAGGCAGAAGCAGGCAGATTTCTGTTAGTTTGACATCAGCCTGCTCTCCAGAGTGAGTTCCAGGACCGGACCGTTATATAGAGAAAACTGATCTTGGGCACCCCTTCCCCCCAAAAAAATGTTATGGAGCATGAGTGCTGTTAAATTGGTAATTCTCAGTTTTCACACATTTTTCCTCTTTCCTGGAATAATATTTTATAATCTATAATTTGAAAAGCAAGCTAGCAAATAGATGACTTTTCATTTCGAGTTAATTGAATTACTTGTGTTGTAGAGACCCCCAAAAAGTGAGCTTATTCTACCTTGTCTGAAAGTCAGAGAGTTTGAGCTCTCTCAAAATTGTTGACAACAGGTGTGACTAAAAATGAAAGATACTGACCTAGGATGTGGTTAGTTAGTATTCTGAGTATTGAAGTAGATCCCCGTCACCTGGACCAAAGGTCAAAGAATTCAGATTATCCTCCTATCTTTCTCAGACTGACACACTTCTGTTTTCCCAAAAGCATATTCCATCTTTGTGTGGAGGATTTTTTTTTGATCCATTGAGTTTAATTGTGCATGTATGCATGAACACAAGTTCTATGGTACATTCACTGAAACATGATGACTTCTTAGTGACTATACCACTAAAGACAATGAGGTCTCATATAAGATTCATTATTATGTCAACAGTTCTTCACTAAGGGGTGAGGAACCTCTCATCTTATGATGATGAAGTGGTACCAGGTCCTGTCTTGAACATGCTACCACATTGTAATTAGTTGCTGCATGTAAGGCCCAAGTCATGTCCAGGTGTGAATAATTGAAGTTGTCATCTTGTGCTTTTTTTCTGTTTAATTACATTTTCATTCAGTGTTAAATGTCATGTAGTCTTTTTCTAGTATTATTTCATTTTCGTCATTTCTAAACAATAAAGGGTTTTTTTTTTGCTGTCAGATTACAGTCTTTAAATAATGTCCCTTTTCATTTATTAAATGCTCCTATTGGCCTGTCAAGTGATCTGTCCTGAGAATAAAGCTGTATTTAAGACATAACCTCTGTCGTAAACATTTTATCTCTTCATGTGAGCTGCCAATAAGCAGAGAAGAACAATGTGATGTAAATACTCTGATGGTGATAACTATTATTTGCTGCAGGGAACACAAACCATTGGGATATAAAGAAATCATTTCCAGAAGTCCAAGAACTGTCATGTATGATAAAATTGCAACAATAAATTCTTTAAACAATAAAAATAAGGGAAAGAGAAGTCCAAATCGCATTGAAAAGCCTGTTGGACAACAAAGAAGTTTGAAAGCATGTATTTATTTTCTATTGTTTGTATTGATATACAGTAAAGAGAGATTCAAAGACAAAGAAAATTTCTAAATGCTTTACAGTGTGTTAAAAATATATGCAAACTAAAAGTAAAAAATGAAAGAAAAAGAGTATTTGTGTGTGGTAGTACACACCTTTAATCCCAATTCCTGGGAGGCAGAGACAGGCAGATTTCTGAGAGTTCAAGGACAGCCTGGTCTACAGAGTTGTTCCAGGTCAAAATACAGAGAACCTGTCTCAAAAAGCAAAAAATAAAAATAAACAAAATAGAGGTAAAATAAAACACACAAAGATGGAAAATACACAGAGAATCTTGATACTGTATGCTATTATGCTCTGTTTGAAAAGTTTGAATGCTGAGGAAGGAGCAACAGCTGCTAAAAGATATTTGTTTATAAATGCTGCTGAACTAATCCAACATAGATATTTTGAAAATGCCTTGACTTTGAAATTTGGATCTAAGGACATGATGCTTTGGAAAGGAGTTTCTTATTTTGTTTTCACAGAGGGTGAGAGTCTGTGGATCGCTTCTTGCCCAATGTGGTATGATAAACCACGCCCTCCTGAAAGGTTGCTGTGAACACCCTCAAAAAATTGCTTTGCTTAATTGTCAACTGAGATGACCCTGGCACACAGGTTACCCCATGAAAGATATGATTAACAGCGCCCCCATTCAGCAGAAAGCAGTTTGGAGAGAAAAAATTATGCCCATGTTCCCAAATATGGTTTATAAATGTTCTTTTACATTTAAAGGGGGATATGATATAGGTATGAATAATTTGCATTGACATGGATTTTGCTTTAGTGATATAAATTTAAGGTCAATATTGTTATATGTATATGTGTTTCTGATCTTGATTAAGGTATTGTGATTGCATAGTTCACTTAAAATGTAATATATATAGCTTGTTAATAGATAATAATAATAGTCAAGCTTGTAGTCATGTTAGTTAAGATTTTCTAGATGTACATAGATATATTTTAGATAGGCATTCTTCATATTTTTTAAAGATTATAGAATATGACATTTTAAATGTTTTAATAACTTAGGACTTTTCATGACATTGAGACACTCTGCTCCTGGCAGCACCAATCTACTTCAAGAGGAAGATGGGCATGGAAGAGGATCCTTATGGAGTTTGATAGCCATTTGGGCAAGAAACTGCTCTTGCCTGGACTATTGCATAAACTGGAAACAGAGAACCCGCAGAGAGAGGACTACTGAACTTGCCTAAAGGTGAAATGATCTTTCTGGGTTCCTGATTCATGAAGGAGTCTGCAAGACATTCTGCAGGACACAACAGATATTGACTGAACTGAATTTTCCTGCTTCATGGAAATGTCTGCTGGATACTATGGGCCTGAAGGCTGAAGATTGATGCCCCAATGGTACAGAGGAACTTTGGGTGACTATCCAGGCAGCGAGATGTCTCTGTCATTTCTAGAGTTTTGAAAATTGTTTACTTTTTGTTTTCTTAGGTAATATTGTATTCTTCTGGAGTCTTTGATGGAGTTGCAGAATAGATAGATAGTTATAGTTATAGTTTTCCATTGTTATGATAAAATATAAAATAGATATAAATATTGTAACTGGAATTCTTGCTAGATAAATGTTTTGTTATATGTAATTTTGCTATGTTAAAGTTAAAGCCTTCCTTTTTTGGTTTAAACAGAAAAAGGGGAAGTGATGTGGGAGTGTCATATATCAATCTGTTGATTTCATTGGTTAAGCAATAAAGAAACTGCTTGGCCCTGATAGGTTTAAACATAGGTGGGAGGAGTAAACAGAACAGAATGCTGGGAGGAAGAGGAAGTGAGCTCAGAGAGACGCCATGCTCCCCTCTCCCAGGCGGATGTAAGAGTTCTGCTCTCTGAGGCACACGTGATGAATCTCCGACCCAGGATGAATGTAGGCTAGAATCTTTCCCGGTAAGACTGATGCTACACAGATTATTAGAGATGGGTTGATCGGGATATGAGAATTAGCCTGTAAGGGCTAGAGTTAATGGGCTAAGCAGTGTTTAAAAGAATACAGTGTCTGTGTAATTATTTCAAGGCATAAGCTAGCAAGCGGCTGGGATGCTGGGGATGCAGCCCCGCTGCTCCTATTACAACAAAGTTCTTTGTATATTTTTGGGATCAGCCCTCCAAGGTGGGATTGGTGAAGATCTTTTCTCATTCTGTACGCTGCTGCTTTGTCTTGTTGACCTTGTCATTTGCTTTATAGATGCTTCTCAGTTTCAGGATGTCCCTGTCCCATTTATTAATTGTTGATCCCAGTGTCTGTGCTACTGGAGTAATATTAGGAAGTGATCTCCTGTGTCAGTGCATTCTATTCTATGAGGTTCAGTGTGGTTGGTTATATGGATCCATTTGGACTTAAGTTTTGTACGTGGCACTAGAAAGCATGTACTTCTAGCCCGTTCAAGAGATAGAATTATGTTGGTGGTTTTTCTACCAAGAGCACAAGAAGAAGAATAATAAAACTCAAAACATGGAAGGTTGGAAGTATTTGATATTTATAAGTGATAGTGACTGCTTTTTAAAACTCATGCTTCCTATACTCCTAAAAAATAATTATTATTGAAAACTTTGGTATAATGGTGTGTGGAAATTTTAAAAAACTATTTTTTCAATATTTATTTTATTATTTTTAACCATTTGTGGATGTTTGTGTATGTGTGGCTATGTGACTAGAGGAGAACAGAAGTGTTGGATGCCCTGGAGCTGAAGTTACAGGCGGCTTTGGACTACCCTATATGGGTACTTGGAATTAAATTCCAGCCCTCTGCAAAAGCAGTGCATTGTCTTAACTGCCAAAGTATTTTCCAGCCCTAAAACTAAGATTTTTTTGCTCTAATTAAACTGTTTAATTCATTTACTTATGTGTATGTGTGTGTATGCCTGGTTATGTATATGATGATACAGGGTCACGTTTACACAAATAGGTACAAATGGAGGTCAATGGTTAGTTTCAGGTGTTGTTCCTCAAGTGCTATCTATCTTGTTCCTTAAAACACAGTTCCATGCTCATAGCTGGAATTTGTCAATTATGTCAGTGTGATTCGCCAGAGAAACCCCTGAATTCTTTTGACTTCATCTCCCCACATCTATGTTTACAAGAACATGTCACCATGCATGGCTTTTCACATGGATACTGGGGCTGGAATTCAGACACTGTGTTTCTATGGCACATCTCCTTTCCTCCAAGCCTCATCTTTGTATAATTTTCTTCCTGTTTTTTCTTAAACATTTCCATTTGTCTCTAGGCCCTTTGAAGACTTAAAATAAATCAAAATGATTTTATTGGCACACAGATAGGAAACTGCAGAAATAACTTTTATCAATCTCATTAACTGTGATGATGGCATCTTACTCTGGGGTTGCTATGGTTTCTATTCCTGATCAGCACCATTGAACCAGTTAAGATGCACCTCAGAATGTAGTGTAGAATATAGAGTTTATCCCACAGTAATGGAAACACTGTCAAGGATGAGCGTGGCAACAGGAGAGATACCTGTGAAGAAAACATCTGTAGAGCATAGATGCAGAAAAGAGCTGTTGAAACCATTGTATGGATCTAAATATTTAGGTAGACTTTATATCGTTTTCTAAAGTCTCTGAAAAGGGATTTTCATAGGTAGAATTTCTTTATTCAAGTGACTGAGAATCCCATTTGGATTAACTCCAGGGAGGAGTCAGTTGTAGGTCTTCTTTCTTTATCAGTGGTCTCCAGATATCTGATTATTTGGGGGGCAGTTTTTATGGCAATTTCTCTATACAAGGCCAAAGATGCATTGAGATCTGTTTCCTTTGGCCAGTTACCAAAGTTCTGGCAGAGTTAGTTCCTGGTTTTCCAAGCTGTTGATTTTGAAGGAGAGAATCACAGTCCTTTACATGTAGTTTTCTCTGTGTATATTAATTTTTGATTTCATTGGCTATGCTGTGTACAAATAGGTATAGTTATAGAAGACTTTAAGACTAAACTCTGTAATCAGATTGCTTTTAATTACACTAAATGATGACACTTATCTCTCTGTGGCCTGGATGGTGATGTGTACCTCTCCATGGGCTGGGTAGTGATGTGTACCTCTCTGTGGGCTAGATGGTGATGTGTACCTCTCTGTGGGCTGGATGGTGATGTGTACCTCTCTGTGGGCTGGATGGTGATGTGTACCCCTCCATGGGCTGGATGGTGATGTGTACCTCTCCATGGGCTGGGTGGTGATGTGTACCTCTCTGTGGGCTGGATGGTGATGTGTACCTCTCTGTGGGCTGGATGGTGATGTGTACCTCTCTTTGAGCTGGATGGTGATGTGTACCCCTCCATGGGCTGGGTAGTGATGTGTACCTCTCTGTGAGCTGGATGGTGATGTGTACCCCTCCATGGGCTGGGTAGTGATGTGTACCGCTCTGTGTGCTGGATGGTGATGTGTACCTCTCTGTGTGCTGGATGGTGATGTGTACCTCTATGTTGGCTGCTTGACTTTCAGGATGTGATTATATCATAGACTGAAATACTAGTTGAGTAAAGAGTGTCCCTTTCTGGTGACTAATAAAAGACAGTGTAAGCAAAGAAGTCAATTGAGGTCTGCAGGTGGGGGGCAGTGCTGGGGTTTTGCTATTATGTGAAGAAACAAATTTTACAGCAAAAGTAATCAACATAGATCAACTTACCCCTCGGAACTGAGCCTGGGTAAATATAGATCAGCATTCTACTTCCATTTATACTTATGCTACAGGTTATTATTTATTATTGAACATTATTTTAAATTCTTAAGGGAAATGATATAACTTATTTTAAAGTAACACTAAACTCTGTGGATGCTGTATATGAAACTTGAAATGACTGTTTTAACTTACTGGACAACAAGATACTTTTTAAGAATTACTTCTTACAGTTCGAACGTCACGGGCTTTTATCCCTTTGTCAACAGGTTGCTTCATTTCATAGTCAACAAAACTGGTTTTGTGTGTGTGTGTGTGTGTGTGTGTGTGTGTGTGTGTGTATGCCATTTATGACTACTGTTTCCCCTCACCCCTTCCCTTCTGTTCTCCTCCCACTGATTCCCATCTGCTGCCATCCATTCCTTCTCTGTTTCTGTTCAGAGAGGGGAGGGGCAGGCCTGCCATGGGGGTCAAAAAAGTAAGGCATATCAAGTTGATGAAGGACTAAGCTCCTCCGTTTGTATTAATGGTGGGCAAGATGACCCAGTATGGGAAATACATTCCCCAAAGCCACTTCAAGCATTAGGTACAGGCTCTAATCCCATTGCTATGAGTCCCACACAATTGCATTATCTATATCTATACGTATACCTATATCTATATTTATATCTATGTCATAGGATGGTCCCATGCTATTGGTCCAGACTCTTTGAGCTTTTTTGAGTTTAGGTTAATTGTTTCAGAGGGTTTCTTAGTGAAGATCTTGACCCTCCTGGCTTGTATAATATATTTAACTTTGATATAGATATGAATAATTTACATTGGTATAGATTTTGCTTTATTGATATAAATTTAAAGTCAATCTTGATATATGTATATGTATTTCTGCTCTTGATTAATGTATTGTGATTGTGTAGTTCATTTAAAAATGTAATATTTAATTAGGAAATATAGGTAGTTAATAGATAATCATCAATAATAGTCAAGCTTGTAGTCGTGTTAGTTAGATTTTCTAGATATATAGAGATATATTTCAGTTAGATAGGCTTTCTTCATATCTTTCAAAGACTCCAGAATATGGCATTTAAAATGTTTTAATAACTTAGGGCTTTTCATGACAATGAGACACATCTCCTCCTGGCAGCACCAGCTACTTCAAGAGGAAGATGGGCATCAAAGAGGCTCCTTATGGAGTTGGTTAGCCATTTGGGCAAGAAACTGCTCTTGTCTGGACTATTGCATAAACTGGACATGAAGAACCTGCAGAGTGGAGTACTGAGCTTGCCTAAAGGTGAGATGATCCTCCGGGGTTTCTGTTTCATGAAAGAGTCTGTGAGACATTCTGTAGGATACAAAAGAAAGTGACTGAACTGTCTTTTCCTGATTTGGTGTAGAAGATTTTTCTGTTTGTGAGTTGCTTTTATTGGTTGAATAAAGAGACTGCCTTGGCCTTTTGATAGGGAAGCCCTTAAGTGGGCAGAGTAGACAGATCAGAATGCTGGGAAGAAGGGAAGTGTGGCAGACACCATGAATCTCCGGCCTGAGACAGACATAGGTTAGAATCTTGCCAGTAAGCCACAGTCATGTAGTGATACACAGATTTAATAGAAATGGGTTAATCAAGATGTGAGGGTAAGCCAATCAGAGGCTTGAGCTAATGGGACAGGCAGTAATTTAATTAATACAATTTCTGTGTGGTTATTTCGGGGCCTAAGCTAGCCAGGGTAAAGTGGCCTGCTCCTTCCTACTAAACTGCTTCATGGAAAAGTCTGGTGGATATTATGGGCCTATAAGCTGAAGATGGATGCCCCAATGGTACAGAATAACTTTGGGTGACTGTCCAGGTAGTGAGATGTCTCTATCATTTCTAGAGTTTTGGAAGCTGCTTATAATGTACTTCCTGTTTACTTAGGTAATATCATATCCTTCTGGAGCCTTTGATAGAGTTGAAGAATGGATAGTTATTATTATAGTTTTCCATTGTTATGATAAAAGATAAAATAGATATAAATATTGTGACTGTAATTCTTGCTTGATAACTGTTTTGTTATATGTAATTTTATTATGTTAAAGAGAAAGCCATTCTTTTTTCTTTAAACAGAAAAGAGGAAATGGTGTAGAAGGTCCTTCTGTATTTGCTTTCATTGGTTAAATAAAGAAACTGCTTTGGCCTTTTGATAGGGCAGAAATTAGATAAGCGGGGAAAAGAGAACTGAATGCTGGGAGAAAGAAGGCAGGCAGAGACAGTCACCATGAAGTCGCCATAGTCAGACATGCTGAATCTTTCCTGGTAAGCCACGACCTCGTGGTGACATGCAGATTATTAGAAATGTGTTGAATTGAGATGTGAGAGTTAGCCAAAAAGAGGCTAGAACTAATGGGCCAGGCGGTAATCTAATTAATACAATTTCTGTGTGGTTATTTTGGGGGACAAGCTAACAGGATGTCAGGATGTAGCTCCCTCCTACTACTACATAACTTGATAAAACACATAAAGGCAATCAACTATAGATGTTGAACAAAATTTTTATTTGAATCATATTTCTTTGCAGATAGAACACTGAAGATCTTACACTTATTTCTAGATAATATGGATAAATCAGGAATGAAAGCCTAATAGTTTTTTCTATTGTAAGATAAATTTTATCAGTATAGTAAACTGATGCCAAAAATATGTTGCTACTTATCAATAAACTTTATTAAAATTTTAAGAAACCATGGGACAAGTGATATTCTCAGAAACTACCTGTATTTTCTTTACATTAATGAGATCGTTTACATGTGCAAATTAGTTGTGTTACTTTGTTCCGGAAGTTGAGAAAACTAATATGATTCATGACAAGTAACCAGATAAAAGGAATGAGACACTAGTGGTAAGATGACAGTAAGTGAAATCAAGTTCATAGGGAATGCAGGTGAGGAGCTCAGAAGTAAATTTTATTAAGTTGTTTAAGGGTGATTGGGTAATAGAATTGGGGATACTTTTGGATAGCTACAGAAAATGAACCATTATCACCACAGAAGCTGAAGAGAACCTGGAAATAAGTACAATATTGCTTGGTGTGCTAAGGGAATGAGAGTTGACACGAACATGATTTCTTTGACAAAAAATTGGTTTGTTGAGTAAAGTGTGGCATTGGAGAAGCTTTACATCTGTGACACAGATGCAAACACAGTGAGTTTGTAAAAACTCTGTGTAAATATCTGTAGCAGTTTCCTTTATAGCTGATGTGACAAAGTACCAGCAAACGCTAGGGTGAAATGATTTATTCTAAGTCACAATTCCAGATGGTGCTCCACATAGTGGGTAAGAGAAGGTGACAGGAACTGAAGCATCTGTGCACATTCTACTCAAGGGCAGACTCCATGGCTGCATGCATACACACCTTTGCTCATTTCACTCTTTATACTGTCCAGGGCCCCAACATAAGATAAGATGCCACCCAACTTTAGGCCGTGTTTCCCTCTACAGTTATCAAACCAAAACAATCATCTACAGCTATGACTACAGGGTAACCTGATCTAGGCAATCCCTCATTGAAATTCCCTTCCCAAATGATTCTGGTTGTAACAAACTGGGAAAAAAACACATTTGCTATCTCCCAATTCTCAAATTGTTGAAAGCCTTGACCAAGAGTTGAAATTCCCTTATGAACTGATACTATATGGGGAGAAACAGAAAATCAATTTGGATGAATTTTGTTTGTTTTTGATATAGCCTCACTTCACACTTTTGGTTTGCTCAAACTCAAAGAATGATCCTGTTTCAACTTCTGTGGGACTGAACTTGCAGAAATGAACCACTTCATCCAGCTGTTTGTGTTTAATCACTTACCTAACTTGCATGAATTATTTTGTTTTTTATTTATATTTAAAATAATTAGTTGATTGGTGTACAAAAATAAAGTTAGCATCAATTAGCTAAAGTGTTTTAGAAACATGAATGGAAATATTCATAAATATTATGTTGCTATTTATTTGGTAATATCCTGAGTTCAATGATTTTATCATTTAAGAATATAACAATTTAGACGCATTAGGAACATATGATTAAGCAAATATAGTGTCTTCAATTTAAAGTACATGTTTAATGTAAGCTTCCCTTTCACATTGCCAGTGGTTGTGTTTGTTATATATAATCAGCTTTACCTGCACTCACTCACTTCTAAAGTATTGTTTAGTTTTACTGTCCCCTGCTCATGTGGCCACCGTGGTACAAAATATTTTTATCCTCTTCACCTGCGTTTGATGCAACCAAAGGTAAGCACCTGATTTAGGCTGAATCAAATAGTTCAGATCCTTTCAGAAACTGAATTTTATTTACCAGTTTCTGTGTTTGGTTTTAGCAGTTGCATGTTTTTTTTTTTTTTGTTTTTTGTTTTGCCTCTGTCATCTTTTTTTTATTGAGAAAAAGAAAATTTCTGCCTCCTCCCAGCCTCCCACTTCTCCCCCCCCCACTCCTCTCCCTCTCCCCCACTCCTCTCCCCCTCCCTCTCAAGTCTGAAGAGCAGTCAGGGTTCCCTGCCCTGTGGAAAGTCCACAGTCCTCCCCCCTCCATCCTGGTCTAGGAGGGTGAACATCCAAACTGGCTAGGCTCCCACGAAGCCAGAACATGAAGTAGGATCAAAACCCAGTGCCATTGTCCTTGGCTTCTCAGCAGCCCTCATTGTCCGCCATATTCAGAGAGTCCAGTTTTATCCCCTGCTTTTTCAGTCCCAGTCCAGCTGGCCTTGGTGAGCTCCCAATAGATCAGCCCCACTGTCTCCGTGGGTGGGTGCACCCCTCTTGGTCCTGACTTCCTTGCTCATCTTCTCCCTCCTTCTGTTCCTCATTGGGACTTTGGGAGCTCAAAATAAGAGAATTAATGGAGGTAATGAATCAAATGGACTTAACAGACCTCTATAGAACATTCCACCCAAATAGGAAAGAATATACCTTCTTCTCTGCAGCTCTTGGAACCTTCTCGAAAATTGACCACATACTCGGTAACAAAGCAAACTTCCACAGTTACAAAAAAATATTCGTAACCTCTTGCATCTTATCAGTTGCATGTTTGGTGTGGCATGCATGGCCATGCGCCATGCACATGCAGTGCCCATGGCTGTTAGACCTCTTAGATTTACAGGTTGTTGTAAGCCACCATGTGAATTCAGAGAATCAAATCCAAATTCTCTGTAAGAGCAGCAATGCTCCCAGACACTGGGTGTAGATGGCCGAATTTGAACTGCATAGAAACTCTGTGCAGGGGTGACTTGAGGTAGCACTCTAACTTACAGGCTTGGCAAACCAAGTCAGGAGGAGGCAAATCTCTCCCATCAGTAGAGTGCCTTGCCAATAGTCAGTACTTGAGAACACAGATGTGCATTGTAGTTCAAAGGCTCTGATTAGGCTGTTTTGTCTTCTGAAGAGGCGTTTTTACATATTATATTACAACAAGAATTTCTCCCATAACACCAAGCTTTTATTAGATTAGGTAGGGCACGAAGCTCTTGAAATTAGTTGCAACCAAGTGACTAGTCTATGAAACCATTTTTGTGTATTATGGGAACATAGTTTGAATCATGATTTGAGTATTATAAAAAGCACTGGCTTTGCAATAAAGTATGCAGTTGTATCTCCTACTCTGCATCCCCTGTGTCCTGATTTCTGCGGCACTACCCAGGGTCATTCATAACTGAGGAGGTTGGGGAAGGGTCCCCAACAACTGGGCTGTCCCACTAACCCCACCTATATATAGACCAAGACATGCAGAAATGAATATAACTGCCATCTCCAGGTGGGAGCATGAAACAGGCAGAGATTAAGAAGTAGAGATACAAAGCAGTCTGTCATTGTATAATTAAAAAATATTTATTATATCCTCTTACTTAAATAAACATAGATCTCTAGGTTCAAAATACTATCTTAAGTGCAAATTAAAATTATAAAATTATTAATTTATAACATCGCCATGGGTAAAAGGAATACCACATCTTAGGTTGATTTTGGCTCTCAGTAAATTACCTGACTTATTTTAGTAGAGTTTATAAATTTGCCTTTTATTGTTTTTTTATTTCTTTTGGTTGTTTAGGACAAATATCTCAAAAGCAATTTTGAGTTACATATCTAAAATGTAATGTATTGGCTTAGTTCTGTTTCATAAAATTTCACCTAATACTTTTTAGTGTGACTGTAAATGTAAAGAATTTATGAAAAAAATATAAGAGATTGAATGGCATATCTTAGAAATAAATTAATTTTATTTACTTCTTTGTGGGAGGACATTAATACTAACATTATAAAGCAAAAGTTAATTGCCTTAAGTTACTAGAAAACACTATTTCCAAGACTTTTATAAACAGCTATCACTTGTGAATATCATGCAGTAATAATCAGACAAATTGCAGAATGGATAAACAATGACTCTTATCCACTAAGGCAGTAACTCAGCAGTAGTAACAGGGAACGGTAACTATATTGGGTGTCCTTTACGGAATAAATTGCTTATAATATTAATATGAAATATAATATCATGTAATATTAATTTTTGAGATTGTATACTACTTAAAAGCAAATGAAAAATGAACACCAACATGGATGGAACAATCCCCTTTTTTCTTATATAGTTAGGTGAGAAGATTCAAAAGTGAATATAATTTCTTTGACTCTCATTTTTTTCTAATATAATTTCATTCAAGGGAATATAACAAGAGCAATATTAGTGCTTAGATTAGTATACATTATCCTAAGAATGTGTTTAGATGGCTGACGTCCAATGTAGCTGCAGACAAAGAAACCTTTTTTCCATTCCTCTCCAAGCAAACTTTGACCTCACCTTAGGTAACAAATGAAAGTGGAATGACAGGAAAACTTGCTAAGAGTAGCTTCTACATGTTTTAAATAGGTTCTGTGAACTAAATTCTCTAAACATAATGCCAAGTTTGTGCCACACACTCTTTCCAGTGCCAAGAAACAATTGCCATGACAAACAGACAAATATCACTACTCTTTCTAATCATATACTTTTTCATACATTCATTTTAATGCTTAACTAAAAGAAATCATAGTGCTTTCAGGATTTGCAACTAACACAAAATCTGATGAGTACATGTGTCTTTTCCTTGCATACACATCTTTCAGTATTTGAGAAATGTGAAGAGAACAGTGATTGCATGTCTCTTATAAGGACTGTCTATGGAGTCCCTCAGAACTGACCTTGCAGAGTAACACGTGCTATAAAAAGTGTTCACTTCTTTAGGGTACCATATTTAAAACTCAGATTATTCATAGATGTTAATTTGAAAAAAATAATTTGGGGAACCATCTACAAGTCATGAACATACTTAGAATTTCATTTATACACAATGTCTCATCAAGAAGATGTGAAATAGAGAGTATAGGGAAGATAAATTCATGGTTCCTGCTAAATTCATTTAAAATTTTTATCTAAAACATTGTGTGAAGACACTACTAATACTAAAAGGCTGTGTACCATATAGGAATAAGATATCACATAATATTGGGTGGATGAGTCAGGAAAAAGTTGAGAGTGAAGTTAGAGCTGAATATATGCTTCATTAAATCCTCAAAGAATTAATGGAAATTATATTCTTAAAAATATAACCTTGAACTGAGAAAGTGACTCATTGGAAAGAATGATAGAATACAATGCTTAGAATTTTATTCAAATCCCAGAAGACACATAAAATGAGATGCAGAAATGTTCATCTATAAACACACCTTTCCTAAAATATGTAGAAGGTGGAGACAAAACAATCCCAGAAGATCATGGAAACAGGAGGCCTGCTGCTCAGTGACGAACAGCAAGGGACTCTGTTGTAAACATGATGGAAGGTTGAACCAACACTGTGGTTGTCCTTTCCTCTATAGGTATGTCCTGCCATGTTCTTAGATCTGTGAACGTAGGATCACTGTGGTTGTCCTTTCTTCCACAGGTGTGCCCTGTCATATTCTCACATCCGTAAACATAGGAGCACATGCACACATGCACATGATACACACACACACACACACACACACACATGCACATGATACACACACACACACACACACATGCACATGATACACACACACACACACACACACACACACACACACATTTGAATTAAGATCAGTGAGCAAAGATCCAGTTTACTCAGGGTAAGTCAGGGTAAGAAGAAAATGAAAAAGTCAGAGTAGACATTTTGTCTTACAAAGAGTGTTTCTAAAGTGCTTAGTAAGGAGAGTTGAAAGTGAATGGCACAGTCCTTGTCACTACAACAAAAAAGCTATAGAGGATGAAGTCAATAGTGACAATGAGAAGTCTATCCAATGAATACAGGGAAATGGGAGCCCAAGTGTTGCTGCTGTGATAAACTGCAGTGAGTTCCTAGGAATAATTGGAGAATAGAGAAGATCTTCTAATTCCTCTTGACAAAGGTCTTGTTATTAAAAAAAGATGGTTACAGAAATTAAAGGTAGCATTCAAAATATTTGTAATATAATATTAAGCAAAAACATACTATGTGCAACTTCATATGTAACTGAGAATAGTATCTGCAAAAATATAGATATAGGTGTGCATGTTCATATTTCATTAATGGGATGAATGGCATAATGGATGATATATTTTATTTAATAACAATATTTAATTTAGGCACATAAAATGACTTGTAGTGTTTTTCTCTATTAATGTACACTAATTACTATCAAGTTTTGTGTGATATTCATACTACTTCTGGCATAAGGTTCTGTTAAGGTCAGGTTGGAAAAGCCTGACACTTTAGAGATTGGTCCATAATGTGGATCACAGTGGACTATAGTATACAGAAAGAATTTCTATGGGGTGAGTAACAGTTTCATGAGCAGAGCAATGGGAGAAAAGATATATGTCGACTTTGAGGATATTTGTATAATAGATGAAAAAACAGTAACTACATTACTGAATCCAATTCTCATAGAAGGCAAATAGATTAAATTATGATATATGTATTAGAAACATGTACAAGAGATTTTTAAGGCTGTCATAACATGAAAATATTCCTCTTGGAAAACTAGTCATAGTTATATGGAATTCAATTTCCTTTAAAAGGATTTTTCTTAATTTAAAAATTTTCATTAAAATATAATTTTATCATTTCTTCCCTTTCTTTCCTCCATCTACAACCTCTTGTGTCAAACCCCTTGTTTCCTCTCAAATATATAGTATATATATTTATGTATATATACATATATATGTGTGTATATGAATGAATATACATATATGTGTATACACACACACATAAATATGAGGGGTGAGAGAGGGAAGCACAAGTTATGACCCATCTAATTACTGAGCTCACGTAAATGGTGACAAATCAGTCTTTTTGTTTCTTGGTAGAACAGGTCTCCTTATGAACCTTAGGCCGACCTTTAAGGAAACGTTCCTCAAGACCCAGTCCTCTTAGAGCTGGGGCAGAAAATATGAGCCTCTAGACCTGGTTTGTAGCTAGTTGTTGCTATAGTTTGAATTTACATTGCTCTGCAAAAGTCTCAGGATGGGATACTGGCTGACCGTGGGTCCTCTAGGAGGTGTCCATAGAGGATACCATCACATTCTCAACGTTGTCCTCTTGAAAGGATGTGGGATCCCAATTCTGTTCTTTTTTTCATGGTTTATCCTGTCTTATAAAGTGGGAAACGCTGTGCCAAGGCTGCTTCCTTCACTGAAGCCATGACCTCTTCACCCTGAGATGTATGAGTGTAGTTTTGAAATCTGTGATCCAAAATATTTTTTGTATTTTATAACTTAATTGTCTTAAGGATGCTACTAACATTTTATGAACAAAAATGTTAATATACTCTCTCTAATGAAATAAATGAACAAGAACAGAAAATATCAATAGCCCAAACCAGTTCTCTCAGGTAGCTTAAACCATATATTTCTCAGATAGAAACAGATTGAAACAATGTGTCTATGATTTACTAATGTTATTGACAGAATATTAATCAATGCAATCATATATAATAATACAACCATTTAAATACACATGACAATAAAATGACAGGTATCTCAGCATGCCCATGATCTCCCTCAAACTATCTATAGATTCACAAATGTCTACAGGACTTCAACTTGATAACTTTCAAGGATCATTTTGCTGGAGCAAGCAGCACCTAACTTCTGTGCATTCTTGAGAATAAGAAATGTCAGCAAAGACTAAGGATTCTTTTCTTAATTAAAAAAAAGAAAAACATGTATCCAGTGAAGTTGCCTATTAAAAGTTCATGGTCATGTATATTTAATGATACAATAGGAGCAAAAATTTTAAAGGGTTTCCTCAACAAATTAAGAATCTCCAGGGATCCGGGCGGTGGTGGTGTATGCCTTTAATCCCAGCACTTGTGAGGCAGAGGCAGGCAGATCTCTGTGAGTTCGAGGCCAGCCTGGTCTACAGAGCTAGTTCCAGGACAAGCTCCAAAAACCACAGAGAAATCCTGTGTCGAAAAAACAACAACAACAACAACAACAACAAAAAAAAAAAACGAGAATCTCCAGGGAAGGAAAAATAGCAGCACTAACAATAAAGGTGAGATTGCATTTTCTGTTAACAAAAGAATATGTTTGGCAAAAAAAGACAGTACAATAAAAAAAAATGAGGCCCTTCATAATGCTGCTTTCTTATGCTCACTATGTGAAAATTCAGATAACCACGTTTTGAATTTTCTTTATTTGACTTAGCCCTCATCTCAAGACAGAAAACATTGCTCAGCACCCTCCTTGACTTACCTATTAGGAATAATAAGTGATATTTTTTACTGCTTTCAATTTCACTTTGTATTCCACCTCTGATTCTATAACTAAATACCACGTCTGACAGATGTCACTGAGTGGCAAACGCTTGACAGGGCTCTCAGATCCTAGACAACCCTGGTCTTACGTTTTTAAGACTCTTAGCCTTTACATTCATGACATATCTTTGACAATCACAGTAGGAACAGAAGAAAGATTTTAAAATGAAGCAAGTGATAAATATATAAAAAGCCTCTTTTTGCCAAGGTTCCTGTTTTCAATAGGCTACAGAATTTTCAGCCTATGATTTTTCTTTAAGAGAAAACTTGACCTTGGTCCATGCCACATATTGTTGACATGTAAGCTGTAATAAAGGCTTCTCTTTCCGTTTTATATTTGTTTTCTTTCAAAAATTAAATCTCACATAAGGAACCTTCTATTCTAGGTTATCTAATTCTTACCATTACTATATATTTCTTATTATTTCTGAGAAATATATTCTCAAGATGATAGTCAAAGATAAATCCATGTGGAAGACCTTTAGCTGCCTAAAGCTGTGGAACAACAGTGTAGTTTCTATAACAGTGGAGATCAGAAACAAAGTAACAAACTAAATATCTACAAATTTGATTTTTATCCCACAAATAAAACAATTATAAGTACCCAGTTCTCATGAAGTGGACACCCTCATAAAAGCTTCATATATCTTATTTTTCAAGTTGACACAAGAGGAAACAAAAGCTTTAAGAAGTTAAATGAAGACACTTGTCTTTCTGGGTTATAAGTACAGAAATGAAATATTTATGCATTCACAGATCATGAAACCGTAAGGACAATGGTACACTGATTTTAAACTCTGATTTAAATGCTGGTTTTCTAAAAATTGTAAAGCATTAAATCAAAGAAAAAGAGGCCAACAATCTGAGGGAGACTAACAGGGGGATGAGAAGTGTTGGAGGCAAGAAAGGCAAAAGGGAAAGTGATGTAGTTATATTTTAACTAAAATATATTGGGAACTCACCAAGGCCAGCTGGCCTGGGTCTGAAAAAGCATGGGATAAAACCGGACTCGCTGAAAATAGCGGACAATGAGGACTACTAAGAACTCAAGAACAATGGCAGTGGGTTTTTGATCCTACTGCACATACGGCCTTGTGGGAGCCTAGGCAGTTTGGATGCTCACTTTACTAGACCTGGATGGAGGTGGGTGGTCCTTGGACTTCCCACAGGGCAGGGAACCCTGATTGCTCTTTGGGCTGATGAGAGAGGGAGACTTGATTGGGGGAGGGGGAGGGAAATGGGAGGCGGTGGCGGGGAGGAGGCAGAAATCTTTAATAAGTAAATAAATTAAATAAGCCCAAAAATGTTAATAAAAATTCAAAACTAGATGTCATATGAAATTCAAAAGAATTTTAGCAACTTGTAAGTATATGTCATTTTTCTATTCATGTGTGTCATCAAAGTGCTGACAATTACGAAAATATTCTATTCCTTGTCAAGCTTTAACCTGGCTTCTAAATTTGTTCTACACTTATTTTTATGTTTCTTTCTAAAACTAAATTATAGACAGGGTCTCTGCTGAGTCAATTTGGCTGGACCTCTATCTTTTATATTTGATACTTCTGAAGATCAAGGCAGATTCCCTATCCTCCACTTATCCTCAAGCTAGCTGGTGGTCTCGGCGCCCCAGGAGTTTCTGTTTGCTTCAGTAAGAACACACACACACACACACACACACACACACACACACACACGTATGAATGTGTATGTACATGTGTATGTATTGCGGGTGGATGTAGATCTTGGTCTGTATTGAATGTCCTCCTCAATTGATTTCTACCTCATTGTTTTTGAGCTCAGTGTTCAGCTCGACTGTCTGGCCATACTGTCCCAGGGACTTTATTTTCTCTGCCTACCCACCAATGGGATCTCAAACATTCTCTTTCCACACCTGGTTTTGAATCAGATTCTCATGCTTGCATAGCAAGGATTTTGCCACTTGAATTATGTTTCCAGCCTCAAATCTTCTGTTTCTGACTACAGCTTCTTGTTTAGTCATGTGGTGAGATCCCCTCTCAAAGACTGGAGAATTTTTATGTTTGTTTTTCTATTACTGTGAACTCTTAGATAAAGTTTTGCTTTGTGTTTTAACAAATGTTTTGAGATCATTTTAAGAAAGTTAATGTAAGTTTTGTTATTTGATTTTGTCTTTTTAAAGCAAACATGACTGGTGAATTTTCAGCTTTCCTTTTGGAAGACATATCTAAAGAATAAATATTTTCATTACATAGAATGATCTTTGCTTAGTATATACTTTTTAAAATTGATTTTTATTGGTCTCTACATTTTTCTCTGCTCTCCTCCCTGCCTAATGCTGTTTTCTCTCTCTCTCTCTCTCTCTCTCTCTCTCTCTCTCTCTCTCTCTCTCTCTCTGTGTGTGTGTGTGTGTGTGTATGTGTGTGTGTGTGTAAGCTGCATACGCTGAGCCCACTGAGGACACAGGAAACTGTAGGAATCTAATATCCTTCTACCATGTGAGACTCCGGGATGAAATTCAGATTCTCAGGTTTGAAGGTATTTGGATTTTATCCACTGGCCATCTTGCTAGTCTTGGTTAGTATATATTTAGAAAACTTCCTGAAAAATAACAAAATATTGATCATGTTTGACTTTCTTGAATTATAAATTCATGCAATTTTGTATATAAATTAATGGGTTTAGTAGCCCATTCCAGAAATCCCTGTACTCTGGAGGTTAACCAAGAGTAATATTCAAAACCAGCCTCGGTATACAGTAAGATCCAACCTAAAAACAGTTACACAGCAGGTAAAATAAAGAATTCACTGAAGAATATTCTAAATGGCCGGGCGGTGGTGGCGCACGCCTTTAATCCCAGCACTCGGGAGGCAGAGGCAGGGGGATCTCTGTGAGTTCGAGGCCAGCCTGGTCTACAAGAGCTAGTTCCAGGACAGGAACCAAAAGCTACGGAGAAACCCTGTCTCGAAAAAAAAAAAAGAATATTCTAAATGAATGTAAGAAAGAAAATCTGCATGATAAAATAAACAGGAATTAGAGGAACACTCTTGATCTGATATGTGTCCAGGACAGCTACATAGTAACCATCTAGAGAAATGATCATTTTCTTCGTCAAGATCATTAAGTCACCAAAATTTAAAGAGGAAACGCCATTGCTAAGATTCAAAATTTTCAGTTTCCAAAATTGTTTCTTTAAGTCTAGACCTCCTCCCCTTAGAACGTGACTTCATTCATAGATTCCTTTGAGACAACAAAGCGACAACGGGGCCATTAGTGTAAGTCCTAGATGAGAAGGCCGTGACAGATACACTTACAGGGAGGACATGTTTTGAATGTAAGGATGGACATTTACAAGTTCAAGTGAGTGTCTGGGGCTTGATCTTTCTTTAAGTGTCATTGGGAGCCAATTCTGTAGTGCTCTGCTTACGGACTTCTAATCTCCAGAACTGTGAAGCAGAAAACGTTCAGAGTCCCATGATTTTGACATTCTCAGCAAACTAATATATCAGTATCATTCCCTGCCAGTCCCTTTGTTATTCAGTGGTTGAACTGACAGGTCATTCCCCGTGTTGTTGTATTGTTTCCATACAATCGTATTCTTGGAGAATTAGAAGGCAATACCTCATTCACCAAGGGAATAAATTTAAAAAAATGTTTTCCATATATCTTATAACCTATGAAGATACATACATACATACACACACACATATAGTATATATGTATCTTAATGCAGGGACTTACATATTACTACACTTTTAGTACCCAAACTAATTGTAACCAGACAGCTATTGTTGGGAAATACTCTCTTAAAAAAGCACTTCCATAAAAGTTATAAATAGCAAGCCATGAACATTCTCCATTGCAAAGGCCTGGAGAAAAAAGTTGTTAAAGATGCATTAAAATTTCATTACTATCGAAAGCCCGGGAATAAAAACATCTTCAGTTGCATGCCATAAAAAGCATTTGAAAAACATGAACTTGAATGAAAAAAATACCATTAAAGCCACATCTATTCCCATCCTGCCAAAAAGACATTCAGCAAATGGCAAGAAGGCATCTCATTTTATTCAGTGTGAGCTTGCTTTCCAGCACTTTCTTATGAACTCGGTATCCTTTTATCAGAGTGGTCCCTTCCCATTATCATCCATGTGCAAGCGTCCTGTGGATGCTGTTGTAGTCCCTGACATATCATCTATAGAGTCTTCATATAGAATTTTAATTGAATCTAGGAAGATTTACTTCTACATTATCAGAAGATTGCAAATTGCAGGTTGCAGTGTTGGTATGCAGCCCACAATACGTACATTGCTATGTGGAGCCGCTATTCAGTATGTATCATTGCTATGTGGAGCCGCTATGCAGTATGTATCATTGCTATTCAATATGTATCATTGCTAGGTTCACCTCTCCTTCTCCTAGTGTTCATATCAACAGTAGCCGGGGTACCTGAGTGGTGCAATATTTGTTCTCTATTCCTAATTCAGACAATAGTGATAATAATAGTTCCTGGCATATCACAACCCACTTTAAAAGTTCTGTAATCACTAAATTACAATAATCATAATTCTATGAGATGGCTGCACGGGAGGTTGAGAAAAACCTTTCCAGTTTAAAGGGTTTTTTATTTCACCTGTTTTAAAGTGAGCCTGCTTAAAGTACTGCACAACAGTATTTCAATTATGCATTTCCACAGGCTATCTTTGAAATCACCTACTTGGAAATGATGAAAAACTTCCCATTTCTTCACATCCTGTATGATGAGAACTTGTGTGCTAATCTTTTAGATTGGCTGGCAATCGGGTGCAGGATGATAGCCTATTTATTGAAATGCTTAGGCAATGGCTTACAAAACAGATTGGAAAATGAAATACATTCATTTATCTTTATATAAAATAAGTGAATAATTTGCACATTGAGTAAATTTTATGCTCTATTTAGATATTACTTTACTTCATACAAAAGTAACCATTTTATGAACTAATCACATAAAAGTGTTTGTCTAGTATGTAAGCTGATTAAATTCTGCTTTTACTCCAGAAGAACATATTCTTTTGTATTTGTTAAGATTGAAGAAAAAATAAAGTATTGTTTTTTTAATCAGTTAACATTTTCTAGCCTCTTAGAAAATAAGCAGACATTTTAAACTAAAAAATTGAAGGGATTTTAAATATTAAAATTTTAAATATAAGGTTTCATAATTTATTCCTAAATAGAAAGATAATATCACATTTTAACATAAGGATGAAGTTGAGCTCAAAATGAAGGGAAACCTGAATGCCATAATGTAGGCTGGGAGTGATTTCTGTCGTTTTATTACAGAGACTTTGCCTTGCTATTCTGAACTAACCTAAGCCATGTATTCTGATAGCATCGATAATTCTAAAGAGAAACCAGTGGAACTTAACAACAAAGCAATAAATTTTTTATATATTTTAACGGATACTTATTATATTAAAACATGGAAAAATATTAGAAGTATTAAATATGTGTTAATTGTTAATGTGTGTTAAATGTGTGTGCATGTCTGTGTGTAAATATACAGAGACAAAATGTATAGATTGTGTGTAGGACCTAATACATATAAGGATGTACATATAAATATACACACATACATATATGTATTAGGTATCTTTTACCTTTGAATTACACTTCTATTCAACATATTTTATTTATTGAAAATGGTATATTTTACTATTAAAAGTTGCTTATCTTTGGTTAAGTAAACATATCTATTAAAAAACCTTAATTACCTTTCTTATAGATAAGCAAAAAGAATTTATTTTAAAGCTATCCATGTTCATCTATAAATAGTATAGTTTTAGGATATCCTGTCTTAGCACTCATTCACTTAGATGAAATATTCTAACTCATTTCTGATACAGTCCCTGCTTTTACTTTTGGACAGAAAAGTTTTTAAGGTCTCCCCTTCTTTAGTAGTGGAGCATAGTGTTGAGCGGGGATGTCGATCTGAGACAAGAACTTCATTTCTGATTCAAAAATTGTGGCCTATGGAGCTACATGTTCAGGAAAGACAGAATTTTTAGTGGTAGAATCACAGAACAAAAGCCACACTGTATTATCTCTGCTGAGTGCAACCTTTTCAAGGAGAGTGGCTGGAAACAGCAGGCTGTCTCTCAGGTAGGAAACGGGTCAATAAGTTTAATACATTTGTCTAATATCGAACTTGCTCTTATGAAGTTTATTCAATACTATTACAGGAAGGAGAGATTGAACTTGAACTGGTTCTTCGTTTAACCACAATTGTTAACAAGACTGAAGGTGTGCAGAGTTGTACTAACATGGATTTGAAAACCCCATTAATGTTTTTCACGCAATTTGTACTTTAGTAGTCAAAACAGGTGATGTCTAGGCAAAAATATTTAAAATATGTTTCACGTTCTCCTCCGCATTTTCAGTGTTATCATTTGAGAAAAAGAAATGACAGCAGCTGAACAGGAAATCAGAAAGGACTGGAAAAGGGAATTCAGGCCATTCTTGCATAGTGGAGCAAGGAGGCAGTGAGATGTTGGTCCCGAGTGCATTATCCCAGATGCACTATTGTGCCTTCCTTAGAGACATCCTGCCCAATACTGATCCTGTGGAAGCCTGTGAAGGGGAACAATCATTCCATGTATTCATTCAGAAAAACAAGGTCAGGATTAAGCTTCCTGAAAGAGGCTTAGCAAATAGTGACAGACTGTGTAGGCTTGCTTTAGTTTTAATATATTTTCATGCATAACATTTAAAAAGTTTCATATTTCTGCATGTTTTTCTGCCACCATTTTTGAAAATATAGGTGCAACTTTATATGCATACATATCTATTTATACAAATGTAGGAACATAAAATGTGTTTATATTTTCCATATGTTTTAAATATTAAATAACAAAAATCTCAGTATTGGGACTTAAAGGACTCTCTGAGTATATTATTTCAGAAGACAAACAAACTGAATAAATCAAATATGGAATATTTAAAGTTTCTCTCAAATTTCATTGGCTATGGTAAGATGAGCCTGGTAGCAGGAGAGAAGAAAAGAATAATCATACCCAGTGAAAGTGAGATGCGTAAATTCCTAAAAAAAATCCAAAAAATCCCAAATACTAACTAAAAGTATACAATGACAACATCCACAGAAATACCCACAGGCCAGTCTGACAGAGGCAATTCTTCAGTACCTCTTTCCATGTGTGTCAAACTCAGAACAAAATTAAAGAGGATAAGGATCATGGGTATATTTGAATTGAAATTTCCCTTCAGCAGCTTTGTGGGGAACAAAACTGAGGAAGACATTAATAATTTGGTATGAGATTGAATCACAGAAAGATACATGGTTGGTTGGAAATAAAATGCTCGTGAAAGATGATGAGTCTGGAGTTAGTTGATTCCTCTTAAAGAGAGGAAGGAAAAGGATGAGGCTGAAGTGGGAGTAGGTGGAGACTTAAGACCGTAGAAAGCCAGAGGGGCGGGTGCATGCCATGTAATTACACTTGGAGATGAGGGAAGATGAGCTCTGGGAAAAAACAAAAACAAAAACAAAAACTATGAGGTGTTACAACATTCGTGGACAGCAGAGTATTGAGAAGCAAAAGTAATTGGAGGAAGATGGGTCTTCATTAGAACATACCAGCTCTGAAGAACTGAAGAGAGGGACCTGCTGCTGGAAAGACAGGGAAATTCAGTACTGAAGACTTCCTGTTGGACCAGCCAATTAGGTGGTTTATGAAAGAAACAATGTTTCAGTTTTGAGAAGTTGATATTTTTTCATGTGTTGCATTCTTTCTAAAACAAGGCTTAGTTAAATGTGTCATTCATAAAAGTGTGTGTGGGATAATACACTTTGACTTGAGACTTGAATATCATAAATCGGGGAATAAAAATGAAGGGGAAATGGATGAATTTCATTTGCCAGTCAATACTGCAGAATTAGCAAGTGAGTCTGATGACAAAATTCTCACAATGTTGAGTTACTTACGTATTCATTAGCAGCTTTGCTCCCCAGGTTGGATGTACTCAAAGGAAATATTGGCATTTGGCTAGGTAGATGGTAAGAGAAATTTGATAAGCTGTTTGAAAAGATGGATCTGATCATCTAAACTGTGTAGGAGGGAAATTAAGAAGAGAATGTAATTAAATTTTATAGCACTGATAGTTTCTAAATTGCAGATACAGACAATTTTGAAACAAATGTTAGGACTTCAAATTGAACATGGCAGGCAAAATTCACTTGTTTACTTTTATTCTCTTTGGCTCACCAAGAAAAAGACAGCCATAAGAATTTTTATAAAGGCATAGTTCTGGAGAGGCAAAGAAAACTTGAGAGAAGAGGTGGACAGCAATATTTGGAAAGCAGAAGACTAAGTAGTAAAGAACTTCGCAGACCTTAGCAAATTAATTATGTCAGCCCCAGGGCCAGTGCTGAATCAGGCTGAATCAGGAACTCAAAGACTTGGAATTTGCATATACAAAACACTTCTAAAATCAGGGCTATAGGAAATCAGAAAAGAGGAGTAATGGATAAAATGTACACTTCAACTTTCCATGACATTATCAATAGATAGTGTCTCTTGACTACCACACCTAGACAATGAGCATATTATCAGCTTATCATTTCTTATATCTATTCTCTGTTATATCTATTCTTGCAAGTCTCACATATTCACTTTTATATTTGACCTTTAACTTTGTATATGAATTTTCTATTTTTGCTTTAATATAGGCATATTGGGTGGTGATTCTGAATGCTTATGGCTCTTTCTATCACTTTTTAAAAAAAGTAACCAAATGAGAGAGGAAGAGATAGTGACTCAGACAGACACACAAAGATAAAATATTCACCCTAATAAATGGAAACACAATGCCAAGGCTAATTGATTTAATTCAGGGCAAAACAGTGACTGGATAGGTCTGGAAAATCAGGCGTTCTAATTTTCATCAGCATTTCTTTTGTTGTTGAATTATCTACATTTAGTCAATTTGATTGTGTTTTGATCATTTTTGTCATGAAATGGCTCTATCATAAACTTCTGGTTATATATTCATATTTGATTTGAAGCATTCTAAGGGTGATTGTAGTTTTGTATGTGGATGTCATTTGTTATGCACTTCTGCTCTGGACTAAGCAGTATGTTTTATTAAGACTGTCAAGGGAAAGGATTCAAAAGACCTCGGTTTGGGATGCTAAGATTGCCCTAACTTACATCAGCTGATTTATTTCAGTTTTATTTTGTTCTTTTCATCTCTGGAGATAATAATCAATTCGTTCACAGTGACTTAAATGTTCTTGACTTACATTGCAGCGTTTTTTCGCTCCAAAGCTTGAGAAAATATTAGGATCATTGACTATTCTCTGTCTAAAACTTGAGATAATTCCTCTATTTTCCTCTGCTTTTCTGAAACTTAACTGCATACTTTTACCCTTTGAGTATGCAACTTTCTTAGCCGTCTGCTAAGCTAGCTACTTTCCCCAGAGAATTCTGTGTGATGTCTTTCTACACTCCTCTCATCTGAACTGCTGTATTAGAAGAGAGAAGCAACAAACAGGAGAGATGGAGAAGATGAAGTTTCTTTAGTTCACTTCATTAATGAAGAAATAAAATTATGTGGATGGATGCAGCAGGTAAGAGCACATTCAATGATATGTTAAATGAATTCACACTTCTCTAGTTTTGCCTTTTCTTTCTAGTTTTAGGAACTCATAATTAACTTTTGTTTTTTGAGGAAATTAATCTAATCTTTTCATTTTCCCGTTATAAAACAACAGCACCATTACTTTTGTTTTAGTTAAAAGTGTATTATTTTTATTTTAATATTTCTCTCTAAATATAGTCCACCACATTTAAAGTATTAGTATTCATTATACTTCAAAATTATGAAAACATATGTCTGTTGCTGTCTTTCTTTTCCTATTTTTTTTAATGAAAAAACATATTTCCGCCTCCTTCCAGCCTCCCATTTCCCTCTTCCTCCTCCCACTCCTCTCCCCCTCCCCCCAATCCTCTCCCCCTCCCTCTCCAGTCTGAAGAGCAGTCAGGGTTCCCTGCCCTGTGGAAAGTCCAAGGTCCTCCTCCCTCCATCCTGGTATAGGAAGCTGAGCATCCAAATAGACTAGGCTCCCACAAAGCCAGTACATGCAGTAGGAACAAAACCCCGTGCCATTGTCCTTGGCTTCCCAGCAGCCCTCATTGTCCGCCATATTCAGAGAGTCCTGTTTTATCCCATGCTTTTTCAGTCACAGTCCAGCTGGCCTTTGTGAGCTCCCAATAGATCAGCCCCACTGTCTCCGTGGGTGGGTGCACCCCTTGTGGTCCTGACTTCTTTGCTCATGTTCTCCGTCCTTCTGCTCCTCATTGGGACATTGGGAGCTCAGTCCGCTGCTCCAGTGTGGGTCTCTCTATCTCTATCTCCATCCATCGCCAAATGCAGGTTCTATGGTGATATGCAAGATATTCATCAGTATGGCTATAGGATAGGGCCATTTCAGGGTCCCTATTCTCAGCTGCCCCAGGAGCTAACTGGGGACATCGCCCTGGGCACCTGGGAGCCGCTCTAGGTCCAAGTCTCTTGCCAACCCTAAGATGGCTCCCTTAATTAAGGTATGTGCTTCCCTGCTTCCCTATCCAACCTTCCTTTATCCCAATCATCCTGTTTCCCTAAGTTCCCCCCATCCTCCCCTTCTCACTTTTCTCTCCCCATCTCTCCTTACCCCCCTCCCACCTCACCCCCAAGATCTTGTCTACTTCCCATAACCAGGAGGATAGCTATATGTTTTTCTTTGGGTTCACCTTCTTATTTAGCTTCTTTAGGATATCAAATTATAGACTCACTGACCTTTATTTATGGCTAGAACCCAATTATGAGTGAGTACATCCCATGTTCACCTTTTTGGGTCTGGGTTACCTCACTTAGGATAGTGTTTTCTATTTCCATCCATCTCAGATACAAACTTGACCAGAAAATGTAACATTACAATCCTCTGGCTATAGGGCCAGGATTAATCTTATAAGATATTTCATTATAAAGTTTCATAGTTGTAACTCAGATTCCCATAAAGTATATCCTGTTAAAAATTCCAGCCATAGATTCGCTTGAGAAAGGAAATAAGCATATGAGATGCAGACAAAGAACCAGTTTTCACATTGGCATTACTATTTTTTGTTAGAACCTTAATCACACTGTGATATAAGTGTACAGGATCAAGTATTTGCTTTGCACGTGGTATCCACATGAACAAGTGTTATGCCTTTCTCGTGGGTAGACAGTACTTAGAAATCATTCCTGTATATTTACAAGTGGCAAGTACACATGTGGAAAACAAAGAGTTTTACTTTTCCCCCTCTAAGACAGATTGTCTTTGTGTAGTCCTGGTTGTCCTGTAAACTCACAGAGGTCCCCCTGCATCTGCCTTCTAAGTGCTGAGATTAATGGTGTGCACCACCACTGCCTGGCACAGATTTACTGTTTTAAAGAAATTAAAGTACAAACAATCCTGGTTAGGATTATTAAGTACAAGTGCCCCCTTTGTTAATTTATCTAAAGCCTTACTATCTGAATCATACACATCATAGTTTATTGCTGTGAAGGAGAACTGAAGAGATGGCTGATGCAGTTTGTCATTAGAAGGTAGTGTATTCATGGCGTTAATCAGTACAAATGGGAACAATCTTTAATCAGAGCGACACTTGAAAAGTGATTTGTGATCACAGATACTCATCAGAATACATTTCATGGATTTTAATTTAGAGGTGGCCTTGAGGGAAGACATTGTTCTAAAACAAAATTTAGGAAGAAAGTCCAAGGATATTTGAACAAGATAGAGTGTAAAGGTTTCCAAAGGAATGCGTGATGGGATTGAACACTGGATTAGGCTTGCTTTTGATGAATTCATGAGTGAAACAGGGCAAGGGAGATGGATACAATCACCAACAAACTGATACTAAAGAAGGTAACATATTCCAGAGAACCTTGACAGTGTCCTTAAAGAACACTTGAATGCACAGTTCTAAATTTTCTAAGTGTAGCCCAGACTGGTCTCAGACTCACAATTTATCTGCCTCTGCCTTCTTCAGCAAATCTCACTGGCATGTGCTACCACAGCCAGCTAAATTATTATTTGTATTTTTATGTATATTGGTGTTTTGCCTGTTTGCATGTCTGTGTGAAGGTGTTAGACCCCCTGGAAGACTTATGGACAGTTGTGAGCTATCATGTGGGTATTGGAATTTGAACCTGAGTCCTCTGAAAGAGCAACCAATGATCTTAACTGATGAACTAATGAAAGAGATGTCTTGATGGGGGATGCATTTTGGGGTCAGTAGAAACCTGGTGCAAGGGAACCTGCCAGGGAACTACAAGGATGACCCTAGCTAAGACTCATAGCAGTAGTGGATAGGTAGCCTAAACTGGCCATCTTCTATAATAAATTTGGTAGCTATTTCAATAGTTTCCAGATAGCCTTCGTCCATTGACTGAGGGAAACAGATGCAGAGATCCAGTGTGAAGCACTGGGCCAAGGCAGAGGAATCCTGTTGACAAGAGGACATAAGTATTATATTAGTCAGTGAGGAGTCAAGCTCATCACAAATAAACCTGCAGAAACAACTAATCTGGTCTCATCGGAGCTCACAGGCTCTGGACTGACAGTTAGGGATCATGCAAGCACCCACCTAGTCCCTCTACATATGTGAAAGAGTTGTATAGTTTGATCTACATGTATGCCTCCTAGTGGTGGAAGCAGAGCCTATCCCTGCTTTGACTGACTTCCAGGAATCTATTAGTCATACTGGGTTACCTTGTCTGGCCTTAATACAGGGGAGGAGCTTAGTCCTACCTCAGCTTTGTATCCCATGCTTTGTTGACATCCAAGAGAAGCCTGTTTTGGTAGTGTACAGGGTGTGTGTCTATGGAGGGAATGAGAAAAGAGGAGGGAGGGAAAACTACAGTTGGGATGTAAAATAAATGAATAGGTTTAACAAAAAATAAAAATAAATAAATTTTAAGTGATAAATTTGGGAGAAGATAATAGACATTTCAGTTATGAAGTAAAGATTAAAATGAATGATGATTTAATACTAAAGAGAATAGATTTAAATTCATCATGACCTTGATAGTCTTCTAATTGAATTTAAAAGTAAATATATAGGTACAGGATAAAATATGTTTAGCAGTAGGAATGACATTTCAACATCTTTTTATGTCATATTGACTCATAAGCCTCAATACTTGAACCAAGAGGTCAGAAATCTTGCAGAATCCTTGTTTGTCAGACTACATGCCATAAGTTCTCTTTGAACTTTGAGGAAAACTTTATTTAGAAATTTATTTCTGAAAGACAAGATGAATCGTTGACAAGAGAAGAGAGACTGTCAAGTATGCTTGCAATTGATGCTGTCAACTGAAAAGAAGGCAACAGGAATGGAACAGTGCATACTGGTGCATCATTAGTCATATTTTATAAACGTTGGACTGTCCTTAAAGCATTGGAGTCTTTGATTGCCACATGAACACCTTAGTTTCCTCTTCTGTCACGTTATTCTATTAGGAATGAAGAATAAAGAGTGTATTGCACTCTTCTAAGATAGGCTACCGTTTATCATTAGGGCTTTCACATATGTCCAACTCCAAGAACATAATTAGTAGGAAAATAAATGTGAAATTTAATATCTTATAAATTATATTCTTTCTTCTTGTTCTCTGTAATTATCGCATGCTTATTTAAAGTTGGGTTTTGTTGTGTGCATTAATAATTGCTGCAAGAAAATATAACTTGTGAAATTTAGGGGCTAACTAATTCTGATAAGTTGTGATTTAGGAAATGGATTGGAAAACTTTCAAGTTAATGAAGGTCGTTTAGTTTGTCATCAGGCTAAAATATTAACACATGGGAAAGACTTATAAATAATTTTGTGAGCTCTGTAGTTGCAGGGGAAAAGTCATTACACAGCCATTACTGCTATAATTTGTACAAGAGACAATAAGACTCACAAGCAGGAATAAAGCAAAGAAAATGGAACTAGAAAAAAGGAAATGGAATTTTTAAAAATTGTATTATTTTAAGGCAGAGTCCTCATGAGTGGTCAGAACTTACCAGAAACACACTGTATATAGCCCAGGCTATACAGAAGCTTTCCATCTCCCTGTTTTCATTCCCTAAGTGCTTGAACTTTAGGCAGAAGGTACTATGTTTGGCTGGGAAAGTTATCTTTTTTCAAACATAAGATTTTTGTTGATTATTTGGTGATTTTACATCATGTATAATAATCACACTCACTTCCTAGTTCCCCAGGTCCTCCACCCACAATTTATCACTTGCCCAGGAAGAAGAGTAGGAAGAGGATGAAGGAGGGGCAGAAAGGAGGAGGAAGAGGAGGAGAAGGAGAAGAAGAAAGAAGAAGAAGAGAAAGAGGACGAAGAAGAAGAAATAAAGTCTAATTTGTGTTGCCCATTTGCTTACTGGAATATGGTCAAACTCTCCATAGCCACCCCTTAAGGAAAACTGAGTTTTTCCCCACATCACCCCTGCTAGAAGTCATTTGGTATGGAGAGCTACACTTTAGCATGCTTATTTTTTAAAATGATGAGTCGGTGTATTATCTTTAGCATTCAACCTCACTTTTAGTTATTCTGATGTCTGAGGTCAACTTGGTTCTAAAACTATTTCATGAAAAATCCCCCATTTTGAGACTATTTATGGAGCTTTTATTATAACTCAATATATGAGTTTATTTTATCATTGTTCATATGAATATCTTGTTGTATTTAGTTCATGAATTTAGCATTAGCACAGGATGATGTGCATAGGAACAGTACACAGAGCGATCAACAGTCTTTAGTAATAAAACTTCAAGCATTTGCTGATAGGTCTAAGACAATATCCTCTACAGATAAACTACTAATCAGAAATAAATATATTGTTTTAGCCAAACATAGTACATGAGATTAAGTATTAATTATTGATGTTTTGTTTAGAGTTACACATTGAAATGGTGTTTGTCTTGTTTTGAGAATAAAATACAAGCACAATAATCACTTGATTACAATATTGATAGCAATAAATTGTTGCCCATTTCTGACTTTTTCCTTATAGTGATCGTTTTTTTCTCATTCAAATTCCTAAAATGTGTAAAGGACTGAACCGGGCACACAGAGTTCTCTTGTGTGCTTTCTGTTTTGGTGAGAAGAAAACTACATCCATAAAAAGAGAAGAAAACACTGAAAAAGAAATCCATTAAGCAAAATAAATTCTAAAATAATGAATCATTTGTTGGAGCTAATGACTTAATAATTGGGGTGTTTGAATTTTACTTCCTATAGACCACTGTCAAGCAAAGATGCTACAAATAGCCCCATGTTTCCCATGATAAAGGCCAAGCATGCTAATGCTGTGCTGATGGTATTCCATATGTCAATCATAGCCTTACATAGCCAGTCATGGTAAGGCTGTGCTGATGGCACTCTGTAGGTCAATCATAGCCTTACATTATCTTCTCAGTGGAAGTGGAGATGTGTGTTTGCTTTACTCATTTCATTCTTACTCTTTTTAGTTTCATGTATTCCTCCAATCATATGTATTAATATCAGTGGTGATTATTCTCCTATAGGATATATACATATTAACAAATGAGTAGATTTACTTACTATATGTGAATTTACTTAAATTATTCTATTTTTATGTACCAAATTTATCATGTGATAACATACACATATTTGTATAATTTTATTTACCTCTCTTAACTACACATTTTAAGGAAAATGAAAGTTGAAAGTTTTGCTTGTATGGTTTAAGCTATATAGAATGTGGGAATTAATAAAACATGAATCCAACATTCTCGGATGTTAGAGGTACTGTGAAGAAAATTTCATAGCAGAGTTTTCACATATATTCTGTTATATAAAATTATTTTTATTTTTTTGTCAATTTTTATCCCACAAATACATGCAGAAATCACACTTTGAACACTTTGGATATGGGTTAGTAAATCCCAGCAAAATTGGGAGTTGTTTCTGTCCTCAAGAAACTTAAGCAACACATTGATACTAAAGTAATCAAGTTTTACTTAAGCAGTTTGGAGACTTGTGACATCTTGACAAGGCTGAGCAAAATGTAGACAATTACTGATCATCATGTCTAAGCCTTCCCTTTATAGAGTCTTTTTTGTATTGTATGTAACACCTCTCCCTATTTTAATGCCCAGAAAAAGACAGTGGTAACAGTATCTTATTTAAAACTTAATCTTTCAGAATGGCTGGTTGCTTATTTATTTTTATTCTGTATCTCTTTTCCTCCCTCTCCCTCCCCCCCTCCCCCCCTCAGTGTGTGTGTCTGTGTTTGTGTGCGTGTGTATACAATTGCATGCCTGTACCTCAGTGTTTTGTGTTGAATAGTTTTATGTTAACTTGACACAAGCTATCCTTATCTAAAAGGAGAGAACCTTGATTGAAAAGAAATGCTTTCATATGATAGGTGTGTAGGTTAGTCTGTGGAGCATTTACTTAGTGATTCCTGGCTGGCCATGGGCCCAATCCATTGTGGGTGGTACCACCTCTGGACTGGTAATCTCGATTTCTATAAGGAAGTCACTTGTGGAGCTAGAGGACCCAAGCAGTTGCTCACTAGTGCCTGTTTCCTAAAGGAGGTGGCTATCTTCAAGGTCAAGGAGAACATGACATTTATGCCTCCCTTTTGCCTGCAGGACATATACACTGGTGACAGTTTATCGAGATAATTAATTTTCTACCAGTCTAGAGTCTCCAGTACATACACTAGAAGGACACTGTGTTCTGCAAGGAGAACAAGGTAAGAAGTTTGGCATCCCTGGAATTCCACTCAACACCCAAAACAATTGGGACCTGGGAATTATCACTGACATGCACGTCAAGTTCCAGCTGTATGAGCTTTCTTATTCCACCAACTATGCACATGAAGGCTGGGCTTAGGGATGGAAGGGTGCATGGTGACTATATTTTCCTAACTTTTGCTTTTATATGGTTGTTTACACCAAAAAATACTGAGTTTAAGTTGAAAGAGAGAAGAAAGAGCGATAGAGAGAAGAAGGAGGAGGAGGAGCGAAAGAAAGAAAGAAACAAAGAAAGAAGGAAGGAAAGAAAAAAAGAAGGAAAGAAAGAAAAGATAGAAAGTAGTGAAGAAAGCTCTAAGGAGCAAGCCAGCATGCAGCACCTCTCCATGGCCTCTCTCTAGTTCCTGCCTTGAGGTTCCTGCTCTGCTTGAGTTCCTGCCCTGACTTAGTTTGATGGTGAACTGTGATTTGAAGTGTGAGCCAAATAAACTGTTTCCTCTTCAAGTTGCTTTTGGTGTTTCCTCACAGCAATAGTAACTCTAACTAGGACAATGCTCATGTAGAGACTGGCCAGAGTCAGATTTCTCCTATCGTCATGTGAGTTCCAGTGACAGAACTCAAGTCATTAGGCTTGATAGCGAGGATCTTCATACCATGAGTTACCTCAGTCACCCCAGAATGGGTAGATCTTAAACAATCATTAGTTCTTTAAACTACATAAACAGCAGTGAGTCAATTTTGTGTGTGTATGGGGGGGGGGGAGAGAAACAGAAAGGTGGGGAGAGAAAGAGAGGAGATTTGGTCAGTTCCTGGTGAAATTATTATTATTAAGATTATAATGTAATTATATCACTCACCCCTTTCCTTTCATCACTCAAAGCCCTCCCATATATCTCTTCTTGCTCTCTTTTCAATTTTTCTCATTAATTATTTTAACATATATATGTGTGTGTGTAAATATACAAATGTATCCTTGAATGTATTTAGTCTTCTCAGTCTATATAATATCACTTGTATGTTTGTTTAATTATTTCTTAGAATTTTACCTCTAAACTTGATTGCAAATTGTGCAAATCTAAGAAATTCACCCTTTCCAAAATGTTGACCATTCCCATCAAATTGATAAGCAATCAAGTCTAAGGCATCATCATCTGTAGCCACCGTAAACTGAGAAAAGGAAGTTTATCCTGTGTTCTTTCCTTCTTCTACTTTTATAGCCACATTTTCATTTGGAAAAGAGAAACATTAGCTCAGTTGGTTAGAGCGTGGTGCTAATAACGCCAAGGTCGCGGGTTCGATCCCCGTATGGGCCAGAGGACTTAATCATTGGGGGCTGGCGAGATGGCTCAGCGGTTAAGAGCATTGCCTGCTCTTCCAAAGGTCCTGAGTTCAATTCCCAGCAACCACATGGTGGCTCACAACCATCTGTAATGAGATCTGGCGCCCTCTTCTGGCCTGCAGGCATATATGCAGACAGAATATTGTATACATAATAAATAAATAAATAAATATTAAAAAAAAAAACCAAACATGTGTGGGCCCGTGCGCATGCACGTGTGCGCGCACGCGCGCGCGCGCACACACACACCTGGATCTAATACGTTTGGCATAGGATATAATTTCCAGTGCCCCCATTCTTCAGTATTCAAATAATGGTTTAGTGGCAGTGTCAGCTAATCTGCATCCTCCTTAGTCAGCCTCTGAACATTTAGGGAAGATCTTAGATGGAGTCTATGTGTATGAAAAGATCAGCGTTTTACTTTAGTTCTGCTCATGAGGTTGACTGCATAGGTGATTTGAGAGAGGAGGTAATAACAGCCATTCAGAGGATCAATAGTTCTAGCTGCAGCAATGGTAGTCCTGATGAAAAGCAGATTATTTGACGACAGAAAGATAGTCTTATTTAAACACACAGTCACACACACACACATGCTGTCACTACATGTTTACACAAACCTTACATTTTAGCATGATATTGAACTGCATCTGGCTAAGTTTGTGTGTCTAAATCTCTAACATACTGTAGGCCTTTCTGATGGATCAAGGGGAGAATATCCTTCTTTGTTCTTTTTGTTGTTTTATAATTTATTTAGGATTTTCCATCAGGAGTCAGCTATGCTCCTAGAACTTCCTTCATTGCTGTATTTGTGCTCCAGTTCCTTCAGTTTAAATCCTGGAAAGGACAAGACAAGCTTTATTCAGATTGCATTCTCCAACCTGCCCCCTCACTGAAACAAGCAAACAAACAAATAAAAACAAATCCACCTCTTTTGGGTATTCACTTTTCTTCATCTCCAAATCCATAATAAAAGACTTAAGGGAGAAAGGTTATTTTTATTCATGGTTTGAGATTTGTGGGTATAGCCCGTTTTTTGTGAGGGAGTCATGACGGTGGGAGTACTCACCTCTCTTGTAGAAGAAACTTGCTTATATATTTAAAAACAGCAAGTCGGAAGAGGCACTGGGGCTGGGGCTGGAAGGGGGACTGGACTTATTGGTGCTATAGCCCTCAAAGTCCACTGACCTATGTTACTATATTGGTTTCACTTGAGACTTTGGATTAATATATGTGTATGTCTGTGTATATACTTACCTACCTACATACATACACATACATTTATCTGTATCTTAGATTCTGTACATTCCATTGCAATATATATTTCCCCAGTTACAGTGCCATGCATATATATATATATATATATATATATATATATGGCGTTGTTTATAAGCTGTTATTGTTTTTCATAAAAGTACTGAATTAATTATTATTGATTGGATTAAATATCACTGAATTCAAATTGATGAAATGCATATTTTATTGAATGGTAAATGGAGGAAAAAGAACAACTTTTCACATTCAAGTATTTTAATCCAGGAATGTAGAAGTAATGGGGCAAATAAAAACATGGTAATAATTATTGTATTCAAGATCAGCTAATTGATATGGGAATAAGTGTGACAAATTGGAAAGATGTTATGGCATAATTTCAGAATATCTTCTTAAATATTTCAATTCACCATAAAGGGTAAAGGAAATGGTACAATGGAAAAGCCTATAGGCATGAACTTAAACAGTGATTCAAGAAAGTGCTCCAAAAGAAGGTCTTTTGACATCATATGTAGACCGTGATGTTATGCTCTAAAAACACATCACTTTTGCTCTGGCCCCACTGAAAGTAATCCAATAGTCAGGAGGAGACAGACCCTCCAAAACTGTGACCAGGACTTTCCAAAAAAAGTAAAACCCTGAAAGATAAAGAAAGACTATTCGAGGAAACCAAGAAGATATGAATGTGTCAAACAGCACAGGAGCCCTGGACAGAATCTGGAACCAAACACAAAGTCAGGGAGGAAAAAACTAGTTTGTCTCAAAGTAAGAACTTTAGAATCTGAAAACAAAGATTCTCTGTCATTGTCCCTTCTTTTGCAGATCCCATTTTGAATTCTGTGCCTGCCAAGCCATGATTTATTCATCAGTGATCATAAAATTATCTTTGGTGGTTGCTTTTGCAAGGATTAAATGTCACAAGTGTAGCATAGTTCTGGGGTGTTTGCAAAAGCCCTTCACTTATGCTTACCACTACTCTTTCAAAAGCCCAGGTGATTCGTGGTCCATAGGCACAGAACATCCTTGTGATAACTGAATGTAGAATGCTAGGGGAGCTCAATGCCAAAGCTCTTTCAGCCCTGCTTAGCTGAAGTGTGGCTGCAGGGAAGGCTTTTTTGTGCAATGTAAGATGAGTGAGTACTTTTCTCTCCAGAGGCCTCACTTAGGATGAAATATGTATGGAAATTAAATCATTTTCAGTTCATCTTGATTTTTGTTGCTCTCCCCATACCTCCCGACCTTCCTTTGCCCCTGTGATTTTTTTCAGTGCTGCATGATGATCACGCAGGTAGAAATCATATGGAAAGCTCATCATTCTGCGGTGTGCACACAGATGTAGGAATCCTTTCTTAGTGAAAAGCAGTCCTGCCTCTTTAAGACTGATTCCTCTTTATGGCGAAATCTGCAAAAGTGTATAGGGAAAGAAAGTTCTCCACTCTCAATACATTCTGCTGCTTGTGTTTTACATGAGGAAATTTATGGAGTTCATTTTTTTTAAAAAAAAAAAAACTATCTAAGCAAACCGAGTTTTCAATCTGAGATGAAGACAAACTAAGGGGAGAAAACATAAAAATGTATGAGAATCTTTGTCATTGCAACCCATCGGCCCAGTCAGCACTGGCTCACGTATATCTCATGTCAGTTGGGAGGATGGTTTAAAGACTGACAGAAGTATGACTGGGGGCTCAGAAACATAACCAAAGCCATCAGATAGCAGAGATATCAAAGGTGGTTCCCTTGTAGATGAGAATGTACAGAAATTAAATTTGAATTTAATACTTGATTCTCAGGGCAAATGTTCTAAGGAAATGGATAGAATAAGAAAGGTTGATTTGCATGTACTACATGAAAATTAAATATGCTTATGACCTGAAAAATAAACATTCTTATTTTAATGTAATTCCTAGTTAACAATAATCGGAAGACTAGTAAAAGCACTAACGAAAGGAAAAAGCAAAGAACAAACCCTTTATCTCTGTTTCGATGTTTGTCATTTTGTTTCAAGATTTCAATTTAGGACTCAGAACACAGGCACTGCCCACGAGACAATCCCTTTTCATCAAAGAATTCTTGATCCCTTTATTTTACTTACACAGTAGCAATAATAAGGTACATTCTGACACAGAATGAAAATGATAGGCTACAAAGGGTCATATCAGACAAACACGGTTAGTTTATCTCTACAGGTATTTTTTTCCTTGTGGGAGAAAAGGAGTTCCTATCTCTGCCACACTGTTGGGTTTGTGTAGATGAAAATGAGTCACTGAGGACTGGTTATTGTCTGTGAATGAGACAGCGCACTCATCTTGTGATTGTATGTGTTTTCTGTTTTAGAGTCTGCACATTATTCTAACTTACAATGCATTGCCTTAAAAATTAAATGTCTTTCTTTGCACCAAGAAGCAAATGCAAAATAGCTCATTCCCCTTTGGTGAGAATACAGGTACAAATAAAATTATTCGTAATATAGATAAACAATGTTTACCACAAAATATTGAAATTATCTTTTAAATTATGCATAGCAGTTCTTAAAGAGAGATTTACACAATCAGTAACACTGATTTATGTAGGAGATAATTTGAAAAAATCTTGAGAAATTCTGGGAAGCCAAGACTATCAAACATCTGCTCAGTAGCTTTCCATCTATATACCATATAGTCATTCACACTCACCTTTGTGAAACAATGTTTCTTTTTTAATTTAATTAATTATTTTTTTTAAAAGAAAACAAAGTATTTTTTTTTTTATTTTACATGCCAAGCCCAGTTCCTTCCTCTCGTCCCATTACCTACACCTACCTCTGCCACCCACCAGCCATCCATTGCTTTGGGGAAGGTCCAAGGCTCTCCCTACACTATCTAGATTGAGCAAGTTATCCATTGAAAGAGAATGGTTCCAGAAAAGCCAGTACAAGAAGTAGGGATAAATTGTGGTGCCACTGTCAGTGGACCTGCAGTCTGACACAGCCATAAATCTGTCACCCACATTTAGAGAGACTATTTTGGACCTATTCTGGTTTTTTCCTGTCTGGCTGGATTTGGTGAGCCCCCATTAGCTCAGGTAAACTGTTTCAGTGGGTATCCCCATCATAGTCTTGATTGCTTTGATCATTTTCTCAATACTCTTAGTCATCAGCTGGACTTTGGAAGCTCACCCCAGTGCTCTGCTGCAGGTATCTGCCTCAGTTTCTATCAGTTGCTGGATGAAGGTTCTAAGGTGATATTTAAGATATCAGTCTACGGGGCAAGACCAGTTTGGGTGCCCTCTTCTCTATTGCTTAGGACTCCGTAAAGACTCCTTCAATCAAAATATCTCTTTCTTGCTCTCTTCTCTGTCCTTCCTCCATCTCACCTAACCCGTACCCTCAAGTTTTCCTCCCTTCCCCTTCTCCCCTCCTCTTCCCCTTTCACCCTTCCTTCTCCCCCACTCGCATACTCCCAGTTTGTCAGACAATTTTGTCTATTTCCCCTTTCCAGGTGGATCTATGCATGTTTTTCTTAGGGTTCATCTTATTACTTAGCTTCTCTAGGATCATGAACTATAAGATCAATATCCTTTGCTTTATAGCTAGTATCTACTTATGAGTGAGTACATACCATATTCATCCTTCTGGGTCTGGGTTACCTCACTCAAGATGTTTTTTTTTATTCCAGTCATTTGCATGCAAATTTCAAGATGTCATTATTTTTCACTGCTGAGTAGTACTCCATTGTGTAAATGTACCACATTTTCTTTATCCGTTCTTCAGTTGAGTGGAATCTAGGTTCTTTCCAGGTTCTGGCTATTACAAATAATGCTGTTATGAACATAGGTGAAAAACTGTACTTGAAGTATGATTGAGCATTTTTTGAGTTTATGCTCAAGAACAGTATTTCTGGGTTCTGAGGTAGATTAATTCTCAATTTTCTAAGAAACCACCATATTGATTTCCAGAGTGTTTGTACAAGTTTGCATTTCCACCACCCAATGAAGGAGTGTTCCCCTTACACCACATCTTCTCCAGCATAAGCTACCATTAGTTTTTTTGATTTTAGTCATTCTGACTCATGTAAGAGTCATTTTGATTTTCAATTCCCTGATGGTTTAAGGATGTTGAACATTTTCTGAAGTGTGTTTCAGTCAATTGGGATTCGTCCATTGAGAATTTTCTGTTTAGTTCTATACCCCATTTTAAAATTGGATTATTTGTAATTTTGATGTCTAATTTCTTGAGTTCTTTATATATTTTGGAGATCAGTCCTCTGCCTAATGTAGGGTTGGTAAAGATCTTTTTCTATTCAGTAGGCTGCCTTTTTGTCTTATTGATTGCGTCTTTTACTTCACAGAAGCTTCTCAGCTTGCAGTATCTGGCATTATATTTAGGAAGTGGTCTCCTGTGTCAATGCATTGAAGACTACTTCCCACTTTATCTTCTATCAGGTTCAGTGTAGTCAGATTTATATTAAGTTTTTGATCCATTTCTACTTTAGTTTTGTGGTGTTCATAGGTGGATGGATTAATATCCAGGTCTTCAGATCAATTCCATTGGTCAACTTGACTTGTCTGTTTTTATGAAAATACCAAGTTGTAGCTCTACAACAGATCTTGTTTTCAGGGATGGTGATGTGTCCGGAATTTCCTTTGAATCACTTATGGTTTTCTTCAATAGTCTTTGACTACCGCAAAAATAAATTTCTTTGGTGAGTGGGAAGAGCTACACTTAGCCAACAATAAGATGATTAGTATTAAGAATGCAGTCAGAAAGTATACTGATTTAGGGAAGTGGCAGTATTAAGGGATAGTCTTCAGTGGGGAGGTATCCTGCAGCTATATTCCTTTAATTTTTCTATCTGAAGTATCTTCAACAATAGGCTATTATTTTCAAATTCTTTGAAGTTACCAACAAAAATGACAACACCTTAAAATATTCTTTATTTTTAATTGGGGAGGTCACTCTCTTGGACTCCCCTGACAGACAACTTAAAGATGTTTTCTCATGCCTTGCACATTTTTTGATAGTTTTTTTCTTTTCTGCTATTGTTAGGTATTCCCTATGAAGTTTAGAGAAAGCATTGCTATCCAAGTGGTATAATTTTATTAAAAAATACATACACAGATATATGTAAATTTAAGTAATCATAAGATAATAATCCACTACGGATTTTTCATATATCCTCAGTATTATTGCTCCTTTTCCTCCTTTACCCACTGTGTTGTTATTTTCTTTCTTCTCTAGTTTAGTATCTCTGTCCCATATTACCATTTCTCCATCAAAGCATTATATCAAAAAGTATTTAAAGATTTTATAAATCCCTTTATGCCTAATAATCATGAAGAATTGTAAATTTCTGTCACTATGTGGCTACATAGTTACTCCATTCTATGATAAAACAAATAAAAATTTCTTCTCAACAGTAATTCAGTTTTCAATCAATATAGCTTTCTCTTCCTCTCTTCATTTAACACTAGTTTCTTTCACTCACTGATAGTATGAAGAATAATTGTATCATTTCTTGGCTCAGTTTTAAATCAATTAAAATTAGGTATAAATTATTTGAAAATTATTGTGAAAATGCTCTGTCAAATTAAGCATGTTTTATAATATATTATAATTAGTCTGAACAAAGATTGACATTTTGACTTGGTGAGTGACATATTGGTACTCTGGCTTAGATAATGAAGGAGTTTAATATTCTGGAAATGAATATTTGGAGTAGATATTTTTACACTCTCTTGTTTTACAGCAGCACTTTCAGATGAGTACGCATCTCTATCAGCTTAGCATTGATAATTGAAGTTTCTACAGGCATTTTGTGGAGATAACTTTACTACAGTTGGAATTATAAAATGGCCATTTTGGTTCATATATTCTGAGTTTTGTTTCCAGTTGATAGGCATCATGAGGCTTTTGTCTTCAAGGTCCTATTTTATGTATTTATTCTAGAGCGTGCTCTCTCTAGTTGAAGGTGGAGCTTGGATGAAGAGAGTACATCTCTTGCAGGGAGTATGCCTTTAAAATGTGTAAGCTTCTCTGGAACTACAATGTTTCTTTTTTTTCAATCTCTCCTGTTGGGAGCAGTTTGGTCTTCCACATCCTTCTGTCACAGTATTCCTCCTTACCACAGTATATGGACTACAGTAGCATCACCCATGATCCAAAACTCTGAAACTGTGAGGCAAACTAAATATTTTTGCAAGTTATTGCTTTTAGATATTTTATTATAATGATGACAATGGCATATGCTACTTGATACTGGCATTGGTAAATGCCAATGTATGTAAAATGCAATTTAAAAGATTTTATTAGCTCATGTCAGTCCTTGTGTTTCCCTGATCTAAGTACAGTGGGAAATGATAACCAAAGGGTGTTTAGTGCGTGCTATATATTATTTTATTTTATCTTTTTGTAATTTCATTGGATGTACTTACCTAAGTGTCCTTTCTAACAACTCTAAATAATAGAGCTTATCTCTTAGATTGTTAATTTTTAATAGATGAGGTCAAAGAAAACATTAAATCCAACAAATTATTTTTTCTCTTTTTATTATTTTTATTTTTCCATTTAAAAATTTTCACTGCCCCCGTCCTCCCATTCCCCTCCCTCTCCCCCCTTCTCCTTCTTTCTCCCTCTCCAGTCCAAGGAGCAGTCAGGGTTCCTTGCCCTGTGAGAAGTCCAAGGCCCTCCCCCCTCCATCCAGGCCTAGGAAGGTGTGCATCCAAATAGACTAGCGTCCCAAAAAGCTAGTACATGCAGTAGAAACAAGTCCCAGTGTCATTATCAATGGCTTCTCAGTTATCTTCACGTATTCTGAAATGGTTTATCAAAGTTAATAAGAACATGGATCAAATCATGTATTGAATTTTAGTTGCCTAAATTATAATTAAAATCTCTTATGGAAATAATTGAGATATAATATTGCTTTCTTTTAATTGTTGAAGTTGTGTATCCAAGGCAAAATTACCCAGTTTACCTCTTTTGTTTCACAACATCTTCACTTGTCAGACAGAAATTAAGCAAGAGAAATGATACCAAGGAGGAAAGGAAATAGTAAAATTTTCTGCTTATAGATTACATATTTTTATACAAAGAGTGTAAAAATAAACACACATACACACATAAAAATATTAAAATTTCACTAACAGGGTAGGATAAAATTTAACATGAAAACTTTGGTTGTCCTTCTACAAATTAAAAATGACCAAATATTAAATTAAAACAACTTATTTGGAAATTAATATAACATTTAGGAATTTACCAAAGATGTTGGAGATTGTATGGTGTAAAAATTATTTGTTGAAAATATTAAAGTAACATAAATATTGAAAGGCATCTCCAGTTCATGGATCGGGAAGAACTATTATAATCTCAACAGTACCAAAAATAATTTGTTAATTCAATCCTCATCAAAATCCTAATGATATTTTTTAAGAAATGGAAAAAAGCCACTATGAAATTTGCATGGAATCTTAAAGGACATTAAATAACTGGGAGGGTTTTGTACATAGAAAAATTGATGCATTTACTGTCTTTTTCTTTCTTTTTTTGACGGGACGGGGGTAGTCTTGAGCCAGGGTTTCTCTGTAGTTTTGATGCCTGTCCTAGAACTAGCTTTGTAGACCTGACTGACCTTGAACTTCCATTCAAGTGTTGGGATTAAAGGTGTGTGTCACCACATCCTAGCTATGGTCTCTTTTCAAAACTCAATACAAATTCACAACTATGAAATCAGTGAGGATTTTAACACAAAGACAACCACGTAGAGAAATTGAATAAACTACTAAGACATGAAATCCACTCACACACATATGAAAATTATTTTGTTATAAGGATTCCCAAAAGAGTACAATAAAGAAGAGCATTCCTCTCAAGAACTAGTTCTAGAAAAGCTGAAAACCCTCCTGCAGTAGAATGAGTTTGGTTATTTCTCTCCAGCCATCTAAAAGACTAAATCAAAATACATCAAAGGTCTAAATGTAAGATATATCTTATAAAATGTTTAGAAAACATGTAGGGCAATCTTCTTGATTTAATTTGTCAATAGTTTGTTCAAGATAATACTAAACGTATAGGCAACAAAAACAAAATAAAGTAAAATAGTACTTCAGAACACTAACAGTTAAAAAAAATAAGGGCATGAAGGAGCGTAACCAAAAGTAAAAAGCAATGCATTAGAAGAAAATATTTAATAACATATAATACAGAAAATAAGTGTCCAGAATACACAGAGAAATCCTAAAATGCAATAAGAGAATAGACTCAGGCATGAGTAAATAATTTGATTAGCTAATTTATACTGAGATGCACAAATAGTTTCTAAGCACATACTTAACATTTCTACACAATAGGAAAATAAAAATCAAAATTATAATATTATCTTATTCATGTTAATGTGGGTACACTTTAAAACATCCAAAATAAAAAGTGTCCTTGTGGCAACACATGTTTATAGTCCCAGCATATACCAGTCATAGGTGGAGTGTCACAATTTAGATGCTAGGCTGGGATATACAGCGAGACCCTGTTTCTAAGGAAAAACAAAATGAGTAAAATATACTAAGTAAGTGATGTAATATAATTTCATGGCAAAGATTTGAAAATATTAGAACCCTTGAACACTGTTGGAATTGTGAAAAGGTGCACCTGGGGGTGGAAAACAATATGATAGTGAATCAAAAACAGAATAAAATAATAGGTCATTGAAGGATGGCAACATAGACTTGCCAAATTGGATAAGGAAAGCGGAAAGAGGCCTCAACCCCACACAACCATCTATAAAGCAACCAAGAAATGCTGGCAGAGCAAGAACTTACCCAGGGATAAACACACCCATTGGTTATCCATTATCCAGTGGTCATCCCTGAAAGCATACATACAAGTGCTGTTATATAGAGTGAACAGGTTATATTTTGGAACATGTTACTAAATATAATATACTCCTAAATAAATAAAATTTGTATGATATGTATGCACATATACCCAGACATATATGTGCGTGCATGTAATAAAAATTAATGAAAGAGGCCATGAATCTGAAAGAGAGCAAGAAAAGGTATGCGGGAAGACTTGTAGAGGGGAAAGAAAGAGAGAAATTTAATTATGATTTCAAAAATTAAAAAAAAATAATTTAAAATTAGACAATTAACTTGAGGTGCTTTTAGCTATTTGAGTTAATCTTGGTCCTTTTGTAGTGAGTTTTCCCAATTTCTGTGTTTGACATAGATGTTTTACTATTATTTTGGTGTAGATATTCATTATTCTTCTCTCACTGAAAATGTCCAATCTGTAGTTTTTATTTTTCCTGTATTTTATTTATCATTTTCAAATTTCCTGTTTACTATTTATTTTGGTCATATTCTCCCCAGCTTCCTTTCACCTCGATATGTGCTATGGAAAACAGCTATGGTAAAAATAGTGAGGAAGGCTAGGGGTTTGGAAGTGTTTTCTAGTGTAGCATGAAATCATCGGCCAGCACTGGGCTGCGTCTCTCCTGGAGTATAATACACTCTGTCAGCTAAGGACTGATTTGTGTTTAAGTCTGAAATGCTTGAATGAATACACTGTGAATATAGAGATGGTGTATTTTATCATGCAAGTAGAAGTGTAAGCCTTTAGCTGCCTGAGCTACATTATTCCCTGAGGCCCAATAAATGTAGAGATGGGAAAAAAAAAAGGAAAGGACCACAGAGAGAAATGATTTATAACAAAATTTTAAAAATTACAGATAGATGCTTTGGCCAAACTTGAAGCAATGTAGGAAGTGAGTAGAAACGGATCATATATTTTATTCCCTTCCAAAGTAACTCAAATGTCCACATTGAAATTGCTTGTGGAAATGTGAGATCATGGGCTCCAGGGCTAGAGTAAAGGTGATTAAAGTACTGTCGTGTTTGTAATGTGCCTGTACCGACATTCTGTCATACATTTTCAATGATTTTACCTCCTTTCCTGATGGGCAGACTCAGTCACAAATACAAAACTTCCTGTTTTGGGTATTGTTTTCTCTCTTTTTTATCCTACTATTGACAAATTATTTTTTAGCATGATTCATGCATTTCAGATGCATTTCATTTCATTTCTGTTGGTTTTTACTTACGCCGTTGAGTCTTAAAAATTCATTTCAAGCTATCTAAACTTGATTGGAATAAAGACTAAAAAAATAAAGTTCAGCCTGAGTTTAGAAATGTTCTTTTTAAGGATGCCTCCAGCTAATAAAGGGTCAGAGAGCATATTTTATTTTAATTTGTAAGGCTGAGAATACATCTTTTAAAAATTCTTACATGTTACAAACAGAAAATTTGTATTAAATGTATTAAACAGTACATTTTGTTCTCTCAGGGGACATGTGTTTCTACCTACTTCAAGAGGATCACAACCACCTATCACTCTGACTCCAGGAGAATCCACACACTCCCTGGCAATGAGAGAGACAGAGACACAGAAACAGAAATACAAAGAGACACAGAGAAATGACAGAGAGACAGAGAAGGAGATACAGAGATAGAGAGACACACATTAAAATGAAACCAATACTTAAAAAAAATAAAACTATAGGATGGGATGTCAGATTTTTAATTCCAGCCACACATTTCCCTACCTGTCATTTGAAGCAACTTAGAACTCCCTTGGCTTCATCTACAGGACAGAGACAATTCTGGTACCAAATATCACTTGTGTATTGGGAAGAACATGTAGCACATAAAGGTGCTTGGTAAGATTAGTTGTTGTGAAATGCTCCTGAAGATACAGGAAGGAAGATGATACAATAGGAAGAAGCCTCCATTTTCCCACCTTTAACCATGAACAGATATCAGTAGCATCTCTCTCAGTTCAAGTAAATGGAATGTGGTAAGGAAGTGAGTTGCCTGGAATCTTCAGAACACTGCGCTGCTTGGAATCATTCAAAGAATACTCTGATCCTAAACTTGATACCAGTGGATTCCTTTATAACCACTCCCTAGTAATTGGATTTTGGGTTAGTACAGAGACTAAATTCAATCCAATGAAGCACTTTTAGTGAAGAGTAAAATCAAAGCAAGACTATTTGATTCCCTAATGTAAAAAGCTCAGAAGAGAAAAGGCATCATTCTCCTCCTCATGCATTTTATTGTGAAATCTATTTTTAATAGGAATTATTGGTCACAAGATGAAATAAATCTGATTTTTGCTTTTTGAAGCCTTAAAGGGAGTATCACGCATGCTTTGTTTTTTTTTATATATATATAAAGGAAAGAGCTAATTGGACTTGTGATAAACTTCTAGGGACATTTCTCAACATGATACATAAGGCTCTTCAAAGCATGCACTGTTTGTGTTTATTACGTCAGTGCTGTGTCTGAGTTGCTGTGTTGCCTCCATCCTCTCCCAACACCCCGATTTTACATGCAGTCAGTCATTAATCTCAAGTGATTCAGCGCATCTTTCACTTTTCTTCAGTGAATGTCCTCAACACACCCCATCACCTGCTCTTCATCCACTCTTGCAATACGCAAGCAGTGGCTAGTATTTAGCATTTACCATCTTCTAGTCTGCATATAAACTATGCCATATAATGGTTTTTAGGAGCTTTTCTGACTAGGTGTTTCTTTTTCTAAAAACGTCCCCTACCTAAAATAACTCACATAATACAGGAAATAAAAAATGCCTTAGCATATTAAATGAAAACATTATTTTCTAACTTCTACCCCATCTCTCAGCCTTTTCCCAATGTGCCCTATTTTAGAAGTTATTTTAAGTTTCTTAAATAGTATGTATATTATGCCTAATATTCTCCAAATGTTTGAGTCCTCTCACCATAGCTGGAATGATCATGGTGAGGACATAGTTAGCAGAAGTATTTGAAGCAAAGAGGATTTTGAAACTAAACTATAAACACAGTATCCACACACCTAACTGGAACCTGAGTTTTAAAGGTGACAGACAAGTACTGTAATGTGATAGAAGGGTGTTCCAGACATGGTTACAGTTAGTAACCATGTCTGGTCCCAAATGAAAGAAACTACACTCATCTTCTGGGCTGTAACCATTCCATTCTTTTGTGTTTTTCTCTGAATAAACATTATGTATACATATGACGCCTGTACAATTTGGCTCTCAGGAGCCAGGTCCTCCTTCCACCAGTAGGACCCAGCGATTGATCTCAGTTTGCGTGGCTTGACAGCAAGTGTTACTGAGCTATTGTGATGGTGTTGAAAGAGCAAATGATGGAGGACAGGTTGCAGGGAGGTGAGTGGGCTTGGAATGTATGATGTAGAATCCACAAAAAATCAATAAAAATTTAAAAACAAGATTCAACTCTCAACCAGATTTTATATAATGTTTTTTTAAATATCATGTTTGACATATCTTTATTGCAAATTGATAGCTGTCACCATTCCCTAGCTGCAATCAGAAGCTGAAACCAGAGTATTAGTGTGTCACGTTTCATCAACTAGTGACTTGCCTGGTACTCAGCTTGAGGAGTAATCTATTCAATGTATAGTCTGTCACTCATAGTAACGACATGTCTATATACATGCCTATCATCACACTTCTGTCTAACATGGTCCCTGCTCACCTGTCATCTCTTCATGAAACTGCTCTGTGTATTCAATGACATCTTAGGGCTTGAGAAGTACATGATGTGTCCTCTCTCTGATATTTATAACTCTTAAACTGATGCCCCACAATGCTATGTGAAGAACCTGTTTTTTAACCACAGGCACACTGTCTCTGAGCAAGGGCAACTGTGCATTACTTGCCTGGCATGCTTTGGATAGTGTCTTCTATGAGCCTTTGTCCAGGCTATCAACTGTGAGGGGATATATTCTATAACGCCGCTGAAAACATCCTCCTTCCACTAACTCTCTGCCTCTCTGAAAATCTACTTTTTGAAAGTAATTCTAAAGATCTATCTTCTTGCTTTAAAAGCCTTCTAAAACTATAAATTTAAAATAACGTGGAATGCTTTGTATTGCTGACTGTTCATTTTTCTTTCATTGTGGTGCTTGTGTTAATCTGTCAATATAGAGCTATGTGTTGAAAATTCAAAAGGCACATGTCTGCGAAGAGAAGAACATTGGTCATCTTTCAAAAAAATTTTAGGAACTTCAAGTAGAGAGCCACTGTTGATTATATATATATATATATATATATATATATATATATATATATATATATATATATATATATATTGGTTTGGTTTCTGTCATTATTACCTTGGAGAAATTTTAATGGATGCTTATGGAGTTCGAATTAATTATAGTTTATTTTTTATATCCTCTCTCAATCTCTATTTAAGTTTTCTGTGCTTGTGAATTTATTTCATTTCTCTAATCATTGTATGAGGTTAAAATAGCTAAACTTTTGCATCTTGAATTGTTGTACTTCAAAGAAAAATGACAAATAGTAAAGAAAATGGGGATGTTGAGGAGAGAGGAGGAAGGAAGGAGTGTGCATTTTCTCTGTGAACATGTGTGTGTTTCTATCTTAAAAATAGGCTGAAAATTTTAATCTTTTTAATTATGGATAAAGACTCTAATTCAGATGAGGGTAACCAACAGAAGTATTTAAATATACTTACAAAAGTAATATATTTTGAAATTTACATATAGGCAGTGGTATTCAAATAAAGAAATATAAGTTATTCTCTGTTTTCAAGTAGAGAAGAAAACTCACTTGTTCAGAGCAGGACATTTGTTAACAAGACATATGTTTGTATGACTTTGACCATCAAATTGGACTCATCTAAGCAATATCGGCTAATTTGAGAGAAAGTTTGCTTCTTGAAAAACTGATAACCCGGGTGTTCTTCCTAAATCTCATATAAAGGGAAAATAAGAGAAAGTACTTATGTCGCTGGCTTTTGGCCTCCATATATCAGCCAGGGTGCATGTGCCAAAATGTACACCATGATCACATACATTAAACAGAAATTTTAACTGGATTATTTGTAATTTCAAATTTCAATTTTTTGAGTTCTTTATATATTTTTGGAGATCAGTCCTCTATCTGATGTGGGGTAGGTGAAGATCTTTTTCTGTTCAATTGGCTACCTTTTTGTCTTAAAGACTGTGTCTTTTGCTTTACAGAAGACTTTTCAGTTTCAAGAGGTCCTATTTGTTTATTGTTGATCTCAGTGTCTGTGCTTCTGAAGTTATATTTAGGAGCTGGTCTTCTGTGCCCATGCATTGAAGGCTACTTCCCACTTTCTCTTCTATCAAATTCAGTATGGTCATATTTAATTTGAGGTCTTTAATCCATTTTTGCCTTGAGTTTTGTACATGAAGATAGAAATTGATCTATTTGCATTCTTCTACATGTTGATATCCAGTTACACCAGCAACATTTGTTGAAGATGCTTTCTTTTTTCCATTGTATAATTGTAGCTTCTTTGTCAAAAATCAGGTAATTATGGTGTGTGAATTAATATCCTGTTCTTCAGTTCAATTCCATTGGTCAACCTGTTTGTTTTTATGCCAATACCAAACTGTTTTTATTACTGTAGCTCTCTAATAGAGATTTATGTGAGGGATGGTGACACCTCCAGAAGTTTTTTTGTTGTACAGGATTGCTTTGGCTATCCTGTGGGGTTTTTGCTTGTTGTTATTTTGTCATAAGAAGTTGATTATTGTTCTTTCAAGGTTTGTGAATTAATGTGTTGATATTTTGCCAGGGATTGAATTGAATCTATAGATTTCTTTTGGTAGGATATCCACTTTTGTTCTGTTGATCCTACTTACTCAAGAGCATGGGAGATATTTCCATTTTCTGATATCTTCTTCCATTTCATTCTTCAAGACTTAAAGTTCTTGTCGATCAGGACTTTTACTTCTTTGGTTAGTGTTATCCAAAGATATTTTATGTTATTTGTGGTTATTGTGAAGAGTAATGCTTCTCTGATTTCTTTCTCAGCTTCTTTATCATTTGAATATAGGAGGGTTACTGATTTCTTTTTGAGTTTATTTTGTATCCTGGCACATTATTAAAGGTATTTTTCTGCTATAAGAGTTCCTTGATGAATTTTTGGGGTTGATTATGTATACTATCATATCATCTGCAAATAGCAGAAGTTTGACTTCTTCATTTCCAATTGTATTCCATTGATATCCTTTTATTTTCTTATTGCTCTAGCCATAACTGATGATCTATGTTGAAGAGATATGAAGAGTGGACAGCCTTGTCTTGTTCCTGATTTTAGTGGAGTAACTTTGAATTTCTTTTCATTTAATTTGATGGTTGTACTGCTGAGCTCCCAAAGTCCAGTTGAAGAGTGGGAAGAGTGAGAATAGGAGCAAAGTGATTATGATGGGGACACCCACTGAAACATCTTGCCTGGGATAATGGAAACTCATCAACTTCAGCTGTACAGCATAGAACCAAACTATACCCCCTGAATGTGGGTGACAGTTGTATGGCTGGGGCAGACCAGGATTTGTCCCTGTTGCTTGTACTTGATTTTTGAACTCCATTCTCTTTGGATGGATACCTTGCTCAGTCTGGATATAGTGGGGAGAGCCTTTGTCCTTCCTCTGAGTAGTGATCTCGCCCTCTCAGGGGAGTGGATGAGGAGTGGTATGGGGAAGCTGTAGGAAATGAGAGGAGGGGAGCAAGTCAGAACTGAAATTGTTATGTCATATGAATAAAGATAGCTTGTTTTCCTTTTTTAAGAAAATAAAATAAGGTTAAAACAGAGAAATTTTCCAAATTAGAAAAAAATGTGCCACTATAAATGCTATACAGAAATAATGAACAGAGATGAAACTTTTCACAGTAAGCATTGAAAATAACAGTATAATTATTGTTAAAGGGATAAGTTATATAACAAATAAAATTTTAAAATCACCTTTCAATTTAGAGAGTTTAACAAATGGAAAACAGAACTTTTTGAGTAGTGGCGCCAGTTGTGGCTGCTCACATGTTCTGACAGGTCAGCACTTCCGTTACCTATTAGGATTTAGAGCAGCATATCTAGTGCGGAACAAAGGGTCCTCATATTTGAAGCCCCAATTAGTGATTTAATATGTTGCCATCATTTTGAATTATTGTTTTAGGGAAACATCCAATAAAAGAAAATGATGATAAATAAAAACAAAATGTATTTTCACCGAGCAATGCTGTCTCACGATAACATCTGCGATTAAGAGGTTGTCACATGATGTGATTTAAGAGATGAATGACTTTTTTATAACTTAAATAAAAATATATTTAGATAATTATGTAATGTGAAAAAACATTCCTGATTCCCATAGTCACTATGAGCTGGTGTCTCCTTTATGCTTTCTGGTGGCCATAATGTCTTCTTTTTTGTATCTTGTGTATTGTCCTTGCAGTTTTCAAAAAGCTCCTACAATTCTCCCACCGACATGCATTTACTGTGGATTTATTATCTGTCTTTGTAATTTAGGAACTTTGTAATTGGGTCCTGCATCTTTCCGTGGGATGTACCTTCTGGGAATCAACCCAAGTTAACTGGTGCAGTTGCATTAGCCTTGCCTGTGTGTGTGATTACAAGCTATATATTTTTATCTTCTTTAAAATGACTACAGGCAAAGCAATTGAGTGTTTGTGCTTCAGGAAATTTCCTTTTCTCTCTGTTAACTTTACTAATCTCTGGCAGACAGAAGATGTTATCTACTGTTGAGATATTTTGTGATTTTTTCACAATGAGAGGAATTTTTAATATTTGAATATTTTTCATTTTTATATATCCAGGTAAACATTCTTTTAACAAGTCAGATGATGTCAGAATTGGTTTTTTATTTCTAAATTTTGTTTCCAAAGAATCTCATCCTTAGTATACATAAAGGTTCAGTCTTTTCATTACACCTTATAGATTTGTTTATGAGGGTATAACATGGTGAATATCTGGAGGTAAGAGGAAACTTGTAAGAATGAGTCCTCTTTTTCTACTATGTAGGTTATGGGGTTGAAATTCAGGTCACCAGTTTTTCTTGCAAAAGCCTTTGCATGATAAGTCATCTCACTCACTGCAGATTTGCTCATTTTAATGTTTTAGGATCATTTGCCACTGTTACCCAGAACTGGGGTAATTTGGCTATTGTCTGGAAGACTGTGGAGCAATGCCTGAAGAATGAATAATATTCATGAAACACATAGGAACTGGAAAGTTGGAGGATAACCATTCATAGAACTGTAGAAGATCTTCCTTATAACTTTAATATTTTCAGAAAGTCATAGTCTCTAGAAGAATAAATAGTCTAATCAGAGTGATTTCAAGTCTTTAGGTCAATGCAACGCAGTTCACCAACATAAGAGGTCATCCGCCTTAATACTAATTAAAACTAATTATTCCTTACTAACATCCCACAAAGGCAGAATAAGTTCCTCCAGAACTAATTTAATTTTAAAGTACTACACATCTCTTACTGGCCTCTCCCTTCTATTCCATGTTCTTCTCCCTCAGCATTCTTGCTCTAACTCTTCTCTTCCTCATGGTCTCCTCTCTTCTTCTCATCATCTTCATCATCACCATCATTGCTATTTTTTTCCTGAGAAGTGCTTCAAGAGGAGGTAATGGTGGAAACTATACAGTTGGAAAGCTTCATATGCTCAGGGACTGTGGAGTTCTTATTAGGTATTTTATTTTTTAATTAATTAATTTATTTATTAAAAATTTCCCCCCTCCCCTCCTCTCATTTCCCTCCCACTCCCCCCACTCCCTCTTCCTCTCCATCTCCAGTCCTAAGAGCAATCAGGGTTTCCTGCCCTGTGGGAAGTCCCCACATCTAGGTCTAGGAAGGTGAGCATCCGAACAGACTAGTCTCCCACAAGGCCGGTCCATGCAGTAGAATCAAAACCCAGGGCCATTGTCCTTGGCTTCTCAGTCAGCCCTCATTGTCAGCCCCATTCAGAGAGTCCAGTTTGATCACATGCTCCATCAGTCCTAGTCCAGCTGGCCTTGGTGAGCTCCCATTAGATCAGTCCTGTTGTCTAAGTGGGTGGGTGCACCCCTCGAGGTCCTGACTTCCTTTCTCATGTTCTCCATCCTTCTGCTCCTCATTTGGACCTTGGGAGCTCAGTCCAGTGCTCCAATGTGGGTCTCTGTCTCTATCTCCATCCATCGCCAGATGAAGGTTCTATGGTGATGTGCAAGATATTCATCAGTGTGGCTATAGAATAAGGTTAGTGCAGGCACCCTCTCCTCTGCTGCCCATGGAACTAGTTGGGGAAATCGCCTTGGCCACCTGGGAACCCCTCTAGAGCCAAGACTGTAGCCAACCCTGGACTGGGACTGATGGAGCATAAAATCAAAGCAGACCATGAATGGGGCTGACAATGAGGGCTGACTGAGAAGCCAAGGACAATTTCACTGGGTTTTGATTCTATTGAATGTTTTGGCTTTGTGGGAGCCTAGTCTGTTTGGATGCTCACCTTCCTAGACCTAGATGGAGGGGGAAGGGCCTTGTGATGTGGGAGTCTTCTGTTTTGTGTTGATTTCATTGGTTAAATAAAGAAACTGCCTTGGCCCTTTAATTGGACAGAAAATTAGGTAGGCCGAGTAAACAGAACAGAAGGCTGGGAGAAAGAAGCTGAGTCAGGCAATCACTATGACTCCCCTCTCTGAGATGGATGCCCATTAGACTAGTCCCGGTAAGCCACACTCAAGTGGCAATATGGATATTAGAAATGGGTTATATCAATATGTAAGAGCTAACCAATAAGAGGTTATAACTAATGGGCCAGGCAGTGTTTAAAAGAATACAGTTTCTGTATAATTATTTCGGGGAATAAGCTAGCCATGCGGGAGCAGGGACAGCCGGAACTTAGCCCACCACAGCTAATACAACAACCTTGGACTTCCCACAGGGGCAGGGAACCCCGGCTGCTCTTTGGACTGGAGAAGAGGGGGAGGGGGACTGGGGGAGGGAGAGGGAAATGGGAGGAGGTGAAAATTTTGAATTAAAAAAAAACATTACAGATAACAATTCTATCCTGCAGAAAGGACAGTGACCATTCATGTGGTATCAGAAATAACCCACCACGGGAAAGAAGGCTTCTGGGGAATCTTGCACTTGAGTAACACAGTGATGATACTTTTATCACAGACTGCAATATGGAAAAAATGTATAATGGTACAAGCCAGTCACAAAGCACAAATGTTGTAGAATTCTGTTATGTGAGATACTTAGAAATCGAAAGCAGAATGGTAGTTAGAAGCTGAAGAAGGGCAATAGAGTTCTTTGATAAATGTGGAGGCTCAATTCTCAAGTTGAAAAGGTCTTGAACATTGGAAGACAACATAGAGATAATCCCTATGTGAAAATTCAAAATTAAAATGATAAAAAATTCTTTAACAACTAAAATGAAAATGGTAACTAAATGAAAATGGGAAAATATTTATCAGAATTTGTATAAGATTTCTGTACCAAAAACAAAAGAAGAGAGACACTAATGTACACAAAGATAGATATTTAATTTTTTGTAAACTTAAGAAACTTCTATTTAGCTTATTTATTTTGCCATATGTATATATAATATATATATATATATATATTATATATATATATGTACACACATATATATAAATAATAAATCAGAATCACCTTCTCTGAAGAATGATTCCAAAAAAGGCCAAAATGATGTTGCAATATTTATATGGAAATTCTGAGTCTGTATAGACAGTCAAAGCAACTTTTAGAACAGTTTTTCAAATTTTAATTTTTCATTAATTTTTATTTTTTAATATTTTTTGAGACAGGTTTCTGTGTAACCCTGGCCATCATGAAACATGATCTATATGTCACCTTGTTCTATCTGCTTTTATCTTCTGAGAGCTAGGCAAATTTTTTAGTTAAAAAGTTCCATTTAATATATTTTGATTAGATTATTTTCCTTTCCCCAAAGTATCGGAAAGCTCCTCATGACCAAGCTTCAGGAGGCTGTGTGAAACTACATTGATCTAAATGTTTTGGAACTAGAATTAGTGGTATTTATTCAGTAAACTTATGAAAATCAAGTTGTAATTTATGAAGAAAGAGGCATCGACTATGTACATTATTTTTTGTAGAAATTCAATAAAATTGGTATTTAATAATGAATCTTAGAAATAGTTTCATAAATATGAACTTCTACTAAGAAATGAATTGTTACATAAGAATTTTACCCTCTTCTACAGATGTATTCCATTTTTAACTAAACTAATGAAATAACCATTATTATCATTATCCTGTTTTTCATGTAATCTAATACTAATTGATTGAATGACTTTGCTTCAAGTTAAACTTTTAAGAAATGTGAGGCATGAACTTTAATTTGTGCATACCTATGGTTTTAGATGTGAGAATTTTAACAATGTATGTTGTATGGTAGATCTTTGGTTAATTTCTTTAATTCAGGATTCTTAGCTTAACCTTTGCAATGGTAATTATTGTGTTTTAGGAATAATTATTTCTTTACATGTTTAATTTTACAGTATTTGCTGATCCTAATGGTAAGATAAAATATATATGCAATGTTTGTACATAATTCTCTTGAGACTTTGTTTGTATCATTACATGAAATATATTTTTGTGTGTGTTTTGTTTCTAATACATCCCAATTGGAAGTTCCCTTCATTCCTTTTATTCCCTTCATCCCACTTCCCTCTCCCTTCAGAAAAGTGTAGACCTTCCAGGAATATATACCTAACATGACATAAAAAGATACAATAAGACTAGGTACAAACCCTCATATCAAGGCTGGATAAAGTAACCAGTAGGGGGAAAACATCCCAAGAACAGACAAAAGTGTAAGAGACATCCTCTATCCCACAGTTAGGAGTCCCATAAAAACTCCAAACTAACAAGTGTATCATACATTTAGAAAACCTAGCATAGATTCATGAAGGCTCTGTAGTTGTTGCTTTAGTCTCTGTGAAGCCCTATGAATCTTGCTTAGTTGTTTTTCTTTGGGCCATGTTCTCCTGATGTCCTCAAGGTCCTTGCCTTTTACATTTCTTCCACCTTGTCTTCCATGGAATTCCATGAGCTCCAAGCAGAGAGATCCAAAGGGCATCTTCCAGTTTGGGCTTTCTGCCCACCTAATGTTTATCTATGAATCTCTGCATCTGCTTCCATCATCCGCCAGTGATAGCCTCTTTGATGAAGGTTAGGCTAGGTACCTCTCTATGAGTATATAGGATATCATTAGGAATCATTTTTATTGATTTTCTTCTGTCATAGATGGTCTGGAATATGCAGTCTTTAATTCCTGCTCATTCAGGCAGAGTCAGACCTGGTTCCCTCTAGTGGCTTGTGGGCCTCAACATAAACCCCTGATTGATTGGCCATTCCCACAAGCTCTGTGCCTTCATTGCCCCAACACATCTTTCAGGCAGGAAGGTTATATGGCTGGGTTGTTGTCCCAATCACACTTCTGGAAGTCTTGTCTGGCTACAGAGGATGGGTGATTTGGGCTCTGAATTCCCTATAACTAGTATCCTTACTATGGCCACCATTATGGAATGATGAGAATTTCTACTTGAGTAGGTTTCCACATCACCCCTTTCCCAAACGCTCTCCAGTTCCAGTCATCATTCCCATACTCTCATCCTCCACCCCTAGACTTTTTCTGCCTGTTCCCATCCTTACTCCCCAAAATCAATTCTATTCTCCTTCCCAGGGAGATCTACGTGTCCCAATTAGAGCACTATTTGTTATCTAGCATCTCTGGATCTGTGTAATTTAGCAAGGATATCTTTTATTTTACTGCTAATATCCACTTATGAGTACCTACCATGTTTGTCTTTCTGAGTCAGGATTATCTCACTGAGGTTGAATTTTTGTAGGTAGACTTTTCTGTCTCTCCAGTCAGTTCTCAAATAAACAGAGACTTAATGTTAAAGATAAATGATTTACCTATAGCTTAGACTTACTTGTAACTGCTGTTATAACTTAAATTAACCCATTTCTATTAATTTATGTGCCTAGAGGCTCATTTGCCTTATCTATGTACTTTTCATGTTGCTTCTTCCAAATCTGTCTGACAACTCATTTCACCTTCTTCTTCCCAGCATTTTTTAGCATGCTTCTCCTGCCTAACCTTCTCCTGCCTAGCAACAAGCCAGTTAGCTTCTTTATTAAAACAATCAGTCTGATGTGTATTTCTACAGTGTAAAGGAATATTCCACATTTCTCCTCTATTGTCTAAGTGAAAAAGGTTTTTAACTTTAACATAGTAAAATTGTATGCAAAAAACAGCAATCAAGTGATAATTACATTTGTGATACCCAGTTTATTTGCATTTGTCAAAAGAGAGAGAATACTCCGTACGCTGTTCTCTTCTGAAGTGTCCAGAGTTTCATACCCAATTTTCTTTCTACCATGATGAGGGAGAACTGTAACTATAACTGTTTTGTCTTCAACCCTATCAGAGACCTGAGAAGGATATAATATTACCTGTGTAAACAGGAATTATAGAGCAAGCAGCCTCCAAATTTAAGAAAAATGACAGAAATAGCTGTCTGTCTGAACATTCACCCTAGGTTCCTCTAATAATGCCTAAAGGTCTAGTAATTTTATAGACATTTTTAAGAAGTGGGAAATTTTGAAGTACTGTCCTACCTTGTCTCAGCAAAGTTTAGCAGTTGCTCTTTTTTTTGCATCCTGCTAGTCCAATTTGGATAGTATATGGTCAGAAATTGAGGCAAGGGCAGTTTCTTTGTCCAAATGACCAAATTTTGCATAACAAAAATAAACTCCATACAGAGTTCCTTTGATGCCCACCATTCTCTTTGGAAGTAAATTGGTGCTGTCCAGAGCAGACATTTCTCTCCATCAAAATAAGACCTATGTTATTAAACATATTAAATGCCATATTCTGTAGGTCTTTACAGTGTTAAAGGATCATCTGTCTATCTAATATATCTGTGTATGACATTGAAAACATACTTAACATGACTATAAATTTGACTATAATAGATGATTATTAATCTATATCTATTAATCATACATTCCAATTTTAAATGAGCTACATAAACACAATACCCCAAACATGAGTAAAACAAAATTAACTTTAAATTTGTATCAATAAACCAAAATCCATATCAAATTAAAATATTTCGAGGCTAATAGTTGATTTTTAGATTAAAGTAGATTCAATAATCTACCTTTTTTTTCTATCTTCCTATATAATCCCCCCTTTTTCTCTTTTAGAAAGAGATTTTTGAATTTAACTACTTTGCTTAGTTTTTTTCCTATTATGAATAACAACTTGTAATTAGCCCCCTTAACAATTGCAAACATTCATAATCTATTGAATACCAAAACCTGTCTATATTCCATCTCTCTGGGATGTGGGCATCATTCTCTTGTTTGTTGTATGTTGTTTGTGGGTACTGGTATCTTTGATAGCACGTTGAGAAAATAAGAATATTTTTTAAGCATTTTTATCTCATTTTTAGAAAGATTTAGTTGTTATGTATACAGTGTTCTGTCTAAATGTATGCCCAGAGGCCAGAAGAGGGCACTGGTTCTCATTACAGATGGCTGAAAGCCCCCATGTAGTTTGTGGGACAGAACTCAGGACCTCTGGAATAGCAGCCATTGCTCTTACCCACTGAGTCATCTCTCCCTCCCCAATTGGTCAATCTTGACTCGATTATTCCATGAAGATGGATCATTTGAGCTAGCAGCCTTGAAACTGTTTTTAATGCTGGATTACCTGGGTCATCTGTTTTTATTGGTATCTGGTCGCTTTGGTCTGAAAATACATTAACTTTTAAAAGTAATGCAATATCTACATTAATGCATCTTTCATAAGTCAATGAAAGATTATTTTTTGTTTTAATTTTGAGTAGGTATAATATACATCACATGTCTTAGTTCTTCGAGGTTTATTTCTTTATATCTGTAACCATGATCTTCGGTAGGTCTTCTCCAGACACACTTGATCCATATCAACTAATCCATTCCCTCCATTTCCTGTGAAAATATAAGCACACATCTTTTTCCCAAAGTAACATATCTTTTGACTTCTATTTTGAAATGAAGACATTTCACAAACATATAAATTTGTTATCCCAGCACTTTCCATAATCCAATGTGTCTTAGCAGCTGCCTTTCTTTCATCAGAAATCACAAAATTCCCAGACAACAAAACAGCATGCAGGATCCAGACTCCCCATATATTTTTCATCTTTGAGTGACTTTTTTCCTTTATATTATTTTATTCTTTCTTTAAACTCTTTATATTATTATTTTAAAGCTATTTTTCTATGATTGTACCATTTTTTTTCTCTTTCCAGCTATGTATATTGTTAAACACACTATAACCATAACCTGTTTAGAGTTCTTTTTCCATCTTTACTGAGCATTTTTATTGTTCTTTGATCATATGAGTTGACTCTTAAACTACTATGTTAACTGCCAGCACAGCTCAGCTTAGTGCTTTGGGACATGACATTGGTGGCATTGTCCCATCTTGGTTTCTTGAGAGTTTAGCCTCATGGTGGAGATATCAGTGAAAGCCATGCTTACTGCCCCAGCCTGGAAAGTTTTAGGGACCATGTTGAAAATGAATAGTGTGCCTACTGATGCTTATAAACTCCATTTAAGTGTTTGGTAGCAAGACCTCTTAAAAGAGTCATGCCTCTGCTTCCTGCTAGCACTAAGGCAAAGAAGCCACCTCACCATGCTTCCATTTATTGCTAGTTCCAAGCCTACCTGTGAAAATACAGTTATCAGGAAGCCATGTGTTCTGTTTTTGTGTGCTTAGAATCTTTTTTTTTCTAAGCTTCGTTAGATCTATGTGGATGTGGGTGCTGGATGTTTTTGTGCCATTTGTACTCTGAGTTTCTCAGTGTCCTGGCAGCTGATCAAAAATTAACAATCAGAGACTTAATATTAATTATTAATGCTTGACTGACAACTTAGGCTTATTATTAGCTAGCTCTAACATGTTAATGTAACCCATATTTCTTTCTACCCTCTTCTACATGGAGATACCTTCTTTAAGAACAGCACCTTCATCTTTCTTCTCTCTGCCTCCTTATGACACCCCAGATTCCTCCTTCTTCTTAGCATTCTTGTAGTCCAATTTTCTGAGGTAATGAGGTAAAGGTGATTGTAGAAGCTTTTATTCCAACCAGCAGTGGAGGAGTTTCCACTTGCTTCACATCCCCTTCAGCATGAGCTGGGACAATATTATTGATCTTACTCATTCTGACAGGTGTAAGATGGAATCTTAAGCCTGCAGTTTGATTTAACTATTTGAAAATTTCTTAAATGCATAAGATGCACACTGGTTACTACTCTCACCATTGTCTTTTATTTACCTCCTATTCATATATATCCCTTATTCTCACTACCTGTATCTTTCCTCAATTACTGAGAGCATGGTACTCTACTTGATATCCTCAATCTAATGGTTACACAGATGGACCTGGTTCAATGAATTGGGTCAGATATTGTGCAATTTTAAAGAATGATTTTTAATTTCATTCTACTCAGAAGAATATGTAGATTTTGTTTATAGCATCTAAAGCTGTAATTATTTTATTTTTACATGATCAATAACTCATACTGAGTGTGAAATTATTTGGATTTGTCTTCAAGATTTTTCAAATTTCACCATTCCTTGAAATATCACTGGCAAACATATAAACTTAAAAATTTTAAAGTTTCTTTAACAACTGTTTTAGCAATACTTAGAAACATTTTAAAAAATTGCACATTTTCTTCTTGCTGACTTATCATATGGCCATCCATAGACTTTGAAAATATTTTATTTTGTCAAAACAATGGCATCATTGTGACCCTTCTATATGCATGCTTTCAAAGTACTCAATTCATCTATTTCCTACTGGAATCGAAACTGTTATAGTTCTCTTTAATAGTTAAAATAGGATGTGATTTTGTATGGTTCTTATTCCAAGCAGCACAGTATGTATAATACATAATTGCATCTCTATCTTCCCACTACTCTTGGCACAATTGATTTCCTCACTCTTTGTTCCTTTCCACTATGCTTGTTGCCTTGGAATTTGTATGTTTATAACTAAAGACTGTGTTACCATTTGCAACATTTGAGATTGCTATGGATCTGTGCAGTTGTTTTAATTTTTTCCTACATAATCACTTCTCTTCCATGAGTCTTCATTTTGGAATCACTTCTTTTTTAATAAGGCATCTCTTAGATTTCTCTTTGCCAGTCTTATTAGATAGAAGTTCCTCTCTGGAAATGTTTCTTTTCCAGTTTAATTGTATTATCATTTCATTAGTTCCTTGAACACAAAGCTTTTTTGTGGTTGGATTTCTTGAAACAGAGACCCTACAGTGTATTTTGAGGTAGTGTTGAACTCTGTCCTGATCCATCTTCATGACTGCTGGGGTTATTGACATTGTTATCAAGTTCAGTCTTTGCATACACTATTGTTTTGAATTGCTACAATTTGTGTATTATAGCAACACACACACACACACACAATCTTGTTAATACAGAATGTCTTTAATCTTTACATATGTTTCTTAAAACAAATATTTGTTATTTTAAAAGAGAGATCCCTTTAAAAATTCAATTTTCCTTTTTTTAGTTTTGAAATTATTCAGTCTTTTTTTTTTTTTCGAGATAGGGTTTCTCTGTAGCTTTGGAGCCTGTCCTGGAACTAACTTTTGTAGACCAGGCTGGACTCAAACTCACAAAGATCCACCTGCCTCTGCCTCCCAAGTGCTGGGATTAAAGGCATGCGCCACCACCGCCTGGCAGTCATTTTTTAACACTAATTTCAATGCTCCAGGGACACCGTTTCCCTCTCTAGTAGTGGAATCTGCTTTTATTCATCACTTCTTCACAGAGCTAGCAGCGTCTCAAGGGCATTGACTTTAAAAGAGCATCTTGGAAAAATACCAAGCTCCTTGGGTATGCTTGCCTGAGCTTCAGGGGCAAATACAGCTTCATATTTCTCTAGACTGTCTTCTGGACTCTCAGGATTTCTTTTAGTTTTGACAGACTTATTTCTGTATTCAACTGGGCATTACTGCATTTTCCACGGCATTCTTAATTATTGAGGATGAATATTAAGAGAAATAAATCAATTGTGTTATCATGACCACATGTATACCAACATTTTAAAAATCTTCCTTTTTTTTTTCAAGTACTTTTTATTTTATGGTCATTTCATTCACCTGTATTGGTTGATATTCACTTTCATCTTAAAATAGTCTAGAATTGAAAAATTATTGACTACTTATTGTAGATTTTCAAGTGTCTCTGCAGGTTCAAAAAAGAAAGAAATTGAGTCTTTTAAAGTCATTGGCCAATTAGTGTTTGCAGTAGGCAGTAGGAAGTCTTGATAAAATCTCTTCCTTTATTTCTGTGAAAATACAGAAGTGGAAGTCTTCAACAAAAACTCTAAAAGTGAGAATTCTCTTAACTGAACCTTGAAGAAGTTACCGCAAATTCAAGTAACATCACCAGCAAATCAGGATGATGAAAAGTATTATTTTTGTTAAAATGATAATATAATTATAGGAAGGCCAAAGAAACAAAGCTTACTCTAAAAAATCAAGACAGAGTATTTGGGCTCGAGCAGGCCAATCTATAACCACATTTCCCTCTTCAAAATCTATCTAGAAGTTCTGTTTAATAGTGATGAGTTTGGAGATTGATTATATTTAATATTTATTCATATTAATAGTAGGCACAGTGATTTAAAATTTTTAAAACTCAAGTGGCAATATCCCCTTTGACCATTATCAAGCTACAAAACTTAGAATGGCAATGCTTATAAATGTTTAAGAATTTCAAACTTTCTTTAAGTTGTAAAAGTTGCTGTGTGCTCTCCCTCATAGCAAAATCATCATTCCAGATATGATATTTATTATTGGAGAGGAAAACTTGGAGTAGAGTATTGATATGGATGTGAGTTACTGGAGTTATTTGTGCTTGTATGATGAACAGAAAAGAGAAGAAAATGCTTAGTGAAATGCCATTTATTTAAACTTAGGGAGAGAGGGAGAGGGAACTGGGATTGGTATGTAAAATAAAAAAGTTTGTTATAATATTTTTTTAAAAATATTAACCATTGATTCATCATAAATAGTACTGATCCCCTCTAAAATAACAAATGCGACTGTGGAAATGTAAGTCTTTATCTTACAAGATGTTAGGGCTATTTTAATACTTTGGACTCTTTTGTTAAATTTTTTTTTTTTTATTTTTTTTTTTTTTATTTTTTATTTTTTTATTTTTTATTTTTTTTTGGTTTTTCGAGACAGGGTTTCTCTGTGGCTTTTGGAGCCTGTCCTGGAACTAGCTCTGTAGACCAGGCTGGTCTCGAACTCACAGAGATCCGCCTACCTCTGCCTCCCGTTTTTATTGATTCTTTTGAAGTTTCACATCAAGCACCCAAAATTCATTCACCTCCCAGTCCTTTCATATCTATCCCTCTACCCAGCAATATGCTTCCCCAAAACAATTGTCAAAAAAAAAAAAAACCCCTCGCTTACTCTTCCTTCTTTCCAACACCTCTTCATTCATTCTAGTGGTATTGGAGGCTGTGGTATGACACACAGTATACATCTCATTTCCCAATCAGTCCCAATAGGAAAGTGTTCATTGCAATGGGTTTTTGGTCTGATTCCAAAGCCTCTGGTTTGTGGTCCACCATCATCACTGGGCCCTCATCGAATATCATCCTCTTGGATATCCTGTTGTTGTCCCTAATCATGGAAATTCTGCAGTTATAGTTCCACAGGACCATCCCCTTCTCACATTCCAGCAGTCATGGATGGGGCAGCTGTTAGGGTGGATAATCCGCGGCCTAAGATATGGGTCTGGGTGGTAGCTGAGTGGTGGGTCTTGGCCATTGGGACTACTTCCTCTGGCAAGGGGTAAAACATAGGCCATGACGTTGAGGCCTGCTCTCCCACTCCTATGGTGAAGGGTTTGGCCGTCTATCCAGAGTGGTTGGGTCAGCTCTTCCATTGAAGAAGAGGGGTGGTACCAGATCTCCTGCAACAGTACCCAGTGATGGACAGCAGCAACTACCCTCAGGCCAGTGAGGGACAGGCCTAGCTGAATACAGTCTTCGGATTTCAACAAGCATGGTTCCTGTAACCCCCTATAGTAACACGAGCCACGGACATCAGTCCAGACCCTTGCTACTGAGACATGATCCACAGTATCAACCCAGGACTGGGTCCATGTAGCTGTGCAGGCAACCTAGATTGGCATGGCTCCCAATGCAAACATGGTCCTCAGAAACAAGCTTGGTCAGGACAGCACCTTGGCCCCAGATGACAGCAGCTATTAAGCTATGGTAGATATTTTTCAACAAAATTTGTAGAAAACATTTTATAAAATTAAAATTATGAATTATTCATGTATGGATATCTATTAAAACTGAAGAGACTATGCAAAGGTTAACAACCAAAAGGTGAATATTCTAAATTGTAAATATTAGAAAACTAATGTAGATCAATTAAGAGACTCAGTGAATGAACTGAATATGTGCTGGTGTGTTATACTGGCTTTTAAATGGACAATAATGGCCTTCATCTTGAATGTAACATCTTCGGGAAGCATAACTTTCTTTTTTTTAATGTTTATTTATTTATTATGTATACGATATTCTGTCTGTGTGTATGCCTGCAGGCCAGAAGAGGGCACCATACCTCGTTACAGATGGTTGTGAGCCACCATGTGGTTGCTGGGAATTGAACTCAGGACTTTTGGAAGAGCAGGCTATGCTCCTAACCACTGAGTCATCTCTCCAGCCCAGGAAGCATAACTTTCAACAAGACAAATCTGTTACAGTGACTGCATCTGCATTTTAGATTTTATATTTCTACTTTGGATATTATATTAATATATTAGAAATAAAAGACTAAAAATGACTACCTTGAAATGTATTGTTTATTTTCTATAAAAGTATATCCCAGTGATTTAACCATATCTGGTAACCTCGTTGAGTTAATTGAAACTTAATGTCCACTCACAGTCAGCTGTTTTCAGACACGCATTTGATCTGCAGTGAATGAGCTTTGTGACTGTGTTCATTATGGAGAACACAGTTGCTCACTGATGGGCATGAGGTTCAGAGGGAAGGTGTTTTAAAATGCACCAGAATAAAAATGAAGAGAATAGCATTTTCTGAAATGGACGCATCAAAGTACTGGAGAGTAAGTATGTAATTTAAATATGGGCAGGGATCCCAAGCATGTGTTCAGCAGATGTTATGCAATTTTCCCAAAGTTGAACTCCTTGAAACCTCAACATCTTTTCACAATTCCCTGTCAAATCTTTTGAAAAGACGCATGGAAAAGAAAAAAGAATTTAAAAAGTGGAAGATAAAGCAGGTTTCGTAAATCCAAGGGAGGAGCTGCTTTAATTTTCTTCATTTTGTGATGTAGAGCATGGCATTCTAAGACTTGCATAGGCCAATATTTAATAGTTTTAGTCAATACAGATGAAGATATTTTTCTGTCAATATTGGATTTCTGTTTGAGTAAATGTACTCTTTCCTTTTTGTCTTTTGAGATAGCAATCAATGATTAAATAAGATATTTGATATATTTTTTCCTAATTTGCAGTGAACAAATATAGCAGAGTAAGGTAAATATAGATAAGAAGTAAGAAACTTGATTAGTCACAAGTAAACTCTAATTGACAGTTGCTGTATGGCTTTCATAAATTTCTCTAGATCAAGCTCATCTTCAAATCATGGATCAGTGAATTTATCAGAGGCATTTGTTGAGTCCAATAACTGACATATCAACATGTGGGACTGATGAATCTAGACATAGCAGGTGGCTTGATTATTTCTACAGAAATGTAAAAGTTAAAAGTCAGAGAGTCAACCCTCATTCTGTCATTAGCAGTGACTGTCAGGAAGCAAAGCAGACACTTAATTCATTGACTTGATTTTGGAGGAACTGTTCTTCACAGAGTAAATAAAAATATGCCATATTACATGCAACTAAAATGACAGCCTTCATGGTATCCATTGGAGTATACACAATGCATGCCTGGGTTAAGTATGCTAAGATGAATGGTAGAAAAGAATTGTGATAAAATTGGAGAAAAGGCCACTCTAAAATACATAGTGTATAGATTTGATAATACATGGAAAAGTCAAGTCAGATTAAAGATGGCCACAAGAACTTTGAGCTTCTCCCATCAAAAGATGGGTGCCCTTATGAAAAAGGTAATATAAATCCTAAAACTAAATGTATTTTATCTTGAAATATATGATGATAACCAGGCTAAGAAGAATCAATGACTAAACCAAAACCATCAATAAAAATAAAATGTATAACCATTCAAAAGTGAAATAACAAATTGTACCATTAGCAACAACAAAGAGTAGTTGTAGAATAAATACAGTTCTTAAAATTGTATGTGGGTGCAGATCTAGAAAGCCAAGGGTCGGTGTAATATATTTTCTTCAATCAATCCCTACTTTATTTTTGAGACTTATTTTTCTGCTATACTGGAGATACACCTAAGAACAGAATTATAGAAACATAGAAATTACAGAAATTTATGCTGAGCTTTTATGTTGGTTCTGGTTATACAAAGTTACATTCTCACTTTTTAAATAAATAAACTTATTTATTTATTTACTTTTGTAAATGACAAAAATTTACCTACTGAACCATCTATCACACCCCTCAATAGATATTTTTTTTTATTTTTTGTCTTTCTGTACATACCATTATAAGTTTAAATTTGTATTTAGTTTGAATTCAGTAAAAACTAACATATAAAAGAATGTATTTAACACTATTCTGAATTATTCATGATCAGATATTCATGGCAGAAAGGTTGTCCTCATAGAGAGAAAATTATCTATACAATCTTTATTTTCTATCAAAAGAATCAGTTTAGAGTTAATAAAATTCTTACAGCTAACTTTTTACTTATAATTTTCAAACTCTAGTTTTAAAAGTTCAGATAACTCTGTCAGAAAAAAATAAGCTATTAAAAGTCCTCTGTAAAAATGATAATGATCAAAATAGTGACTAAGCATTGAAAATATTCAAATGCTGTCAAAGACACTAATTGACTGAGTAGTCATCTAATGCTTCATGAGATGGCTATTTTTATCACTTCAGATGAACACAGCTACAGCTAAACTTAGATAACCTTCCCGTTTGAAGGTGGCTTATTCACACTATATGCAGTTATGACTGCAAGGGTCACCTTTCCTCCTTCACTAAAGGAAAGACACATATTATTCCTGCCACTCTTTCACAATTTTACTTTAGCAATGGATGCTTACATTGGCCCCTAGAGGCTCACACCTACTGAGAATGGAAGTATAATATTTCAGCCTCAGCATAATTAACAAAACACACTGACATGGACAGTACTTAATGGGTCCTGATTAGTTAATTTATTTTGACTATTTACTCATTAAAATTCAAGGGTGTTGGCTATAAGACTTGCTAGCCATGGTGGGAAGGGTGCCCTAGTTAGAACAAGAGCTGATGTTTTGTTAACGTAGGTACATAGGTCTACACTTAGGCTCTATGCTTTGCTCTTTTCTCTTACAAGAGGCCCATTCTTCATAGCAATGGCCCTAGATTAACTCACTTTTCGTGACAGGAACAATTACACTTGTCTGTGGTTTCAATCTGAATAAATCAGAGAAGACATAGGGAAGTGTGTAAGACTGAGGATTTAAAAACAAGATGTAGTAATAGGCAGCTGGGGTGTTGGGGACGCAGCCCCGCCACCGCCCTTATTACTACAACAAGATGAACTTAAGTGTTTTGTGTAGGTCAAAGAAAGTTACTATATCTGTCATGTTTTGAGCCTATAAAAGATTAAATAAAAATGGGAAGTAATATTCAAGAACTAATTTGAGCCTTGACAACCAATGACTAAGAGGCTTAGGGACAGAGAGTGTACAAATCTCACCAAAAAATAATAACAGAATGTTATTCTGATGCTAGCTAGTATATCATGGTTTGATCCTCTAGTACTCAAGGGTGGATGGTTTGACCAGAGGCTGCCGATGTTCGAAGCAAGACCTCATTCTACTCCTCTCATCTATGACCAGAGTTCTTTCAGAATACAATTGCACATTTCTGAACTATCATGATAGGAAGAGTTTACTCAAATATTAAAAACAAATTTTGACCAATATTTATGCATGATACTTGTTGTATCCTAACTGCAATGGTACTCACTAAACATTTTACCTCATTGAATCTTTACAATATCTATATTATTATAGTTGGGGCTTATATGTCATTTTGCAAAAGCCTGGTTTTTCATGCTGTGTAATATTTGCTTGCATTGTGAAGATGTGTCTTTGGCAAGGTGCTTTCTGATTGGTTCAATAAAGCTCTGAATGGCCAATAGCTAGGCAGGAGATGTTATGCGTGATTTTGGGGGACAGAGAGGGCTCTCAGAATGAGGAAAATGGACTTTCAAGGTGATACAGATCAAGCAGAATGTGCAGGAGGAGAGGTAACAGCCAAAAGTCACATGGCAGAAGGTATGTTAACGTAAGTAGGTTAATATAAGTTTTTAAAAGTTGGTTAGAAACAAGCCTAAGGTACAGACTGAGCTTTCATAGTTAATAAGAAGTCTCTGTGTCATTGTTTGAGAGCTGATGGGACAGAAAAATATCCATCATAGTTTCAGTTGTTACTGCCAACAGAAAGATATACCACAAGAATATTATGGAATTTTAATCTCTTCCTTCTCAGTTATGAGAAAATTTTTCCATTTTTCCATTGGGTTTTTCAATGATATGCTACTACTCACAGTTCCAAAGCAGTCATCCAATTGAATAGACACTGAGAGATCTAAAACTTGAGATAAAATAAATTTATTTCATCTAATAAATATTTAAATAAATGCTCATTAACTTGTTACTTGTTAAATGAGAGGATGATTAACATATATTTGAAATTAATAGTATTTCTCCTAATTTCTACTTTAGGAACCAAGATAAGGCTTAGAGAATTCCAGTTGTATAATACAGATATACAAAAGTAGTAGAGCTGACACAAACTCCAAGCGCCAGTATGTGAAACAATCTTCAATAATGGCATGGCAAGGGACAGAAATTAGTAAGAGATGCCATATCAAAGGGAACGTCTATGTGAAGTGCTGAAGCATAATGCTACTAGAATGCCTAGGTAACTAGTATAGGATATACTGTCTCCCACAAGAGCTAAGGCAACTGCGTTCCCTATCCATAAAGTTCCCCTAGGCCTTGAGTAAAGCTCTTTCCAGGAGAGTCATTTCAGCAATTTTAACCTGTCATAAGCAGTCAAATCATGCCCAGGGTCCAAAGAATGCCACTCTGCTCCCGGGAACATTTATGGACATTCTAGCTTATCCACTAAGATTGCGGGCTCAATGGTGAAGACACTAATTGCTACAACTGACTAATCTCTAGGTCTTTTCCCTATTTCAGGAAGATTGTCGGGTGTACCTGCTAATGAGTTGTTATATCTCTTTCCTCTAAATGTCTGGGTAATTTACTTTTTCCTTTTTCAAAAATGACATCTTGTTCAGCTAAGTGAGTTCAACATTTGACATTTAATGCAAATAGCTGGAAGGCATATTTTTGGATGGGACTTGTTCTTTCTTATGCCTTTAATATACACTGCTTAGTCTGCATTTGATTCTCTTTTCCAAATTTATTTGGCAGAATAGCCAAGACCATTTGTGAAACTTCACTTATTATCTTCATCCTGTACTTGGAGGTTTTCTTTTTAGTTTTGTTTGTCCATTTCAGGGTCTTGAAATAAATTATTTCCAAATCTGACTTCAGTTCTGAGAGTCAGATATGCTTTATTGTCAACCATCTAATTATACCAGGTTATAAACTCATAATTTTTCATTTCAGTGGGACTTTGATGTTCATTTTACATGACTCAGCACCATTTTCACCTCTTTCTGTGTACAGGATCAGTTGTGTTTTGACATCATATTGCTTTGTCCTTGGTGAACATCATTAGGAGGCAGAATGAGGAAGAAAAGAAGCTTTGTAATACTTTTTCTAGGCTTAATCAATGGGTCTCAAGGGTCTTTGGGATCTTGTTCATCTTCAAACGTCATTTTAATATGGCCGTTTCTAGCATATCAGCCTTGTGAGCACTTTCCCTCTTTTTAGACTCAGTTTAAGTTCACAGGTAAGTTTTGTCCATTCTCTGACCACAATTCTATATTGTCCCTATTGAATTCTCTTCAATGTAATAAGGTTGAATATGTCATCTCTCTCCTTATGAATGTGTGAGTGTTGAATCAGGTGGCGAATAGCCTCAGTGTCACAGGACTGAAAACAAAATTAATGTACACTTTGTACTATTTCTCCCATCTCCTGTCTCACTGGTCATAATATCAATGTTTAAATGTATATCCAATCTAATGTCAAGTTTTTGTTGTTGCTTTTTGTTAGTTGATGGTTTTCAGTTACTATTTTAGTTTATTTTTGTAAGCAAGTTTTATTAATTAGTGGATTGATAATCATAAAAATATAAAATAATGATCCAGTAAAAATATGAAATAATTTATTGGTATATACATGCAAAAATATAGGTTTCAAAAATAATAAATCAAGATGAATTAAAAACAAAAAATGACAAATTTACAGTCACATGTTAAGCAAAAATAGAAATAATTACAAGGAAAAAGTCAAATACATATCTGTGAAGCAGATTAATACAGCTATATCTGTCAATTCTTAATTATGATTATTAGTGTCTACTGCTGAGATTTGAGTGGGAAAGGTCTAAAATTGGACTAACTTCTGTACTGTTCTAAAAAAGCCATCTTTGCATATAAATTTCCAGTTTTGTGTGATTACCTCCCTTTCTTTGGAGTCCATATACTTAGGAACTACTTAGAATCTGATTAGAAATACAGGAATCTGAAGAAATCTGACTCTTCTAGGCACATAAAATAGAGGGGAGACTGTTGACCAAGGTTTTCTGTTCTGCCCAGTTCCTACAATCATTAAGTTCCAAAGAAATCACACAGAGGTCTACATTAGTTATAAACTGATTGGCCTATAAGCTCAGGCTTCTTATTAACTCTTATAACTTATATTAGCCTATTATTCTTGTCTATGTTAGCCACGAGGCTTGGTACCTTATTCAGCAAGGCAGTCACATCTTCTTCTGTGACTGGGTCATAACTCTGGACCAAGTTTTTCTCTTCCCAGAATTCTCCTGTGCTTGTCACCCTGCCTCAACTTTCTGCCCGGATACTGGCCAATCAGCTTTTTATTAAAGTACAATTGACAGGTTACAAACCATTGTCCCACAGCAGGAGACTTCACGGCTGGACTCAGGTCACTTGAGCTTCCGTTTAACCATGCATACACAAAGACTGCTTGAGCAGTGTACGTAGCTCTTCTTTATTTGAGTGCTTTGCTGCTGCTCCCTCTTGGAACTCCAGAAGACTGTGCTATATACAATTCTGCTAAGCAATGAGGAGTCTGTATAGCAAAAATACACCAAGTAGGTGTGACTTCATGACAAAATATTGGTCAATAGACCAGAGCTTATTTCTTGGCAGGATATTTTCTCTCATGGTTTGAAACTTGCTTTGTCTAAATATGGAAATAAAACCACTTACTCTCCTATCTTGTGGGAAAATATATGATAGTAAAAAAGAAACAAAATAGTCACTTCTAGAGAAATGTCTAATCTAGTTAGAGTCACAAAGCATACCAGTATGAAAGAAACCCTTCCTCAAAATGCATGGTGGTTACGGGTGAGAGAAAGGCTTCCCAGCGTGAGTTCCACCAGCTTGTCCTTCCCATACCTCAAGTACTCAAGGCTACCTGTGGAGATAATCAAGAGAGGTTGACTTCTACAGTAGGCTTTCTGACTGTTTCTATGGCAACCAAGTGAAAATAATCACAGCACTTCACTTTAGTCCTTAATGCCATTTAGTCATCAACAGAGGCAGAGCACCCACTGTGTGCAGAGAAATATGCTGGAAGGTTGTAGCAACAAGAGTTTTCATTGTGACAAATGGAAATTACTAGTAGAAAATAACTCTCTTACCAACACAGTGTCTAAAAAAAAAATAAAACAAGAAAGTCAGGTTTATTATTTTCACATTAGGGTTTCCTGTCTTACATTGAGCTGTACGTGCTTCTTGGCAACTTACACATAAGTGCTGTTATCCAGGAAAGAATCAAGTTTTTCTTCTACGCTTGAAATTACATTCTACTAATCCTGGGAGATTTTTCCCTAGAATTTTTGTTTTGAAATATAGAACCACTTGTTTTTTTCTAACGAAATTATAACTTAAAAGGTTAAAGTCAAATTTTTCTTTCTTTTGGCAACTCTATGCCCTGATGCCAAACAGAAACACATCCTTATAAGGATAGCCAAGCATAAGACAGTTACTATTGTCATTTGATAGTGAAATGAATCCATAGGCTCATGCATTCTCCTCAGATGATGGAGACAAGGATCAGGCTATGGAAACGTTAGGATGCACAGCATTGCTGGATGAATTGAATCTTTGGAAGTGGGTCTTGAAGTTTTCCAGGCTGCCCCTACTTCCTGTTAAGCTCCTTACTGCCAGAACAGTGTACTCTTTATGACATCAAAAGAACCAATATTTTGATTACTTCCACAAACATTTATTAATAAGTTAATATATACCAGGCAGCATTTTATATTTGCAGAATTTGTCATAAAGAAAGCAAGCATGCTTTTTTTATAGAACTTATATTGAATGTGTATGTTATTGAGGATTTAGTCAGAAAACAGAAGTGAGCATACTTAATTTAAAGGAATATCAGCTAATGATGTAATAGGGTGGATGCATGGTTGTTTATCCATGGAGAGATTCATGCAATACCTGATTGATGAGTAAGACCTGAAGACAAGAATAAATAGTAACAGGAATACAGAATAGACAGTATAACACAGAAGAGAGCATGTCCCTCCAAAGGAGAGGGCTGGGATGCTGACCCAGGACATGCCAAGAATTTAGTTTATGTGTCATTGGCAGTGATTCACAACCTCCCCCCACCTCCCCATGTTCATTCTTTCTGCAGAGTCATGGAAATGTATTGAGAGCTTCCTTGTGAGGAATCCAGCATGTGCTTTTGCAGACCACTTGACAGGCAGCTGTTGATATGTGAAGAGGACCCTGCTCTGTGCACTCAGAATTTTTCTTCATAATGGCAGGACTAAAAAAAATATGCTTCAGAAATAGAACCATCTTTCTTGAGATTCCTTAATTACAAAAGCTAAACTTGAGTCTTTGGCTAAGAGGACAAGCTCAAGAAGTTCAGATTCAGTACTACAAATAGGGCAATTGAGGTGAATTTATACTTAATGGCAAAAAGTTAAAATGTGACACATTTATTTCTTTAGTTAAAATAACAAAATATCCTTGTTTCTGCTTATCTCCCTGACTTTTGAGTACCAATGAAGTTGCAATCCATTCTTCGAAAGAAGGAAAGAAGTCTTGCTTTAATAGTCATTTATTCCTCACTGGCTATGTTAAATTACTCTTTATAACTTGTCACTGTCTTGTTGTATCTTATGGTTTCTAAATAGATTGTAAGGTTAGTCTGTGACAAACAGTATATAAATTATTAACAAGCTCAATGAAAAGAAGAAGGATATGTAGGAAATGTTAATAGCATATATATAAAGATTTATGGAAAAAGGTTTAATTCTATAATTTCAGTTTGTACTTGAGCTATGACTACCATCTTTTTCTGACACAAGGCTAATTTTTTTTTTTTTGGTTTCAGTCAAACCTCAATTGATCAAGTTTTACTTGAGTCACCAATCTTTCCTTCTCAAGACTTTGATTAGTCAATAGTACTGTGCTTTCTGGTTTGTCATTATTTTTTTATTTTCCCTTTAAATATTAAACATACCTCAGTGAATTCCCGTGCCTCTCTATATAGATTTTATCCACATTGTGAAGCATGTACCTGATTTTTGTCTGAAAACTAAAACCACTCTAGACAGTAGGGAACCCTCTGATGGTGGAGGCATTGAACAGCTAATATGGAATTTCTAGAAATATTTTCCAATTCATGAAAAGGTATTTTTCCTCATATGAGAAACATTTATTTACTGGGAACTGAGACTTCCAAGTAAGCAGAGCCTAAAGCTCCCAGAAGAGAAAGAAAATATATCTTAGTTCCTTAAAATTGTGTAGTGAACTGAGTTACTGCCCATCAAGTTCATGACCCTTGAACTTAGATCTAAGGATGACAACAAGACAGTATGGTCGCTGATGGAATGCTCCAAAGCACAGTGCTACACCCTTCAGTTCTTTTTCTTAACACCATCAGTATTAGTCAGAGTTTTCTAGAGTCACATCTCAATAATCACAGAATTTATAGAATTAATCTTTTCCTCCCTCCCTCCCTCCCTCCCTCCCTCCCTCCCTCCCTCCCTCCCTCCCTCCCTCCCTCAGTCTCTGTTTGTTTCTATCTCTTTCTATATATACACACGTATATGTATATACATATATACATGTGTACATATATACATGTACATATACATGTATATATGTATACATATACATGTGAATATATTGGAATGATTTACAGGTTGCTGTCCAAGAATGGCTTGTTGTGAATGAAACGTCACTCAGTCCCACAAAGCTGGGTGTCTCAGAAGGTCTTCTGTGTATGCTGGGATCCTGGAAGAAGTAGACTCCAGTGCCAACGAAGAAATGAATGTGCTGACAAGGCAAGAGCAAGCTTGTGAAGAATGAACACACTCCCTTCCTTTTTCCATTGTCCTTCCAGAGAAGGTGAGGACCAGATGAAAGGTGGGTCTTCCAAACTCAAGGTCTGGATTAAAGGTGTCATCCAGTTTTAACATCTGGATCAAAGGCATGTTGTCTTCTTTCCCAACGTCCAGATCACAAGTGTGTCCTCCATCTCTTGATTATATTTAATTCCAGATAATATACCCAAGTTGACAATAAAGAATAGCCATCACATCATAGTTTATATTTTCGCAAGTTAAAACGTCCTCTAATTAAAATATTGGAAGTGGAGTTAGTGTATAAATTGCTACTCATGGCATCATAAATCTAATCTGTCATTTGCTATCAAATGAATACTTCTACAAGCTGGTCTGAGTTTGTGTATAGATATCCCACAATATTTACTGACATGAATAGCTATTCCATGCTTAGAGTATTCACTTGTGCCTTGTTTGTGGTGGTATAGGTTCAGTGTATCTATTTTATCACTGGGAAATGGTGCTATAGTAGAAGCTTTGATTTGTTTGTGCTGTTGAGTAAAAGCCAGTTGGCAGAGGCTTTTGGTCAGAATTGGTATGGGATATTTTTGATGTTGTGCTCAGGTGTAGCTTCTATGCTTGCCATGGGCAGTTTCTTCATTAGCAAATATGCAAGACATTTCAGGCCAATAACCCTAGTTTCTCTCAGGTGTTACATAACCTTTATGAGCTTCCTGAGGAAGGCTTGTGTTTTAGGGAGCATGCAGAGTACATGATAATTTTACAGTCTATGCACAGCAAGATCATGAAACCTCTCTTCCACAGAATGACCTGCAATAATGTGCTTACATTTCCCGCAGTTCCATAGGATCAAATTAGCAGGTGCTATTGGATAAGTTAATACATATTTACATTTCTGATTATCTTTTCAAGAAATATGACAAGAAAAATATTATATGATATCTTCATATGGGAGAAAAGACTTTCTTCCTTAATTGGAACCTTAAATTTTAATAATGCAGTATCAGATGATGGTAGTACAGTATGAAACTTTTTATTTTGTAAATTTGTATTTGTGTATTTGTTTTTCTCAGTAGAAATAGATAAAATTTATGATAGAAAAGATGGAAAAATAATTTTTCATTTATAATTTATCATTATTATTGTTATGTATGGTCATGGGTATTCAAATCCCATATTGCTATACCACAGAGTAACAACACATCTAGGCATAAAGACTGCTATTGAAAGTACATAATACCAAATGCATAGTGGATAGGTCATACCAAATGGTCAGCTTGTATCCTATCTACTGCTACAAAGTGTAACTGTAAGTGTGGAGCCCAAGAACCTGGTTCCTTAAAGAGGAGAAGTTGCCTGCAGAAAGGACATAGACTTATTGTAAATCTCTCAGTTTCTGAATTATGGTGCTTTCCAGGAGTGCCATACAGTGTATCTATTTGATCACTCCACATTCAGTCTCTTTAAACCTGCTACATCACAGAGTTTCTATGCTAGACCAATTTACCCTGCAACCTGGAGTTGTTGCAGAGCAACTCTGAGCCTGGTTAGTCTGTAGACATGATCAAGTGGCAATTTCTCATACGCCATATATTTTCTCTGAAATTCAGAGACTGCCAACCACTGTGACTCTGCCTGCTTTCCACTGCAGTCAAGCAGTGTGAACTGCAGCAATTTATCTCAAGTATTATAAAAGAAATCGTGACTTCTACCTCATCCTTGAACCCCATATGCCTCACTGAAATGGTAGATTTCAGACTTTTGTGTGATTTCCTTCACTTTCTATTATTATTGTATCACATAAACGATTTGCAGCTTTCCTTCTTATCAGCTTCAAGTCAGCATGTTATCAGCATAAAGACCAGTATGACATTTAAGGAATGTCAAGTGATGAAGATCTCTGAACAGGATATTATGCCAGAGACCTGGGGGATTTCTGTAGCTTCAAGCTCAAACTGTGATGATTTTCTGGAGTGCAGATTAGTGTAGAGAAGCATGCATTCTCAGGCTAACATCTGAAGAGGAAATGCCTGCACTGATCTATTGCAGTCAAAATGCTGAATATGGAGTAGGGACTTCAACTGGAGAGTGCACATGATTGTGTGTATTATACTCTACAGGATTTGCAAAGACCCACCATCTAGGGCTACTGAATAGTTCTGTTAAATGACAACGTGACTGACCTACTAGCCCTCTTCACATTATGCCTTGTTGGGATTCACTTTTGTTTTATTCTGATCACTATGATATTGCTGAAATCCCAAATAAATAAATAGATGATGAGATATTTATATAATATCCTTTGATAAAATGATTATTTCATTTAATATTCCAAAGACTGTTCTTGATCAATAATGGAGAATATCTATCAATGTTAAGCATGTTTGATTCAGTCTCCATGCCTTGGTGAAGGGATACTTTCTAGGCTTTTTTGAGAATATATCCAGACTAGGTTCACAGGTTTCAAATAATGAAAATTTTCCAGCATCCTTATGATTTTAAGAATATTTTTTTTCATGTAAAATTTAATTCTCATAAAAGTTAACTTCTATCTTAAGATTTTTAAGGTCCCTCATCACACCATTTCTGAGACTTTAAGGATATTAATCTTTATGATAGGCCACACATAGGTCAATGTCACTTAAAAGCCAACCAAGTAAATTGGTAATTCACTTGCAACTTCCTGAAGGAACACCCTACATCTGGAGTCTCTAATACTAGTGAGACAACAAAGAAATATAATATTGTATCTGAGGAAGGAGTGCAGTATCCATAGTTTCTAAATGAGATATCTGAGACTTGTGAGAAAACTCAGGTCTCTAGATCTTAGCTTATGATGCTAGCTGAGAATCAGAGGATACAAGTCTGTTATTTTCCTCTGCAATGGTTCTAGTGAAGATACTGTTCTGTTTATAGTCATTGCTCCCATCCCAGCAGCCTGTGAAACAGACACTTGGATCACAAGGCCTTGTGCAGTTGTTATATCATTTTGGTGCAGAGGAGAGGCAGTTCACTTGTGATGATTATACTGTTTGCTTCAAACTACAAAATTACCGCCATATCAATTTACTCTTGGCATTGCAACAAATTATCAAAAGCTTGATGATTTTTTTTGAAGGGAGAAAATTTTTATTCCATATATTTTGTATATTTGCATTGTTTTACAACAGATATGTATTTATGGATTATTCATATAAATTCATTTTAGAATGCCTAATGGGGTCCAGTCAAAAACAACTTATAGAAAGCTTGATGAATTTAAACAAGAGAAAGTACTAGCTTACAAGTTGGCTATTCAGAAATACAATCTCATTTTATTGGGCTCTAGAATCATATTTTCTGGGACATTTAATGCTCTAGTTTTTGCATTTGCTAGAGGCCTCTTGAGTTATTTTCCTTAGGACTCCTTTATTTTGTCCTCATAGCCATAGCTTAATCATTTTGTAGTCACTTTTCCTACCCCTTCCTCTATCTCTGTATCTTTCTCACTATATGTAGAATAGAAACTTTTGAAAATTCAAGAACTTCACTGGAGTACACATATGATTTGGATTAATGTTTCCATTTTAGAGTTGGTGTTCTAAATCTTATCTATTAGTGACATGTTTGCAGATGAGACAGAGTAAAAATGACATTCTTGAGGTAATATTACCCTATATGCTACAAGAGCACTGAAGAACAGAATAAATTACTTAGAAAGTGGCTTCTCTCATTAAGTCAAGTAAGAAAATCTAAGGAACGAGTGAATGTACTCCCCATTTTGAGATGAAACTTCATTATAAATGGGAAACTATAGAGATGGGGATGGATCTAAATTGTCCCACTCAACATTTTCTCTAGTGAGTGATAAGGCAAATAAACATGTTTTAATTTTATATGCCCTACAGATAATATGGCATGATGCTATGCTAAAATGTTTTATTAAGTGTAATTTACTGAACAAGTACTAATGATATGTTAATATGAAAGAGAGAATCTCATAAGACCCCATCCTTACAAAAGGACTACAGGTAAAAAGAATCAGTCTTCTTCTAGATGCCCTTGACTGATTATCTAGTATCAAATGGTCAGGCCTGAAATCATATACATACAAGCACACTAAACATACTCAGTCAGTTATATTTATGTATAATAGTAAAAATTAAGGTAAAAGAGTGAATGTATTTGAGAGGTATCTTGGTGGGTGAAATGGGAGTGATAGAAGGGAAGAATGGGGAGAGAGCAACAATCTTATTAGACATTAATCTGAAAAATAAAGAAGTGCCTGAATTACAGGAAGAAACCTCTTAGGCTACATTAGCAAGTAATTCTATGGTATTCAAGAGACAGCTACACATTGATCTGCAGGCAAAAAATTGCAAAGCCACCCTTTATCCTACATGAGATCAAATATAGTATTTTTTCAAAGGATTAAGAAAGAATGACTCAGTGATTGAGAAGAATGGAGTACAGTAGTTTTCAGGGACAAGAAAAGGTCAAACTCTCTAATCTATAAAACAATGACAGATATTTTGAGTTTTCATTAAAGTAGAACATAATTAACTAACATGCATAGATAAGGTAGAAGCCTGGCTTGATTTCTATATTTTTAAATTCCTCTGTTGCTTTCTAGAAAATAGATTGTGGTTACAATAGTGTATCATAAGCTCCATGTGCATTTTGTGTGTATGTATTTTGAATATGAGTTCTTTGACAGCAGCTCAACACTCTGACTAGCACCTTGGAAAACTATAAAAATGAACATCTATGTGCTATTTTCAATTTTGTGTTTTCTTACGCACATCACTGAGGTGGAAACCAAGTAAGCAAAATGGATGTACCACTTAATAATGCATAATTTAACAGGCATAGCAAGCAAGAACAACTTAAAAATAAAGCAACAACATCATGTTTCTCCCTGCTGAAAAGAGGTCAACATTGTTTTATTTATACCCAACTCATGCTCCTATTTTTTGCACCTTTTCACTTCCTGGAGCCTAAGTTTCTTCCAAGCTACATCCCAGACGTTTTTGAGAACTGAGAACTGCATAGAGCACATTTGTGCCAGCACATAGTGTCATGTGATATTTTCACCTAAATACCCATGAGTTTAAAGAATCAGGGGCAGGACTCGTAGAGGAGATATCAAAGAATGAAATATGAACTTATTGCCCTTGACATAGACGAAAGTATTGTATAGTAACTTGGATCTTGACTTTCTTCTTGAGTTTAAAATTTTTGGCTTCACCTCAATTAAATTTATTTCCTAATTTGCTTCCTCTTTTTGTTTTATTTTTCATATTCGAAATCCTTTGTTCGATTATTAAAATACTATTTATTCATATTCTTATTTCTGAACTTAGTAGTTCAACTTTATTTCCACTACTCTCCTTAGCCTTGATACTGATGTGGACTATCTCTCTGTATGGTACAAATAAGTCTTATTACCATAGATTAATAAAAAAAAACTGATTTAGCTTATAGCCAGGCAGAATAGAACCAGGTGAAGAATTCAAACAGAAACAGGGAGAAAAAAGGTGGAGTCAGAGAGACACCAGCGGCCAACAAAGAAGTAAGATGTGAGGTAAGAAGTCATGAGCCTTATAGTAAAATATAGATTAATAGAAATAGGTTAATTTAAGTTAGTAATAAGCTTGAGATAATAGGTCAGAGAGCTTGTCGTTATTTTCAAGCCTCAGAGTGGTTATTTGGGAACTGATGAGTGGGAGAGAAACCTCTAATTAATGATTATTTCCTCCTATCATGATTTTTTTGTCCTTATCCTGAATATTTTTTTCAGGGACCCAAAAATTGTGATCCCACACACTTCTAATGTCGTTATTCATCTTGGGGTTGGTTCAAGGGGGTAGAGGCAAATGGACAGCACAGAAGAGATAAAAACCTGAGCACTCACTTGACTTGAGTAGTTAAGATGCCCTGGGAAGATCTGGTGTAGTTTGCTGATAGAGGTAAATATAAATTTTAAGACAAGGAGTCATGTTGACTGTGAAAAAGATTTTACAGATTTTTGTATCAAAATATGAGAAATAAATTATATAAGAAGAATGTTAAATTTTAAAGACCTAATGTGGACTTTCTGGTGATTTTGAGAGCTAAACTACGACCATCATGTTCAGCACATAATGCAAAGAAACGCTGAGGGGAGCACAAGACAATGCAAAATCCAACCATCTTATTCAGTAGTTACAGCACATATACACTGGGTGTGCACAAGGCAACACAAAATCCAACCATCTTATTCAGTAACTAATGCACATATACACTGAAGAGGGCATACAAAAATACAACATCCAGCCATTTTATTCAGTAGCTAATACACATATACTTTGAGGGGGGCACAAGACATCATAAACTGCGGGCATCATATTAACCACCAAATGCACATATACACCAAGGAGACAGAGAACAATATGGCAGAGAAAATTGCAATTGATTAGATCAAGTATGTATTCCTTTATTTCTAAAGCAACAACAACAAGAAAAAACATTAATGGTACTTGGTGTAATTCAGGCATAAAGGAGTAATCAGATTTATCATACATCGTTTGTTTTTATTCTATCTATGCAATGATTTTATGGTCAGGTTATATACTAACTTGAATAACTCTGACTTATTGTAGTGATGTTTCGTTTGTATTTCTAATAAATAAAGCTTGCCTGAAGATCAGTGCAAGGCAGCCATACAGGTGAGGCAGTGGTTGTACACACCTTTAATCCCAGCAGCCACACTAGTTAGCCACAGAGGCCAGGTGTTGGTGGTACATTTCTTTAATCCCATCACTAGAAATGAATATAAGGCAGGATGAGACAGGAACTTGCTCTCTTTCAGTCTGAAGATTTCTTAGAGGTAAGGGCTACTTAAAGGACTTAGCTACTTTGCTTTTCTGATTTTTAGGCAAGCTTTGCTTGTTAAAATACAAATGAAATATCACTATATATTATTTAGAAGAATTTAATGGAATGTGAACACATAAATCTATGTTTTCCTTCCCCTTGTTTTCCTTTTCTTTAATTGAAAAATTAAAACCTTACCCACTAATATAAACTTTTTAAGTAGTAGCTTCAAATCCAAACCATAGTTTTGGATTTCTACAGTATTTTCCATGGTTATTGTGAAAACAAATAAATTTTTCTGAGTTACCATTTTTTATTTTTTGTGAAATTAATTCCAAGATCATTTTTTATTTTTCAAGACAGGGCTTCTCTGCAGCTTTGGAGCCTGTCCTAGAACTAGCTCTTGTAGACCAGGCTGGCCTTGAACTCACAGAGATCTGCCTGCCTCTGCCTACCAAGTGCTGGGATTAAAGGCATGTGCCACCACCGTTTAGCTTTAATTCCTAATTTTCTAATAGATTTTGTTGTTATTATACATACACGTCCTATATTATTTTAACAGTATTCTACCTTTGTGGCACTATTTAATAATGATGTGGAAAACATCTTTAGTGTTTTCTGAAGAATATTTTATATATTTTTAAAGCATGGGACATCAGTAATGTATAAGAAACTGTTCCCAAGCTTAGTCAACTCACTTTATATCTCTATGCCTCTGGTTTCTCAATCATAATTCAAAAATACTGAAATTCCAAATCAGGAGGCATCAGTGATAAATGTATAAAACAAAACAAAAAAGTAGTAGTAGGTTCCTAGAACTCTGACTGCCACTTGGACATCATTGAAAAAGATTAGGTGTTATTCCTATTATTTCCAACACTAATAATTTTAAGAAGTATAATTGTTATTACTATAAAGTAATTAATTTGTGGAAATTAATTTCCACTTAATTGGTGGAAATTCAACTTCCTGAGAAATTGTGCTTAAATAAGAAGTCACTGCATTCTCATCACTATCTCAGCTGTTACATTTACCTTTGAGGCTGATGCCTTACTTCAAGTGACAGTTTAATCCAGATCACACTTTGACAAGTGTTTTTTTCAGCAGTCTGAGCTGCAGTAGTTAAATAAAGTAAAACTTATGTCACTTCATTAGAAACATTATAATGAATTAGGGCTCTATCATTTTCACAAGGCAGTGGTTTATATACTAACATATTTGTTGTTTGGAATCTCATCTTGATATCTCTTTATTCCAACTCTACTGTCTTGATGTGTTATGACCTCCCTTGTTGGGATATCCTTTGATATCTAAATAAGATTGAGTCTGATGTCACTTATGATGAACCATAGAACAGTGTGTATTATCTCTTCTTCAAGATCAGACAACCTTTACAGAAGCTTCCAGCATCAAGTTCAAAAAGACTATCTAAAATATATTCAATTGTATCGATTAAAAAAAATTGTATTAGATCAAGTGATAGCTTATCATGTAAAGGCACCTGCCATCAATCCCGAGGAGGTGAGTTCAATCCCTGGATCTAAATGGTGGAAGACAAGTGTCGACTCTTCCTGCAAGGTATTCTCTGGCCTCCACATAAAAACTATGTTATGTGCATACCCACAGATACACACAAACATATATGCACACATTGCATGCGGTTTTGTAGTAGGAGGCTGTGTGTAGCTTTTCTTGGTTAATGAATAAACAAACTGCCTTGGCCTGTTGAAAGGGCAGAACTTAGGTAGGCAGGGAAGATGGAATTGAATGCTGGGAAGAAGAAGGGTGGAGTCAGAGAGAAATGCCATGGATCTGCTGCCAGAGTCACATGCAGAAACTTGCCAGTAAGCCACAACCATGCGGCAATACACAGATTAGTAGAAATGGGTTAAATTAAAATGTAAGAGTTGGTCAATAAGAAGGTAGAGCTAATGGGCCAAGCAGTAATGTAATTAATATAGTTTCTGTGTGGTTATTTTGGGGCTAAGCTAGCTGGGGCAGCCAAGAACCAACAAGCGGCTTCCTCCTCTTACAAACTGATGCACCGACGTGGTGGACTAAACCCACACAAAACCTGAGGGGGCTTGAAACGGAATTCTAGACGAAAAAAGAAATTACAGAATTTAACAGAGTTTAAGAGAGATTTTCCGGATTCAGTCATAGCAGGAAAAAGCTGCATCTGTTTTAAAATGGCTTCTTGGGCCATGCCACCAGTGCAAACTCCAGCTATGGAGCATTTCAAAGGCAATTGTGGGCTCGGGTGTTTGTGTGACCACTAGGGTTGGGAGGAATGTAGCTGAGACATTGCCCACAACTCAGCGCTCCCTGCCTGGGCAGGTGGCTGGATCAGGACTACTAGGGGAGCACAGGTGGGAGAGCTTGGCAGATTCCTGCCACCATACACAGAGATGTTTCCAGGCTGCACAGTGCTCTGCCTGGCAGATTTAGCTATTACTCTTATAAAAAGGGCTTGTATGCTGCACGCTCATTCTCAGAGTTAAAGTGCTGAGCGCAGCTCCTACCAGACCTAGCAGCAATGGTAAGTCCACCATTTGAAAGTGGAGAGGCGGAGCCATCATCCAGAGCAGCTGCATACCATTTTAAAAGCTCTTCAAGGCAGTAAAGAATTACAGATAATGCAATAAGGACAGATTCAGACATAAAAGAACTCTAAATGGGTCACAGTGTTGGATAAATAAAGGTAGGCTTGTGAGAAAGAAGTAAAGGAGTATAGAGAGTTGGAAAAGAAGTAAATTTTTAAAAAAAGTATTTAAAGACATATATGTATGTATATATGTCTTTAAATATGCCACATAAAAATGGCAAATTCACAGAGAGTCTGTATTATGTATATTATTGTGTCACCTTTTTGAATTTTTTGACTGTGAAGGAGTATGGGTTGCTAATCTAAATCAGCATATATGTTCTAAAGGCGTCATGACTTCCAAATTTGGGTCTAAGGATATGTTGCTGTGGAAAAGAGATTCCTTTTTGTTTTCACAGAAGAGCCTGTGGATTGTTTCTAGATCAATATAATTTAATAGAACGCATCCCCCTGAAAGGTTGCTGTGAACATCCCTACAAAGAAAATACTTTGCTTAACTGCTGACTGAGATGAAACTAACTTACAGGATACACCAAGAAACACCTGATTAACAGAGCCCCACAAACAGCAGGACGCAGTATGGACAGAGCTACACCCATATTCCCAAATATTGTTTATAATTGTCTACATTTAAAGGGAGATATGCTATAGAGATTTGTGGTGGTATGGATCTTGTTTTTTGGATACAAATTTAAGGTCAACTTTGTTATATGATTATTTCTGCACTTGATTAAGGTATTGTGATTGTGTGGTTAATTTAAAAAAATCTAATGTATAATTAAAAATATATGTTAATGAATAATCATCCATAATCGTCGATTGTAGTCATATTAGTTGGATTTTCTGAATATACAGAAATATATTTCAGTTAGATAGGAATTCTCCAAATCTTTCAGAGACCTTCAGAATGTGGCATTTAATTGTTTTTAAAAATTTAGGACTTTCCATGACAATGAGACACATCTGCTTCTGGCAGTACAAGCTGCTTCAAGAAGAAGATGGGCATCAAAGAGGCTCCTCATGGAGCTTGTTAGCCATTTGGGCAAGAAACTGCTCTTGCATGGATTGTTTCACTGGACATGTAGGACCCAAAGAGAAATTACTTCTGAACTTGCTTGAAGGTGAGATGATCCTTTGGGGTTCCTCTTTCATGAAAGAGTCTGCAAGATATTCAGCAGGATACAAAAAAAAGTGACTGAACTGTCTTTGAAATTTCTTGCTTCTTTAAAACTTCTCCTGGATACTATGGGCCAGTAGCCTGAAGATGGATGCCCCAACGGTACAGAAGAACTTTGGGTAACTGTCTAGTCATTGAGATGTCTGTGTCAATTCTAGAGCTTTGGAAGTTCCTGACAATGCATTTCCTGTTTACCTAGGTAATATTATATCCTTCTGGAGTCTTTGATGGAGTTGAATAATTTATAGTTATAGTTACAGTTTTACTTAGTTATGATAAAAGTAAATAGAAATATTTTAACTGTAATTCTTGCTAGAATTTTACTATGTTAAAGCCTTATTTTGTTTAAACAGATAAGGAAAATGGTGTGGGAGGTCCTTCTGTCCGTGTGTTGCTTTTCTTGGTTAATGAATAAAGAAACTGACTTGGTTTCTTGATAGGGCAGAACTTAGGTAGGCAAAAAAGACAGAACTGAATGGTAGGAAGAAGAAGGGCAGAGTCAGAGAGAGAGGCTATGGATTTGCTGCCAGAGTCAGATGCAGAAGCTTGCTGGTAAGCCACAACTATGCGGTGATACACAGATTAGTAGAAATGGGTTAAATTAAAATGTAAAAGTCAATAAGAAGGTAGAGCTAATGCACCAAGCAGTGATATAATTAATACAGTTTCTGTGTGGTTATTTTTGGGGCTAAGCTAGCCAGGGCAGCTGGAAACTAACAAGTGGCCCCTCTCTTTCTCCTGCTTCTTCATTTACCGGCTGCCGAGACTCCCAAAATATTCATACATAAATTATATTATTTAAATCACTACTTGCCCAATAACTTAAGCAAATTGCTAGCTAGCACTTACATACAGAATTAACTCATTTCCATTATTTTATATTTTGTCATGATGTTCATGGCCTAATAGCATGGTTACAAATAACAGTTTGGGTCATTCCCCTATGGTGGCTCCATGGCATCTCTCTGACTCTGTCTATTCTCTCTATATATACCTCTTCCAGGCTGGATATATTCTGTTGAGCCACTGGCCACAAGCAGCTTCTTTATTAACCAATAAAAGCAACACATATACAAAAGGACTTTCCACACCACAATTTTTAAAGAAAAACAAAATTTTCTCACATAAATTCATGCCAAAGGTAAGCATTTGAAATTCCAGGCAAAATAGTATGATATTATTACCAAACCAAGCCAAATCAAAACTGTAAGTCATTGATTTAAAACTTTACTATCTAAAATTAAGGTAAATGCCCTGATGTGTGGGCACATAAAAAGAAATGATACCAGAGGATTCTGGGAATACTTTATTTAGGAATACAGCACTGGGAAGATATGAATATGACAAACTATTCATTGACTTGCCTGTGTGATCAGGTAAGTACTGTACACATGGTATGGTTAATGACCAGCAGCAGTGAGAGAGTTGCTGTAATGAAATGTGTAGAAATTCATAGATATATGTATCAATACTCTCCATTTCAACATGAGAATTTATAGCAAATGGCCTGCTCCTTTGATTTGTCCTGATAACTGGTAATATACTTATTACTGATTCTATCATCTTCATAAAAGATGGTATGATTTACATACAACATGTCCCGAGCATGCTCTTGTGTTGAATGTGTGCATGGTTCTCAGTTTTAGGGTAAGTTTTGGAGGTGGTTAAAACTTTAGGAGGTACTTACATTGAAGGAAGTAGGACACTTGGGACATGTGTTTAAAGATACCATATTGTACATGTTCATCAATTAACTATGTATACTATGGGACTTACCTAGGTGTATATTTTGTAATTGTACTGTTTTTAATATGTGTATTTGCAATACATAATATGTGTAATTTGTAATATGCAGCCAGCCAATCTTATCTAGATTTCATTTTTGTCAAGACACATATAAAGAGAATCAAAAGCCATCAGCAATTGTGTCTTACTGATACAATATGTGCAAGTTATTGATTCAAGTTATTATTATTATTTCTACAACAAAGTATAACAATTATTTGCAGTTATTATAAGCAATATATATATTTAGAATATGAAAATACAATTTCATATTATGTAAGAAACTAATCATGTTTATATTTTGCTTTCTTTTATGGATACTAGAAACATACCTCACCTTTTTTTCACATACTCAATGAGTACATTAAAGTACTAATAAGAATTCTACATTCCTATGTCTCTTAAATTCAAAAAGCTAGTATTATAGTGCTTACAAAAACATACCAATAATTCTCCCCCACTGTCAGGCTATCTGCAAGTCTGTCTCTCCTACTTCTTTAATAGAATACAAGTTATTAGAACACAATAGTTGCAAGTGGTACACTGAGCAGTAGGACAGAAAAGTATCTGGAGTAGGGAGAGAGATGCCAATTAGCAAGTATTGAACGTACATGTAGGGTGAAACATGGTTCTTCAGGTAACAATGTAAAATACTACTTAAAAGGCTTCTAGTATGAAATAAGTCTCACCTGACATTCTGACTAACAGATGATTTCATTTTGCTTGTTAAACTTATAATTAGTATGGAATATGGCAGCAAACTTTTCAATTAAAAAGATTCCTGATATAATTAACCTAGTAGAATCCATCCAGAAAATTTAAGAATGCTTCATAAGTTAAGAATAAACCATTGCCATTTGGGTAGTTTAGCAAATTTTAGCGCACCCCAAACTCTATAAAAATCAATTAAAAAAAAACTGAAAGGAAAAAAAAAACCTCTAAATCTTATGAAGCAATAAAAAAGTCTGAGAAAAAACAGCCAACTTTATATTTACATATGAAGAATGACCAATGATTCAAAACAAAATGAAGGAGAATTTACAATTTAGCTCATGGTCTGCCTAGCATGGTGTACCTGTATCAAACAATATACAATAAATTTCAGGGACAGTTAAGCTTCAGGTCTGGTGGTTAAATCACAGGTGGACTCCCACTGCAGATAGATATATTGTTGGAATGATAAAAACACTGAAGTGAAAATGTCTTATCCTACTTTAAGCATCTGACTTCAGAAGAAAAGGAAACAGTGGGGGAGATAACAAGTGGTGATAGGAACAGAAAAGAACTAATCTCAGAGCCAAAAATAAAAGGAAGAATCAAAGCAAAGCCACCTGTGTGACCTAGTTGAACAATCCTGGGGTGAAATGAATCAATCCAACTTACAATTTGTGGTCGAGCTGCAGAAATGGATCTGGAAAAATCAAAGGGGACTGGTCAAAGCAGGGGGAGGAAGAGGCGGCTGGGGAGTCATTTGATCAGGCTCTGCATTGCTCCCTCAGATGAGCAAATCAAACAGCTTTACTGTGAATTGCTGGCAGATTTATAGATTTTAATTCCGTTGAAATGCACATGTTCATTTTAGTGAGGAGTGGAGTCAGACAATGTGACCTAGTGCATTTAATATGTAGTTATCAAACTTTCAACTTTATCCCTTTACTCCAAAGTCTTGGAAACCAGAACTCATAGATAACATTTAGGAAGTAAAATTAAAAATTAGAATTACAAACAAACGTTCATGGTTTTGAAGATTTAGATATATATTTAAAACCTTAATAGACTTTGCTGGAAATATTAGACAGTATAAAATCCTTTTAATGTTAGGGATTATTCTAATTTATAACCTCCTTCATACTCTACTCTTCACAATGGAAAGTAGTATTTCAGAACAAAATTTGCATAACTGTACATCTCATGAGTCTATCAAATTTTACCTTGAGAAAATCTTTAAGTAAATAAAAAGACATATTTCGAAGATAAAAAATAAAAACTCAAGACAATCTTATGACTCATTATCCCTATTATCAAATATTACAAAATAATGATATTAAGAATTTCAGTTAAATATTTCCATAAGGTTTATTCAAAGATGTGCATGCACAAGAAATAAATGACTTCTAAGCACATCAAGAGCGTGCCACTGAATACCTTAAAGTGTTTATAGCATGTATTGTGGCTATCTAACTAAGAAGCTTAAAAGTTGATTAGGAATTGCTTCTTAACAAACTTATTCACATTATTCATGTGTTTTTAGATGGGATTTGAAGAGTTTGGATTCATGCAGAGCAATTAGTTTACGATATCAGCAGAATTATTATACAAATTTAACAAAGATATGACCCTGATTAAGTTCCCCAATCAGTCAATCTTACATGTAAATGTAACCATACAATAATTGGTCATGATCAGGAGTAATATCAACATAATGAACATGTACATGTGTATTTATGAAAATGGCATATTTTTGTTGTTGTTTTTCTGCTTGTTTTTTAGTCTTTATTTTTATTTTATGCATATGAGTATTTTATTTCTATTAAGTACATGTACCGTATGCATACCTGTGAAGTGAGAAGAATATGTCAAATTCCCTTAAACTAGAATTACAGAAGGTTGGGAGCAGTTATGTGGAGTCAGGGAACAAAACATGGGCCTCTATGAGAACAGCAAGTGCTACTAACCTCTAAGCTATCTTGTCAAATGTAGTTTTGTTCCATTTATATAACATATGAGATAATTAAATTTAGTGCACATAATTTGAAAAAAGAACTAAGGATCATTCAACACATAGAACCAAGTTAATTCAGAGAATTTCATTTGTCAGTGAAGACAAACAATAAATAAGCAGATAAATAAAGTAGTATATAGAAACAGCTTGATTGGTCCTTGCTTGGAATTTCCATATGTGGCTTTGATCTGAACAGGTACAACTCTGGACTGTCTAACATTCTGTTTCTGTGATGGTGGTTATCTATTTATTGTGAAAATATACACATAGTCAAGTTTCAGAGTTTCTACCTGCTAAGTTACAGTGCAGATGTCTATGTAGAAATTCACAGTAATAAATTGCTTTTATTCAAATTGGTTTAATTAACATTTTGGATGGAAAACAATATTTAGAGTGTGGTATCCCCATTTGGTAGTGTTTAGCATGTATCTGTGAAGGATATTATGAAATAAAACGAACTTCACTTTAGTATAGGCGAAATCATCTTGAGGAAATTGCTGCTTAGTTGAGCATTAGTTGTTTCACCTTCAAAATACTATAGAGATAGATAAAACAAAATATACATAGAATTACTAGGGACAAGCTTTTAAATATCTGAAATAGTACCTTTATCCAATGACAAATTTGATCTATAGCAATTATTTTGTTAATTGATTGAAATGTAATGTGTCTTACTAGCAAGCCCAGTTTAGCTATGGATCCCATTAGCAACTGTATAAGACTGTAAGTGATTGTTAATATTTGTGAGAAGAGGATCGTCTTTACTTTGCTTGGAGTAGTGGTTATAGTTAGTGAGAAACTGTGATGCTCAGAATATTATTAATAAGTAAATAGTGATGCAGTTTATAAAGTATATTGAGTCTATATTTAATTCAGGTGCTTCATTGCAAGAAATTTTGCAATTAATTTCCAGAAACAGCCATTTTACTCATGCACAAATTTGATGAATTAACAAAGAAACACATTGATAAATAATTAATGACATGCTTATCCAAGGGACCATCAGTGACTTGCCAGCAGAATCTTTGAAAGACAGAGCTTGGAGTCTAGGAATTTTCTCAGATGCATTGGTTTTAACAGTCAAGAGTAGCACAAGCAAGTTGTAAAGTGAATACAATTGGCACAAATGACTCTTATGTGTAGATATTGTACTGATATCGTTTGATAGGAGTCAACATCCATTAGAACAACCGCCTCTGTACTGAGACTAAAATTTGGGACTAAAATTATATTTACTATGTTTAACTTTTGTTAACTAATTTGATTCTCTGAGTGATCCGCATTGATCTTAGGAGCAACGATGCTCTTGAGAAATAATTTATTGTGAATTTGCTGAATCAATTTATTTAGATTTGCATGACACATTTTTTTTTGCAAATCACATCTAAATCTGTAGTCAAACTATAGAGTCCTTTATCTATTAAAATAAACAGTTTAAAGCATGACTTATAAAAGAAGAAAATCATAAGCATTTACCTCAGTAAGGCATGACAAATGAGTTCTTTTCTTTAAACTGTACAATTGAGCAGGACAATTATTATGTAACTTCTGCACCTTACACAGGTAGTCCACATTTCCTCCATCATTACCATCTCTGCTGACAGAGCAGCATCACCAAGATCATGTTATAAATCAGGGTTTCTTATGGGCTTGAACATTCAGTGACACTGGACCAATGGGTATGGGCTCCGCATTGCACTGAGGTCAGAATGAATGGCTTTCGTAAAGCTCCCATGTTCTGTTGGCTCATGCCTCCCCATAGCTATTGGCAACCACAGGAATTCTCTTGAAAACAGAAACTTAGTTATTTTATTTCAATGGCTGCCAGTGAACTTCAGGGATCTTCCTTTCTTTCCCTTCTCAATGCAGAGGTTACAGCAGTGCATCATCATGCTTAGTCTTGGGTTTGGAGACTGCAGATATAAACGCAGGCCGTTTTATTGTCATGGAAAGCACAGTACTCATCAAACCATCTTCCCAATAGCAAAAGACACAATTTATCAAAATATGTCACAGATCTGTTTACAAATGTTCATATATCGTGTATTAAATAAATATAACTATAAATACATAAATTCAATTAAAATGCACTTTTAGGATTTTAGAGAATATCTAGATAATATGATGCATCATTATGGATACTATTAATATCACATTAATACATAATATGAATACATAATACAATTTGAGCTTCTTTTTATGGATTCAATTGTGTTCCAGGTTCAATTTTAATACCACTATATTACAATCCACTTAAGAATCTAATTCTACGTATTCTTATTATTCTCCTTCATTAATGAAAAAATAACAGGCCTGAAGCTTTTATTACTTATAATGCATTTTCAAACTCGGTTTAACATCAGTGTTCTTCATTATTTTTCTAAGTATCTGCAAATTCATATAAAACTACTTGTGGAAACACTAGCAAATAAAACCCTTTAGCCATAATGATTCAGATTGATAGGGGGCAGTGCAGGTTATATACTAAAGTATTTTAAAGTTCATCAGAACACAAATTATGAGTCATTTGTGATACTACAAATAGAAAATTAAACAGTACCAAAGAAAATGTTAATTTAGAATTGCTCCATTAGGGCCAGTCCCTGGACATCAAGTAGTTACAAAACATGAAAAATAGATACACATTTTTATCTTTTTAAATACCATTTTTAATAACAGTAAAAAAGAGATAGCATCCATAAGTTGCTGAATAATGCCTCTCTGATGACAACTGGGCTAGGCACCAATCTATAACAGAATGTCTTAGGCATCATTCCATTGGCATGATGGCTTGGTTCTCTCCTAGGTCTCCAGGTCATCCAGTCTGTGGGTCCTGGTGCTCCGGGCAGTTTCTCCTGGCATGGGCTTAGGCTAAACCAGTCATTGGTTAGCTACTCCACAGCCACAGCATTAGGTGGAATTAGGGAAAGCTGCAGATGATGGGGAGACAGGATTCTAGGAGGCAGGAAGATCAAGGACACTGCAAGAAAACCCACAAAATCAATTAGCCTGGGGTCATAGGGTGTAGGCAGAGGCTGCTCGTTCATTCCCAGCTGCCCAGCCTGAAATAATCACACAGAAACTATATTAATTAAAACAATGCTTAGCCAATTGGCTTGGGCTTCTTATTAACTAACTCTTACATCTTAAATTAACCCATTCCTATTATTTTATGTTTTATCACGAGGGCTCATGGTTTACCATAAAGTTCCCAGGCTTCTGTCTCTTCAGCAGCTACATGGTATCTTTCTGACTATGCCTTCTTTCTCTCTCCATTTCTGTTTAGATTTCCCACTTGAATATATTTTACCCTGCCATAGGCTCAAAGCAGGTTCTTTATTAAGCAATGGTAATAAAACATATTCACAGCATAGAAAGGTAAATCCCACATCAATAGGGGCTCACAGAGACTGAACCCACAACTAGGTAGCCTACATGGGACTGCCCAGTTCTCTACATATATGTTACAATTGTATAGCTTGGTCTTCTTGTGGGACTTCTAACAGTGGGATCAATCAGGGGCTGTCTCTGACTGCTGGTTTTCAAGATCCTACTCCTCATACTGAGTAGCCCTACCTAGCCTTAATACATTGGGAGGTGTTTAGCCTTACTTCAACTTGATATGCCATGTTTTGTTGATATCCAAGGGAGGCCTGCTCTTTCCTGGACAGAAATGGAGGAGGAATCAATGAGGGGTGGGGACAAAGGGAATTGTGAAAGAAGGATATAGTGGAAGGGGCTGGAAGGAGTGGAGGAAGGGGAAACCGGGAAAGGGTGTAAAACAAACAAATAAATAGACAAATAAATAAATAGAGATAGCATACAATAATTTTGAAAGCAGTATGTAACATATATATGAAAAGGAAAAGACAAAGAAGCCAAAAGTTTGTAAGTCAAATGCATCAGTGAATATGGTAGAAATCTCATAAACTATGAAGCACATCTGGTTTTTAAAAGCTCAGTTTTCACAAAATTGACTTTGTTCAACAAATTGAAGAGTAGTTTGACATTTGATTGATCTGAAGGTATGTACTTTAGTGAATGATGCCTTCATGACTTAGTTTGAATTTTTTGTTTGTTTCCTCCCAATGCAAAAGTCAGCTCTTGAAAAAAATGCAGAAAAGTAAAGTGTGGATGTTAGTAACTATGGAAATTTGTGTAAGAAACCTGGGAATCTTGGAAGTTCTTATGTATACAGATGGAGGTCCATGGAGTATTTGAGGACGCATAGATAGTTTGAGAAAACAATTTGATTATGCTGTACTATGGTTCCTTTTTTTCTTTCCTCTGAGTTCATCTTTTCTCTACCATTGTCTGATCACATGAACCCAGATTGCATGAACCCATTCGGTAGAGATGCATTAAATTTGAAACACCAAAGAGCAAAATTGTACATTGTCAAATGTCTGACTGCAGATACATTTTAAAGTTATTTAATTTTATCATGGACCATATCTTGCATTTCCAGATTCAGATGTAAAATTATAGAGAACAATGCAATTAAACTACATAAGCAGCTAAATAGTAATGGGTTGAAAGGTATAAATATGCCTTTGGGTTTCTGAAGACACTATCGACGAAACTAGTGGTCATAGGTTGCATATGACTAAAGACGCACTCAAATATGGCATCTTCTGCATAGATTTCAGAATAAGAGACAGACATCGTCTACTCCTAGAAATCAATAAATGCCATATGCATTAATATTTTAAAGTTTTTAATGTATTCTAGTATATGCAAGTGAATAGAGACATTTTTAGTTATGCAGCAATAAATCATAATAAATCATGCAAATGCACTGAGGTGCTTTGGAAGAATCCCCACTGACCCATAGATAGAAGACCAGCTAAGCAAAGGAACCTCATCAAATGTTTTTTGGTGGTTTTTTGTTTTATTTTGTTTTGTTTGTTTGTTTGTTTTGTTTTTGAGACAGAGTTTCTCTGTATCTTTGGAGCCTGTCCTGGAACTAGCTCTTGTAGACCAGGCTGGCCTCCCGAGTGCTGGGATTAAAGGCATGTGCCACCACCTCCGGGTGTCAATCAACTGTTCTGAGAGCATTTCAGTTCTTAAGCTAGGCAGTGTCTTTCCAAGTGATTTTTATTACTCTATATACTTTGCCTTCTTAAATATTTAATAATAATTCAAGTGAACCAGAATAAATATGAGGTAAAAGAACATTATGGGTTGAAAGAATGTACTCTTTTCCTGCAGTAATATTTTATATTCCGTCTGAGAGGCAGAGCACAGTTGGTCAATCAGTCTTTTTAGAGGCTAAGCACATTTTATTATGCTTCAAAACTTGGAGAGAAGAGGCCTGTAACTATTTTGGGACCATTTACATTACACATTTGAGTTAATATCTGTGGTATATCACTCATTTTCAGATAAATAAACTGACTACTGACAATCCTGACCATTTCAATTCAGGGCAGATGGCTTTAGGGTCAATAAATTTGACAGAAATAAACTAAATAACCCTTTTGCTCAGCAGTTTTTAGCACACTCTGATAGATACTGTGAAACTAGGTCTGGGAGTCTCAGACTGTTTGTATGTACATAGGACAGTAAATGCAGTCATGAAAATGATGTTATAAGATTCAAATGATTATTTTGTAAGCATAAATGAGCCTATAAATTTCAACTTTGTCAAATTTAAAAAATGGTAACAAGGAAGTAAAATATATGCAGCCTAAGAAAATACATGGAATTTATTGTGCTATTATAAAGAAGTATTTATTTGTAGGGAACTAGATACATGCTTCTTGTGTGTTAACACACATGTTCTTTCTTCTTATGGATGAAGAAACTGATTTGCAGTGGTCATATTAATAAACTGTTGGTTTTGATGAAGTGCTAAGTACATCTACAGTAGTAGTCAAAAACATTGACATCTTGAATTTTTCAAGCAAATGGATAGAACTAGGAAAAACCATGGCAAGAGAGGTAACCCCATTCCAGATAGACAAACACGATATGTAATCACTCATAAATGGATATTAGAAACAAAATAAAGGACAACCAGACTATAGTTCATGATCTCAGAGAAGCTAGGTAACAAGGAGAACCCTATGAGAGATATGCATGGATCCCCTGGGAAGGGGAAACAGACAAGAACTGCTGAGAAAATTAGGAAGGGGTGAGAAGAAGGGAGGTAGAGGCCAGCAGAAGAGGGAGGAGGATAACATGAGGGAATGGAATGCTCAGGAATAGGAAAGTACAGTAAAGGGAGAGAAAGGAAAGATACATGTTGATTGAGGTAGCCATTAAAGTGCTAGAGAGAGCCTGGTGGTGGTGGCGCATGCCTTTAATTCTAGCACTCAGGAGGCAGAGACAGGTGGATATCTGTGAGTTAGTGGGCAGCCTGGTCTAAAAGAGCTAGTTCCAGGACAGGCTGCAAAGCTACAGAGAAATTCTGTCTCGTTAATATAAATAGATAAATAGATAGATAGATGATAGATAGATAGATAGATAGATGATAGATAGATAGATGATAGATGAATAGATAGATAGATGATAGATAGATAGATAGATAGATAGATAGATAGATAGATAGATAGATAGATAGATAAAGATAAAAGGGCTAGAGAGAAAAACGGCACGAGGAAAAAAGTCCCAGGGATCTACAGAGATTATCCCAGCTAAGACTCTAAACAACAGTGGAGAGCACATCTAATCAGATTGAGTATTTCCGCTCTAATCAGATTGATGACTACCTTAGTTATCATCAAAATCCCTTCAACCAGCATCTGATGAAAGCAAATATAGAGATCTACAGCGAATCACTTGGCTGAGCTTCCAGAGACCAATTCAAGCAAGGGAGGAGTGAGAATTTGAGCATAGGGATCAAGACCATGATGGTGATACCCACATGAACAGCTGACCTGAGCTTAGTGGGAGCTCACCAACTCTGGGGGAAGTACCTGCACAGAACTAAACTAGCCCCACTTAATGTGGGGGACAGGTGTGAGGTTTGGGCAGTCTGTGGAGTCACTGGCAATGGGACCAATATTTTACCCTAGTGCTTGAACTGGTGGCTAGGAACACATTCTCTTTGGAAGGATACGTTGTTCAACCTAGATATATGGGGAAGAGCCTTGATTTTGCCTGGAGTGAAGTGTCTGACTTCACTTCCCTGGGAAGTCTTACACTTTCTGAGGGGTGAATGGGGTAGGGGAAGAGTGGAGTGGGAGGAGGGAAGGGAACAGGGATAGATATACAATATGAGAAAAGATTATTTTAAAAATTCTTAATAAAAGGAAAATAAAAATGAGAGCTTTCTATTTTTGGATTCATCCAAGTATTTCAGGGTAACAAAGAGCATGGGTATTGATTTTAATACAGTTTTCCAGTCTCCACTAAAATCAAAGCAAATAGGGTTACCTCCTGCCCCATAGTTAAACATTGACTTTGATTCTATTTCTAGGGCTAATGTATTGATGTTGCTGTTGTAGTTTTTGTTGTTTTTAAATGGGAATCATACTTGTTGCATTATTTTCTGTGATAGTTTTTATCTCTCTTTTTTTTTTTTTTTTAGTTTTTGAAACACTGTTTCTCTGAGTAGCCCTGACTGCCCTGAAACTCACTTTGTAGACCAGGCTGGACTCAAACTCTGAGAGTAATCTGTCTCTGCCTCCCATAGGCTGGGATTAAAGGTATGGACCATATCCTCCCCAACTTTTCCTCCCATAGGCTGGGATTAAAGGTATGGACCGTATCCTCCCCCACTTTTCCTCCCATAGGCTGGGATTAAAGGTATGGACCACATCCCCCACTTTTCCTCCCATAGGCTGGGATTAAAGGTATGGACCACATCCCCCCACTTTTCCTCCCATAGGCTGGGATTAAAGGTATGGACCACATCCCCCCACTTTTCCTCCCATAGGCTGGGATTAAAGGTATGGACCACATCCCCCCACTTTTCCTCCCATAGGCTGGGATGAAAGGTGTGGACCATATCCTCCCATAGGCTGGGATTAAAGGTGTAGACCATATCCTCCCCCACTTTTCCTCCCATAGGCTGGGATTAAAGGTGTGGACCGTATTCTCCTCCCCTTTTCCTCCCATAGGCTGGGATTAAAGGTGTGGACCACATCCTCCCATAGGCTGGAATTAAAGGTGTGGACCACATCCTCCCCCACTTTTCCTCTAACATAATAATTCATTCATGTTGTTGGAAGTACTAGCAGTTCATTAGTTGCTATTGGTATATGGATAAAATGAAATTTACTTTTTGATAAAGTCATGCTGTGTACATATTGGCTAATATAGATAAAATTGTTAAAATATTATATTTAAGTGTGAATAATAGTACCTCTTGATGATTTTACTCTGATTTTTGGACAGCTAAAGAAATTTATCACATTTTCTCATTTTTTGCCACTTGATTTTTCATGTTTTTGAGAAGTATAAAAATTTATTAGTTGAGAATTTCATATATTGTGTTTTACTGATATTCATTCCCCTTTCCCAATGTCTCTCAGATACAGCTTTTCTTCCTACTCATCTAAATTTGTGTTCCCTTTTATTTTATGTGATGACAATTAAAATCATCATTTTTTCCCATTTTATTGGGAATGTCAGAGTTTCTATTTATTTTTAACAATAATAACTGTTAAAATTATTTGAACAATAAAAACTGTGTTAACAGTAAAAACTGTTACAATAAAAATTATGTACATGTAGAGGAAGTTGCGTATATTCAGTATAATTTACATATAAGGTAAATTAAACTCTTATAGATCCCACTATTCTGGACTTAGGGAGTGAGTTTTATTTTTAATTGAAAGAAAATCATGAAAAATATTTTAGTTATGCTTTTCCCTCCTGCATCTCCTACCAAATGGTTCCTACCTCCCTGTCCACCCAACTCCATTCCCTTCCTTCCTTCCTTCCTTCCTTCCTTCCTTCCTTCCTTCCTTCCTTCCTTCCTTCCCTCCTTCCTTCCTCTCTCTCTCTCTTTCTCTCTCTCTCTTTCCTCTTTGTTTTTTCCTCTTTCCTTCCTCACCCCTCCCTCTTTTTTCTTTCAGAACCACATAGACAAGTAAATAAACCCATGAATAAAATCATCATTACAAAACAAAAATGAAAACAAACACAGTCACAATTTAAAATCATAAAATACAAGAAAAAGATTCATAAGACTGAGCTCTTAAGATCCAAATGAGGAGCAGAAGGAGGGAGAACATGAGCAAGGAAGTCAGGACCACGAGGGGTGCACCCACCCACTGTGACAGTAGAACTGATCTATTGGGAGCTCACCAAGGCCAGCTGGACTGGGACTGAATAAGCATGGGATGAAACCGGACTCTGAACATGGCAGACAATGAAGGCTGATGAGAAGCCAAGGACAATGGCACTAGTTTTCGATCCTAACACATGAACTGGCTTTGTGAAAGCCTAGCCTGTTTGGATGCTCACCTTCCTGGTCCTGGATAGAAGTGGGAGGACCTTGGACTTCCCGCAGGGCAGGGAATTTGGACTGCTCTTCATTCTCGAGAGGGAGGGGGAATGGAGTGGAGGGGAAGGGGGAGAGGGGGAGGGGAGTGGAGGGAGGGGGCGATGTGTGCGAGGAGGGGGAGGGAAATAGGAAAGTTTTTTTTGCAACAACTAAAAAAAATAAAATAAACAAAAAGAAAAAATAGCATAAGAATCCTATATGAGACAGAAATTCCATAAAAATACCATTGAGTTCAATTCGTGTTGGCCATCTACTGGGAGGCGTGCTCCTTGTTTTAACCTCACTTGCTCCCTCCTAGGAGTGCCCCTCTAGGTTTTCTGGTTTCCGTGGTTCTCTGTTCACTCCTCTCAGATTCATCCTTTTCCTGTTATATTTGAAGTTTGTTAGATGTGTTTGGCAGGCAGACTGAAGAGACAGATTTCCCGAATCTAGGCTCTTTCACTAATGATTACCAGAAGTCACACAAATGGCTGTAAACTACACACAGGTCTCATTCTACTTACATGACAAAAAAAAAAAAAATTGCCCTACTATCAATCTTATTTCAGATATGTGAATGTTCGGTAAATTTCGTGCCAGCAACCACAGTCATATGATTAACCCAAACTAATTATTCTCGGCATAAAGGGTGTTCATTACACTTTGGAGGATTAGTCTGTCTGTTTCACCATCATTGCTAAGACACACCTCTTCCAGGATTCTTCCTGCAGCTATGAGAAAGTTACCTGTTGCGGGAGGTCCTTCCACTCCTCCAGCCAATAGCCGCTGAGATACCAGCCCATTGGTGAGTGGTCTCTATCTTTAAAAAAGCGGCCACTTCCCTCCTCGAGAAAAAGAGAGAAGTGGCTGCTTTTTTAAAGATAGAGACCACGCCCCAATGGGCTGGTATCTCAGCGGCTATTGGCTGGAGGAGAGGAAGGACCTCCTGCAACAGTTACCAAGACCCTTCAAGTACCCAAGGTTGTAGTTACAATATTTATCATCTCGACACCAGTAGACTTCCAAAAGCTTAACCATTCTCACATATCTTGGCCTGTCTATGTTACCATCTGACTCTGGGAACAACACACAAATAAATTAGGCTAACTCTCATGGGTGCCATGGTCCTCGATGGCTGGGTGCTCTGTTGTCCCTGATCTTCACATTTTACATTCTTTCTAAATTTGTGAGTATTGGCCTTTTTCAGATTTCCACCTTTAAATCACAACTTTTGTTTGCTTTACTTTTCTTGGTGATGATGTTGAGAATTATCCTTATTCAACTAATTCCACTGAGTCTAAAGAAATTTCCTTATAGATCTTGTCAGGTACCTGGCAGGGGGCTTCCTCTGTCCAGGAAGTATGATTTAAAATTCATTATTACAAAGTGTACTTTTCATAAAGTTAGAAATTAAACAAGTAAAAACTGTAATCCCATATTGGGTGCATAACTATATCTCAGCAATCTTCAATAAATCCAAAGGATACATGTATGAGGGTATGCATTTTCAAACAATTTTTAAAAACCTTCAATATAGGACAGCCACAATTAATTAAGTGGTTGTTTGCATGTCATATATGATGAGAACCATTAATATTAAAAATGGTAACAACTAAACTGAATGAGTTCATGCCACATCTCGGTTTTACTCAGGCTTTCTTAGATACTGTTAAGTGTGATTGCTTAATGGACACATGAGAACACTATTACACGCACAATGTGTAGGTAAAGTGACTTCCATGTATATATCTACAAATGTGTCTATGCATCTATGCACTCTTAACATTCAACATGGGTCACATGGAGTTGCTAGGTGGTCTATGTTTTCTTATTCAATTTAAATATTTTTATTTTATTTATATGGGTGTTTTGCCTGTGTGCATAGATTCACTACCCGAATGCCTGGTATCTGAGTAGGCCAGAAAGGTCAAGGGATCTTCTGGGACTGGAATTATAGGTTGTTGTGAGCTACCATGTTGACATAAGTAACAAACCTGTATCTTTCAGAAGAGCAGCCAATGCTATTAACCACTGAACATCACTCAAGACCCTCCCCTTGTTATTAAAAGAATAGTGCTGACATTTAAAACTCATGGGACAATTTCTCAATAAATCTTACAACTGGCTATGTGGGTATAATCTCACTAAAAAATAAGTTAGAAAATCTATCCTATCTCCATTACATAACACAATGACTAGAAAATAGGAAACAGTATTTGTTGAACTTAATATTTTTGAAAACAATAACCTTAATAACTAGTCAAGAAATCATAGATTTGAAAGAAATTTCAGTTACTAACATAATCATCACTATGTATAAAAGCATGATAAACAAAATCCATTATTATGACTAATAAGTATTAACAGACAAATTTTGGTTTATTATTATTTATTACTATTGATGTTAGTTGAGTGGAGAGCATATTTGGAACTTTATATACATTAGAAAAACATGCCAGTGAACTACAGCTTTAGTTTTATAATTTTATCTTTATAGATAATAAAGTGATATTTTTCAATTTCTTTAGTTAGTACAATGTCTGAACCCTTGTTATAAAATTGTGGGCTACTGGTATCTGGTGGGAGAGAGGTAATCTTCCATAAATGTGTTGCACTGTGTATGTAGACCGTACCTTAGTAGACTTTCAAGCATTTAAGAGGGTCAGGAAGGCACAGACTACATTTAAGATGGAAAAACTTTACAAAGTTGGATGGATGAACAAGGTAGATCTAGGAAGAGTTGGGACAAGGGATAAATACGATCAAAATATGATGTACAGAATTCTCAAATAACTAATGAAACATGATAAAAACAAGGCTTTGAAACATATCTTTTGCATTTTTAATTTTGTCATTTCTATATCTTGCTATTTATTTTTACAATATACAAGTCAATTCAAATTGTGTAAGATAGCTTTTGCAGTTCATAATGCTAAATCCTCAAAAATTCTCTTTATTATTTTAGCAGTGAATTGGGCACTTTTCATGTCTAATGCTGGATCTTCAAATTTATGAACAACTTTTGGATAATTATCTGTAATTCTCAATTTTATTCTTTCACACACAAAAAAAAATCAGAAAAAGAAATTTTAAGAAGATATAGTAGGTAACACTCCTCACAGGGACCAGAAGAAAGTGTGTGTGCTATAGTAAGTGTTCTTTTTTCTTATGGAATTATTTTTTCCTGGGCACTCCCACTTTCATCAAACTGTGTAACTTGAACATAAGTAAAAGCAAAACTGTCTGAAGATACATAAATTATTACAATGTACAGTATATGTATTATTTGTGGATATATAGTCTACTGAAAATGACTTTTTGACATACAGAACACAGTGTTGCTGAAAGACAGTGCTAAGGAGTGCAAATTGTTTTATTCTTTATGTGAATTATTTGTTCACACTAATTATCTTTTTTACTATAAAATCTGTAGTTAGAGTCTTTTCTTGCTGTGCTGTTCCTTTGTACTCTAAAAGTTGCTTACCTTTAATTTATTTTGAAAAGTATGCATAATACACATATTTTTATTTTCATGGCACCTTGTGTTACCTCTTGGAAACATCTTGACTATAGAATCTACTAAAGTCAGGTAGAATAGAATGTCAGTTACCAATCATAGCCTTTGGGAATTTCATACTCCAGAATTTTTGATAGATCCTTTCATATTAGTAAAATGCTAACATTGTGGCAATAATTTTATGTAAAGAGACTTTGTTTGCTTTGAAAAATAAACTGTCTTCTGTGATAAAGAGCATTGCTCGTGTCATATACAGAGCGGCAGAAACATCTGGTGTTTACGCATCTTTTGCTAAACTGCAGATGACTAATTATTTTCCATGTGTCAGGAAAACAACTGATTAATCACCCTTCCTTGTTAGCCTAATGTTCTGCAACTAAGATATGTTCCTTTAAGTATTTTGCCCCTTTTCTATATTTTCTGACATTTCTTAAATTTCAGTGTATTTATTTGCATATTTTTCAGGAACTCTCACTTGTTTTGGTGCTTCATGAATTTTAAAAATCATTTAAGAGGATTAAGGAAACTCTTTTATGTTTTAGAATATATGAACAAAATTAACGTGGAGTTTTTACATCTTTACAGTGCTAAGTCTCCCCATGATAAAAGCAGTTGCTAATTTGTTTATGGTTTTAAATGTATTTTTGTAAACCTTTGTGGATATTGTATGCTTGCATATTTTTATAATTTTAAATACTATTTCTATGAACATTTAAATTTTTATTTTCAACATATCAGTAGGATACGGATTATTTTATATTGATTATTGGAATTTTTTATGTATATGAGTATTTTTTATTATTTATTTATTTATTAAAAATTTCTGTCTCCTCCCCGCCACCGCCTCCCATTTCCTCCCCTCCCCCAATCAACTCCCCCTCTCTCATCAGCCCAAAGAGCAGTCAGGGTTCCCTGCCCTGTGGGGAGTCCAAGGACCTCCTGCTTCCTTCCAGGTCTAGTAAGGTGAACATCCAAACAGCGTAGGCTCCCCCAAAGCCAGTACGTGCAGTAGGATCAAAAACCCAGTGCCATTGTTTCTGACTTCTCAGCAGTCCTCATTTTCTGCTATGTTCAGAGAGTCCAGTTTTATCCCATGCTTATTCAGTCCCAGTCCAGCTGGCCTTGATGAGTTCCCGATAGAACATCCCCATTGTCTCAGTGTGTGGGTGCACCCCTTGCAGTCCTGAGTTTCTTGCTCGTGCTCTCTCTCCTTCTGCTCCTGATTTGGACCTTGGGGTTTCAGTCCGGTGCTCCAATGTGGGACTCTGTCTCTGTCTCCTTTCATTGCCTGATGAAGGTTAATAATCAGGAGGATGCCTATATGTTTGTCTTTGGATTCACCTTCTTATTTAGCTTCTCTAGGATCACGAATTATAGGCTTAATGTCCTTTATCCTGAGTGAGGTAAGCCAGACCCAAAATAAAGGACATTGAGCCTATAATTGGAATATTTGTATGTTGATGTCATAATGCTGATTTGAAGTTTGAGACAGTAACAGAGTTTAGAATTTAATAGAGAAGCACATTGGACCTAATATTATAAAAGGAACTGGATTTTAAACTGTTTTAATCCACATCCTATTATATTTTAAATTGTTGGAGAGTAGCAGTGACTTTAAATGCTTGCTTGTTTTATTAGTTTACTTTTGCTATTCATAACAACTCCCATTTTCTTCTCTCTATAGGCTTCTTTTTCAGTGATTTTTTTTGAAATAAAATCATATTTAGAAATCAAGCACAGTAAGCAAGAATGAGAACAAAGCCATCTTATTAGGAGCAGACACAGATTATGGTTCATACGCAAACAAAGGGAACCATGGAATATGTGTTAGTGTGGGAATCACAGGACCGGTGGTCAGTAAAGATAATCAAGATAGACCTGTCAACAAAGGTAGTCCCGGCATGTGTGTCAACAAAGAGAATCAATGTGCCCATGTTAGTCAGGGGAACCCTTCACTGTCAACAGTGAGTATCAATGTGCCCATGTTAGTCAGGGGAACCCTTCACTGTCAACAGTGAGTATCAGTGTGCCCATGTTAGTCAGGGGAACCCTTCACTGTCAACAGTGAGTATCAGTGTGCCCATGTTAGTTATGGGAACCCTTCACTGTCAACAGTGAGTATCAATGTGCCCATGTTAGTTAGGGGACCCCTTCACTGTCAATGGATACAGTTTTAAGAATCCTACTTGGCAAGGCTTATGATTTTAAGTGAACACAAGTGTTATATATTTTGAATTTTCCATTTGGAAATAATCCCTATCCCAAGATCTCTTTGTATTCTAAGTAACTACACTCAGGACATTATATTCAGAACTTGTGGGGAAGACCCAGACATTCTGGATTCTATTGAGTTTAATAATTTTGGGAGGAGTTGAGCTGGACGTGCTGAGGTACACTGATGTTAGATGCTTTAGAGGAGCATACTAAAGGCAGGTAACTGTCATCTTTCCTATCACAGGTCTCAGTCTCTCTCAGTTAAGGACTGCTGCATTTTTCAAATCTCTCTGGCTTTTAGAAAAGACAATATGGTTGACTTCTTTGTGATGGTACATGACAGAAAGGAATGCACAATTATGAATCATTTCTTTCATTTCTGCTCATTAATTTTGGTTTGCACTTTAGAATATACATTTTTAGCACATTATGAGAAGATAAGAATGTGCACACTGCTTAAAAATAGGGAAGAATGAAGTTGAGTCCTAGACTTTATGTGCTTGTCATTCTGGACTTCCACCAGCTCCCTCAATTTATGTCCTGAGAGTTTCTACCTCAAGCAAGTGGACATTATTCTTGAAGTAAAAAGATCTATATAACCAATTTATTTTTAGTGTATTTAATTTTATAATTCAACATCCAAACCAACTGGTAGCATGCTATATACATTATATATTGTATGTGATATATATATATATATATATATATATATATATATATATATATATATATATATATATATAACTGTGTGGCCACTGTGCAGTAACACAGAAATTTTTATTTTAAAAGTGAAAAGAATTGAAAGGTAAACCAAGGTGATGTCTCATAATACCTTTGAGTCACAGGTGAGACAGAGAAAGCGGATAGGAGAGTACCTATGTATCCTCAAACAGTCAACACAGTCTTTGTAGCCTTTCTGAAAGGAAGATCTGGTGATTACAGAAAAAAACAACAGTGTGAGCAATTTTCCTAGAACCCTCCAAAATAACATCAAACAGAGAGCACTAAAGAAGCATAGCATAGGATAGAAAAAATAAGCAGTATGTTAGTGGTGAATGCTGAAAAGCTGTATAGAGTCTAAGAAAACAAACATTAAAATTTCTCTGCACTACTACTACTAGAGTACTGTCATGAGCATTAAAAATATATGTAATTATTGCTCAGACTTATCATTATTGTGATTTGTTAGTTGAAGCCTCTTTAAAGGACCAGCAACCAGCAGAGAGCTGTGACAGGTGTAGGAGTCAAATGAGTTAGTTTGCAAAGCTGTGGGCATCTAGGGAAACCTTCTGGCTGTATGTGGAATGTACACAAGACTGGATATGCTTATGAAAGTTATAAATTCTTATAACATTCACTACAGCACGCAGTAAACCCTGCCAGAGGCCATCTAAATGGACTGAATATATTTGTTTACCTGTATTCCACTCCACTGTGGATTCATAATTACCAGAAAGCTCTTTCAGGCACATACAGAAAGCTGTCTTACTATATTATTTGCATTTACTTCTGTCATGTTTTCTGCTCCATGAAAACCGAGTGAACAGTTGATGATTTTAAAGGTGATAGTTATGGATGAATTAGAAGTGTGTTTGTCAGTTCAACAAAAGCAATGTGCTATTTTAAGAAATGGAATTCACCCACAAGAAGTGGTATAGTTAAATTAAACAACCAAACTGCACATGTTAAAGAAAATTAAATCTACAATTTTCATTATTCCATTGAGTTTCAGGCCATTGTCACTGGTTATTTTAAAACACAGAGTGAAGAACTTAGTACTATTCCATTGCTAAATGTACATAGTAATAAACTGGTTTTCAAGTCCTTATAATTAACAAAGATGAGTGGTGTGTGTGTGAGAGAGAGGGAGGGGAAGCATAGAGAGAGAGGAGGAGGAAAAAAGAATGACAGAGAGACACACAGAGGAACAAACACAATACAAAGATAGGAAGAAAATGGGGGTAAGGATAGGGGAAGATTTGGATGGGAAGAAATAGGGGTTCATGTATATATGCATAATAAACCTACATACACTTAAATAATTTGAAGAATTTAATGTTAATAAAATATTTATTACTGGTATAAATGCAATTTTATGTATTATTTCTTAAAATTCAGCACTTCTATTCAATAACATTTAATGATCCTGTAATTTTGCCCATGTTTAGAGCAAGTTTATAGCTTTGAAAATTAGCTGCAACTTTATTTTTAAAATATGAAGATAAAAGATCACCATACTGGTTCTCTGAAAAATGTTATGTAATACAGCTATATACTTATTGAATCGCCCTCTGACTATAGAATAATGGCCTGTGATTTTTAATACTTTTGTTTAAAATCCCATTTTTATCGTTCAAGAAATGTGTGTTGACCCTACACTGAAGGTTCTGATTTATCCACTTCCCATCCAGTGAACCTCAAATGATTTTGAAACAGTTCTGAAGAAGTAATTGAACATCTGAAAGTATTTTATGAGAGCTATATATTTTTAAGCGAGTTTCCATTACACAAGGGTTTAAATTGCCCAAGTTATAAAAGGATTATTTTTCTAACAAGTGAATTTGTGTTCTGTCCTCATGCCCTTTTGTATCTAGAGTTTCTCTTTTAGAGAAGTTAAGATCAGCTTTGCTGACACCCAGTCAATTAATTCTTTGGCTATAGTTCACCTGCAAACTCGATTCCCATCCGCTCAGGAGATACTAGGACCTGAATTTCACCTACCCTGGGTAGGTCTTTGAGCTCAGAGAAAGGGTGTTGTGTGAACTGAGCTTCATCTTGTTTAACATTATACAGGAGCACACATAGATGGGGAAAGGCATGAAGGTCTTCAATTGGATAGGTGTTTTGATGCCACTCTGTTTTTTTAAGATAAGAAATTGACATGATTTCTTTGAATAAAATGTTTCCTCTAAATTATGTAATTTTATTATTCAACTTTTATTATGAACACATTGAGTTAGAACTTTTTCATAAACTAAAAAAGTAATTATATAAGCCTTTAAAAGTGTATTCTAGGATATCAATTTTTATAATATGAAATAAATAGGATAAAGAAAGAAACTTTTTGACCCATTTCCACAGAGTATACCTGATAAATAGCCAAGGCCATTTTACCTGACTTTCCTCTCAAAGGTGTTCTTACAAGGCTCCCCAGACAGGCACTTTAGACTTCTCCGTGCAATCCCGAGTGAGCGAAGAGAGCTACCCATTTACTGTGACACTCCGAGTTGTGAAATCCAGACATTGTTTTTATCTGTGAGAGCAAGCAAACTTAGAGAAGAGCATGTGATATCTTAATATGGGGGCCATAATCGTCCTCCACCTCCTCTTCTCTCTCCTTTCTGTACTGTGTGTAGTTTTTGTTGATCTGTGTTGCAGCACAGCACAAATCTAATTGGTCTTAATACTAAAAAATCAGAGTCAGATATTAGGGGGAGAAAACTGAAGGATCGGAGAACAGAACAGCCAGCCACTAGTGAAATTCTCATACTGAAGGGGGACCATTCTGTTTCTAGGAAGCCCCAGATTGAATACCTTGAGCTCCTGTCTCCTCTTGCCTTCTCTCCACCCAGCCATATCACTCCCAGTCTCCAGTGTTGAAATGAAAGCTGTGAGCCACCACTGCTTGGTTGTTTTTCTTTTAGATCTTGTGTAGCCCAGGGTGTCCTTGAACTCACAGAGATCTGTCTGTCTCTGCCTCCTAAATTCTAAAGGTGTGTGTCACTACTGCCTGGCCTCTATGGCTAACTAATGGCTAACTATGCATGCTGATCTTCAGGAAATCTTTATTTGTTAAAGCACAAACAAATATCACCACAGTATGTACAGGCGAATGTGCATGCACATGTGGAGAAGAGAACCTGATGGCCAGTATCTTCCTCGGTCACTCTCCACTTTAATTTTGAGATATGGAAGCTTTTCAAACATGAAGTTCACCAATTCAGCTAGACTGGCTGGCCACTGAGTCCCAGGGAGCTTGCGATCTCCTTCTCAGTGCTGAAATTGTAGTGCCTAGAATGTCTGTCTGGGTTCTAAGACATAGAACTCAGGTCCTCTGATCCCACCACATTGAGTGTCATTTTAACTGAAATAAAACTGAAAGAATTTTGTTTATTTGTGTGTTCATATTTGATATAACTGTAAATATAATAATGCAAACATGCAACCTTTAAATTTATTTTTAATATTTTAGTTGTAAACTTTTTCTTATAAGGAAACTACTTGTGACAAATATTAAAAATTAGATTCTCAGTGTCTCTGTGTGTACAACAGTCCTAGTAAAATACATGGTGTAAAGACACTATCTAATATGAGATCAGTTTACAGACTCCTTCCATTTAGTTATCTAAAATGAATTTAACATATATTAATATCTTTTAATTTTGATGCAGATACATAATGATCTATTTATGGTCCTCTGAAGTAGTTTATATATACTTACATTTGTAGAGTTCATTTTGAATTATTTTAAAATAAGTTAACATTATAATTCAATTTATGCTCCATATGCAAATATATAATGCATACATTTATTAGCCTATAAATATAAATTCAACATGCATGTATTTTATTGAGTATTTTAGAAAGAGATTTGTACTCATTCAAATATATTACCTTAATATTATTAAACATTCATTTTATAAATATAGAGTGGTATTGTACTTTCTTATATATGTCTTAATTCTATAAAAAGGAATACTATAAATTTTGTCTAAATTTTATATTAATATAGTAATTTAGTTAAGTTTATATCATCAGTGCCTTTTTATCTCAATTCTACAATTTTAATGCAGCTAATTATTAGTAGTATTTCTAGAAATTAATAGGAATGCTATTCATGGAAATATATCATACATATTAGGTTTAACATTCCTATTCTATGATGAACTTCCCTTTTGATCAATAAACCTTAAATTTACATTAAACATGAAATGTGCATCAAATACACCATTATTTTTTAGCATGTTTTCAATAGCAGGCCAACGAAATAACATGGATGTTAAAGTCCACTGAATCCAACCATTTTCAGTAGAAGGGCACAGTGACAGCATGGACCACAAGAAGAAAATGGTGCCCTGTGAAAGATGTCAAAGAAAAACCTTGGCACTTTTCATCAACTTGTTATTTGCATCTTTAAAATATCAACATACAACTCAGCCTGGAGTCTACACTCTGTTGTATAAAACACGATCAATAATCAGGATTAGAAAAGAGAGGTGTGATGTATTTTTAAGAGGTAGTAGATATCACTTTTTCTTATGTTTTGTAGCAATTTTCCTGCATAAGGTAGTGGTCTGATGACTATGGTATTTAACATTTAATTTCAGCCTCTGTTAGCTCATATCCCCCCATTTTTGACCATCTCCTTCGTTGTGAATATTCTTAGATCTCAACTATCGTATAAGAAATTTTGCAATAAAAGGAGCACTGTGCTGTTGTCAAAAACCAATCCTTTGTCTTTGCAATTTTAAGTTGAATATTTCAAGAGACTTCTCAGATATCCATCTTATTGTTTCTTTAAATATCACTTTCAACCTGTCAAATTTACTCTGAAATTGCATTTCATTTTCTATTTAAATGACAGTTGATTTATGTGACTTTAAATATTCTAAAGTAGGAAAGTGTGTTTCTTTCTTTTATTTTAGTTTAGAATTGAAAATCAGCTTTTGAATACCTGCTTGTCTACTTCATTAATTCTTCTTAACAGTGTCACAGCTACCAACTGAAAACCATTCATAAGTGTATACTAGCTGTAACACAAAGAATATTGAGTGTAGAGCTAATGATCCTAGAGAGGCTAAGTAACAAGGTGAATTCTAATAAAAACATACACAGATCCACCTGGAAGGGGGAATAGACAAGGATAGACAAGGTCGCATGACAAAATTGGGAACATGGGGGTGGGGAAAACAGAGAAGGCAGAAGGGGAAGACAAAGGGAGTGGGGGAGGGTGAGGAGAACTTAAGGAAATGGGAGAGTCCAGATGGGGGAAGGACAGATATGAGAGTAAGGAAAGAAATATTTTGATTGGCGGAGCCATTATGGGACTAGCAAGAAACCTGCCACTAGAGAAATTCTCAGAAATTCACAAGGATGACCCCAGCTAAGACTCTAAGCAATTTAGGAGGGGATGTACAAACTGGCTTTGCCCTGTAGTCAGACTATTGAATATCTTAAATATCAACATAGAATCGTTATCTGGCAACTGATGGAAACAGAGGCAGAGGTATGAACTGAGTTCCCAAAGTCCAGTTGAAGAGTGGGAAAAGTGAGAATATGAGCAAAGAGGTCAAGACTATGATGGAAACACCCACTGAAACAGTTTACTTGTGCTAATAGGAGCTCACACACTTCAGTTGGACAGGGACGGAAATAACATTGGTTTAAACTAGTCCCTCAGAATGTGGGTGACTGTTGTATGACTGGGGTGGACTATGTGGCCACTGGCAGTGGCACCAGGATTTATCCCTACCTCTTGTACTGTCTTTTTTTGGAATTTATTCTCTTTGGATGGATACCTAGCTTAGCCTTGTTAGAGTAGGGAGGACCTTGGACCTTCCAAAATAATGTGCCTTACCCTCTCTGAGTTGGGGGTGGGTTGTGGGTTGACTGTCTAAAATTCAGGAGCAAATCTTGGCGGCCTTTCCTTGGGGAAAAATAATTCAAACACATTTCTCTGTGCAGAAATTTGGGATAGCTTTAACATGTTCCTAGCAAAAGGCATCCTCAATGTAGATCTGAAAAGATCCTCATCTTTCACATTGGATGATGCTATGCTCAGCATATGCTAGGCTAAGTGGGAACAAATACTGACATGCAGAGGTCATCTGTGAGGAATGACTTCATTGTTGGTGCTGCTATCTATCAATTTATGTAAGACTTGTATTTCCTGGTGTTCAAATGAACCTGTATCAAAGCATTACTTGAAAAATTAGTCCAAAAAGGTCCTTTGTAACCACATGTGACAAAGAATACAATTAAGAAAAAAATGGTCATTGATGAAGGTAATTTTGGAAAGTCTCAAATTCAGAGAACCTTGATGTAGGTGGGTCTTCTTTCTATGTGTTGCTTTCATTGGTTAATTAATAAAGGAACTGCTTGGCCTAATATGTCAGAACATAGGTGGGTGGAGTAGACAGAACAGAATTCTGGGAAGAAGGCAATGAGGCAGACGCCATAGCTCTTCTCTCCTAGATGGACACAGGTTAGAAACTTCCCAGTAAGCCACCATCTCATGGTGCTACACACATTAATAGAAATGGGTTAATCAAGTTGTGAGAGTTAGGCAGTAAGAGCCTAGATATAATGGACCAGGCAGTGTTTAAATGAATACAGTTTCCATGTAATTATTCTGGGGCTAAGCTAGCCATGCTGGAGCCAGGCGGGATAAAAAGCAGGCCTGCTCGCCTTATCACTACAGAACCTCTTCATGTTTCAACAATAAAAAATGGCATAACTTCCTCTGCTGTGTAGTACTCCATTGTGTAAATGTGCCACATTTTCCTTATCCGTTCTTCAGTCGAGGGGCATTTAGGTTGTTTCCAGGTTCTGGATATGACAAACAATGCTGCGATGAACATAGTTGAGCACATGTCCTTGTGATACAATTAAGCATCCTTTGAATATTTACCCAAATGTGGTATTGCTGAATCTTGAGGAGGGTTGTTTCCTAATTGTCTGAGAAATCTCCATACTGATATCCAAAGGGGCTGTACCAGCTTGCACTTTTACCAGCAATGCAGCAATGCAATACATTTACCCAACAACCTCTTCAGCATATTTTGATCTTGGCCATTCTTATAGGTGTAAGATGGAATCTCAGAGTTGTTTTGATTTGTATTTCTCTATGATATCTTGAAATTTGCAGGCAAATGTATGGAGCTAGAAACCATCATATTGAGTGAGGTAACCCAGACCCAGAAAGACATAAAGCAAAGAACACCAGCCTACAAATCATAATCCCAGAGAACCTAGACAACAATGAGGACCCTAAGAGAGACATACAGGGATGTAATCTACATGGGAAGTAGAAAAAGACAAGATCACCTGAGTAAATTGGTAGCATGGGGACCATGGGAAAGAGTGAAAGGAGGGGGAGAGGCAGTTTTAATATGACATTATATGGGAATAAATCAGATGTTAGGCATTTTGTCTTTTATTAGATTGAGTTGTTTATTTTTGTTCATGTATGTGTATGTATTTTTGTTTGTATGTATAAACTAGAACTAAAGAAAATTCAATGATCCTGGCTAGTTTGTTTTGTTTGTTTGTGATGTTTGTCTCACAGAATAACTTAGTTAAAACTAGTTTTTACTTAGTATTCATATTGTATCTTGAATATCTTTACATTCTAAAATATTAGTATTAAATGAATATTTATCATTGATACATTTATATGATAACAGAATACTTGGATTTATATCAATAGCACTACAGATAAGGTTTAATGTCATTACTTTACTGACTAGGCATGTGTTATGATTTTAATTATACCTAAGAAACTAGCCAAATTCACTAAAGGCATGGTAGAACAACAAATATACTGAGGTACTGATTAGATTTTAGGGACTTCATATTTTATTAATCCTGAAATTAGCTCACATGTTGTGGAGATACTTGTCACTCCATTCACAAATAAAGAAGCTGGACAAAAAGTATCTCGGTAGATGGTGAACAGGTTGAAAGCAGCCAATGTGAAATTAAGAGCTTCATATTTTGACCCTAAAATATATATCATATAGAAAAGCTGGTAGGATCTTTCCTTATAGGCTGATATGTCTTCAGCTAAGTTAGATAACTTCTCATACAGCTCTGAACTTGCCATGGACTTTGATGTTGTCTGTAGAATATTATTTTAAGGTGTGTTACTTCTGTTTATGCTCTGGAACATATGTTTAATGATTCAAAGATGTGTTTGATTGAATAAAATCACCTGTGGTCAGAAGGCTGAGTCAGCAACTAACTGACAGTAAGTTTTGTAGGTGGAAGTTTTTGTGTTCTCTTTTTAGGGTTGGTTATTTATTTATTGTTTGGTTGGTTTTGGTTTTCTTTTTTTCCCAGGCCACAAGGGGGCACTAGACCTCAAGACAGATGGCTGTGAGCCACTGTGTGGATGCTCGGAATCGAACTCTGGACCTTTGGAAGGAAGGAAGGAAGGAAGGAAGGAAGGAAGGAAGGAAGGAAGGAAGGAAGGAAGGAAGGAAAGAAGGAAGGAAGGGAAGGAAGGGAGAGAGGGCAACCAGGCAACAAGTGCTCTTAACCGCTGAGACATCTCTCCGGATGGTTTGGTTTTGGTTTTCAAGACAGGGTTTCTCTGTGGCTTTGGAGCCTGTCCTGACCTCCAACTCACAGAGATTTTCTGCGCTACTCAGCCTCTCTAGGAAGCAGAATTCTACCCCAACCTTTGAATATTGAGGTTTTGGGTTTTTTTGGGGGGTGGGGGGACAGGAATTGGTGCCCAAGGGAACAGAATTTCCTCAGGGAACAGAATTTCCTCTGGCTGTTGCTCTTGCCACTGAACCATGGCTAGTAAGCATACATTGGGGACTTAAGAGCATACCTGAAAGCTCTAGAAAAAAAAGAAGCAGATGCGCCCAGGAGGGGTTGAAGACTGGAAATAATCAAACTGAGGGCTGAAATCAACAAAATAGAAACACAGAAAACAGTCCAAAGAATCAATGAAACAAAAAGTTGTTTCTTGGAGAAAATCAACAAGATCGACAAACCCCTATCCAAACTAATTAAATGACAGAGAGAGAACACGCAAATAAATAAGATCAGAAATGAAAAGTGAGACATAACCACAGACACAGAGGAAATTCAGAGAATCATTAGATCTTACTACAAATGCCTGTATGCCACAAAACTGGAAAATGCAAAAGAAATGGACATTTTTTTAAGATAAGTACCATATACCAAAGCTTAACCAAGACCAGGTGAACGATCTAAATAGACCTGTTAGTGGCAAAGAACTAGAAACTGTTATCAAAAATCTCCCTTCCAAAAAAGCCCAGGACCAGATGGTTTCAAAGCAGATTTCTACCAGAACTTCCAAGAAGAGCTAATGCCTATACTCCTTAATGTATTTCACAATATAGAAACAGAAGAGTCATTCCCAAATCCTTTTATGAAGCTACAGTTACCCTGATACCAAAACCACACAAAGACCCAACCAAGAAAGAGAATTACAGGCCTATCTCACTCATGAATATCAAGGCAAAAATTCTCAATAAAATACTGGCGAACCGAATCCAAGAACACATTAGAAAAATGATCAAGTAGGCTTCGTCATAGAGATGCAGGGTTGGTTCAACATACGGAAATCTATCAATGTAATCCATCATATAAATAAACTGAAAGAAAAAAAACATATGATCATTTCATTAGATGCTGAAAAAGCATTTGACAAAATTCAACACCCCTTTATGATAAAAGTCTTGGAGAGACTAGGGATACAAGGGTCATACCTAAATATAATAAAACCTATTTACAGCAAGCCGACAGCTAACATTAAATTAAACAGAGAAAAACTCCACAATCTCTCCAGCAAAGGCTATCATTGGTGTTTTTTATTTTAGCCATTCTGACAGGTGTAAGATGGTATCTTAAAGTTGTCTTGATTTGCATTTCCCTGATCGCTAAGGAAGTTGAGCATGACCTTAATATGATAAAGGTCTTGGAGAGAATAGGGATACAAGGGTCCTACCTAAATATAATAAAAGCTATTTACAGCAAGCCAACAGCTAACATTAAATTAAACGGAGAAAAACTCAAAGCCATCCCACTAAAATCAGGAACACGACAAGGATGTCCACTCTCTCCATACCTCTTCAACATAGTGCTTGAAGTTCTAGCAATAGCAATAAGACAACATAAGGAGATCAAGGGGATTCGTATTGGAAAGAAAGAAGTTAAGCTTTCGTTATTTGCAGATGATATGATAGTATATATAAGCGACCCCAAAAACTCTACCAAAGAACTCCTACAGCTAATAAACACCTTTAGTAATGTGGCAGGATACAAGATCAACTCCAAAAAATCAGTTGCCTTCCTATATACTAAGGATAAGGAAGCAGAGAGGGAAATCAGAGAAGCATCACCTTTCACGATAGCTGCAAATGGCATAAAATATCTTGGGGTAACTCTGACCAAGGAAGTGAAAGATCTATTTGACAAGAACTATAAGTCTTTGAAGAAAGAAATTGAAGAAGACACCAGAAAATGGAAGGACCTCCCTTGCTCTTGGATTGGGAGGATCAACATAGTAAAAATGGCAATTCTACCAAAAGCAATCTATAGATTCAATGCAATCCCCATCAAAACCCCATCAAAATTCTTCACAGATCTGGAGAAGACAATAATCAACTTTATATGGAAAAACAAAACACCCAGGATAGCCAAAACAATCTTATACAATAAAGGATTGTCTGGAGGCATTACCATCCCTGACTTCAAACTCTATTACAGAGCTACAGTATTGAAAACAGCTTGGTATTAGCATAAAAACAGAGAAGTCGACCAATGGAATAGAATAGAAGATCCTGACTTTAACCCACAAACCTATGAACACCTGATTTTCGATAAAAGGAGCTAAAAGTATACAATGGAAAAAAGAGAGCATCTTCAACAAATTGTGCTGGCAAGACTGGATGTCAATCTGTAGAAGAATGAAAATAGATCCATATCTATCACCGTGCACAAGACTCAAGCTCAAATGGATTAAAGACCTCAATATCATTCCGAACACACTGAACCTGATAGAAGAGAAAGTGGCAAGTACTCTACAGCACATGGGCACAGGAGACCACTTCCTACGTATAACCCCAGCAGCACAGACACTAAAGGCATCATTGAATAAATGGGACCTCCTAAGGCTGAGAAGCTTCTGTAAAGCAAAGGACACTGTCACTAAGACACAAAGGCAACCCACTAACTGGGAGATGATCTTCACCAACCCCGCAACTGACAAAGGTCTGATTTCCAAAATATATAAAGAAATCAAGAAACTAGACCGCAAAAGGCTAATCAACCCAATTATAAAATGGGGCACTGAGCTGAACAGAGAATTCTCAACAGAAGAATTTCAAATGGCCAAAAGACACTTAAGGTCATGCTCAACTTCCTTAGTGATCAGGGAAAAGCAAATCAAGACAACTTTAAGATACCATCTTACACCTGTCAGAATGGCTAAAATCAAAAACACCAATGATAGCCTTTGCTGGAGAGGTTGTGGAGAAAGGGGTACACTCATCCATTGCTGGTGGGAATGCAAACTTGTGCAACCACTTTGGAAAGCAGTGTGGCGGTTTCTCAGGAAATTCGGGACCAACTTACCCCTGGACCCAGCAATACCACTCTTGGGAATATACCCAAGAGAGGCCTTATCATACATCAAAAGTATATGCTCTACTATGTTCATAGCAGCATTGTTTGTATAGCCAGAACCTGGAAAAAACCTAGATGCCCTTCAATGGAAGAATGGATGAAGAAAGTATGGAATATATACATATTAGAGTACTACTCAACAGTAAAAAACAAGGGCTTCTTGAATTTTGCATGAAATGGATGGAAATAGAAAACACTATCCTGAGTGAGGTAAGCCAGACCCAAAATAGGAACATGGGATGTACTCACTCATATTTGGTTTCTAGCCATAAACAAAGGACATTGAGCCTATAATTAGTGATCCTAGAGAAGCTAAATAAGGAGAACCCAAAGAAAAACATATAGGCGTCCTCCTGAATATTAAACTTCATCAGGCAATGAAAGGAGACAGAGACAGAGACCTCCATTGGAGCACCGGACATAAATCTCAAGGTCCAAATCAGGAGCAGAAGGAGAGAGAGCACGAGCAAGGAACTCAGGACTGCAAGGGGTGCACCCACACACTGAGACAATGGGGATGTTCTATTGGGAACTCACCAAAGCCAGCTGGCCTGGGTCTGAAAAAGCCTGGGATAAAACTGGACTCGCTGAACATAGTGGACAATGAGGACTACTGAGAACTCAAGAACAATGGCAATGGGTTTCTGATCCTACTGCACGTACTGGCTTTGTGGGAGCCTAGACAGTTTGGATGCCCACCTTACTATACCGGGATGGAGGTGGGGGTTCCTTGGACTTCCCACAGGGCAGCGAACCCTGATTGCTCTTCAGGCTGAGGAGGGAGGGAGACTTGATTGGGGGAGGGAGAGGGAAATGGGAGGTGGTGGCGGGGAAGAGACTGAAATTTTAATAAATAAATAAATTAAAAAAAAGAAGGTCTTAGCCATTATGAGTGACTTTGTGGTCTTGGGACTTTATTAACAATAACAAAAGCCATGGTTGGATTTTAAAATAGATCATCATGTTCAGACTAGACAAAGAATAAAACACTAATGTACTGACAAGAAAAAAAGTCAATTAAGTAAGGAGGATATACTTGGTAGAGTTTTAACAACAAAATATCTAAGTGTTGCACGAATTTAATAACAATCAAGAAAATATAAATGGTTTATCTAATTACTGTTATATTTATGTATTTTATTTTTTCCTGATTAAATTTGTTTTGTATATTTTAATATGTATAAATGGTACATTCTGTTACCTTCTGTACCTACCTTCCCTTATCTACAGTTCTCATCTCTGCTATCTTTCCTTTGGACCTATAGGCTCCTTTTACACAGTTATCCTTTTTTTTTATTTTTGTGACTCTCTGATTTTAACCAGGACCATCCATGTAGACATGTGTTTGGAACAACCGATGGAGATCAGTGGGCTCACCTGTCTAATACACAACTGACGGCAATGGCTGTCTTTTCTCCTTGAATCAGTCTATTGCTATTCATGAATAAATAAAACACTGTGAGCTCCTCCATGAGCCATTATTGGCTACTGACAGGCCCAGACTTTTGCAGGCATTTTTATCTCCTGTATGCTAATGTTTGCAATGAGCGTTTGTGCCCTAAAGACAGCATGTCATATCACTTTTCTTTTTCTGACTCTTATGTTCTTAGGCTCTCTCTACTGCAATGTACCCAAACTTTGCCTAAGCGGAATAAATGTCATGCTTAGGGATGAACACCAAAATATCATTTATTCTAAACATCATGAACCCCCATGAGTCTCTGTATTCAAATCCATTCACTGCCAAGAAAAAGCCTCTTTCAGTAAGGATGAGAGTACCATTTCTCTATGATTTTAAGAAATAGATTCTTAGACTTCAGTTTGACATCATGTCGATTGAGTTTTAAAACTGTAGTGACATCCCTCCAGGAGTTTAAAACCTACACTAACATGGGTTTTTGACTGGGACTCACAATATCAAGCTTGTATTTCCTCCTGTCTTACAACAGATGTATTCTATATCCATACCCATTGCTGTTTTATTTACAATAAATAAGAAATTTAATCAACTTCGTCACACATCGATGGATCATGGATAGATGAAACATTGGTGCAGGAAAATTGTCTGTATTCTGTCAATCATGTTATAAATAAATGTTGATTGGCCAGGTAGGAAATATAGGCAGGAAAACCAGACAGGAAGTAGAAATGATGTAATGAGAACAAGAGAATTCTGGGAAGGAGGAAGTTGATTCTTCCCACTCCTGCCCAGACCAATGAAGCAGCAGGATGTAATCTGCCTCACTGAAAAAGGTACCGACCCACATGGCTAACATAGATTAGAAAAACGGGTCAATCAAGATGTGAGAGTTAGCCAGTGAGAGGCTAGAGCTGATGGGCCAATAAGCTTATAATTTATGGAGACATAAGTGTGATTTTCTTTGGGGCTAAACAGTTGTGGGGAGCTGGGCAGGGCAGAAACAAACAAGCAGGCCCCCGTTCATTTAACAAAACATGCCTGCTGGAATCTCAGAAGGAAACTACATGTCTGAGAAGTCTTTCCTCCCATTTTATGATCTTCGATAGGGCTGGGATTAAAGGTATGCACTGTCATCATTAAAGGTATGCACTGCCAAGTTTCTATGGCAATTAGTGTAGCTACTTGGATTAAAAGTGTAAATCATTATGGCTAATGAGATTAAAGGTGTGTATTATCATAATCTGGTCTGTAAGGTTAACCGGTGGGACTGTTTTACTCTGAAATCTTCAGGAAGTCTTCAGTTATTACAATATAATTAAAATCCACTACAGATAGAGAGTTGTGTTATAAAGTAAATATTTTTAATAATAAATAATATAAACTGTCATCTGAGGATATGTGCAGTTATGCTTGTTGATACCTTCATTTGTACTATAAAATAGTTTCAATTCTGAAATTTAAGATACAATGTAAGACTCCATTAGCCCTGTTTTCTTGGGTAGGTTCAGGAAATAAACAGTATTGATTAATTACAGAGTAAAGACAGATAGATACTTTAATATATTTCAAAAGGTTTTGAATTTTAATGCTAATGTGATGAGTTTCACACTCTTTCTAGGAAGAAAGATATTCATGTATAGTTCTGATTATCAGGTTTATTAAATGGGGACCTTACAATGGAAATAAAGTCTAAAAGCATTAATGCTTAGAACATTGGGAACATCTGTATTTCTTTATTTAGTGAATAATACTACTGAAAGTCAGGACAGACACAAGCACATACATGCATGCACGGACACGCATGCACACACACGCACACACACACACGAGTCCAGTTCAACAGATTTTAAGTTATCTGAATTCTCACTAAAGTATTTAGCATCAATCTCAATATTTTAATGAAATGTTGAAAAGGAAAGACAAAGGTTTTGTATACTTCATTTTAAGAGTACTACAGCACGCCTTTAAGCCCAGCACTTGGGAGGCAGAAGCAGGCAGATCTCTGTGAGTTTGAGGCCAGCATGGTCTACAAGAGCTAATTCCAGGACAGACTCTAAAGCTACGGCAAAACCCTGTCTAGAAAAACAAACAAAGAAGTAGCATAAAGGATTTTTTTTTCATTCTTTTGTTATTGAAACATCAATATAAACAGTACATTTATCTGAACTTTGAGAAGGCAGATCCAGAAAAATATGTATAAACTTGAAGGATATTATTTATCTGTCACAGGGCACCTCTGCAAGGATTTGTGATCATTTTATATCAAGAGTTTGAATTAATAAAAAATGTGCTTACATTATAGTTGACATTATTTCAATCTATAAAAACTGCAGAATTGAATACTTTATACATTGCCAAGTGGAAATAGTAGTACATTTTATTACCATCTTTTAATCTCATTATTATGAAATGTTACCTAATTAATGCCTCATAAATGCTGAAATCAAGGCCTCTGTCAACTGATTTTTTTGTGCAATGGAGAGTGTTAAAATCTCCCCCTATACAATAAGAGCTATAGCAAACTGAATACAATTTATTTTATCCATGCTAGTGATTTCAAATATTACTATACCCCAATGTTAGAATAGCAACTTAAACATATTTTGGAAAATAAAATGAAAAATAACTTGACTGTGATGGAAGTTTTAACTTATGCGTAACCTAGTAACTAAACATATTCCTGTAATTGGAGAAACAGTTTAGGCATATAGTCTCTGCCTAGTTTGTACTAGGCCCCGGGTTTTTTTCCCACTGTAACAAAAAGAGATAATGCATCCATATGCACTTCTTATGTTGTTTCTTTGTTTTTTTTCTGTTTGATTGTTTTGTCATATTCATATTTCTTTGGTTTTAATTTCTCTTTATTTTTTTTATTTTACCATATATATGACTGCTAACAAGAGACCCACCAAAAAGATATGAATCCAGATTGGAGTGGAGGTAGGCAGTAGCTGGGAAAAGTAGGGGAGGGTAAACCATATTCAAACTATCTTGTATGACAAAAAAATCTATTTTCAATAAAAGCACTAAATAAATAAATAAAATAACTTTACTAACAGCAGAAATTTTGTGTAATCCATAAAACGTAAAATAAGATGTTCTTGATTTGTTTTACTTTATTTTCCAAAAAAATTTCTAGAGAAATTAAATCATTTAAAGTGATTTGTATTAGAAAATTAAAAATCAGTAATCAAAATTACTCATTGGCTGAAGTGTCTAGAGAAATGGACTGAAAAAGACACTGTAGGAGAAGAGTATTTGTTGTAACTCAAAACTGATTCACATAACAGGGAGAACTATACAGGATTTCCCATTTGTTTGGTTAAGTTTTCTCCTGAACATTATTAGTGCTCTCACACATTGTCAGTTCTGGTAAGGTCATGGGCCACAAAGTAATGTGAGCTCTAATGGGGTGTATGTAAATTCCTTTGTATCTATAGCAAAGATGCTTTATTAACATGATATATTCGTGAAACTAGAATAAACAAATACAATAATCAATTTTATTCCAAGACTTATTATATTTATTTTGAAGCCAAGTCAGAAAAGCTTTAGAATTTTGAAATGTACAGTAGATCGTACTGTGGCTGACTGTCAGGATATCCCTCTTTACAGAGCAGAAGAATTATTAATGAATTAATAATGAATTGGGATTGGTGAATATTTCAAGGTATTCAACACCTCATAAATCCAGGAACTAAATTGGGTATGAGTACAATTATTTCCACTATTTGACAGTGAAGTCAAAACTTTAAATTATGGACATATTGAAAAACAAACTTTCCTCTTTCTCTCTTATCTTCCAAATCTCATAAAATATGTCACTGTTTAGGAAAGAAATTTACTGAAGCACAATTCAGTCTAGGTTAATTGAAGTAACACACTATAAAGAAACCTCAGACTTCTATGTCATCTGGCAGTATGTTTGCACAGTTTGGCTTAAAACTTGTAATAAGGCAATGCCACAAAAATTGAATATGAGATTGACTATGATTATGTATGAATTTCTTGGATCAATACCCAGCAAAATTGATCAGTCAATCAATCAATTAACTTTATTCAACTGGATTCCTACATTAATAAAGTTCCAAAAACATACTGTTTTTATATATTCAGTTTTATGTGTATCCATGCTATTCCAAGTGTCACCCTGTAGACATCAGCCACTGTCAGCCCACTTTCTCTTTGAATGACAACAATGGAAACTAGAAATGTATAGATTAAAATCTTTTGGATTGGTCTGACTTGCATAACATTTTCTTGAGAAATTTACTATCTGTTCATAATCTGTTACTCTTGGCAATGACTCCAGATTTGTCTGTGCCTGACAATGACTGAGAAGACAGACCTGACTGTAATACACTCACAACATAGAAATCCTGCAGACTCATGACCCTGAAAGGTTGGCTTTATCTGAAGCTCCTGCTCTCAACAGCAGTGTGATTCAACAATGGCATCAGTAAACACAAGGTTCTGTATCTTTAGTGCCAGTGATTGAAACATTTCTTGCAAAGGTAGCTCTTTCATTATTAGAGGTGAATACACTAAATAATACTTAAGCATTAATATTTTACAGACATTTGCCTACTATAATATTTATATGAATTTGTTTATCTTAATCATAAATTTAAAATAGCTACCCCTGCTTGGGCAGATCTCAAGTAATATTGTCTGGTTTATCCAAAAGTTTGAATTAAGTTGGGCAAAAATTGAAAGTAAATTAGTTTATTCGTAGTGACTGTCATGTACTGAATTTCATAATCGGCATCACATCTTATATGACCATAGCTTGTGTATGACCCCAGGTCAGGGAATTTAGTTTAGTAAATGAAATACAATATAGGTGGTAACTACTGTAATAAAAAAGTGACTGTTATGGGCATAAGGCTATTAGTTTTACATTTAGGCTGACTTGTAAAATCATCAACTGTCTTCTGACTACTATTAGAAATTAAATTCACTTATACTCAAGTATATATATATAGTCATGCTGTCAAAAATCCAAGAGTATTTATGAAATACAACATGCTATTGATTGACAGCATTAAAAAGCAAAATACTAGAAGAGATGCTAATATGGACAGATATACATTCATTTTAATTAGTTTAACTGTATGTATGAATGTCCTTGCTTGCACATGTGTATTTGATATATCCATATATGTGGTTGCACTTGTCCATGTGGGTGTATGTGAAAATCAGGTTTTGTCAAGACATTTTCCCTCAGTAGTCTCCTTCCTTTATTTATTGAGACAATATCTCTCATTAAATCAGAATCTCATTGTTTAAGCTATACGAGCTGGTTAGCAAGTTGTAACATGAGGGCCAGCTTGTTGTGGTTTCTGTCCTACCCAGTACCCCACAGCTGGCAAGCCCCAAAGAAAATCACATGGAGAGTCTACATCAGGTTATGAACTGATTGGCCCAATAGCTCAGTCTTCTTATTAACTCTTGTAGCTTATATAACCCATTATTCTTATCTATGTTAGCCACATGGCTCAGCCAGGCAGATTACATCCTGCTTCTTGAGTGGTCTTGTGCAGGAGTGGGAGGAATGGGCTTTCTCCTTTCCAGCATTCTCCTTTTCTCATCACCACACCTCTACTTCCTTTCTGGTTGACTCGCCTATACTTCCTGCCTGGCCAATTGGCATTTTATTAAAATACATGATTGACAAAATACAGGCAATTCTCCTGCACCAGCAAGTCCTCAGGATAACCTGCCCATCCACGTCCTGGGATAGGTTACAGCTGAACACCATTGTTCCCAACTCGTTTACGGGGTTGCTGATCTAGCACTTCCATGCTTGCTAAGCAAAACTTTATTCAGTGAAGCATTTACACAGTCTTAAACACTACTTTTTGGAACTGAGTAAATTTAATAAACTACTTAGTGGTAATTTTAGTAAGATAAGCTATCAGGCCTTTATTATTTTTGTCATTAAAAGATCAAGAATTTCAGATAGATTATGTAATAATGAGACAATAATTGTTATTCTAAAACATTAATATTTAGTTAATTTACCATTAATATTTTCGTGAAAATATTTATGCAAATGAAGATTCATATAGTTAGATTATTTACCAGAATGATTATTCATGAATTATTTGCCTATACCATGTGTTATAAACCAGTGAAATTTTGACTATTTTTTCAAAGTTGCAGCTTTTATGAATGACTTATTTTTAATTTATGATGTTATTCTATGATTAGCTATGTGGTCTGAGGGACTATGCAGACAAACCTCTCATCTTTAGAGAATACTCTAAGGCAATTACTATACCAATTAAATTATGTAAATCTGTGGTTGAATTATAGCTTTAATCATCCTTTTCACTTTGACTTCAAATTATGTGTCAGAGAAACAATTATAAAGTAGGATTTTGATAAGCTGAACAGAATGATTTTGTAGGCATCTATAAAGGAGGGGCAAAGTATATTTATGACATACAGGGTGCCTTTAGAAGGTTTAAGTCAATTAAAGCAATTAGAATGGAAAAAATCTAGCAATCTGTATCAAATTTTTAAAAAATAGAAAAACGATAGAAATTTCATTGATGTATTACACCTTCTTTAAACTTGAGAAAAATACATTGGATTTAGGTGCTAAGATTGAAAGTGACATTACATCTCAAATTAACAGTGTCTGATTGTAGTGTTTCAAATCCCCAGGCTTGTTTCTGTCCTCACACCCTGTGCTTTGGTCAGGTCTGGTGAGGTCCCTATACCCTGGCCCACCTTCTCTTTCCCCAATCCCTAGACCTAAATCAGGCTTCATATCCTTTATACTGCACAGAGTTCTACTTTTTATGCTTGAGCCTAGCCTACCATTGCAACACCCAGCCTTTACATCCTGTTCTGGTGTGTGTCCTAGTCAGTCAAATATTACTCCATATGTATCTCCAGTCACAAGTACTATGCACTGGCTGTGTCTGATGAGGCTAACAAACCTTGACTCTCTTGGGCCATTTCCTGCTGTCTAGGTTGGCACAGTCCTACACTCTTTGGACCCGGCAGTTAGGTATTCTTCATATCCTAACCTGATCTGGCTATATCCTACTTCCAGGCCTCTTCAGCATTGCAGATTCTGTGAGCCAGCTGGAGGGGTGAGTACCATCAAGTCTAGCCTGCCTGCACCGTATACAACTATTGTGACTGTTTAGTTAAAAAAATCAAAGTAGTAAATTAAGTTAAGGTATGCCATACTTATATAGATATAAGATACACAGAACTTCAAAAATAAAAGTACAGAAAATAACCTCCGCATAACATATGCTTAAAACACTGAATATACAAAAAGAGAAGATGAAGAAACATGCAAGAGAAAATTATAAGTTACATATAAAAGAAAAACCTATCAAAATAGCTGCTGATTTCTCAATAGAAAATTTAAAAGCCAAAAGTCCTGAAGTAATTTATTTTAGATTTTAAAAGCCCATAGACGCCAACCTAGAATACTATACCTAGAGAAACTATTTGCAACTGATAAAAAAGAAAGACAAAAATTCCAATATTTAAGCAGGCTAAAGGAAGTAGTGCTACTATACTGGTATTGCTGAAAATACTGAATGGAGGGGCAGACTGGAGAGAGAATAAGCCTAGCTGAGATGTTGCAGAAAGAAAACAAGCGAGGCTATCATTGCTAAACAGAAAATATGACTGAGATCACATACAGAAAAAAATGTGGTGGCAATCAACATTCACCTTTCAATATTAACGTTAAATGTCAATGAGCTGATTAAGAAACAAAATCAATCCTTTGTTGCCACAGGAGAATCATATAACCTTCACACAGAAACCATCCTCTCGTTAAAGGTTGGAAAAAAGGATTTTAAGAAAATGGAACAAGGAAACAAGCAAAAGCAAACATTCTAACCTCTGCCAAAATAAACCAAATGAAAATGAATCAAAATAAAGAAGGGAGTGTAATTATAATAAAGGGTACATAATCTAATAAAGGGACATAATTCTAAAAACTTAACCAAGAAGACATTACAATCCTAAGCACATATGTTTCAAATTCTAGCACACTTATTTTCATAAAAAGCATATTATGAGGCTTGAAGAAAAATATCAGCTCCAGTTCAGTAATAAATGATTTGGACACCTCAATTTCCCCAGTAGATAATTCACTTGAATGAAAAATAAACAGAAATAACATTAAATGACATCACACTTCAAAAAAATTTAAGAGATACCTTACAAAATCTTCCACACAAACACCAAAAGGTATTTGCTCCACTGAGCACTGAAAGAAACACGTCTGTTATAGACCACATACTGTGATGTAACCTTGACAGAGCAGGTCAGGAGGGCTGGGCATGGAAGGTGGCTTGGGGACAGGACTGCAGGGGGGGTGGAGGGACAGTAACTAAAGAGATGTTTTTGAATTGAGGGTGCATTTCAGGGTTAGGGAGAAATCTGTGCTAAACAACTCCCAGGAGCCCACAAGAATGACCCCAGCTAAGACTACTAGCAGTAGTGGAGAGGGTGCCTGAAGAGGTCATCTCCTATAATCACATTGGTGACTATTCTAATTGTCAACAGAGAGCCTTTATCTAGTCAAAGTAGGTGCAGAGATCCACAGCTAAGCATAGGGCTGAGCTCAGGAAGTCCTTCTCAAGAAAGGGAGGAGGAACTGTAAGAGCAAGGGGAAGTCAAGGTCATGCCAGGGTAGTCCCCAGACACAGCTGACCTGAGCTGTGGGAGCACATGGACTCTAGAGAGCCTGAATGAAACTGACCTAGGCTCTCTGCATGTGTGTTAAAAGTCAAGAAGCTTGGTCTGTTGGTAAGGCTCCTAGCAGTGAGGTCATGACCTGGAGTTTAGCTAGCTTTTGGGAACCTGTTCCCCAAGCTTGGTTACCTCACCCAGCTTTGATGCAGAGGGAGGAAGTAGGTCCCACCTCAATTTGTAGTCCTATGCTTTGTTCAAGCCCCTGGGAGGCCTGCCCCTTTCTGATGTAGATAGATGAGGAGTAATTGGGGAGGTGGGTAGATGGGAGTGGGGGGAAAGGGAGGAAAACTGAGGTTGGTACGTAAAATAAATGAAAGAAATGATAATTGAAAAATCATTTAAAAGTTAGAAAATTTTAAAGAACTTCATGTATCCTATTATACCACGGTGAAGTGAAACTTAAATTAAGCAACAAATGAATCTCTAGCAAGTACATAAACTGAGATTAAATAACACATACTGAGTGAAAAATGAGACAAAGAAGAAATTGAGAAAGTAATCACAAAATTCCTAGAAATAGTGAAAATAATAATGCAATACAAGAAAACTCTGGTAAATTAAAATAACCAAAAGAGGGAAATTTATAAATTTTACTACTTATATCAAAAATAGAAAGAATAGAATGACTTATGATGTAGCAGAATTTATAGGGACAAAGAAGTTACACAAATCTACAGTGTAAGGAATAAGAACAATAAGGGCAGAAATTTGTGAGCTAAAGACAAAACAATAAATTAACAGATCTAAAAGCACATTCTTCGGGAAATAAACAGAATCTGATGCTATTTAACTTTAATAAAGAGATGACCAAAATTAACAGAATGGGAAGGGATATCAAAACAGATGCAAAAAAACTCAGAATATTAAAAGGGAACATCTTAACATATTTCACTAAGTTAGAAAAGTGAACAAGTTTGTAAATTTATTCAAATCACCAAAGTTAAACTAAGAAGAGATCAATATTTTTTTAAAAAAGCCATAAAATATAAAGAGATTGAAACAAACAAAGCCCAAAACAAAACAAACACAAACAAAAAACAGGTACAGACTGATCTATAGCAGAATTTGAACAAACTTTTAAAGAATATCAACAATAATTAATTCTTAAACTATTATAAAAATTAAAATGACCTTAAGTGTCTTTTGGCCATTTGAACTTCTTCTGTTGAGAATTCTCTGTTCAGCTCAGTGCCCCATTTTATAATTGGGTTGATTAGCCTTTTGCGGTCTAGTTTCTTGATTTCTTTATATATTTTGGAGATCAGACCTTTGTCAGTTGCGGGGTTGGTGAAGATCTTCTCCCAGTTAGTGGGTTGCCTTTGTGTCTTAGCGACAGTGTCCTTTGCTTTACAGAAGCTTCTCAGCCTCAGGAGGTCCCATTTATTCAATGATGCCCTTAGTGTCTGTGCTGCTGGGGTTATACGTATGAAGTGGTCTCCTGTGCCCATATGCTGTAGAGTACTTCCCACTTTCTCTTCTATCAGGTTCAGTGTGTTTGGATTGATATTGAGGTCTTTAATCCATTTGGACTTGAGTTTTGTGCACGGTGATAGATATGGATCTATTTTCATTCTTCTACAGATTGACATCCAGTTTTGCCAGCACAATTTGTTGAAGATGCTTTCTTTATTCCATTGTATACTTTTAGCTCCTTTATCGAAAATCAGGTGTTCATAGGTTTGTGGGTTAAAGTCAGGGTCTTCTATTCGATTCCATTGGTCGACTTCTCTGTTTTTATGCTAATACCAAGCTGTTTTCAATACTGTAGCTCTGTAATAGAGTTTGAAGTCAGGGATGGTAATGCCTCCAGACAATCCTTTATTGTATAAGATTGTTTTGGCTATCCTGGGTTTTTTGTTTTTCCATATAAAGTTGATTATTGTCTTCTCCAGATCTGTGAAGAATTTTGATGGGATTTTGATGGGGATTGCATTGAATCTATAGATTGCTTTTGGTAGAATTGCCATTTTTACTATGTTGATCCTCCCAATCCAAGAGCAAGGGAGGTCCTTCCATTTTCTGGTGTCTTCTTCAATTTCTTTCTTCAAAGATTTATAGTTCTTGTCAAATAGATCTTTCACTTCCTTGGTCAGAGTTACCCCAAGATATTTTATGCTATTTGCGGCTATCGTGAAAGGTGATGCTTCTCTGATTTCCCTCTCTGCTTCCTTATCCTTAGTATATAGGAAGGCAACTGATTTTTTGGAGTTGATCTTGTATCCTGCCACATTACTAAAGGTGTTTATCAGCTGTAGCAGTTCTTTGGTAGAGTTTTTGGGTTCGCTTATGTATACTATCATATCATCTGCAAATAACGAAAGCTTAACTTCTTTCTTTCCAATACGAATCCCCTTGATCTCCTGATGTTGTCTTATTGCTATTGCTAGAACTTCAAGCACTATGTTGAAGAGGTATGGAGAGAGTGGACATCCTTGTCGTGTTCCTGATTTTAGTGGGATGGCTTTGAGTTTTTCTCCGTTTAATTTAATGTTAGCTGTTGGCTTGCTGTAAATAGCTTTTATTATATTTAGGTAGGACCCTTGTATCCCTATTCTCTCCAAGACCTTTATCATATTAAGGTCATGCTCAACTTCCTTAGTGATCAGGGAAATGCAAATCAAGACAACTTTAAGATACCATCTTACACCTGTCAGAATGGCTAAAATAAAAAACACCAATGATAGCCTTTGCTGGAGAGGTGGTGGAAAAAGGGGTATACTTACCCATTTTGCTGGTGGGAATGCAAACTTGTGCAACCAGTCTGGAAAGCAGTGTTTCGGTTTCTCAGGAAATTCGGGATCAACTTACCCCTGGACCCAGCAATACCACTCTTGGGAATATACCCAAGAGAGGCCCTATCATACAACAAAAGTATATGCTCAACTATGTTATGGCAGCATTGTTTGTAATAGCCACAACCTGGAAACAACCTAGATGCCCTTCAACGGAAGAATGGATGAAGAAAGTATGGAATATATACATATTAGAGTACTACTCAGCAGTAAAAAACAAGGACTTCCTGAATTTTGCATGCAAATGGATGGAAATAGAAAACACTATCCTGAGTGAGGTAAGCCAGACCCAAAAAGAGGAACATGGGATGTACTCACTCATATTTGGTTTCTAGACATAAAAAAAGGACATTGAGCTTATAATTCATGTTCCTAGAGAAGCTAAATAAGAAGGTGAATCCAAAGACAAACACATAGGCATCCTCATGAATATTAACCTTCATCAGGCGATGAAATGAGACAGAGACTGAGACCCACATGGGAGCGCCGGACAGAAATCTCAAGGTCCAAATCAGGAGCAGAATGAGACGGAGCACGAGCAAGGAACTCAGGACCACGAGGGGTGCACCCACACACTGAGACAATGGGGATGTTCTATCGGGAACTCACCAAGGCCAGCTGGCCTGGGTCTGAAAAAGCATGGGATAAACCCAGACTAGCTGAACATAGCGGACAATGAGGAATACTGAGATCTCAAGAACAATGGCAATGGGTTTTTGATCCTACTGCACGTACTGGCTTTGTGAGAGCCTAGGCAGTTTGGATGCTCACCTTAAGAAACCTGGATAGAGGTGGGCAGTCCTTGGGCTTCCCACAGGTCAGGGAACCCTGATTGCTCTTCGAGCAGATGAGGGAGGGGGTCTTGATCGGGGGAGGGGGAGGGAAATGGGAAGCGGTTGCGGGGAGGAGGCAGAAATCCTTAATAAATAAATAAATTAAAAAAAAAAGAAAAAATTAAAATGAGCTGAATTTCCATACTTCTTCTACAGAGCTAGTACTTCTCAAGTACAAAAAACAAAAATTAACCCTACAAGCCAATATCCCTGAAGAACATAGATGTAAAAATCTTTAATAGAATTAATGTAAGCCAAGCCAAAATCTACCCACTATGATCAAATTGGATTTATCCTGGAGACATAGATATGGCTCAAAATACTTATTATGTCCATAAACATAATAAAGCATATAAATTGATTTAAAAACAAATGTCATATGGTCAGTTCAATAGATGCAGAGGCCTTTTACAAAATTCAGCATGCCTATATGGTCGAAGTTCTAGTAGAAGAAGTACTGGATGATATATATAATATAGTAAAAACTATATGTGAAAAAACCACAACCAGCAACTAGTGGAGACAGAGGCAGAGGCCCAGAGTAGAACACTGGGCTGAGCTCCCAAAGTCCAGTTAAAGAGTGAGAAGAATGAGAATATGAGCAAAGAGATCAAGACCATGATATGGATACCCACTAAAACAGCTTACTTGAGCTTATGGGAGTTCACCAACTCCAACTGGACAGGGAAGGAACCAGCATAGGGCCAAACTAGACCCTTTAAATGTGGGTGACAGTTGTATGGCTGGGGCAGACTGGGGGCCGCTATCCCTCCTGTTTTGCTGACCTCTTTGGGACCTCTTCTCTTTGGATGGATACCTTGCTCAATCTGGATATGGTAGGGAGGGCCTTGGTATTTCCTCAGATCAATGTGTCCTACCCTCTCCAAGGAGTGGATGAGGCACAGGAGAAAAAGGAAATGGGAGAAAGGGAGGGAATGGGAACTGGGATTGGTATATAAAATGAAAAAAATTAATTTTTTTTCTTTTGTAAAAAAAAATAAAATAGAGGAAAAAATAAAAACAAAAAAAGAGAAAAGGATTAGGGACAATGTCTCATTCTGATTTTCATGGTGTTGTTTTGAGGTTTTCTCCATCAAGATGGCATTGTAAAAAAGCAAATTGCAAACACAAGTAGCGTTTCTCAGTAGTGATTGAGAAAAAGGTAGTAGACATATTCCTATTCACAATAACAAAAAAATGTATCTAGGAATAAACTTATACAAGGAGATAAAAGACAACTACAATGGAAACATAATTCTCTCTAAAAAAGATTTGTGAAGACACTGTGAGACCCTCACCCCTCATTCTCTAAGGGAAGAGAGGAAATTTTCTAGCAGAATGTTTTATAATTAGAAACCCCAGACTAGCATCATGCACCCAGGAATGATAGTGGCTCCCAACCGGAAAGAGTCAGAATGCCTACCTAACCATCTGGCCATAAGAATGTCCTGACTCAGGGACCGCATGGCCTTGCTTGCTAATAAAGCCAGATAGAGTAAAGCAAGGGTTGCTTATGATTCTTGCCTTTAAAATAAGCTAACCCTACAAAGGAACTCTTAACTCTTCTCTACCTTGCTGCAACAGGATGTTGGAGATGAGTTCCAAACTAATTCCTATTACACTGGCAATAAAACCTTGCTAATTGCAGTCCAGTCTGTCTGGTTTTTGATGGTCTTCCTGGTGGTCACAATCTAGGCACAACAGACACTATTAGACATGTACAACTCCTATGCTCTTGGATGGTAGAATTAATGTAAAAGTTGCCATTCTACCAAGAGCGATTTACAGAATCATTGTCACCTTAGTCAAAAATCTCATGGCCTTCTTCCTAGAAATAAAAAGACATCTTAAAATTCACATTGATTAATAAATCTACTCCCATATAACTAAATCATTGCTTAGCAAAAGCAATGATTGAAATTTAATTCAAGCTGAGTTATAAATTTTTAGCAAAAAGAAAAAAATCCATATGCTACCTGCACAAAACTAGATATAAAGAAAAGTGTAAGAAATTAGGAGACTCAAGCATAAGTATACATGATTATAGACTCTTCGTATTTGAGAAAGATGCTTAAAATTAAATCCAAATATAAAAACAATACAAAACAAATGAAGAAGGATGCTTAAAAGAAATCCCACACTAGCTAAGAATTGGGAATAATAGATGCTTAATTATTTAGGGGTAGACTCACAAATCAGAATCCTCTGCTAGAAAGAACAGAAACTGAATCCCACAGCAAGAAAGGAGAGCAGATGCATGGCTTTACATCAGTATAAATAGAATAAGAGGCCATGCCCCAGTGGGTAGGTAACTTGAAGGCTACTGGCTGTAGGATTTTCCTACAGCAAACAAAAACATAAAAAATCAAGATGAAAAATGCTGAAACTGAAACTGCCAGTAGGAAAAGCAGGACGTATACTTCACCTTACACATATGTACCTCACAAAACTAACAACCTTCTGTATGACTAAAGAATCAATGAAGTAAAAGTAAGATGAAAAACGGGAGAAAATCTTTGCAGCTATGCATCTGATAGAAGATCAAAATTCAGATAATACAAAGAACTAAAGAAACAAGGAATTAAGACAAAAAAGCACCTGATCAAATAATGGGCTATGGATCTAATCATAGAGTTTACACAAGAATATATATAAGTGGCTGCAAAATATATTAAAAGCTTTTTTACACCCTTAGTTATAGGAGAAAAACTATAACTACTTGGAAATTTAATTTTTGTAAGAAGAATATCTAACATCAATAAAATAATGGGTAAACAATACTGGTGAGGTTGTGTAGAAAGGGGAAACTTTGCTCATGGTTTTGGAAATGCAAATTGATGCAGCCACTATATAAATCAATATGAAGAATTCTCAAGGAGCTAAATGCTGAATGGATTTGTTGTCTACTCTATAGACACTTGTCTATATTATAAAACCTGGGCTAAGTACAGAAAGTGGCAGAGTAGAAAGGGACAGTGGAGATACAGGAAGTACAGTTCTAGAGATGTCTATGTTAAGATACAGGTGCTTTAAAGGAAAAAACTGGAAGAAATTGAAGAGTTTTATTTGTGGGAGGGAAGGATGACAATGCAAAAAGAGAGTGACAAATGAAGGATAAAGAACAAAGAACACTAGGCACTAAGAATGGTTGAAAAAGTCATAAGGAAATATTATTGTTTACTCTTGGGAAGGTGGGGCCCATTGAATCTGGTCAGTTTTAGGAACTTCCTGAAGCTGTTTTGAGTTGTTTAAAGAACTTCCTTAGGGGATAGACTGACTAAATCTTTGAGAAAAATTGTTTATAACACCTTCTATTCTCATGTATTTGGCAAATTAATATTGTAAAAATGATTTCCCATCAAAGGCAAGCTACACATTCAATGCAATAGCCATAAAAATTCCAACACAGTTCTTATGGAAATTGAAGAAAAAATTTAATTTCATATGGAAATACAAAAGACTCAAGATAAACATTTTTAAACAACAATAACAGCATATGCTGAAATATATCCCAGATTTCTAGATATTCTTCAGTGTTATAATAATAAAATATGTTGGAATTACCTTAAAAAGAGACTTTAGATCAATGAATATAATTGTGTCTGTACATTTAATTATATTAATTATATATATTTATCATCTATATAGATATATAATAAATATATTTATATATTATAAATTATTATAAAATATATATTATATAAAAATAAATATACATATTTATCTTCTAAGTTTTAACAAAAGTCTAACAATACACACTTGAGCAAAACCACTATTTGATAAATATATGTATAGTGTGACATGGAACTAAACAAAAACTTCCAAAAGTTGAAATATAATAGTGGTATGAATGTCTTGGGAGCAACCAACCATTTTCTGTTTTGACTTAAAACCCATTCAACAAGATGTAATTTATATCCTAAACCATTGTTGGGCTAAGAGCATATGGTTATTCAAGCAAAGATACCAGAGGAAAACCTATTGCTATTATTTCACTAAATCAACATCATACTATACTGATTCCCAATGACTTATCTTTATACCCACAGATTAATTCACCTCTCAACCTTTATCAGAGAAGTAGATGGTGATTAACACGGAGTCACAAGTCAACAAGGTGCAGAGAATAATTAATGCTCAGCCGTATATACTCAGGGATCATTGAGGAAAAGTAAGATGATAGATTACAGATATTAGAGGTGGTGAATAAATGCAAGGAAACAGTGGCCTCCAGAAATGATAGGAAGGTACACACATAAATCGTCAGTGGTTATGACAGCATGCACATTCCCCATGCAATACTAAGTAAGACCATATCTTGGCATTATGTAACGGGTGAAAATGAAGTCCTGCCCCTATCTCAGCAGCTCTTAGCAACTGATGAGATAAGTTTTTAGAAAAGGACAGTTGGTTTGCTTTAAGGATATGGTCCTTTGTAGGCTGATCATGCTCCAGTGGTAGGCCATACATATGTGAATATCTTGGACATATGGGCAGCACAAATTAGAATTGGCAGGTGAAAAAAAAAACAGAATAAAAATTGAGTAGGAAAAAGAGCTTGAGGGATCTAGAGTGACTTTGGGAGAGTGAGAAAACTGTCAAATCTCAATGTATGAAATTTTGAAAAACTGCTACAAAATACAATTATAAAAAAGGAAAAATAAATTTATTAGTAAATGTATGGATTTGGAAACAATTATTTTGGGTGGTATAATCCAGACTCAGAAAAACAAAAGTCTCATGTTCCCTTTAATTTATGGATGTTAGTGTTGACATATATGCCAACACCATGTATATGAATATTACATAGAACCAACCTTTTGTAATAGTTTTGCTTTCACATAATCTTGTGAAATATCAAGTGAAGGAGTTAGTAGAAATTGTTATGCTTCTTGCATGCTTGCATGTACATTCATCTCCATTGGTAAGCACTCTTGAGTGTTAGTATCAATGGGTTACTGTCAATCTCATTACTTCGTTCTGATTGAAATTCAATATGATTTATTGTTCAGAAACTTTGAGAATAAAAATGATCCTATAGAGAATGATGCTTTGTGCATGGTCACAGCTGTTTTTGCATCGCCTCTCTGCATGTACCTAAGTGTTGCCACTGGGTAACAAAAAAAAGTGTTGCCAAGTTCCCCCATAATTTCTGGAAGATATGAGTTCGGATTCATTTTCACTGTGTGAGCTCAATGAGGTTTCAAAAGCTAGAATTACCAATATTACTTCTGGAAACCTTAACACAGTTCTGTAGGAACATCTGTAGGAGTTCTGAACACAATGTATCTTTTCTGACAAAGGAATCTTAGAAAACAGGTTTTCTTAAATAATGATACTTAATTGAAGGTAGCAATCAGAATGTTTTCTTTCAATCACTTTTCTGACCCAGAAATAGAAAAAAATATTATAATAATATTTTTAATGTATTATATTAATTATACTGAGTTATAGTGGCTTGTTATTTACAAATACTTTTTATTAATAGGAATATGGTATTTAAATTTGAAAATTTTGTTAAACAAACTAAAAAGAAGCTTAAAAACAAAATCAAAATGAAGATATCATGAGATCACGCCTTACCCTGATTAAAATGGCTCTTTTACAAATGATACGAATTGATGGCATGGGTGTTAAGAAATGGGATTTTTACATAAAGTTGGTGTAGATGTAAATTAATATTGCCATTGTAGAAACAATATGGAGTTTCATCCAATATTACCGTGAAGTCTAACTATTGGTAATAATTCCAAAGTCATTACATTCAGTCTTGATATGATTCTTCAGCACCCCCACATTTATTGAGGAATCATTCACAATAAAATTTTAACTCAACCTCAAGATACATCAGAGTATGATAGGTCAATGATATGGTATATATGCACAATGGAATACTTTTCAAGCATAAAACCAAGAAAGTTTTGCAATATACAGCAGCAAAAATGACACTTGAGGATAAAATGTTAAGTGAAGAAGCTAGGCACATACATGGCACATAAGTAGAAAGAGTATTGGCTGAAAGTCATAGACATATGAAAATGCATATCTCAAATAAGTAAAACCTAAAACAAGTAAAATGTATTGCTAGAGGCAATGGTGCCAATGGGGAATAGCCAACAGGTACATGTCAGAGGAAGGGTCACATGCTGATGTTTGAAGATTATCAACATTATATTTTAAATTTCAAAAGAGTAAAAAGAAAGAATTTTTAATATCCTCATGATAAAGAAATGATTGGTTTTGGTTCATCATCTAGTGAATCAGTAAGGACTGTGTATGTAGTTGGTATTTACATTTTTCCCTTTCCATTTCAAATGCTTGACTCCACAGTCTAAGAAACCCATATCAGTTACTTCCAATAACCAAATATTGTCATTTGAATCATAAACCCATGGCCAGTCATCTAATATCTGGTGTGTCTATGGATACATCTCATTCAGTTTTACCTCGACATGGAGCTGAGTCCATGTAATATTAGGTCCTTATTTGTACTCATTTTTTGTTTTTTTATTGAGCTATATGGTTTTCTCTGCTCCCCTTCCTTCTTTCCCCCTCCCCTTCTGCCCTCTCCCATGATCTCCATGTCCCCATTTACTCTGGAGATTTTGGTTTATTTTACTGTAGGTGAAAGGCTGTTCATTTATTCCTGGCTGCTCAGCCCCAAAATAATCACACAGAAATCATATTATTTGCAATATTGTTTAGTGAATAGCTTAAGCATATTTCTATCTTGCTCTTATATCCTAAAGTAACCAATCTCCATTTATCTGTGCATCACTACAAGGTCATGGCCTACCAGCAAGGTTTTGCTGCATCTGTCTCTGGTGATGGCTACATGGCTTCTCCTGACTTTGCCTACTTTTCCCCAACACATAGTTTAGTTATCCCCACCGAGCTCTATTCTGCCCTATCACAGTCCAAGGCAGCTTCCTTATTCTTTAACCAATAAAAGCAACACATATACATATGAACCTCCCATACCATTCTACTTCCTTTGTAGATTATATCCACATATATCTCTCTTAGGGTCCACTTTGTTGTTTAAGTTTTTTGAAGTTCTGAATTGTAGGCTGGTTTTTCTTTAGTTTATGAATAAAAGTTATTTATGTGTGAGTAAGTATATTTTTTTTTCTTGGTCTGCATTACTTCACTCAATATGGTGTTTTCTAGATCTATCCATTTGCTTGCAAATTTCAAAATGTCTTTTTTTTCCTTTCACTGTGTAGAACTCCATTGTGTAAATGTACTATAATTTCTTTATCCATTCTTTGTCGATGGGGCAGAGAGAGAATATTCAAATTAAAAAAATCAGAAACAAATGGGGAGACATAACAACAGAGATGGAGGAAATCCAGAGAATCATCAGGTCATACTTCAAATACTATTGTTCACAAAATTGTAAAACTTAAAGAAATGGACAATTTTCTGAATAAGTATCACTACCCATATCAAGACAAGATAAACAAATTAAATAAACCTATAACCAACAAAGAAATAGAAACATTTGGTGTAGGAAGTCATTCTGCCTATGTGTTGCTTTTACTGGTTAATGAACAAAGCTACTGGCTTTAAAAGTTCTTACAGCAAACAGTCATTAAAAAACTCCCAACCAAAAATAAAAACCTGAACTAGTGGTTTCAGCATAGAATTCTGCAAGATTTTCAAAAAAGAACTAATACCAATACTCCTCAAATTGTTCCATGCATTAGAAACAGAAGGGTCATTACCAAACTCTTTTATGAGGCTACAATTACCCTTATACTTAACCCACACAAAGTCATTACTAAAAAATAGAATTACAGACCAATCTCACTCGTGAGCAGTGATGCAAAAATAATAAAATACTGGAAAACTAAATTCCAGAACACATCAGAAAAATCATTTACCATGATTTTATCCCAGAGATGCTTGGATGGTTCAGTATATGAATGTCTGTCAATGTAATCCACCATATAAAGAAACTGAAAAAAAAAACCCCACATGATCAGCACCTTAGATGCTGAAAAACTTGCAACAAAATACAATATCTCTCCATAATATAGGTCTTGGAGACAGCAGGGTACAAGGATCTTACCTAAACATAATTAAGGCAATATACAGCAAGCCAACAGTCAACACCCAACAACAAACTAAATGAAGAGAAACAAGTTGATGGCACTGAAATCAGGAACAAGACAGTGCTGTCCATTCTCTATTTAATATAGTACTTCAAGTTCTAGCTAGAGCAATAAGATAACAAAAGAGGATCAAGGAAATCATAATCAGAAAGGAAATCAAACTTTCACTATTTGCTGATGATATGATAGTTTGCATAAATGATCCCAAAAATTCTACCAAGGAACTCCTAGAAAGAACTTATAAACTTTTTCAGTAATATAGCATGATACAAGATTAACAATAAGAAAATAAATCAGTAGTCCTCCTTTATACAGATGATAAATAGACTGAGAGAGAAATCAGAGAAACATCACCCTTCACAAGAGTCCCAAATAAAATAAAATATTTTGGAGTAACTCTATTCAAACAAATGGAAGACATGTGTGACTAGAACATTAAATATTTAAAGAAAGAAATTGAAGAAGACATCAGAAAATGGAAAGATCTCCCTTGATCTTTGGAAAGTAAAATTAACAGAATAGGAATATGCTATTTTAAAATCTTTAAAAAACTTTAATGTAATTATTTATATCAAATTATTCAATGATCCCCACACAAGAGGATGGAGTAAAAAATATTCATTCTGGCATGAACTCATTGTGAAAAATAACAAAAATTGATTTTAAAATATATTTGGATAATTGTATGTTCATATAAATAATTCAGTCACGTAATTCATATAAAGTTGATGTAGGAGTGTTTTCTATCTATCTGCTGCTTTCATTGGTTAATTAATAAAGAAAACTGCTTGGCCTGATAGGTCAGAACATAGGTAGGCGGGGAAGACAGAACAGAATGCTGGGAAGAAGGGAAGTGAGGCAGATACTATGGATCCAGCCACCAGGTCAAACATGCTGAATCTTTCCAGGTAACCCACCACCTCGTGGTGCTACACAGATTATTAGAAATGGGTTAGTCAAGATATGAGAGTTAGCCAGTAAGAGGATAGAGCTAATGGGCCAAGCAACGTTTAAATGAATACAATTTGTATGTTTTTATTTCTGATGTAAAGCTAGCCTTGTGGGAGCTGGGCAGGATAAAAAGCAGGCCTACCTGCAGCTCATCACAACATAAAATATTTGAATACACATATGTATGTAAGTATGTATTATGGCTTTCAGAGGCACAAAAGAAGGCAAAGCATGTAACTCTTTAATAGGTAGATAATCAGTAATGTGGTAGGTGATGACAGTGTTTTGGAAATAATTCTGGTGGTTGAATGACAGTCAAATATACAAAATGGAACTTAATTATTTACTTTGAATAATATTTTACATAATAAAAGTTGAACCTAATTTAAAATAATCTAGAAATATTGCATAATTAACAGCATAAATGAATATTGTGTAGTGTTCTTTATATGAAAATGTGAATATTCTAAGTGCATAGTTTAATAATAAATATAATATGTTTTGTCCCTTAAAGGGATTAGTATTTTTTACAATTTCTCACAGGCTTAGGAATGCTTCACTTGCTTAAAATATATGACTCAAATAATGTTGAAAATAAGTTAATTTGAATTTTAAATTGGCAACATAGATGTCAAAGAGCCAAGTTAAATGTTTCTAGCTTCATGTTACAGTTATTATGGCACATCTTTTGGGGGATAAATTCCTTAAAATCAGAATTTTAAGTAAAGAAAAGAATCTGTGTGCATTGGCAAGCAGTTTTGGTCTATCATAATCCAGACAACTAAGCTACAATATCTTAAAAAAAAATAGTACTTAAAGTCAGCAAGTGTTTGTTTCTCATAATTCTGGAGATTGAAATCCTATACTCAAATGTGAGTATGGTCAAGTTCTAATGAGAGGTTCCTTGGGTACGTGGTACAGGACAATTGTCTATATTCTGTCAATTATGTTTTAAATAAACGCTGATTATCCAGTAGCCAGGCAGGAAGTATAGACAGGACAACCAGACAGAAGTCGAGGTGGGTCAATGAGAAAAAGAGAATTCTGGGAAGAGGGAAGTTCCCTCTGCAGTCCTGTCCAGACACAGAAGAAGCAAGATGTGACTATGCCACTGAAAAAAGTACTGAGCCATGTGGCTAATACGTATAAGATAATGGGCTAATGTAAGTTATAAGAGTTAATAAGAAGCCTGATCTAATGGGTCAATCAGTTTATCATTAATATAGACCTCTGTGTGATTTCTTTGGGACTAAACAGCTGTCGATCTTGTGGGAGGAAAGAAACCAGGTAGGACAGAAACCCAGACAAAAGGTACTTCTTTCTGAATTCATGCCCAGTGAAATGAGACCTTATTACTAAAGGACTCCAGTTCTGTCCATGACTGTTTTATTGTATTGATTTAATTGCATCTTGGTCAATTCCTATTCTAATATCACCACGTTGAGACCTACATGATAGTATATAAAATAAAGAAGGAATTAACTTCTTATAAACTAGGAAACCATAAATTTAATGTTCAATAAAAATGAGAATTACCATTTGGATTTACCAGGAGGAAAATAAAATAATTTACAGTCCTTCCCTATATGAAAGATCTAGTAATTCATGCTTCTCAGAAGCAAGAGAGAGAGAGACATGTGAAAATGCCAAGCAAACAATCAAGGGATGTGGACAGTGTTAGAAAGAAGAAGATGTATGACCACTGATAATGACTTATATCCCATTTATCCTGGACCAAGGGAAAGCAAATAAAAACATCCCCAGTTTTTGGAAAAAATACTAGTTAAATTGAAACTCCTCTTTATATATTAACATCTAATTTTAATTTGTATTTTAAATATACACAATTACAAAGAAGGCAGCACAGAATCTGCTTAATTTTACAAACAAGAGGAATGAAAAACACAAATTAAATGCTATATAATGCCAGGTGATACCCAGTGCTAAAACAAAAACAAAACTTTGTCAAATTAGTTTTGAAAAAGATGGAAAACACATTTAATAAAGTTACTGAAGTAAGATCAGATCCAGGTTTACAGAAATTCCAGAGAATAGAAAGTATTAAGAGAGAAACAGAAAGTAAACTGAAAAATCAGGACACTTGCCTGAAAGCCAAGTATTGTCATGTTCTCTTCTGAATACGATTAATGTGGGACATTCCTATAATTAGCTTTATTGTGGTTTTATTCTGGGAACCATAGGTAATCAGAAAGCATGGCCATGTCTCTGAGGATGTTTTATGAGTTTGATTTATTTTAGGTCTGGAAATCTTTGGAGACATGTAAAATTATATGGCTATGCCTAAGTCTCTCTGCACTCTCATCTCCATGGTAGAATAATATCAGGCACAATGCTTTAAAATTCATAATTTTAATTAGAAAGTCATCTAAAAAGTATATTACAAGGTCCTATAAAATTACAGATGCATTATAAATCAAAAGTTATGAATCTTTCTTTTTTTGTGAGAAGGTATTAGTGAATAATAATGAATTAGTGATGACACATAACATTTAGCACAGAGATCTGAAAATATTTCAACCAGAGCAGAATATATAAGATTGGAGGGCATGGCACTTGTCTCTGTGCTATTTATGCTTTCTTTTCAACAAAAACTATATAGTAGGTATATACTCACAAATGTATTCAACATAAAAACCATTGCTGTAGAAATTTCAGGCACACAAATTGTGCTATTGGAAACTCAATCATGGTTGTCAATTTATGTCATAACAGAGTGAGTGTCTAAGGGTAAGAGATGCCTACGAAGGTTATTTATTTTTTCCTCAACTCATTTTAGTATTTATTGAATAAGAAGAAGAAATACATTTAATATGTAAGCCATTACAAAGAAGGAAAATGTGTTAAATAGAAATATTTCAAGAAAGACAAAGCTAAACTAAGAACATAATAGCATCTATAAAATGGTAAAAAGCATCAGGCATATGCTATTGTTCTCCTTTGTATTAGAATATCAAAGAATTAAAGAGTCAGGTAGACGATTAGATTCCAACCATTCTTTCTCTCACATATTTAACATATTTTTCCCTGTGAAAAGGCTGGAAAAAATGCAAAATAGCTATTTAATGACTTGAAAGAATTAAATTGTTAGGTTCTAAGAAGTTTGGCAAATCAATGCAGAGAATCATTGCAAATCTGTTGACTCATTTGTGTTGAGCTAAAATCTTTTCTGTTCTTGGAAAGTTTTCTAAATTTTTTTATTAAGAGGAAGCTCTTTTATTAATACAATTTAATTCCTTGAAATTATTCTGGAAAAGCAAAAGCCTGAACTATACTGACATGACATATTCTTTAGTTCTGTAGTTACTGACAAATATGGGTTATCTCTGAATACTCAATGGGCATAGTTTTCCTCATCAATATAGTCTTTAATTGCAGGATATAGTAACAATAAAAATGTAAGTGAGTACTAAAATTCTTTCTCTTTAATTGCCCATAGAAGAATAAAAAAATGTTTAATAAAAGAAACCAATGGTTTTTATAATTCAACTAGATCAAAGGTCATCAAAATGTGTTCATGCTTCAGACCCAGAGCAAAAAATTCAAATAGCTTTTATATTTTTAAGTAGTTGCAAATATAAAACGGAATGGTATAATTTCATGGAACAAATAAAGTGCATGTTATTTAAATTTCATTTTATTTTTTGACCTAATAAATATAGTCATAGTATTTTGTATAAAGAAAACACATATAGGGAATTCTGAACCTAGAAAATCCAGGTAAGTTAACTGGAACTTTAGATAGCAACATAATTCATGAAATGGAAGGCAGAATCTTAGGCTTTGAAGGCACAAAGGAAGAAATAGATTCATTGTTCAAAGAAAATGTTAAATGTAAAAAATCCCTAACACAAAGTATTCAGGGAATCTGGGACAAAAAATGAAAAGATCAAGCCTAAGAATAATAAGAATAGAAAAAGGAGAATACCAGCTCAGAAACCCAGACAATATATTTAACAAAATTCTAGAATAAAATTTTCCTTACCTAAAGAAAGACATGCCTACAAAGGTACAAGAAGCTAAAGAACACCAAATCAATTGAACCAGAAAAAAAAAAAGTCCCCACAATGCATAAAAATCAAAATACTAAAAATACAAGGAAAAAGAAATAATAACAAAAACTGTAAGGGGGAAAAGTCAAGTAACATATTCGAATTATACCTGACTTATAACAGAACCTCTAAAAGCCTGGAGGTCCTAAACAGATGTCTTATATACTCTAACAGATCACACATCAAACCCCACAAATTATTAATGCAACCCTTCTCACCAATGGAAAGGTCACACAGACAAAAACTAACAGAATAAACACAGAAATAATTGAATTGACAAACATTATGAATAAAATGGACCTAACAGATATATACAAAACATTTAATCCAAACACAAAAGAATATTGTTTCCTCTCAACCTTATCCTAAATTGACCATATATCTGGTCATAAAACAAGTCTCAACAGATACAAGAAGACTGAAATAAACCCCTGTATCCTTTCAAACCACCATGGATTAAAGCTGGATTTCAACAACTACAGAAAGAACAGAAAGCCTGCCAACTCATGGAAACTGAGAAACACCCTACTGAACAACCACTGAGTCAAGAAAAAAAATGAAGAAAAAAATTAAAGACTTCTTTGAATTCAAAGAAAATGTATGGACAACATACCCAAACTTATGGGACACACTGAAAGTAGTACTAAGAGGGATGTTATTAGCACTAAGTGCCTACATAAAGAAATTGCAGAGATCTCCTACTAGTAATTTTACCTGAAATCTCTGGAACAGAAAGAATCATCAAAACCTCCCAACAAGAGTAGACAACAGGAAATAATCAAAATAATGGTTGAAATGAATAAAATAGAAACAAATGTAACAATACAAAGAATTAATTAAAGAAAGAGTTGGTGATTTGAGGAAATCAACAAGATAGGCAAACTAACTGACAGACAAAAAGAACATCAAAATGAACAAAATCAGAAATAAAGGGACGTAACAGACTCTGAAGAAAACAAAGAATCATTAGATTATACTTCAAAAACCTTTACTATACAAAATTGAAAATTATAAGAGAAATGAATAATTTTCTAAATAGATACTGCTTACCAAAGTTAAATCAAGATCAGATTTAAAAAGTTAAACAGATCCATAACTTTTAATGAAATATAGCCAGTCATTAAAAGTCTCCAATCCTCCCCCTCAAAAAAAAAATCACCCAGGGTCAGATGCTTTTAGTATGGAATTCTACAAGACTTCAAAGAAAAGCTAAATTATTGACCATTTTCCCCCATGAATATATATGTAAAAAATACGTAATAAAGTACTCATAAATTCAATTCAAGAACACATGAAACAGATCATACCATGATCATTGAGCCTTCATTCCAGAGTTACAGGGCTAGTTCAAATCTGTCTATGTAATCCACAACATAAACAAACTGAAAAAAATGCTCATCTCATTAGATGCTGAAAAAGCATATGAGAAAATACAGCACCCCTTCATGATAAAAGGCTTGGAGAGATCAGGAATACAAGAGACATTTCTAAACATAGTAAAGGCAATATACATCAAGCCTATGGTCAACATCACATTAATTAGAAATTAACTCAAAACAATCACCCTAAAATCGGCAACAAGACAAGGCTGCTTATTCTCTCCATATCTATTCAACACAGTACTTGAAGTTCTAACTAGCACAAAAACACAACTAAAGAAGATGAAGGGGGTAAAACTTGGAAAGGAAGAAATCAAAGTATTAGTATTTGTAGATGATATGCGAGAATACATAAGTGACCCAAAAATTCAGCCAGTGAACTCCTACAGCTGATTAAGACATTAAACAAAGTCACCGGACACAAAATTAACAAGAGCATATCAGTAGTCCTATATACAGATGACAAATGGGCTGAGAAAACAAAAAAGGGAAACAATACCCTTCACAATATCTCCAAATTATATAAAATATCTTTGGGTAAAGCTAAGCAAAAGAGTGAAAGACAGATATGATGAAAAACTTCAAATCTTTAAGTGGGAAAATCAAAGAAAGTATCCAAAAATAGAAAGATCTCCCATGCTCATGGATCAGTAGGATTAACATAGTATAAAAAAGTTGTCTTACTAAAAGAACCTCCAGATTTAATGCAATCCCCTTCTAAATTCCAAGACAATTCTTTGTAGAGATTGAAAGAATAATATCCAACTTTATTTTGAATGACAAAGATCCCAGGAAAGCTAGAATTATCCTGAACAATAACAGAACTTCTGGAAGTCTCACCATCCCTGATTTCAAGCTGTACTGCATAGCTGTAGTGATAAAAATCTGCATGGTATTGCCACAATAAAAACATTCAGGGACAGGATGAAGTTCACCTATGAGGCAATCAGCCTTCCTAGGTCTGAAGGGTCCCTAAGGACCACCATAATTTTGTGTGGGGTCTCTAGAACAGAGCCAGGAAGAACTATATCCAGGAACCAGGCAATCAGGTACCACCATGGTAAGTACAGGGTAATTGTTCATATGAAATTGAGTACTGTTCTTTTGAGGTATGTGAAGAATTTTGCTGGGATTTCGATAGGCATTGCATTGAATCTGTAGATTGTTTTTTATAAAATTACCATTTTTCTTATATAAATTTACATATAAAGAGCATGGGAGATCCTGACATTTTCCTGTCTTTATTTCAATTTCTTTCATCAAAAATTTAAATTCTTGTCTTACAGGTCTTCCACTTGTTTGGTTAGAGTTACCCCAAAATATTTCATGCTATTTGTGGCTATTGTGAAGCATGGTGTTTCTTTGATTTTTTTTTTCTCAGTCCATTTATCATCTGTGCAAAGTAGGGCTACTGATTTTATTTTGAGTTAATCTTGTATCCTGCTAGATTATTGAAAATGTTTATTAGTTGTAGATGTTTCTTGGTAGAATTTTTGGGCTTGCTTATGTAAACTATCATATCTTGAGCAAAGAGTGAGAGTTTGACTTATTCTTTTCTGATTTGTTTTCCCCTGATCTCCTTTTGTGTCTTATTGCTCTAGGTAGGATCTCAAGATCTATATTAAATAGATGTGGAGAGAGTGGAAAACTGTCTTGTTCCTGATTTCAGTGGACTCACTGTGAGTTTCTTTCCATTTAGTTTGATGTTGGCTGTTGTCTTGTTGAATATTGCTTTTATTATGCTTAGGTATGTTCCTTGTATCCCTGTTCTCTCTAAGAACTTTATCTTGAAAGGATGTTGTATTTTTTTAGAAGTCTTTTTCAGCATCTAATGAGATGTTCATGTGGTTTTTATTTTTCAGTTTGTTTATATGGTGGATTACGTTGACAGGTTCTCATATGTTGAACCATTCCTGCATCTCTGTGATGAAGTCAACTTGATCATGGTAGATGATGTTTCTGATGTGCTCTTAGATTTGATTTGCCAGTATTTTTTTTTGAGTATTTTTGCATCAATGTTCATGAGTGAGATTGGTCTGTAATTCTATTTCTTAGTAATGTCTTTCTGTGGTTTGTGTATCGGGGTAATTGTAGCCTCAAAACAAAACAGTTTGGCAATGTTCCTTCTATTTGTATTGTGTGGAACAATTTGAAGACTATGGATATTAGTTATTATTTGAAAAGCTTGTAGAATTCTTAGCTTAAACTATCTGGTTCTGGGCTTTCTTTTTTGGTTGGGAGACTTTTGGTGACTGCTTCTATTTCTTACCAGTTATAAGTCTATTTAATTTCTAATCTGGTCTTGATTTAATTTTGGTAAGTGATATTTATCCAGAAAGTTGTCCATTTCCTTTAAGTTTTCCAATATTGTTGAATATAGGTTTTTGAAATATAATCTAATTATTCCCTGTATTTCCTCCATGTCTGTTGTTATGTCCCCCTTTTCATTTCTAATTTTGTTAATTTTGCTTTTCTGTTAATTTGGATAAAGAATTGTCTATTTTGTTAATTTTCTCAAAGAACCAACTCTGTCTCATTGACTCTTTGCATTGTTTCCTTTGTTTCTATTTTATTGATTTCAGCCCTCGATTTGATTATTTCCTGCCATCTAGTTCTCCTGGCTGAGTTTGTTTCTTTTTGTTCTACAGTTTTCAAATGGTCTGCTATTTTACCAGTGTGGGACCTTTTCAGCTTCTTTATGTAGGCATTTAGTGCTATGAACATTCCTCTTAACATCACATTCATTGTGTTCCATAAATTTGGTTATGTTGTGTGGTCATTTTCATTGAATTTAAAAAGGCTTTAATTTCTCTCCTATCCCACTGATACTTCAGGTGAGCAATGTCTAATTTTCATGTATTTGTGGGCTTTCTAGAATTAGTGTTGCTGTTGTATTCTAATTTTAAGTCATGGTGATCCAATAAGATACATGGAGTTATTCCAATTTTTGTATTTATTGATGTTTGCTTTGTTACCTAGTATGTGGCCAATTTTTGAGATAATTTCATGAAGTGCTTATAAGAAGGTATATTCTTTTATGTTTGGATGGAATGTTCTATAGATGTCTGTTAGAGTCATACCATCTGTTAGTTTCCTTATTTCTCTGTTAATTTTTTGTCTGACTTACCTGTCCAGAGGTGAGAGTGGACTACTGAAGTCTCCCACTATTAGTGTGTGTGGTTTAATGTGTGATTTAAGAAAAAAGAAGTGTTTCTTTTACATATGAAAGTGTAGTCACGTTAAATATGTTCAGTATTGAGATTTCCTTTGACGGATTTTTCCTGTGATGTCTTTTTTTGTCTCTTCTGATTGATTTTAGATTAAAGTCTATTTTATTAGATATTAGGATAAATATACAAGCTTGTTTCTTAGGTCCATTTTATTAGAACATTTTTTTCTCAACCCATTACTCTGAGGCAATGTCTGTCTTTGAGGTTGAGGTGTGCTTCTTGTATGCAGCAGAAGGATGGGTTCTGCTTTTATATCCAATTTGTTAGCCTGTGTCTTTTCATAGGTGAGTTGAGTTCATTTATATTAAGGGATATTAATGAACAGTGATTGCTTGAAAATTTTCCTCAAAAAATGGAGGGAAAGACAAAAAAATTGGAAGACACCAACAAATCAATTAAAGAAAACCAAGAAAAAGCAACAAAAAATGAAAAAAAAACTATTCAAGACTTGAAAGCTGAAAAACTGAAATAGAGACAATAAAGAAAACATAAGCCAAGAGAATTATAGAAATATAAATCTGAACATGGCAGACAATGAGGGCTGACGAGAAGCCAAGGACAATGGCACTGGGTTTTTATCCTACTTCATGTTCTGGCTTTGTGGGAGCCTACCCAGTTTGGATGTTCACATTCCTAGACCTGGGTGGAGCGGGGAGGACCTTGAACTTTCCACTGGGCAGGGGACCAGGACTGCTCTTCGGACTGGAGAAGGAGGGAGAGAGGAGTGGGAGGAGGGGGAGGATAATGGGAGGCTGGGAGGAGGCGGAAATTTTTTTTGAATAAAAAAATAAATAAATAAAAAGTAAACAATCAGGAGCCACAAATTAAAGCATAACCAGAATACAAAAGATGGAAGAGAGAATCTCAAGCACTGAAGATATAGTAGAGGAAACAGACTCATTGGTCAAAGAAAACATTAAATCTCACAAAAGCTTAACACAAAATATCCAGGAAATATGAAACACTATGAAAAGACCAAACCTAAGAAAAAATAGGTATAGAAGAAGGAGGATCCACTTCAAAAGCACAGAAAATATAGTTAACAAAATCATAGAAGCTAAATTTCCCAACCTAAAGAAAGATATGAAGATATAAGAAGCTTACAGAACACCAAATAGATTTGATCAGAAAAAGTCCCCTCAATACATAATAATTAAAACATTAAACATATAGAATAAAGAAAGAATATTAAAATCTGCAAAGGAAAAAGGCCAAGTAGCCTATAAAAGCAGACCTATCAGAATCATACCTGACTTCTCAATGGAAACAATAAAAATCAAAAGTTCTTGTTCAAGCGTTATGCAGACATTACGAGACCAAGAATGCCAGCACAGACTACCTACCTGGCAAAACTTTCAATTACCATAGAAGTACAAAACAATATATTCCATTACATACCAGATTTATCCAATACAGAGTCACAAACCCAGCCCTACACAAAGTACTAGAAGGAAAACTTCAACCCAAAGAGGTAGGCTATATCAACAAAAACATAAGACAATAGATGATCTCACAGCAGCAAATTTCAAAGAAGGGAAAACACACAAAATAACATCAACAACAATGGAAACTAAATTTATAGGAGATATTCACACATTTCTTTTCTTTTTATATATTTATTTTTTTAAAAAAATAAAACAAACTATCTTTTTTATTATATATATGAATCCAAGTTCCCACTCACTCGCCTCCTTCCATTCCTTCCAAATACCCTCCCACCCCATTCCCATCCAATCCTCAGAGAAGGTAAGTCAATTGCTTTGTGGAAGGTCCAAGGCCCTCCCTAATATATCTAGGCTGATCAAGGTATCCTTCCAAAGAGAATAGATTCCCAAAGAGCCAGTATATTAAGTAGGGATAAATCCAGGTGACACTGCCAGTGGCCCCTCAGTCTGTCTCAGCCATGCAACTGTCAACCACATTCAGAGGGATTAGTTTGGTCCTATGCTTGTTCCTTCCCAGTCCTGCTGGTGTTTGTGAGCTCCTATTAACTCAGATAGACTGTTTCAGTGGGTGAACCCATCATGGACTTGACCTTTTTGCTCATATTCTCATCCCTCCCATTCTTCAACTGAACTTTGGGAGGTCAGTCCAGCACCCCACTACGATTCTCTGCCTCTGTTTTTCTCAGTTGCTGAAAAAAGGTTCTATGGTGATATTTAAGGCAATCATCAGTCTGACTACAGGACAAGTCAAGATTGAGCCCCTCTCCTTGATTGCTTAGGGTCTTAGCTGGGGTCATCCTTGTGTATTCCTGGGGATTTATCTAGAGCCATGTTTCTGCTAAATGTATAATGTCTCACTCAATCAAGATATCTCTTTCTTTGCTCTCATCTCTGTCCTTCCTCCATCTTCACTATCATATTCCCTCAAGTTCTCCTCACACTTTTCTCCTCCTCTTCCCCTTCTACTCTTCCTTCTCCCCCCACCCCCATGCTCCCAATTTTGTCAGGCAATCTTGTCTGTTTCCAATTTCCAGGCAGGGGTCTACATATATTTTTCTTTGGGTTTACCTTATTACTTAGATACTCTAGGATCATGAATTATAGGTTAAATATCCGTTGTTTATACCTAGGAGTGAGTTTATACAATATTCTTCTTTTTGAGTCTGGGTTACCTCACTCAGGATAGTGTTTTGTAATTCCATCCATTTGCATGCAAAATTCAAGATGTCATTGTTTTTTTTCCACTGAGTAGTACTCTAATATGTAAATGTGCCACATTTTCTTTATCTATTATTCGGTTGAGTGGCATCCAGTTTGTTTCCAGTTTCTGACTGTTACATATAATGCTGCTATGAACATAGTTGAACCAATAACTTTGCAGTATGATTGAGTATTTGGGTATATGCCCAAGTGTGGTATTGCTGGATTCTAAGGTAGGTTAATACCAAGTTTTCTTAGAAACTGCCATACTGATTTCCAAAGTGGTTGTACAAGTTCGCATTCCCATCAACAATGGATAAGTGTTCCCCTTACTCCACATCCTCTCCAGCATATGCTATCACTGGTGTTTTTGATCTTAGCCATTCTGACAGTTGTAAGATGGTAAACAAATGGTACCTCATGAAACTGAGAAGCTTCTGTAAAGCAAATGACACAGTCAATAAGATAAAAAGGCAGCCTACAGAATGGGAAAAGTTCTTCACTAACCCCATATCAGACAAAGGACTGATCTCCAAAATATATAAAGAACTCAAGAAATTAGACATCAAAAGTCCAAATAATCCAAATAAAAAGTAGAGTACCAAACTAAACAGAAAATTCTCAACAAAAGACTCTCAAGTGGCCAACAGACACTTAAGGAAATGTTCTCATGCTTAGCTGTCAGGGAAATGCAAATCAGAAATTCTATCTTACTTTTATTCACACAATTTTTATAAAAGTTTTTAATCCCATAACTCATTTTCTATTTTTTCTGTTATTTGCTGAACCATAAAAATCCTTCCAAATCCATCTGTAACATTATATTTTGAAGCGCTTTCACTAAGAAAAGTCTCAGAGTTTTAGGTCTCAACCTTTAGCTTTTTTAATCTATTTTAAATTGATTTCTGTATAGAATGAGAAATAAGAATCATATTTCATGTCTCTACTGCAGATTTCCAAGATTCCCAGAATCCTTTTTTCAGTTGGTGCTATATCATCTTTATTGTCTGAATGCTTAAAACATCTTTTCTTTTCTTTTTGTTAATGTTTTTTTTATTTTCACCAATTTTTAAACTTAAATATATTTTTACCATTTTCTTCACTTCCTCCAACTTCGTTCAATCTTCTCCCTTCCATATGCATTCCACTTTAGGTTCTTCTAAAAACAAAACAAAAAAATAGAAAAACAAAACAAAACCCAATACAACAGTGGTTCTCAACCTTCCTACTGCTGTTACACTTCAATACAATTCCTCATGTTGTGCTGACCCCCACAACGTTATAGAAACATAAATAGCATAAAATTATTTTTGTGACTATAATTATAATTTGATTACTGTTAAAAATTGTAATCTAAATATTTTTTGAAGATAGAGATCTAGTCTCTCTGTCATCTAGCTTTTCATTTTCAAGATTTATTAGGTTGATATCTTCCAATGACAAGCAGAAACTTGAGGAATTTTTGTTTCCCGTGAGGAGTTCTGTGTTCCCAACCTTTCAGAGAGTGTGTTCTCCAGACACGGTGTTAAAATCTAGATGTTTTTCAGTCTTTAGGGAGTTGATATGGATGTCTTGTGTAACAATTTTCTCTGAGATTGATGGATTTTATAATGCATGGAAATTCATTACGCATTAAGGTAGACAATTCAAAATAGATTCAGGAAGTCCTTGAAACTGACAAAATTTAATAGTCTCCTTCTTCCCAGAGAAAACAAGCCAAGCTGCTGAGAGTCACTCTCAGACAAGCCAAGCTGCAAAAATGACTCTGAGACAAGATTTGCTGCCTAGAAGAAACAGAAATTAGCCAAGCTGCCCAGAAGAAGTTTAGACAAAGTGAGCCATTTGGAAAGGATATTCCCCAACCTCTTGAACTGCCTACAGGGTATATAGTTTGCTCTATTTTCCCAGGTTTGTGAGATATTACTCATGTTTGGCTGGGTTTTGAAGATGCAGCTATCTTTGAGATATTTTTGCTACTGTAAGTAACCCCTTGCCCAGATTCCTGTAAGTGACTCTAATAAAACTAATGGTTCACCAAGGTGGACTTTTGTGGTATCTGTTCTTTGTTCTGTCATTTGTGATTTGCTATCTGGGTTAAGTAGACATCTATGCTGTATCTCCCCAGGAAAAGTTTTGTCACACAATGTAATAAAAACCTAAATAGGGATATGGCAAAAATCAAATATTAGTGTGTGTTGGGGGAGTGAGTGCCTAGTCTTGAGGGATCAAGACATGCAACTGAGGCTGGATAAGCTGAGTGAGGAACACACACAGGGGAATTCTAATACAATTATCCCTTTCTTTATGGTGTATGAACTCCATGTCCCTGTTCAAACCATAGCCTAAGTCTGATCTAATAAACATGAAAGAAAGAAGGTGAGAGATAACATTGAGCATACTCTACATTTGACATATATAGTTAAAAAGCTCAGGAATATTGAACTTTGTTTACAGTAGCATCTTCCACCCAAAGTTAAAAAAATATATCCGTAAGTAGTATTAAATTGTGAATAAATTTGTCACATATGTTATAGTTTGTCAAGAATTACCTAGAGACATTGAAACATAAAATCTTCCAGGTTTCATGCCATCTGTCTTAATTTAAAAAAACAAACAAACAGTGTATTCTTTACTAAGAAACTTCTTGATCAGTACCTTGAAAGGAGCAAAAGAAGTCTTCCCCTTTGATAATACCAATAACAATCTTCAAATGTTGGCATTTATGCATGAGCTGAAGCTATTTTTCATGCATTGTAACAGGATTTATCTTTTTCTGTTGACCTTTAAATGGCTTTCTCGTTTTTGCTCACTCTCCTCTCTTCCTGCTGGCTTTTGCAGGTCTCTCTCATCTGCAGACGTTGAATCTGGAATTGGGACTTAAAGGCAATCCTCTTCAAAAGAGAAAGCCATGGTATTAAACCCTCACTAGTTTTGGATCAAGACATTAGAGCTTACTCCTGCAGAAAATTAGAAATAACATATCCGTAGTGTAACTGCTTTCAAAAGTACTTTTGAAATGTGGACTTTCTTGTTTTCCAGGTAATAGCATGTATATATAACTTGATGATTCAAATCTATAGAATAATACATTTCTAAAATATTTCCAAATCCTAATTTAATCTAAACCAAATCAAGCAAATTGATTCTTATAAAAAGCTACGAAGCAAATTAGTTCTTTGTTTTACTTATTTATAATAATCAAGAGAATGATTTAATAAGATATAAAAATCAAGAAATGCAGAATAGAATTTTTAAATTCAATAATCTGGAAAGAAGTTCCCATACTTTTGATTTATAGAATTGAAGATAAACAACAAGAAACCCTTGGTGTCTTTGTGAGGTCTTTTTAATTTTATACTGTTCAAGCCATTCTAACAATTTTCAAAAAATGTAAACCTTTCAAATTTTATACTTTCATGTGTGATTTATCACTGCATATAAAGATATGCCTGTTATATACTGTATATAAACAGGTATATAGAATAAAATATTAATGTAGCATATTTTTCTTAGAGTACAACATTTTTAGATAATATCCATGTAACATTACATAGATATGTGGATTTGAATATATGAATATTTGTAAAGGTTTTACAGTCATCTAAAAAATGTGCCACCATTATCTTTTTCACTTTATACTGGCACAATCATTAAATGAAAAAAACACAGTGGAGTTTATTCTTAGTAAATAAACTTGTATTTTGATGCAGTTTATGTAAGCTTAAAATAACTACAAAACAAGTGAAATGTGACTCTTAAAAATAGAACCAGAGAAGCTCTAAATGTAGTGAATAAAAAGAATTTTTGTGTAAATGTACTGTAACTCAGTGTTATCTAAAATGCTTGACAGTTTCCTAGATTTACACACACCTCTTTGTACTTCAGCCACATATAATGCAGTTTATAGATATATATGTAATATCCATATGAGAGAAACTATTAGAAAATATTTGTTCCTGTTTTTCTCCCTTCACTTATTTTTAACATTAGCACAAATATACAGTGAAGTACAATCATATCTGCCCTCTTTCCTGTGAAAGTTATCTCATTCATGATCTAAATCTTTAAATTATTGTAATTTGTTCTACTCTTCTTTGACATTGTTTGTGGTGTGTAGCTTTCGGAGGAACTGAGGAAAAGGACTTTCATTTAACAAGTTTTGTGCTGTGCATTAATTTCATTTCTATTTAACCTCCCAGTGGGGTTGATAAACAGTACTGCTGGCTCACAGAGTACCATGAACTGGCTAAATGCTGAGAAAATGAAGACTAATGGCCCCTTATTCAGAAGAATATGCAGTCTAATGGAAGAGTCGTTCCTTCATGTGGCTGAGTAGAGTGTAATTTGCCAGGACTAAGTGGCAGGGGACTTCCCGAGGAAGTGTGATTAATATTGTCTGTGGCTAGAGGATATTCATTTCAAAGGAACTGGCATGAAATTGGGCCAAGGTACGCTTTACTTTGCACCTCTGTGTTCTCTGTTGCCTCAAGAGACTCAAACCTGGGATTTGATAATTATATAATTACACTTTACTTCCATATGTCTAATGATTTGGAAGAGAATGTATGTATGAATTATATTTATACAGTTGTCTATTCATAAATAGATAAATTATGAGAGATAGATGTATAAATATGAGTTTAAAAGATTATCACATTTGTTAGTAGCAAAGATCATTTGGGTCATTTGTACATAAAAACTATTATTACTAATTCTTGAGTCATGAAACAATTCTAATATCCATATTTTACATAAGTTTTATATATTTGCATAAATTGTCAAGTTCTTTAAATATGAATTATAAAATTATAACCATCCATAAATAGATTATATGACTTCTGCATACTTGGAATTGGCTGTTGTAATTTTTATTTAAATAAAAACAATCAATTGTCTGCATTCATACAAAGTGTAATCAGACTTTTTATGTCCTACATAACTAGCTCAGGAATCATGACATGAAGAGTTATTACTAATTAAAAATATCAGCCAGTAGCATAGGTTTGTTACTAACTAGCTCTTAGAACATTAACTAACTTATTTTTATCAACCTACTTTTTGTCTTGTGACTTTATTACCTTACTCTGTATTGCCCATTGTGCTTCCTTTCCATCTGGTTGAGGACTTCCTCCATTTCTACCCTTCTTTTTTCTAACATTCTCTCTTCTGTAAAAATTCTGCCTAGCTGTTGCCATTCAACTATTTATTAACGGATCTGAGTGATGATTCTTCAAGTTGCAACAAAAGATTATTCCACAACCAAGTCATCATTTTAATGTGGGGTAAGACTGTACACAAGTGGCACATCTTCCAAAACAGAACATTTAACAATAAAAAAATTATTTCACTAAAGCTTTTTCTATGCATGCTAAATTATATAATGATCAGTATTAAAACAGGTATTAAATTTCAGTGAGGGCTTTTATCTTAAAAGCTCATTGTTTTAATTACATCAAATTAGCAATAAAAAGACATGTTCATTAGCAGCATTTTTTGCCATAGCCAGAACCTGGAAACAACCTAAATGCCCTTTGACGGAAGAATGGAATAGGAAAATGTGGTACATTTACACAATGAAGTACTACACAACAACAACAAAAAAATAATGACAGCTTGAATTTTGCAGGTAAATGGAAGGGGCTAGAAAACATCATTTTGAGTGAGATAGCCCAGACCCAGAAAGACAATTATCACATGTACTCACTTATAAGTGGTTTTAAACATAAAGCAAAGAAAACCAGCCCACAAATCACAATCCCAGAGAATCTAGACAACAATGAGGACCCTAAGATCCTAAGATCTATATGGGAAGTATAAAAAGACAAGATCTACTGAGTAAATTGGGAGCATGGGGACCTTGGGAGAGTATTGAAAGGGAGGGGAGTGGTGGGGAAGGGAGAGGAAGAGAAGGAAGCAGAGAAAAACGTAGAGCTCAATAAAAAGGAAAAGACATTGATTTCCAACAACTTTTACACGTCTTACTTAAGCTCATCTTCAATCTACACTTTTCTATAATCCATGACTTACTCATTATCACACTGTCCAGGATGTCCTATTTGTTCTTAGCAAGGGAACAGAAGAAGAGAGTAACCACACTGGAGGCTCAGCCAGAGTATACCTGCAGAAGACCAGAACTACAGCTGAAGGAAAAGAGTGACATGAAGTTCATACCTTGTTTTCAATATCAGATAATTTTAAGGAAGGAATGGAAGAAGGTAATGCAAAAGCTATATTGACTGTTAGGGGTACAGCTATAGAGAAGAGCATATTGAAACCTTGGATTCTGCATACCATCCAGATGCTGGGAAAATCCTCTTCAGCCACATCAGTGGATCAGTGGAAAGATAGCATTTTAAAATATGAGATCTGCTGGACTGTAAATCAGGCCACTTCAAAGGCTAAGGCTTCTTCCCACATAGCTCACTCTTAGAACCAAAGACAAGTATTATAAGACATCTGGATAAAATATCTAGATAAAGGGTACATGTTTGGTACATAAACACATAGAGTTCTATGCATTGTAAATATAATCTGAGCCCCAGACAGAGGAGATCACTAGTGTCCAGAAAACCAGCTAGCAGAGGCAAATGACTAAAGAAGCTAGGGTTGAAGATACTACAGAGGAAACTTGCCAACTTCCTGTTGGGTGACAAAACTGTTCCTAGGGCGCTGTCACACACATATCTACTCATTCCAGATGGAGAGCCCACAACAGAACTACTTGTGTCCAACCTCGTTAACCATGAGTTTCATTGTGGTTACTTATAGGAATATGGGTGAGAAGCAGAGGTGTCTCAAAGATAGCTACATCACGAAAGCCCACCCAGCACAGGTGACAAGGCACAAAAGGTGGACATTAAGAGCAGTCTTGCACTGTCTTGGGAAGCTCAACATGTGTGCCTTTCCGGTGTGACTCACTGGTCTAAACCTCTGCCAGGCAGCAGTGCTGGCCTCAGAGTCATTTACTACTTTGCTTATCTGAATCTTAGGAAGGAGGATCCTAGAGAATCTGGTCAATTTCAGAGAACTTCTGATGTTATCTTGAGTTGTTTACATTCTTGTTAAGGAGCTTCTCCACAAGATAAAATGTTCCAATCTCTTAGGAAGTAGATACACAACTCTCTACTCAGTCCCCTTTCTCTTACTTTCTTTCTGCCTCCTCTTCTACAATAATCTGTTAGCCTTGAAAGAGGGACTACAGATGCTCATCTCTGGATAAGAATTAGGCCACTTAGACAAACCAACAGTCACTTGCTCTGAGGAACTTCACCAGTGGTTATGAGTTGAGGCTGACAGCAATGTTGATCTAAGGACATAAACAAAAATGTAGAGGGCAGTTCCTGAGGGGCATCATTTCCACCCAGTAAAGTGATATGAACTGAGACGTGGGGCAAGTTTGACTTCTGGAATTGAGGAGAGGCAAAAACAAAATAACATTGCAGAGAGTAGATTAATAGAGACAGGTTAATTTAAGTTAGAAGAATTAGTTTTGAATAAGCCTAAGATAGTTTCCTAGATTTCATAATTAATAATAAGCCACTGTGTCATTATTTGGGGGTTGGTGGACCAAAAATGTCTGACAAAAAAGAAAAACAAAAACACCTGCTGCAGAAGCCCAAGTATTTTAAACATCAGTTGGTAAATAATAGATCAGAAACTCAATATGCAGTCTCCAGGTAGGGACCTCACTTGTAGGCAAATTTGGCACCCTGTCAGAATAAGGACTTTGGTGTCTCCCACCCTGGGACACCTTCTTTTTCAAAAGAAGATGCCATAGGGCCCATTTCTACCCCCAATATCTTGTGCTTCTTTCAAACATTTGTTGAACTACTGTTTTGTTAAGGCCTTAAATTCATCCAAAGACTCATAAGAACAGAAGTTGGCTTTCTATCAATATTTTCTCTAGGAACACTAGCTCAACAAAAATCTAGCCATATTGCCTCCAGGTGACTCAGAAAGGCCTATTTACTGTTCTCCACATCTCTTTCCATGTGTTTTAGCACATTATGATCTTATACAACAGTATAGATCACTGAAATTTGCCAAGGCCCCTCTTCCTAATAAAGATCCCATCCTACCATGGGCTCAGCAAAGTCAATAAAGCCTCATACTTACCTCACAGTCTGTAGAAACAACTGTTTTCTTAATTCTCCTATGAAAATAGTTCTGTGTGGCACAGGAATTCGAGGACCACACAGAGCTTTACTTTTCTACCTAGTTTCCTCTGTTGTTTTCTTTTCCTGAACATTCCTGGGGAATTCATACAGAGATAGCCCAGTGCTCCTAGTAGCTTTGGTAAGCCTATCCATTAGAGGCTGATTTCTGTGATATTGTCTGAGGTCATGCAGCAGTTGTCTAAAAGAGATATTGGCAGCTATATCACTCAGATTTCCAGCCTCCACAATTTGACTCCATATGCTCCCTATTCCATAGCCTCAGGAATCGGTCTAAAACAGACTCTGTTGTTGCTCCTTTAAAAGTCTTACCCAATTCTATCAGCTTAGACACTGAATATTTCCCAATTGCCACAGTATCTTTCACTGGAGCATTTTAAATGCCCCATCAGCAGGTTGGTTTACAGATTTTTCACTGTTATTCTATTAAAGGTAATACCTGTGAGGTATCATGTATTGCTTTTGCCATGTTCTCCTCTTTTTCATGCTATGAATCTTCTCATAATTTCCAGGTCTCAGATCCCATGAAGGGCATTTATGGTTTCTGAACAGGGACATGAAGTTGTTTTTTTTTTCTTTTTTTATGAGCTCCATAACAGGCTTTAAGCCAAGAGTTGTCAATGGCATTTGAAATTACTGACATAACTCGTGCTCAACATTCTTAGTCATGGTGTCGGTACCATTCTGAACCTGATCACAAGACATTTGCATCTTGGATACCAATGTAAAGAAAATAATGTCTGCCAGAATGGTGCTTGGATGTAGTAATAAGGGCAGCGGGGCTGCATCCCCAACACCCCAGCCGCCTGCTCGGCTAGCTTTTGCCCCGAAATAATTACACACAAACTGTATTCATTTAAACACTGCTTTGGCCCATTTCTATCTAGCCTCTTCTAGGCTAATTCTCACATATTAATTTAGCCCATTTCTAATCATCTGTGTAGCGCCCCTAGGTGAGCTTACTGGGAAGATTCTAGCCTATGTCCATCCTGGGTCAGAGCTTCATTGCTTGCGTCTGCCTGGGAGCTGGGAGCATGGTGTCTCTCTGAAGGCGTCTGCTCCCGAGAGGAGAGCTGTCGAGTCTGACCTCACTTCCTCTTCCTCCCAGCGTTTTGTTCTGTTTACTCCTCCCACCTATCTTCAAACCAATAAAATGGGCCAAGGCAGTTCCTTTATTAGCCAATGACCTTCCTCCATCATTTCCCCTTTTACGATTTAAACTAAAAAAAAAAAGGAAGGCTTTAACTTTAACATAGCAAAATTACATATAACAAAACAGTTATCAAGTAAAAATTACAATAATCTTTATCATAACTAAGGAAAACTATAACTATAACTAACTATTCTTAACTCCATCAAAGACTCCAGAAAGATACAATAAGCAAACAAGAAAAAAGCAACTTTTAAAACTCTAGAAATGACAGAGACATCTCGCTGCCTGGACAGTCACCCAAAGTTCCTCTGTACCGTTGGGGCATCCATCTTCAGCCTTCAGGCCCATGGTATCCAGCAGATATTTCCATAAAGCAGGAAAATTCAAAGTCAGTTCAGTCACTATCTGTTGTGTCCTGCAGAATGTCTCGCAGACTCTTTCATGAATCAGGAACCCCGAAAGATCATCTCACCTTAGGCAAGTTCAGTAGTCCTCTCTCTGTGGGTTCTCTGTGTTCAGTTTATGCAATAGTCCAGGCAAGAGCAGTTTCTTGCCCAAATGGCTATAAAACTCCATAAGGATCCTCTTCGATGCCCATCTTCCTCTTGAAGTAGATTGGTGCTGCCAGGAGCAGAGTGTCTCATTGTCATGAGAAGTCCTAAGTTATTAAAACTTTTAAAATGCCATATTCTATAATCTTTGAAAAATATGAAAAATGTCTATCTAAAATATATCTACGCACATCTAGAAAATATTAACTAACATGACTACAAACTTGACTATTATTTATGATTATCCATCAACAACCTATATTTCCTAATTATACAGTACATATTTAAATGAACTACACAATCACAATACCTTAATCAAAATCAGAAACACTTATACATATAACAAAATTGACCTTAAATCTCTATCAATAAAGCAAAATCTATACTAATGCAAATTATTCATACCTATATTATTTCCCCCTTTAAATGTAAAAGAACACTTATAAACAATAATTTGGGAACATGGGTGCAGTTTTTTCTCTCCAAACTGCTTCCTGCTGAATGGGGGCATCATTAATTAGGTCTTTCATGGTATAACCTGTGTGCTAGTTTCATCTCAGTTGACAGTTTAGCGAAGCAATTTTCTGAAGATGTTCACAACAACCCTTCAGGAGGGTGTGGTCCATCATACCAAATCGGGATAGATGCAATCCACAAGGTCTGGTCCTCTGTGAAAACAAAAGAAGACCCTCTCCAAAGCATCATATCCTTAGACCCAAATTTTGAAATCGTAATACCCTTATCATATCTGTTCTGGTTCCATTTGGCAGTCCATATAATGAAATGTCTGTGTGTACTTAGCTCCTTTACCGTCAAAAAATTTAAAGAAAACACAATGTACATAATCCAGACTCTCTGTGAATTTTCCATTTTTACGTGGCTTATTTTTCTTTATTTCTTTTAATCTCTTAACTATCTGTACTCTGTCTCTTTAAAGACTTTACCTTTTCTTTTTAAACCATTAACTTTATTCTCTATATTCTTTTTCTTCTCTCTCCCAAGCCTACGTATATTCATCCAACAGTGTGACTCATTTAGTGGTCTGAATCTGTCCTATTGTGAATCTGCAGTTTTTTACTATCCAGGAGCACTTTTGATTTGCACCTTTAAATCACTAGGTGCTTAAGAATCTAAGCTGTGACATTCCTAGGTTAACTTTTTGCTTTTTGAGCGCATATCTTTGACCTGGAATAACCCTGTAGACCAGGCTGTCTTTGAACTCTCAGAGATCTGCCCGTTTCTGACTCCCAGGCATTGGGATTAAAGGTGTTTGCTACTACACCTTGAACTCACAGAGATCTGTTTGTCTCTGCCTTTTAGGCACTGGGATTAAGGGCGTGTGCTACCACACCTTGAAGTCACAGAGGTCTATCTCCCTCTGCCTCCCAAGTGTTGGGATTAAAGGTGTGTACTACGACACACAACCACTCCCTTCTTTTTTTTGCTTTTTGCTTTAAGAACTTCAACTTTCAGCTTGCATATATTTTTAACACACTTTAAACCATTCAGAAATTTTCTCTGTCTTTGAATCTCTCTTTAATGTATATCTCTCTTTTTCTGACCACATGAGTCTTTAATTTACCAAGCAATCTCAGTCGGACTAAAGGCGTGGCTTTGACAGCTGCATCCAGCCCATTCCTTAGCTTTCCAGCCTCATGGCTTAGGTACTGGCTGTAGCCATGTTTATAGCCACACCTCTATGGCGTTTCAAGGTCCCTGCCAGCCAGCAAGCTACAACAGACAACACTCAAATCCTCTCTCAGTAGCCGGCCCTCCTGCCTCAAACAGTCAGAGTTTGCCCTGGCAAGATGGCCCAGAAAGCCGGCATTTTTAAACGCGCAGCTTTTTTCCTGCTATGGCTGAAAACCGAAAAGCATGTGTTCAGCTTTTCGTCAACACCGTTTAAGTGTTTCGTGGCAGGACCTCTTAATGAGCTGCAGGCTTTGCAGCTAAAGCTGAGTCAGGAAGCCTCTCTTAGATGAGGCGCTTGCTTGCCTCTGGCAAGCAGAGTAGACCCAACAAATTGTTGCTACCAAGAAACCATGCACAGGGCTGTCATTTTGTTCTAGAATTACTTCCCAAGCTGTCTCAGGCTTTATGTGGAAGCAGTTGTCCACGTGGGCGCCATTTGTAGTAATAAGGGCGGCGGGGCTGCGTCCCCAACACCCCAGCCGCCTGCTCGGCTAGCTTTTGCCCTGAAATAATTACACACAAACTGTATTCATTTAAACACTGCTTTGGCCCATTTCTATCTAGCCTCTTCTAGGCTAATTCTCACATATTAATTTAGCCCATTTCTAATCATCTGTGTAGCCCCCCTAGGTGAGCTTACTGGGAAGATTCTAGCCTATGTCCATCCTGGGTCAGAGCTTCATTGCTTGCATCTGCCTGGGAGCTGGGAGCATGGTGTCTCTCTGAAGGCATCTGCTCCCGAGAGGAGAGCTGTCGAGTCTGACCTCACTTCCTCTTCCTCCCAGCGTTTTGTTCTGTTTACTCCTCCCACCTATCTTCAAACCAATGAAATAGGCCAAGGCAGTTCCTTTATTAGCCAATGACCTTCCTCCATCACTTGGAGAGTCAGGGAATGTTAGAAATGGAAAAGAGACAGATGAAAGATTGAAGAAAATTGTGAATTAAAATAAGAATCATGATATATGGTAATTTCCTGGTTCATTATAGAAATTATGTCCCATTAAGACCACTTCCTTCCATATTATTTTAAAATAAAAAAATATTACTTTCCATGTGTGAATAAAGATGGATGTGTGTAGTCTACTATTCTACTGAGTGAACGGGACCTAATAAGACAACTTTTGGAATAGTTTCACTACTTTAACCTTTCCATGGATTCTGGGGATCAGATTCTTGACACTGGGCTTGCAAAACTCCTTCTTTATCCACTGAGCCTTATCTGGGACTTTCTCCTAATTATTGAAAGGCATATTCTTTAACTGATTATTTTTCAGGGATACATTTTATAATTTTAGCTACATGTCAGCTTTATTTTTCTTTATTTATACTAACTTCAGATTTAAAAATATATCTCTCTTGTTAATCTAAATTTTAACATTTTATCAAGCCATGTCATTTACATAAAAATCACAACATTAACATTGACTAAACACTGTTCACTGAGCCATGGCATTAATTTTTCTTTCAAACTTTTTTCTTTGAGGGTTTCTCACTTTATTTGTCTCTGTATCCCTTTAGTTGCCTTGTATTGTTTATTCATCCTTTGGTTAGGTTGGAAATGATGCTTCTGACATACTTGATGATTATCATCCATGCTCTTAGTGTCCTCAGCTTGAGTCTTGTTGATGTCTCCCCAGCAATGTATTCATGCATTTGGCCTAAGAATAGAATAGGTATACATTTTCTCTCAAGGAATCCTATTAGGGATTTATTATTCCACTACCTTACAATTAGGCACATGTACCTTTGTTCTATGGTGAAGGTAGTATTTGCTAGATTCTTGCTTTATGATTACTAACTTCAACTTGAATGTTATTGAGTATAATGAAAGATATTTTTGATGGTGTACAAATCCAGTCCATGCTCTTTTTCAAATTTTGGCCTCTTTTAAATATTACATGCATATAGCTATAGATATATCCATATATGCCCCAACATTGGGCTGGGTGTGGATGAATGGCAGGGAGCCAAACTGGAGAGGACACATGGACTTTGTTGGCCACCTGATGTGGGACAATTGTCTACATTCTGTCAATTATGTTCTAAATAAACAGTAGAGGCATGTCAATGAGAACAGAATTCTGGGAATGGGGAAGCTCCCTCTGCAGTCCAGACACAGAAGAAGCAAGATGTGACTATGCCGCTAAAAAAGGTACTGAGCCATGTGGTTAACACAGATAAGAATAATGGGCTAATGTAAGTTATAAGAGTTAATAAGAAGCCTGAGATAATGGGCCAATAAGTTTATAACTAATGTAGACCTCTGTGTGATTCATTTGGGAATTAATGATTGCAGGAACCAGGCAGGACAGCAAACCTCAGTCAACAGGCACCCAGTTAGCTCAGTCAGTTTAGCATGAGAGTCTTACTCTCAAGGTCATGGGGTTAAGCCCCATATTGGGTACCAGAATGTAGGTGTGTTGAAGAGGTCCACAATAGCCTGGATTGGAGTATAACAAAGGCTTAATTATTTGGGGATAAAAATCACAATAAGGGTAGAGATCTGTGATCCTCTGTGGATGCCAGATGCTGGGAACTGAATCCAGCAAAAAAAGGCTATGCAAGTTTCTTGTTCATGCCAAAACTGGCTGGTATAAAAAAGGCTGCAAGAATACCCACAACGTATTATTTTAAAAATAACCTGCTTAATCTATATAATGCTACTCTTATGGATGTTTTGAGGGCTGACTTTTTTATGAAAGCATACATTTAACTTGCAAGGAATGAATTTTTTTAGACATTGACATGCACTGACGTGTTTACTGTATGTATATAATAATCAAAACAAATACATATACAGAATCCTGTGATTACACACTTAATTGTATCTTAGAGACATAATTTGCTTTTATATTCATGGCATCTTGTCTTATTGTCATTTTTCTAATACAGATTAAGTTTATCAATACAAAATTTTATATAAATGTGAAGTTGTCTTTGTATAATCAAGCTACAAACTAGATGACAGGATATTTTGTATATTGATTCATACAGCCAAACTATTTTTTAGAAAAACTAAACTTATTTTTATAATTAATCACTTCTTTCATGTACTCATAGAAATAATTTAATTGAACATAGTTCATCAGATAGATAAAATGTATTTATATATATTTTTAGCTGGCATTTTGCATTTTTAAATTATGTTAGTATAATGATATGTGTTTTTTCAAAATGGAAAATAAATCAATAATGAATGAAATGTATGCATATTAATCAATCACTATATGTTTTATATCACTATGTCCCACTATGCCCCATTTTGAGTTTTATTAATTGTTCACTGAAAAAATAAGATTCAAGTTTTAATATATTAAAGAGGTGGTGAATAATATAAAGTTCTTTCAGAGAGTCAGGCTGCACATGAATCAGCCATCACTTGTGAAATATCATCATACATATTCAATCCCTATGAAATGTCACAGTCTTAAAAGTTAATTTTATATTTCATCATACAAAGTAAGAAAACCATTGCAATACATTGAAACTCTTTGTTAAAATTATTCATGATGTATCTCATGATGAATTAATAAAAGATATTACTTTAAGAATTCAAATACTCAAATATCATGAATATGAACAAACTAGCTCACTTCAAAGTGAAGTATTTTCCTGTTTGTATTAAAACTGTATAGACACTTTCCACATATATTTAAAAAGATGAACAGTGATACAGCAGTTTTTAATTTGAAAGCAAATCTGTAAAAAATAAATCACTTTATTAATTAAAATTTTGAGGAAGAATATGGGACATATTTGTTTAATGCTAAGACCACTATGATAGTATTTTTAATATCTTGGATAACTGAGTTTGAATAGTTCTATAATCTCACAGTTAGGATATTTGTTAGCTAATTTGAAGTTGTAATAATTCTGTAAATTTTCATTGCAGATTTCACAGACTACATTTTTTTTATCCTACCCATGCCAGGAAAACAAACATTATAAAAATCATTTATATTTATGTTTTGTTTTCCAGTGCATATTAAATTTTCATGCTATTCAGTTGTCTGTCTGGGTATGTAATAGTTTGTGTCTCAAATCAACACATTACTTTAAATGTATTGTACTGCTAAATATGCTAGTCATCATCAGAGCTTCCAATGACTGTTCTATTTGCAGTGGAGAACTTCGCCATTCATTACATTGATGGTGTCTATTAATTAGGTGGTGGCTGCTAAAACAGCTATAAACAGGATTTCTCTGCTGCATGTTATTTGAAGGCAGAAGTTTACCCACAAATAAATGTATTTAAACATAGTAACAAATTTTTACAAAGCAGATGCTTGTTTATAAACATCTGGTCAACCTACTGTTACTTCAACAATGTCACATAATTTCCAACAGGATTGGATTCTACATTTAGCAACAACCTATTTTTAAAAGGTATTCTCATCTGTGAAATTCAAGTGTCACTCATTAAAGTTCTATTGTAAGACTGTAAGAATCCACTCACATCCCATTTCCTTTTCCTGAAAAGCAAAATTCCTCACAGTCTCCATAAGATTTGAAATCAGCTTCTTTCATTATATTGTTACTGCTTCATTTCCAGATCACAAATAGGCGTAGTAGAAGTATATATAATGTGTGTGTGTGTGTGTATACACATATATATGTGTGTGTGTGTGTGTGTGTGTGTGTGTGTGTGTGTGTGTGTATACATATATATACCTGGGGTTGTGGAGACTACAGAAGTTCTGGATAACTAGGAAAGAATAGTGCAACATACATGTCCAGAGATAGTACTGGAAATTAGTTTAGTGCCCAAAGTAGGGAAAAATTCAGGAGGACTCACCAGGAAAGACTGAGGTTCTTAGATTTGGACGATAAAGTTCTGTGCATTCTCTTGGTTTTGGGGTGAGTATGAAGTTTTCTTTAGGAAAACGTTAAGAAGAGGGTATTGGGAGTATAGGAAAAAGAAGCAATAGATACAGAGACAGACAGACAGAAAGGGAGAGAGACAGAGAGAGATAAAGAGAGAGGAGATGAGAAAAGAGAGTTGGAAAGACAAAGAGCAGCCTCTTCAGAGGAACGGTGGGGAGAGAGAAGAAGCTCTGAATATTTTATCATTAAGCATTATGCAAAGACTATCTGAGTTTGTTTTAATCAGTTCTGCGTCATTCTTTTTGAATAAATAGTAAAAAAGAATTGTGTATATATTTAAATCCAATTTTATTCATTTGTAGTGTTTCCATTAACATTAGAATGTAAGTAAATTGAATTTGCCATTCATTAGTATGAAACATTTGTTGATCATGTTATCTTATAGTTAGTACTGCTTGGATGGTAGCCTGCCTTTTTAATAATGCCTAAACTACCAAGCCGATTAGATTAGATTAAAAATTAAGGTATGCCTTACATCAATGACAAACGGTAGCTGTAGAAATAACATTTTCTTAGAATCTTATGCTAAGCAACACAATCTAAAAACTGTTTCAAACAACCCAGGTTGTTCTGTTTATCAAAAGGTAAGAGTGAAAATCTAGCTGATTCTTGGTGTTTTCATATTCTTCTATATTTACAGGTCAAATAAAAGTTAGAAATGTAACTGGAAACCAGATCCGGACTCTCCAAATTTCTTTTACCTGTGGCCCTAAGTTAATAATTAGAAATGATGAGGATTTTAACTCTTGAGATTCTTCTCATATATACACTTCCATTCCTTCCAAAGTCAGAAATAATTCTCTTACTCAGTACTATTTTCCTTGAAGCCTTTATTCCAAGGGTACATAGAGTCCCATAACATAAAAGGAAAATTAAAGAAAAGATAGTCCATCAAGACAGTGTACTCCAAAGAATTAAAACTGCAAAATATATCTATCACCTCCTTATATAACATATATAGACACATATCTTTTATATCTCCACAGAAGAAAATTTTAATATTAAGATAATAATTTATATTATACAAGGGTGCAGCTAAAATTGCCTTAGGTTTTAAGCTTCCAACAGTGTCCTGATAAAAATTTGCATCTACCCAGGTACTAATCCATAACAATCAGATGACCTGCTCATTTTATAATGCAAATTTTCAGAATTCAATCTGACTATAGTAAAGCCCATAATTTAGAACACCACCGAGATTTTCATAAATTTAAACTGCAGAGTAAGTGATGGGAGAAAATTACTGTTTATTACTTATACATTCAGTTTTGGATTATTCTAATGTCCCAAGTACACAATTTTATTGGATTTCTTCTCAACCATATCATACTTTCAAAATATATTAAATGGAACTTGATAGAGTTATCCATTTGATTAACATAAAACTCACAAATATTTGTTGTATGACAGCAGAAAAAATTGTTACAAAAATTTTCATAGTTCTCTTAATGATATTATTTGAGCAACTTCATTTCTACTATGTAGATAAGCTTTAGTGTCAATGTGATTATTAAGAAAATGGAGGACTCTTAAACTTCTTATATTTATTCGGCTCTTAATTCTCTGGAATTAAGAAAATACATGGAAAATTTCTGAGCTATGAATAATGATTAATGAAACACATGCAAATAGTAAACACAAATAGTGTAAACACAGGTAAGTATAAATTGTGTCTTTTTCCCTTATTTAAATACTTTCAAAGTATTTGACTGAGTACAGTAACAACTGTTAGTCATACCTGAAAAGCAGTTTCCTGGCAGGACTCTTGCTTGAAACTTATTTCAATAAGACAATTTTGTTTAATACATTCAGTTTGAACTTCAGTGACATGATGAAAATACATGTAAAAGTTTGGTTCAGTTTTTATAATGATAATAGTGATGATAACCTAACAGAAGATCATCATGTTAATCTGTGTACTATCATGAGAATCACTTTCATGAGATAATTGCTTTCTTATAGCTTTTTATTAATGACAAATCCTAGGAACAATATACTCCCATAACAATATAGCAATATATTCCTATAACAGTATAACTTCTATGGAGCTTCACTATTGTTCAGTATTGTCCCTTGGGGATTACTAATCTCTTTGGAAGGGATTTTAGGGCATATAAATTTGTGTTTTAAGTATTAATTGAATATGAACCAGGTCACATATGAAATAGGCATAAAACCAGGAAGCATTTCAGAAAATGTTATATGTTATTTTTTATTATATGTATTTAGTTTCATTTTCTAATTCTTTTTCTCTCTCCATATATATCATTAACATATTTATAAATATATAAATATAGTTAATTACATAGCTATAAATAGATATAGAGAACATACACACATATCTCTGTATATTTTAAAATTCTCTAATAAATAGATCTATGTAGAATTAAATGTATAATTGTATATACAGGTAGGTATATATTAAATATTATTTTTAATTACAAGAAACATGACTACAAATAAAACTCTAAAGCTATTTTCAAAACATATAAAAATAAAATATCTCCTTCTATCAACCACCTTCATTTTTATTCCTCTGTAAACTATATCTGTTGAAAGAGGCATAGTAAATTCAATATTTAGTACTAAAGGGTTAGAACACATGATGTCCATATATAATCTGAGAGAAAAAAATCTTGAAACATCAAATAAATGAGAGCATAAATTCATGTATTATATAGGACAACTGTGTTTTCCTTACCATGTGTGGAAGTTTACAAACCTACACATGCACACATATACTTACTATATTTAAAGTATGTGACTCTTTCTTCACATGGTTTTGGGCATGAGGGGTCATCTTGAGATTTCCACCAAACCTCTAGCTATCTGTGATTGCTGAACTACTGAACCTAATAACATAAAGAAAGGTGTATCCCCCACTATATCCCATTAGTGCTCAGGATTTCAAACACGGGATTTGGGAGGACATACATTATGATCATGATAATCTCTACTTTCTGATTATTGTACCATTAATTTTATTATTTGTTCTGTAGTTGCCAATTCAGTCATTTATTGTGCTAGTGTTTGTTGAACCCATGGAGAGAGGTATAGATACACTCAATAAAATAATTCAAAATATTAATCTGTTAGGACATTAAGTAAGACTGTTAAATATGCCATAAAATCGACAAAAGTGGATCAAGTCATTCTATATAATGTACAGCAAAATTAAATTTTGTGAACTAAATTTTGAAGTATATTTTAATCTGTCTTTCAACATAGACTATGAGGACCGAGGTAATTCATCTTAGACATAAAAGCATTTTACAGGAAATGTAATCACTTGGAAATAAAGCACATACAGGGATGCGTAAGTATTGATGTATTTAAAAAAAACCTTTAAAAGTGAAAAACAATTATATCACAAATTAATTTCCAAGCAACCCTCTAGGAGGTACTCTGGTTCCGGAGTCCTGACTTAGTTTCCCAGCTTGGGAGAAGGCTCTGTAAAGTGGGAATCTGATGCAGTTTCAGTAACAGGTTGTGATGCCCCAGAACAGGGCCCTGCAGCTAAGCAGCAAATATTGACCTCTAAAGAAACCACAAAGAATTGGGGTGGAGGGAGCAGTATCTGACCTACCCCAGAATAAGAATAGAAATGCATAAAATGCAGAAAAGTCTATGTAGGTCAGGTGATATTAGAGTTTTGGCTTCAGAGCGTGATAAATGTGTTCTTGCAAAAGTTATTTGAACTTTTTGATCATTTTGCTTGTTACATGAAAAAGAGAAATAATTTTAATTTCCTCAAGGCACTTGCTTGTAAAGTGCCTGCCTTCAATGCACAATAACAATAATGACTATTATTAACGGAGTTCATGAGAATACTTTGAATAGCTTTTCACATGTAGATTTGAAAGATGTAAATCAGTTTCTCTTCTATACAGAAGGTAGAAACGACCTTGTCTCTGCCTTGAAGATGTCTGTTCTCCTGGCTCATTATCCAAGCCTGTTCATATTAATGTGTGTACAAAGAACACTAGCACTTAGCAATAGATAAGCTTTGTCATTTTATCATTTGATACATTAAATATTTAACAGAGAATGAGAGGGTTAATTCTCTGTCATTCATCCCTCCCTCTTTTATCCCCATTTTTTTTCTTGTGAATCTTGGCCCATATGTATAAGGAAAAAAAACAATATATCCAGTTATTTTCTATTTAGAACTTAAAACTGAAAAATGTTACACATACACAGGCATACAGACATATCTATATCTACCATAACAATTTCTCACTGACTTTTTTCCTAGAATCTGGTAGCTAAGAATGATTACATTTTGGGACGTAAGATACTGAGAATTATCTGCCAAGCCATGTTTTCTTCAATAAAGGCAGTTGACTGGTCAAGATTAAGGCCCCTGGGCTTTCCACTGTTTAGCTCTTGTGAGACCTGACTCATCATCTTGATGTTATTGGCAAAAGTGAAACATGACAGAGTGACTTTGAGGACTTTTAGAAGTACATCAGAGGGTCACTATTTATCAGCTTATTTTCTGACTTATCTTGGCTTGGCTAAAAGGGATATTTAACTGCTGGAGCACATAGCTGAGGCAATTGAAATTTATGATATTTTTGTAGGTCACCTTTAGCATAATTAAACTAGAGTTAATTATACATATATTTTATTCCACAGGTAATAAAGACAAAGTAGGCGGTCCATTCAAGATAGTGTATGGTTGGAATAGGCTCAGAACATTATATGTATGGGCATACTAACTTCCATTTACTCAGACTCTGGCTCAGGAACTGTGCCAAACCTCTATGCACTGTGAAGGAAGCCACTGAACTTCATTATCATTAGTCATTCGGTTCTGGAAGAAAGTTAATCTTTTCATTGATATATCTATATATATATATATGTCTATGTCTGTCTATCTATCTATCTATCTATCTATCTATCTATCTATCTATCTATCTATCTATCTATCTATCTAAAACTAAATTAAGTCATAAAGAAGTAAGATATATTGTCTGTTCTTCAAACAAAATGGACTCTTCACTACAACTCTATCCTCATTTATACTTTTGTTTTTCAATTTCTGATATTCTAAATTCTTAATTAGTTACAATGTTTTCAGAAACTGAGTTGAACTTAATTCCCATTTAACTATGTCTTAGTTAAAAAAAACACATCAGTCCCAGATATATAACAAATGATCTCTTTTATAGTTATTATTCTTGTGTTTTGATATTGTGGTTAATAGTTCCATTCAAAAATTCACAATGTGAATTATGATAATTTTGCTATAATTGATAAAATGCCCAGTGTCTGTTTAGTTAACAGGGTGTCATTATTTGAAATTTGGCTTCATCTATTTTAAGATTTGAGTGACCCTATACAGTGGAGGTATTTCATTAAGTTGCAGTCATAAAAATAAGGTCAAGTGTTGCATCCAAGAAAGAATTCAGTAATAAAAAGATGGTTGGAGGCTAGGAATCAATAAATGAATTCTAAGGAGAGAGCTCTGTAGGACACTGGGATGTAGTGGTTGACTCCCTCTCTCGGAATGACATCTTGTCTCCATTTCTGCATGTTGATGCATGTTGATGGCACAAAGATCGAAACAAACAAATACTTAGTAAAAGGAATTGAAAGGTTTTATTTTGTTGCATTTTCCCAAAATACACAAAACATCATTTACAGTCTCACATTTAAAATAGGTTATTGATAGCAAAATGAAGTATTATCTTCTGCTGTCATTACTCTGAAATATAATTATACATTATATTTGGGTATGATTTGGAGATTTTTGTAAAAATAGTTCTGATTAATTATAAAATCAGAAACACTTAACAGCATCATTGATAAATTATTTATCTTTAAATTTATAATTTCTTCTTAAATGTTGCATAGTTTTTTAGTAACTTTTTCACACATTTCAAATTGAGATTACTTACAGATAGACTATTTTCTTAGTCACTGTTTCATTGCTGTGAAGAGACACCATGACCAAGGTAGCTCTTGTAACAGAAATCAATTTCTTCTTAGTTTTTTTGGGAGGCAAGGTTTCTCTGTGTACTTTGTAGCCTTTCCTGACACATGCTCTGTAGACCAGGTTGTAAATAGGGTCTTGCTTGCAATGTCAGCAGTTTAGTACATTTCATCATAGAGAGGACCATGGTGGAATGCAGGCTTGTCCTGGAGCAATAACTGAGAGCTGTATCCTGATATGTAGGGAAAGAGAGAGAGAGAGAGAGAGAGAGAGAGAGAGAGAGAGAGAGAGAGAGAGAGACTCTGGACTTGGCATGAGCTTTTCAAACCTCAAAATTTACCCAAAATGACACACTTATTTTAACAGGAGCATACCTTCTAATCCTTTAAGTACTTTCAAATAGTTCAGCCCCTGGTGACTGAGCATTCAAATATATCAGCTCAGGTGCTGTAGGAATTCCTATAGCCAGTAGCATTTAAGTTACCCACCCACTTGGGCATGGCTTCTTATACAATATATGCCAATGTAAAGCAGGCATAGGGCCTCTCTTCTGGTGGTGTTATTCAGTTCCTGTTCCCCATTTGTGCAGATGATTGTGATCTGTGAGTCTACCCCTAAATAAATAACCCTTTATTATACTCAGTTGTGAGTATAAATAAACCCCAATTCTGTGGGATTTCTTTTTAGCGTCCTTCTCCATACAGGTCACATTTTTATTCAAACTACCACAACTGCTATTCAATTACTTTATCTTCAATGTAGACAATCAGTATTATTATTAGACAGTACATTTTATAAATCTGAGTTCTTTACTATTTATGACTAAAGCCACACTTTTTTGTATTCAATAATTTTAAATTATAATTGACTCAGTAAATTAAATTGCTGTTAACTATAGAAAGGTTTAATGTACTGAGTTATGAGGGATTTTTTTATATCTTGTTTTCAATACATCCTGAACTCAGATTCTCTTCCCTCCACTCCTGCCAGACCCTCACCCCCATATCCACTACTCCTTTGTTTCCCTTCAGAAAATAGCAGGCCTCCCAGGGATATCAACTGAACATAGTATAAGAAGACCAGATAGAAATCCTCGTATCAATGCAGGATGAGGCAACACAGAAAGAGTCCTAAGAGCACCCAATAATCCAGAAATAATCACTACTAAGTAACCTCCATTTCCACTGTTAGGAATCCCACAAAATTTCTAGCTAAAAAAACACAACATATATACAAAGGACCTAGTACATGCAGGCTCCACGATTGCTGGTTCCTATGAAACATGCTTATTTGATGCTGGTGTGCCATGTTCTGGTGTCTGCAATACCCTCTCTCCTACAATTCATCCTTACCCTCTTCAACAGGGTTCCTAAAGCTCCATGAGAGGGACCCTGTTGAGATCTCCAATGTGGGCTTTCTCTCTGCCTAGTTTGACTCTGGTTCCCTGCATCTGCTCGCTTCAGCTGTTAGAGGAAGATTCTGGGATGATGATTGGACTAGACACTGATCTGTGAGAAAACAGAATATCATTAGGAGTCATTTCATGGTTGTTTTGTTTTCTATTCTGCATTCCTGGACTATCCAGCCAGTGCCAAGCATGAATTCCTCTCTTGGCATGAGCCTCAAATTAGAGCAGTAATTGTTTGGTCACTCCCACAAGTTATGCACCTCCATTGTCCCAGCACATCTTACAGGCGGGATGGATTAGTGGCTGAAGGTTTTGAGGAAGAATTGGTGACCTAGTTCCACCACTGGATGTGTAGCCTGATTCCAGATCATAGTTGGATCAGGCATCTAATCCTACTAACTTGGGGTTCTCCTAGGTTCACCGTCAATGAATCTTGGAAATTTATACTGAACTGGGTTTCCACATCACCCTCCCCCCAAAATACTACCGTGTCCTATTTGTAAATCCCTGTACTCTGTCTCTCCGCAAAACACACACCTGATCTTTCTGTTCCCATTTGCACCAGCTCCCAGACCACCCTCAAAATCTGTCTATTTCACTTTCTTAGGGAGATTCATGGGTTTCCCTTGGAGTCCTCTTTGTTACTTAGTCTAACTGGGTCTGTAGATGATTGTATCATGATCATCATTAACTTAACGGTTAACATCAATTTTTAAGTCAGTACATTCCATTCTAGTCTTCTGGGTCTGGGTTACCTCATTTAGTGCAATTTATTTTCTAGTTTCATTCATTTGCCTGAAAGTTTCATGATGAAATTAATTTTAAAAACTGAGTAATTCTGGTATAAATGTACCACATTTTTAATCCCTTCTTCAAACTAGTGATGTGGGAGTGTCATATATCAATCCTTTGATTTCATTGGTTAAGCAATAAAGAAACTGCTTGGCCCTGATAGGTTAAAACATAGGTGGAAGAATTAATTAAACAGAACAGAATTCTGGGAGAAAGAAGCTGAGTCAGGGAGTCACCATGGTTCTCCCATGCAGGTTAAGATCTTCCCTGGTAAGCCAGCTCGTGGGGCTATACAGATTATTAGAAATGGGTTAGATTTTTTTTGTTTTGTTTTTTGTTTTGGTTTTTCTAGGTAGCCAATAAGAGGCTGGAACTAATGGGCCAAGCAGTGCTTAAAAGAATACAGTTTCCATGTAATTATTTCGGGGCATAAGCTAGCCAAGCAGGCGGCTGGAGTGCTGGGGACGCAGCCCTGCAGCTCCTATTACAACAAACTAGGGTCGTTCCAGTTTCCCTATTCTTTATTTTCCCTATTCTATTAATAAAGCCAGAATGAACATAGAGTGGTAGACCTGGTTCTTGAGGTATATCTTGTAACTTGATTTTCATAGTAGTTGTACAAGTTTGTAGTCCCACCAGCAATGAAAGAGTATTTTTCTTGCTCCACATCTTCACCAGCATGAGCTATCACTTATATTTCTGATTTTAGCCATTCTAACATGTGTAAGTTTAAGTTTCAATGTAGTTTTGATTTGCATTTCACTAATGGCCAAGAATGTTGAACAATTCTTTAATTTTATCTCAGCCATTTGAGATTCTTATTTTAAAAATTCTCTGTTTAAATCTGTACCCAATTTTTAAATTGTATTATTTAGTTTGTTAATATCTAATTTCTTGAGTTCTTTATATATTTTGCAAATAAGCCCTTGATTGGAATTTGGTAAAGTTATAAATATTAAAAAGCAATACTATATGTTATAAATGACAAGTCATCAGAATAAATTATATTTACTGTTTTTATCCATTTCTCAATTGATACCCTACTTTGAAGAAATTAATAAATCCACTTAGTTATACTATTGATAGAGCAAATTTCTTTCCATAAAATGCAACTAGCAAAATATATAAATTGAATAATGTAGGGATATGAATTAAGGGAAGGAAGGTAAAGAAAGAAAAAGCATGATGTTTATCATCAACAAGAAAACAAAAAGAAAAAGCAAGAAAACTTCTTGGTATATATTATTTGGCTTTCTTTTCTGTTTTCTGCCTTCATTCCCTTGACCACTGACCACATTGGAAATGCTTTATTTAGTTTCATGGTCAATGACCGGTGAGATTGGCAGCTACTGCATCTATGGTACACAGGTTTTTGTTTGTTTGTTTTTTGAGATAGTGTATCGATTGGACGTAAAGTATCAAGATGATTAGATTTTTGGGGGAGGAGCTTCTTGTTCATCCAGGCCGCTCGGCTAGCTTAGACCCAAAATAATGACACAGAAACTGTATTATTAAATCATTGCTTGGCTCATTAGCTCTAGCTTCTTATTGGCTAAGTCTTATATAAATTTAACCCTTTACTATTAATCTGTATATTGCCACATGGCTGTTGCTTACCGGGTAAAATTCCCAGTGTCTGTCTCTAGTGGCTCCATGGCATCTCCTCCTAACCTTGTCTTCCCCGTCCCATGCTATAGGCCAAAACAGTTTCTTTATTCATTAACCAATAAAAGCAAAACATAGACATAATGACCTCCTAACCATTAGATGACCCAATTAAGATGGAACAATTTTACACAGCTATCATTTTTTATTGCATGTAGTAGTAAATGAAATGATTATATTTGAATGTCTGAAAAGATAACATGAAGAAAACAAGCAAAAAGGAAAGAGAACAATGATAGTCAAAGTCAGTGATGATGATACATAGAAGAATACACATTAACAAAAACTTTTGAGGATAAAATAACATCCTACAAATATTAGATAGCAAAGAAGGTAGCTGAGGTCACTGATGTCCCCATATCTTCTATGCTGCAGCACTTACTAGACTATTATATCCTACAAGTAGACAGATAAATGGGGTAACCTGAAGAAATGAGGTTTTGTTTGGGAAGACTGAACCGGCTTTGAAACCATTCTGCCTCACAATAATTCATACCTATCACACATGAAAACAAATATATGTATCCCAACATCCCCAAGAAGTTACTGAATTGTCCCATTAAATGCAAAATATCAACCCAAATTCTTAATTCTCAAAGTTCCAAATACCAGTGAAATCATCCTTATAGGAATGGGTGATATACTGAGAGTGAACCACCCCGGGGCGGGATTCTTGTCCTCCAATTAAGCTGTAGAATTTAAAACAAGGTGTGTGCTCTAACAGAATAAGGGACAAATCAGGAAACACTGCACTTCTGAAAAGCAGAAATGAGAATAGAGGGTGTTTGGTTTTAAGGAAATCAAAACCTCTTGTCCCAAAGACCTAAAATAATTCTCTATGATTGACACTCTACCCTCTGGATATTCACAGGTCATGCCTCTGCTCCATGAATGTCCTCAAGCTCTTGTTCATGCATTTATGCATCTGCCTTTTAAATCATTATTCTTGTTTTGAAATTTAGCATATACTCACAGTCAAATGACTGTATTTCTTTTCTGTGCACAAATCCAGAAAATGGCAGACTTTCTTTTATTTTGCCACCTTCGGTCCTTCTCAATCTAGCCTGACAGTTTCTCTAGATATAACATTACCTACAATTGTTCTCCACATAAACCCTGTATGTCTGAATTCTATTGGTCTTTATTCTATAACTGTGTCTTCATGTTCATACACTGGACAATATAAGTAATTGATTACTAGTAACAGTAGAATTGCCACAAAGATGTGAACAATGACTTCTTGGTACTGCTGGATCTGGTATGCCCTTGCAAGGCTGAAGGCTTTTTTGTCAGTCAGAGATGGTTTTTGAGATGAAGTGGAACTCTTAGGGTGTGGGACATAATGTAAGAAATGTGAGTCCTTGTTTAACTTAAAGGGGCTTCTAGAACACTGACTCATTCCCTTCTGCCTCAGATTTGTCTCTGGAAAGAGGTGAAATTTCTTTCTGTACCACACTGCCAACACAATGTGCTATGCTAAAACCAGTCAAGAACCACATAGCCAAACAATTATAGACAGAAAACTCTGAGACTAATAAGTCACTCCCTTTTGAAGTAGACTATCTCAAATGATTATTTTTCAACAGTGACAGTTAACTGAAAAGTGCTGTGCTATGATAAGATGGGGTCAACCATATCATTGGATATTGTCATTTTTAGCTGATTGCAAGCTTAAGGGACCGATGTCTTACATAATGCATCATTATCAGTTATGCAGGTTAATAATATTCCTAAGAATTTTTTAATTTTAGAAATAATATTTCTATATTGAAGTATGTTTATCATAATAGTGTATAGTTTATTTGATTGGTTTGTATTTTTTTAAAAATCTATTGAAATACAATCATATTTCTTTAAGTTAGACCATATAATCATTCAAATAGTTTTTTTACTGGTTGGTTAGCAGAACAAATTTTTAAGGAGAAAAATCATCAAAGACTTGAGGCTGCTGTATTTCTATTTTTTGTCATACTCATGTGTACACATCTATGGTATAATTTCTGATGTTATAAACTTTTTTTAATTTTCAAAAGTACACAACACATTTAGGGGAGTTATTTTAGGTGAGAAGTGCTTTTTATTGTAATATTATTGAAAATAGATAGTTCTCTCACACAATACATCCAGGCCGCAATTTAACATCCTTGCATAAGATCTAATCCTCATCCCATTTCCTCTTTAGAAAGGAACAGGCCTCCAAGAAATGACAGCCAAAAAGAACAAAGCAAGGTGCAATAACTCAAGAGGAAAGTCCTCTTATCTAGTCTGGATAAGGCAACCCAGTAGGAATAAGCGTCTCAAGAGCAGGCAGAGTCAGAGATATACTGGTTCCCTCTGACAAAACACCAAGCGATTTCGTGTCCACTCTCGCCATACCTCTTCAATATAGTGCTTGAAGTTCTAGCAATAGCAATAAGACAACATAATGGGATCAAGGGGATTGGAATTGGAAAGGAAGAAGTTAAACTTTCGTTATTTGCAGATGATATGATAGTGTACTTAAGCGACCCCAAAACTCCACCAAAGAACTTTTACAGCTGATAAACAGCTTTAGTAATGTGGCAGGATACAAGATCAACTCCAAAAAATCAGTCACCCTCTTATACACAAAGGATATGGAAGCAGAGAGGGAAATCAGAGAAGCTTCACCATTCACGATAGCCACAAACAGCATAAAATATCTTGGGGTAAATCTAACCAAGGAAGTGAAAGATCTATTTGACAAGAACTTTAAGGCATTGAAGAAAGAATTTGAAGAGGATACCAAAAAATGGATGGACCTCCCTTGCTCTTGGATTGGGAGGATCAACATAGTAAAAATGGCAATTCTAACTAAGGCAATTTATAGATTCAATGCAATCCACATCAATATCCCATTAAAATTCTTCACAGATCTTGAGAGGACAATAATCAACTTTATATGGAAAAACAAAAAACCCAGGATAGCCAAAACAATCCTATACAATAAAGCATCTGCTGGAGGCATTACCATCCCTGACTTCAAACTCTATTACAGAGCTACAGTAATGACCACAGTGTGGTAGTGGCATAAAAACAGAGAAGTCGACCAATGGAATCGAATAGAAGACCCGGATTTTAACCCACAAACCTATGAACACCTCATTTTCGATAAAGGAGCTAAAAGTATACAATGGAAGAAAGAAAGCATCTTCAACAAATGGTGCTGGCACAACTGGATGTCAACCTGTAGAAGAATGAAAATAGACCCATACCTATCACCGTGCACAAAACTCAAGTCCAAATGGATTAAAGACCTCAATATCAGCCCGAACACACTGAAAATGAAAGAAGAGAAAGTGGGAAATACACGACAACAGATGGGCACAGGAGATCGCTTCCTATGTATAACCCCAGCAGCACAGACATTAAGGGCACCATTAAATAAATGAGACCTACTAAAACTGAGAAGCTTCTGTAAAGCAAAGGACACTGTCACTAAGACACAAAGGCAACCTACTGACTGGGAGAAGATCTTCACCAACCCCGCAACAGACAAAGGTCTGATCTCCAAAATATATAGAGAACTCAAGAAAATAGACTTTAAAATGCTAATTAACCTAATTAAAAAAATGGGGGACTGAACTGAAGAGAGAATTCTCAACAAAAGAAGTTCAAATGGCCAAAAGACACTTAAGGTCGTGCTCAACTTCCTTAGCAATCAGGGAAATGCAAATCAAAGCAACTTTGAGATATCATCTTACACATGTCATAATGGCTAAAGTCAAAAACACCAAGGATAGCCTTTGCTGGAGAGGCTGTGGAGGAAGGGGTACCCTCATCCATTGCTGGTGGGAATGCAATATTGTGCAACCACTATGGAAGTCAGTGTTTCGGTTTCTCAGGAAATTCGGGATCAACCTACCCCTGGACCCAGCAATACCACTCTTGGGAATATACCCAAGAGATGCCCTATCCTATGACTAAAGCATTTGTTCAACTATGTTCATAGCAGAATTATTTGTAATAGCCAGAACCTGGAAACAACCTAGATGCCCTTCAATGGAAGAATGGATGAAGAAAGTGTGGAATATCTACACATTAGAGTACTATGCTGCGGTAAAAAACAATGACTTCTCGAATTTTGCATGCAAATGGATGGAAATAGAAAACACTATCCTGAGTAAGGTATCCCAGACCCAAAAAGATGAACATGGGATGTACTCACTCATTATGGTTTCTAGCCATAATTAAGGGTCACGGAGTTTACAATAGGTGAATCTAAAGAAGCTAAGTAAGAAGGGGAACCCAAGGAAAAACATATAGTTATCCTCTTGGCTAAGGGAAGTAGACAAAATTGCCGGGGAGAAAATTGGGATCTTGGGGGTGGGGTGGGATGGGGGTAAGGGGAGATGGGGAGAGAAAAGTTAGAAGGGAAGGAGTTGGGGCCTTGGGGAAACAGGAGGATTGGGATAAAGGAAGGTTGGATAGGGGAACACGGAACCACAATTTTTAGTTAAGGGAGCCATTTTAGGTTTGGCAAGAGACCTGACCCTAGAGGGGCTCCCAGGTGCCCAAGCCGAGGTCCCCAGTTAGTTCCTTGGGCAGCTGAGGATAGGGAACCTGAAATGACCCTATCCTAGAGCAATACTGACGAATATCTTGCATATCACCATAGAACCTTCATCTGGTGATGGATGGAGATAGAGACAGAGACCCACACTGGAGCACTGGACTGAGCTCCCAAGGTCCCAATGAGGAGCAGAAGGAGGGAGAACATGAGCAAAGAAGTCGGGACCACGAGGGGTGCACCCACCCACTGAGACAGTGGAGCTGATCTATTGGGAGCTCACCAAGGCCAGCTGGACTGTGACTGAAAAAGCATGGGATAAAACTGGACTCTGAACATGGCGAACAATGAGGGCTGATGAGATGCAAAGAACAATGGCACGGGGTTTTTATCCTATGTAATGTGCTGGCTTTGTGGGAGCCTAGCCAGTTTGGATGTTCACCTTCCTAGATATGGACAGAGGGGGGAGGACCTTTGACTTACCACAGGGCAGAAAACCCTGACTGCTCTTTGGACTGGAGAGGGAGGGGGAAAGGAGTGGGGGGAGGGGGAGAAAGGTGGGAAGAGGGGGAGAAGGGTGGGAGGAGGGGGAGGGAAATGGGAAGCTGGGAGGAAGTGGAAACTTGTTTCTTTTTTTCCTTTTCTCAATAAAAAAAAAAAAAACACCAAGCCAACAGCCATAACATATGCAAAAGATCCAGTGCAGAAGCATTCAGGCCCTGCTCCTGCTACTTTTATTCACACAAACACTGCTAGTTAATTTTACCAGGCATGTTCTTCTGGTGTCCTCCATTCCTTCTATCTTCTCCAGTCTTTCCTCCCTTTCTGTGGAATTCCCTGATATCTGAGGAGAGAGCTAGGAGAGACCTCCAATTTAGACTCTCTCTCTCTCTCTCTCTCTCTCTCTCTCTCTCTCTCTCTCTCTCCCTCTCTCTCTCTCTCTCTCTCTCTCTCTCTCTCTCTCTCTCTCTCTCTCTCTCTCTCACACACACACACACATACACACATACCTGCATTCAGTATAACTGTGGTTCTTTCCACCCACTCCCATCTTCTGCCAGAAGACTCTGTATTGATGATTGGCAGCTATTCATGAGTAAGAAGAATATTATTAACAATCATTTCCTTGATTTTTTTTTAGAAGTGTTTGGTTCAAAACTACCCAGTCTGAGGTTATGAATTCCTTAGGCAATATAGGGCAGGGACTCCCTCTCATAGCAGGGCATCAAAATAAACCATTCATTTGTTTGGCCTCTCCCATGAGGTCTGAACAACCATTGCCCCCATACATTTTGCTGTCAGGATCTTGTTGGTCAAGGGTTTTGTGGCTGGGTTTCTCTTTCTGTAGCCTACAGATTATCTTCTCTGGCCATAGAGATTAGAGCATAGTGGTGAAGGCTCCACACAGCAACCAGCTCAACTCTACAGTCAATTAACTGTGTGACTGAGAAATTCTTAAATATATAAATTGACCACTAAGTTTAATCAACCATATAAAAGTCTGAAAAACCTTTTATTGTTATAACTTTCTACACAAAGTAACATCATGTTAAGTTCTTGTTTGCTCACTTTTGAGTCACTGTGTTCATTATGGAGTACCACAGATAAGGATTGTCATTGGCAATACTGGAGAGGGACAGAGAGATTAACTCACACCAATTAGTAAGGAAAGACTATTTCAATTAATCAAATGTTAACACTTGGTAAAAGAAGGATAATGGGAAGACGTTAAATCATTTGTAACAATTTGTAATAATCCCAGGCACTGGGAATCTGGTTATAGATATCTATTACACAGTATCAGAGAAATAGATCCAAAGAATCTTGGATTGTATTGTATTGCTATAGTATTACAGCTATTTATAAATAGCATGTTAAGATAGCAAAACTGTTCTGCACTCTGTATTTAAATAATATCTATGTGTTTGACTCTTTTCATTTCCCTGATGACTAAGAATGTTGAACATTTCCTTCAGTGGTTTTTGGCCATTTGAGATTCTTCTGTTGAAAATTAATCTGTTTATTTCTGTACCCAATTTTTAATTGGATTATTTGAAATTTTGATATCTAACTTCTTGAGTTCTTTATATATTTTGGAGATCAGTCTACTATCTGATGTGGGGTTGGTGAAGATCTTTTTCCATTCAGTAGGTTGCTTTTTTCTCTTTTGATTGTTTCCTTTGCCTTACAGAAGTTTCTCATTTTCAGGAGGTCCCATTTATTTATTGTTGCTCTCAGTGTCTGTGATACCGGTGTTATATTTACAAAGCGGTCTCCTGTGCCCATGAATTGAAGGCTACTTCCCACTTTCTTGTGTATCAGGTTCAGTGTGGTCTGATTAATATTGAGGTCTTTAATTAGGATCAAGATAAAAATGGCAATTCTATCAATGCAATCTATAGATTCAATACAATGCCCATCAAAATCCCAACACAGTTCTTTACAGACCTTGAAAGAACAATAATTAACTTCATATGAGAAAACAAAAAACCCAGGATAACCAAAACAATCCTGTACAATAAAGGAACATCTGGAGGCAACACCATCCCTGACATCAAGCACTATTATAGAGCTTCAGTAATGAAAACAACTTGTTATTGGCATAAAAATAGACAGGTTGACCAATGGAATCGAATTGAAGACCTATATTTTAATCCACACACCTATGAACACCTAATTTTTGAGAAAGAAGCTAAAAAGTTACAATGGAGAAAAGAAAACATCTTCAACAAATGGTCCTGGCATAACTGAATGTCAACATATAGAAGAAGGCAAATAGATCCATATCTATCCCCGTGCACAAAACTGTATCACATTTTTAAATTGGATTATTTGGTTTATTAATGTATGGTTTCTTGGATTCTTTGTATGTTTTAGAAATTTTCCCTGAATTGGATGTAGATTTGGTAAAATATTGTTTTAGCATTCTGTGAACTGTTTTGTCCTATTGAAGGTATCTTTTGTCTGCTGCTCCTCTGGCATGGCAACCCCCCCCCCTTTTTTTGATGAATCTTATTGTGATTTTGGGATATGGGTGATTTTGACCTCATAAGATGAACTGGACAAACTTCCCTTTGTTTCTATGTTATGGAATAATTTGAGGAGCATTGGCATTAACTCTTCTTTAAAAGATTGCCAGATTCTACACTAAAACTGTCTCTATGCCTTTTTATTTATTTATTTATTTTGTTTGGGAGACTTTTACTTTCTGCTTATATTTCCTTAGAATACATAGATTCACTTAAATTGTTTATCTTTTCTTGATTAAACTTTCATGAGTGGAATTTATAGAGAAAATTTCCAATTCTTTTATATTTTCCAATTTTGTATAGTACAGGATTTTAAAATATGACCTAATTATTATTTGGATTGTCCTTGGTGTCTGTGGTTATGTCCTTATTTTCGTTTCTGATTTTGATAATTTGGTCATTCTTCTCTGACTTTAGCTGGTTTTGAGAAGGATTTGTCTATGTTGATTTTCTCAAAGAAGCAGTTCTTTGATTCTTTAAACCTTTGTATTGTTCATTGTTTCTATTTTACTTATTTTCACCTTCAGTTTCTTTATTTTCAAATTTCTGCTCCTCTTGTGTATGATGGCTTCTTTTTGTTCCAGAACTTTCAGATAACCCCTTAAGTTTGGGTATGTTGTATCTTCATTTTCATTGAATTCTAGAAAGTCCTTAATTTCCTTATTTATTTATGTATTATTCCAGTTATTATTCAGTACAGAGCTTTGATTGTTTCTTTTGTTTATTAAAATCCATCTTCAATCCTATATGAAGCAGGAGGTTATATCAGTTTTCTTACATCTGTTGAGACTTGCTTTGTAATCAAGTATATAGTTAGTTTTGGAGAAATTTTCATGGGGTACTGAAAAGAGGATATATTCATTTGTATTTTGAGAAAATGTTCTATAAATATCTGTTAAATGCATTTGCTTAATAAGTCTATTAGCACCAGACTATGTCTCTGATTTTTTTTTTCTGGATGACTGGTCCATTGATGAAAGAGGGGTATTGAAGACTCCCGCTATCAGTGTGTGAGGGTCAGTGTTTGAATTTGGGTCATAAATGTTAAGAACTGAAACATCTAAGTGAATTTTTCCTTTGATGTGTCTGAAGTGTCCCTCCATATATCTTTTCTTTATTAATTTTGGTTTGAAGTCTTAGATATTAAGATAGATACTACACTTTATTTCTTAGGTCTATCTGCCTAGAAAATATTTTTCCAACCCTTTACTGTGAAGTAATATCTACCTTTGATATTGAGGTATGTTTCTTGGATGCAACAGAACAATGAATCCTGTTTATGCATCCATTCTGTTACTCTGTGTCTTTTTCTTAGGTTCTTAAATTCAGTGATGTTGAGTGATGCCAATGATTAATATTATTATCAATATTATTACTAATCCTGGCTTTCTTTTTTGTTTTTCTTAGTAGTAGTGGTGGTGTTGATGATGGTGTGTGTGTGTGTGTGTGTGTGTGTGTGTGTGTGTGTGTGTGCATGTGCTTCTGTTCTTTTGTTTTTTCCTTCTTTTACTTTTGCTGGTATGAGATTATTTTTTCTTCCTATTTTAAAGGTCGTAGTTAACCTCCTTGAGTTGGAGTTTTCCTTCTACTATGTTTTGTAGGGCTGCATTTGTCAATAGATATTTTTAGGTTTGACATTATCATGGAGTATCTTGTTTCCTCTATGTATGATGACTAACAATTTTGCTCGGTATAGTTGTCTGGGCTGGCATCTATCTGTGGTTTCATAGGGTCTGCAGGACATTGCTCCAGGCCTTTCTGGCATTTAGAGTAACCACTGAAATGTTGGGTATAATTCTACTAGGTATGACTTTTTATATTAGTCTTTTTCCATTGAAACTTTTAATAATTTTTGTTCTGTATGTTTAGGGTTTTGATTATTATTTGGCAAGAAGACTTTCTTTTCTTGTCCAATTTATCTGGTGCTCTGTAAGTACCTTGTAACTTTATAGGCATACCTTTCTTTGGGTAAAGAAATTTTTTTCTATGTCTTTGTTGAAAACACTTTCTGGGCCTTAGAACAAGGATTCTTCCCCTTCTTCTATTCCTGTTATTCTTAGGTTCTTTATTTTTCTTTTTTTTTATTGAAAAATTTTCTGCCTCCTCCCTGCCTCCCATTTCCCTCCCTCTGCCCCCACTCCTTTCCCTCTCCCTCTCCAGTCTGAAGAGCAGTCAGTGTTCCCTGCCTTGTGGGATATTCTTAGGTTCTTATGCTATGTGGTTGGATCATAAATACCTGATGGTCCACAGCAATGTACTTCTTTTTTTAAAAAAACATTAACCATGGTTTGATACATTTGAAGAACTGATATTTCCCTTTACCATGTTTATTTATGGTCACTGGGGATGTGAATGAATGGTTTTTATAGAGTCAGTTTGCTACTATGACTATAAACATGGATTTGGGGTAGTAGCTATGGCTTCAACCTGAAGAGATAGTTTTTAAAGCACAGCTGTGTCTAGCATCAATTCTTGTATTTCTCGTCTTCTCTCCGTATCAGAAACATTTGAGAACACATTGTTTACTCATTGAAAGATGCAAGTTCCTATATTCAGATTCATTTCATAGCTTTTATTCAACTGTGAAATATATGTCATTAAACATAAGTAATAATCCTCTAAACATTCCTTTGCCTCAAAGCTGTAATTGATGATCTTATATTTAGAAATATATATATTTTCAGTAGTGTTATTGTCATTTCATCCTCACACTTCAGCTGATCTGAAATTACTGTTATGATGATGGGCCGGGGAATCTTAAATATTGTCCTAAGTTCGTTTACTTTTATTATGAATATGACCTTACTTTTTTGCTCATTCTTTTGTTAGTGATCTGACAATATTGTACAATGTATTTTGATCATATCCACTCACTCCCTAACTCATTTCAAGCATACCTCTCTCCGGATCTATCCATCATTGGGATCTCTCTCTTTTAGAAACCCATTATGTCCAATTTGTGTTTCTCAAATACTCTTGTATGTGAGATCATTCATCGGAGGATGGTTAATCTATCAGGAGTCTCAAATTGAAGGAAAACAAGCTCTCCCTTTCCTAATAGCTATTAATTGTTAATCATTCCTCAGCTGGCCCAGGATCACATTCCCACCTCCCCTGTACATTCTGGCATTCTGTGTAGCTTGAGCTTCCTGTCTTCTCCATGCTGTCAAACTACTGTGAGTTCATAGGGGCAGCTTCCATACTGTGGGATTTTAATCAGAAATCATCCCTGCCTCATGTTAGAAAAGAAGTCAACTCTTGTAATATTTTTGCTACTTTATCTTTTTGTTCTTATGTTCAGACTTTTAACCACAATTTCATCAAAGCATTACAGAGGAATAAGCATAGAATAATAATTATAGGTAAAAATGAAAGTCATAATTATGTCACCTACTTTTTATTCCATTGTGCATTATTTTAAAAATTACACTGAAATAACTTTGTAGAAGAAAAATCTCTAACGTTTCTTTTGTTAATGCACACATTAACATATACTTATGGACACTGGTAACAATTATGCCAGCAAAGAAAGTGATAACCTCTAAAATGTCAAGCTGTTTAAACTTTTCAAATTAAAAAGAAAAATTCTATCTGTGAGGTCCTGTCAAGAATATTTAACAAACAAGAGATATGCTAGAATATGCTGACAGGTGGCTGACAAGCTTTAAGCTGGAGGAGGATCGAGGTTGCTTCAAACCCTGTGTCAACAGTCTATGGTAAGTTGTATAAGGGTCTCCTCCATGTCATGTTCTTGGGAAGAGTGGGAGGAGATGGAGTGGTAAGACACATGAATTTAGGTCTGGAAGCCTGTAAATTGTGGTTGTTATTAATAAGCTGTGACAGGTTAGGAATACAGATCAGCAAACTAGAATGAAGAACATCTGAGACATTTTCAGTGGACCTTCAATACTACTTTATCTTCAAGAATCCTTGTCTGTTATGCAAGTGTCTCTGTGCTGCATCGTACATTGTCTTATTTAGTTTTGTTCTTTCTCATCATATGAGAAGAATTTGATACATTGCATAAGTCAGTAAGTCAGTGCAGCTGAATCAGATTCAGCACAGCCTGTCACTCTGGAATCCATCTCCATGGGAAATAATGAAGCCAGAATAAAAAAAAAAAAAACAAAACATATTTGTTGCCAGTCAACTGTCAGCATGTTTATTCTTTTCTTTTTCTTTTAGTCAAAGCACTCAGATAATAGCAGGGAAGCAGATTTTCCACTTACATTGCTCTTTAATAAAGGATTAGGATGAACTGAGGCTATTTTCCATTTACTTGTCAGGTAATTCCTAAATAAAATTGTTTCTTGATGCTATAGCAGTCAGAAAACTTATTATTGAAATTGCCCTTTTTATAACTGTAGGCAGATAAGGTAAAATATGCTTGGAATAGTAAACTCAATGAGAAATCTTGAGTAAAACAACCTAACTTTACTTTTCTGGAGTTTTAGGCCTGTGACGTCAACTTGTTATAAATAAATTCTGGGTACTGATAAACCTCAAATATCTTTTAACACCTGGTTTAATTGGCTTTAAATCTGGTAGTAGGTGAATTAGAACATGTTTATGTAAGGATTATTGCATACGAGTGAAAAATCAGGACTAGGGTTCGTCCAGTCTCCAAATACTCATGCATTTTGAATGAAGGGCACCAAATGAGGTAGGTACCGGTCTTCAGAACACGCTCTTCATCCAGGGACTGCTTTATGTGTTGATGCCTAAAGGCAATGATATAGACAGGAAAACAAATGGAGGAACTTGTAATATGCAGTAAATGTGCTTGTCTTATTGATTATAGGCAGATTCATTGTGTCTAGAACCTAACTACACAGGATGCACTTGTGAAGAAACAAGACCCTTGGTAATGCCTGCTTGGATATGAAGGCTCTGGCTATAAATGTTGCTTATCAGCAGAGTTTTGACCCTTTCATTATGCTAAGAATTCTTGTTCTAAATTTCTCTAGTGTCTTCAAGTTATATCATTTTTAATTATAACTTTTGAAATCCTTGAGTAAAATTTTGTCATATGACAGAAATCTTTCCTCAAATACCTAATAAAACACAGTCTTTCTCTCCTTTTCCTACCACCTCATCACAGTATAGTATTTCTGTCTGAGTATCCCATCTAATCTTCTAAAATTTGCTTTTTTTTAAATCACAAAGAAAATAGAGATGGAACTTACCTTATAATTAATAGATAGTATTATTAATCCAATCTTCTTGAATTCCTTTCTATTAGTGTCAAAAATTTAGTTTATGATTTTTATTACTTAAAATTAATTGAGACAGAGCCTTAATCCCACGTAGTATGGACCTCGTGGTCCTCCTGCCTCAGTATTCTGAGTACCGGTTTTATATATATAGCCATCATACCTGGCTTAGAGGTAGTTTATATAAGCATGACTATTTTCTGAGATTTTAGGAGTAACAGAATGCACAATTTATATCTTTAGTTAGTGTTAAATTTGTGTCAGGTTTATGTCTCATAGTTCTCTAGATTGCTTTCTCACTGAAACAATGGCTTGAAAGAAATTGTTAAAATGATCCTAATTATTGTTTTTTTATATTAAAATCTTCAATTTATTTTAATTAAAATACTTTTTATATGTTACCATATACCACATATAATTAAATAATAACCTATAGAAGGGCAAATGTACACTGTGACTTTAAAAGCTCTCTGAAACCACTTAGCAAAGGGTCTCAATATATTTGACTGTCAGCTTTCCAATGAACATTATATCTGTCATTATTATTTTCAAAATGTCTTATATAATTTAGAGAAAGTGAAGTCAAATTTCAGAGGTCAAATAAGTTATTTGATCAAAAACTAAATCTCACATTGCAAGTTTCTTATCCAATACAACCTCTATGAAATTTGATGTGATTTGTGCAAAATGAATATCATACAAATTAAACCTACTAAACATGTATTTCTGGTGCATGAGCCAGCTGTTTGGAATCTACTTCCTACACTGGGATATCTTGCTCAGAGGAGGGCTTTGATACTGCTTTAATTTGATGTGCCAGTCTTTGCTTACTCCTCATGGGAGGCCTTACGTTGATGGGAGTGGGTTTGCGATAGCTGGGGAGAGGAGGAGGAGGGGAGAGAGGACTATAGTTAGTATGTAAAATGAATAAAAACTGTAAATAAATAAAATTTTTAGAAAATTTATTTATTGGGGCATCTCAAATAGATTATTTTGTGGTATACTTTAAATTCTTATAAAAAGAAGAACAAATCAAAACAAAACAGAGCTAGAAAGAAAGAATCTAATGAAATGACAGAGAAAGGACAACATGAAGGATCACCAAGACACAGAGTAGATCATTTGAAAATAAACAAAATCAGAAATCCTAACTGGGCATTGAAGGAGAAAAAATACTTAAATTAATATATTCGTAGTTAAAGAGAAGATATAACGGATACTAATGAAGTTGAGAGGACATTTTAAAATATCCTTTGAAAAATCTGCACTCTTATTGACCTTGTCCTTTACATTACAGAAACGTTCCAATTTCAAGAGCTCCCATTTATTTTTTCTTTATTTTTTTATTGAGCTCTACATTTTTCTCTGCTCCCCTTTCTGCCTCTCCCCTCCCCACTTCAACCCTCCCACAAGGTCTCCATGCTCCCAATTTATTCAGGAAATCTTGTGTTTTTCTACTTCCCATGTAGATTAGATCTATGTAAGTCTCTTAGTGTCCTCATTGTTGTTTAAGTTCTCTGGGATTGTGGTTTGTAGTCTGGCTTTCTTTGTTTTATGCTTAAAAACCACTTATGAGTAAGTACATTTGATAATTGTCTTTCTTTGTCTGGGTTACCTCACTCAAAATAATGTTTTCTAGCTCCATGCATTTTCCTGCAAAATTCAAGATGTCTTTATTTTTTCCTGCTGTATAGTACTCCATTGTGTAAATGTAGCACATTTTCTTTATCCATTCTTCGGTCGAGGGGCATTTAGGTTCTATTCAGGTTCTGGCTATGGCAAATAATGCTGCTATGAAAACAGTTGAGCACATGACATAAGAGGTCTCATTTATTAATTGCTGAAATCAATTACCTGTGCTGTTGGTGTTATATTTAGAAGTGGTCTCCTCTGCCCATGCTTTCAAGGATACTTTTCACTTTCTCTTCTCTCGGGTTCAGTGTAATTTGATTTATATTGAGTTCTTTGATCCACTTGGATCTGAGTTTTGTGCTTGGAGATAGATATGGGTCTATTTGCATTCTTTTATATGTCAGCATCCAGTGATGCCAGCATCACTTGTTCAAGATGCTTTCCTTTTTCCATTGCATAATTTTGGTTTCTTTGTCAAAAATCAGCTGTTCATAGGAGTATAGATTTATGCCAGGCTTTTCCATTTGACTCTATTGATTCAAATGTCTTGTTTTATGCCAATATCCAGCCTATTTTATTACTAAAGCTCTATAATAGAGTTTGAAGTCAGGGCTGGAGATACTTCTAGAAGTTTCTGTATTGTACAGGATGCTTCAGCCTTCTTGGGTCTTTTCTTTCCATATTAAGTTGAGTATTTTTCTTTTGAAGTTTGTGAAGAATTGTGTTGGGATTTTGATGGAGATTGCATTGAATTTGTAGATCATGTTTGGTAAGATTGACATATTTATTATGTTGATGCTATCTCTCCATAAGCATGGAAAGAGTTTCCATTTTTGATATCTTTTTCAATTTATTTCTTTAAAGACTTTTGAAAGACTTAAAGTTCTTGTCTCACAGGTCTTTCACTTTTTTGGTTAAAGTTACCCCAAGATATTTTATGTTATTTGTTGCTATTGTAAGGAGTATTGTTTCTGATTTCTTTCTCAGTTTTATCATTTGTATATCAGAGGACTACTGATTTCTTTTAATTACTCTTGCATCCTGCCATATTGCTGAAGTTGTTTATCAGTTGTAAGAGCTCCCAGGTAGAATGACAAGTAGATGGGCAGCAGGGTAGATTAAAAAGGGGAGGGGACGGGAGGAGTAGAGGGAGGGGAAACTGGTTAGTAAGTAAAATAAATAAAAAATGTTTTTTAAATAAAAAAAGAGGAAACCTACACTTTATAAAGACAGAAAACCCAATGAAAGAGACAAGTATCTACATATGTGATCTCCCCAAATGAAATTACAATGCCCTATGACATTAAGATAAAACTATAATTCACAATGAGATTGTAAGAGTTAGTCCTCCAAACAAGGAAAATTCTGGACCAAATGAAATCACAGACAAATCTACCAGATATTTTAAAAAAGAGCACACACAAGTGGTCTTTGATGTTTTCCACAAACAAAAAAGATGAGTGCTAATAAAATACAGCTATGAATACAATAAGATCCAAATAAGAGACCCAAACAAGCATGTAGTACTAAACTGTGAAATCCATAGGTTCTTCTCATTGATAAACATAGAAACAACATTTGTTCCACAACATACTTTCAAACCAAGTTCAAGTACACATTTAAAGGTTAAAAAAATTGGTCTTTTTGAAAGAATAAATGATAAATAAATATAGTGTAGGTCATAAATAGCCCAAGGAACAGAAATTATATGCTCTTGTTAAATGTAGGTAAGCTCTTTGAAAAGGGCAACATCTCTTCATGAAAAAATTAAACAAGAAACTATAAATAAAAAGAAAAAATCTAAAAATAATAAATTTTATATATGACAAGGTTTTTAAAAAGCATAAAATAAATAGATTAAACTAAAATCATTGCCTTAAAATCAGTAATGGTATAAGTATATCTTCTCTTACCTCTCTTATTCAATATGATGTTTGAAGTTTTACCTTGAGAACTCAGAAAAACGAAAGAAACAGAAAAGATAAAAATAAGGAAATAAATTCTATTTTCTCAATTTGGAAAAATGATACCATTATTAAGACATTCTGAATTCACCACCAGAAAATTCGTAGGTCTAATAAACATTTCTAGCAAAGTAGCAGGATACATGACCAACAATCAAATCTGTTTTGGTATGCAGAAATAATATTATGAAAATGTTCACAGTAACAAAATCTATCTATACACTCAAATGTAATCTCCATTAAGATTACAGAAATATTAAACTTAATATTTATATGAAGGTAATTGGCATGAGCTATGAAAAAAATGTATACAAACAAAGCAAAGAACTGTGATTTGAACAAAGGAGACAAAAACATACACTATATACTCAAGTTCACTCAACAAATGTTTCTAAGAAAATTGGATATCCACACAGAAGATTGAATCTTGTACTTCACATGATACTAACAACTATTTAAAATTCATCAAAGACCTTATAATGTAAGTCTAAAACTTGGAATCTTCACAGATGAGAACAGGGAAACATTTTAATATAAAGGCATAGATGTTACTTTATATGGCTACTCAAGTTGCTCAAGAAAGAAAACAACAAAAACAAAATGGCAAATAATTTATGATTATTTTAGCAGTTGGGACTTGCTTTACACCTCTGCGTACAACCAAGGACAGCAATACCATAAATTGTTTATCTGTGTGTGCATGTGTGTGCGTGTGTTGTACAACCTGAACAACACAGCTAAAGAGAGCTTCTCATGCTTGGTTTTGGGTCTTTGGCTGCTGGGGAAATCACTGTTATAAAAGATGGGACTATTTCACCTAATTTATCTATGTATATGTGCACACACAATATGTGTATTATATAAATTTTAGGTAGATAGATACTAAAATGGTTCCTAATGATTTTCATATTCCTGCTATTATTTTACTTTCCTTGTGTATTTTTGCCTCCCTTCCCACTCTTAATTAAAGTCTCCCCCCTTTCCCCTTTTTCTCTTTTCAAATTACTTGTACCCTGCTATTTTGCTCTCTATTGCTCCTCTCCTTTCCCTTACAGTTCCCATTTACTTTACTTGTTCCTGCACTTATTCCACGTTACAGGCTCACATGTGAAGACAGAAACCTTGGAACCACAATTTAGAGAAAACACTCAGCATTTTGTCTTTCTTGGTCTGGGTTACTGCACTTAATATGATCTTTTCTAGGTCCATCCATTTAACAACAATTTTCTGATTTTATTTACATTTTTTTATACTTAAATTTAGTAGGGAGGCTGCTAAGTCCATTTCCCAGCTGCTCAGACTACCGACATAATCACACAGAAACTATATTAATTAAATCACTGCTTGGCCTGTTGCTTCTTATTGGCTAGCTCTTACATATTAATTAAACCCATTTCTATTAATCTGTGTATCCATTGCCTAAATAAGACCACAAAAAGTATTACATCAATAGACATAATAACACGAAAATTGGAAACTCACTGGCCACAACCCTAAATGGAGAACTACAGGCAACTACAGAGTGCTGAGAGCAGAATGTTAGGGCCCGTGGGCCCTGACGTAGGAAACTCTTTTCCCAACCTAACTGGTACTGAGGCTCAAGGAATAACCAGACACAGCTTACACAATCATCACCGAAGGGCGTCTCAGGCTTCTCCCTCTCCTGAAGATCTACCCTCATTTAGTTTATCATCAAATATCTCTTAATCCCCTCTCAACCTAGGTGGATACCTCATTAATATTCTCTTTCCAGGGAACATGCGGCTAGGGACAGCATCTGCCATTAAGTCATCAGCTTCAGCCAACACCTCTCCCCAGGCGGTCTGCATTTATAAAAGAGCAGCAGCAGCACATCCTGGCTATTGTTGAGGCTGTCTGCAGGTCCACCTGACCACCTCAAGTGGGTCTATGGCTTCAGAGCCTGGCTGCCACACTGTAAAGAACTATGGGCCTACAGCAGGAGAAATAGACTTCCCAAGAGAAGAACACTCTAATATCCAACATTCTGTGTGCATCACTGAAAACATGCATTCGTATAACATTATGCAGACTAAGTTCACTTCTATATTTCTAATGCCATGAATTTAAGAAAGCAAACCAAGGTGGTACATGGAGTAGTTTGGAGGAGAAGAAAGGAGGAAATAATGCAATTGTAATTTTAAAAATAGATCTTTCACTTCCTTGGTCAGAGTTACCCCAAGATATTTTATGCTATTTGTGGCTATCGTGAAAGGTGATGCTTCTCTGATTTCCCTCTCTGCTTCTTTATCCTTAGTGTATAGGAAGGCAACTGATTTTTTGGAGTTGATCTTGTATCCTGCCACATTACTAAAGGTGTTTATCAGCTGTAGGAGTTCTTTGGTAGAATTTTTGGGGTCACTTATCTTATGTATACTATCAAGAAAAAGGAATCAGTATATATATATATATATATATATATATATATATATATGTGCATGTGTGTGTGTGTGAAAATATATTTTATTTCTTTTTTCTAAAATATGATTATTCTCTTCCTTTTATTGAAAATAGATTATTTTTCCATACAACATATCCTGATTACAGTTGCCCCACTACTAATCCCAGTTCCTTCCCCATTCCATCAGGTCTTGGTCAATACCCATTCTGTGTCTCATTAAAAACATTTAAATGGGACTTCTAAGAAATAATAACAAAACTTAACAAAATAAAATATAATCATATGCAAAAAGAAACAATAAATCAAAATTGGATAAGACAAATGAACAGAAGGAAAAGAGCCCAGAGGGACTAAGAATGAGAAAACTACTTTTTAGCATACTTAGGAGAAACATGAAAGCACTGAACTGAAATCTATAATATATTTGTAAAGGACCTGGGGTTCCCTGGACTCTGGGGAAAGAGATTACACGGATACATCCCATTTAGAGCTATGCATTCAGATCTCTCTCTCTCTCTCTCTCTCTCTCTCTCTCTCTCTCTCTCTCTCTCTCTCCGTCTGTGTCTGTGTATGTATGTGTGTAATATTTCTAACTATGGCTGAATAAGGAACTGTTCAATAATTATAGCAGAAAGAAAATCATTAGCAGTCAGAAAAAACTCTGTTTTAAATAAAAGGAATATATATATATAATGTATATAATATATATAATGTGTGTATACGAATATGTACATATATATATATACATACACACATACACATATATGAACTCTACATTTATCATCACTCCTCAAGGAAGCTTTGAGTTATAGAAATAAAAGTCTGTAAAGATCTCAATGACACAAATATGCCACTCGAAGGAACATTTAAAACAATTTTCTAAACCCTGATGTGTATCTGGTCCCAGTGCTGCTGTTTATGTCACATTACTGTAGTTACAACCTTCCACATCCCTCTTTTCTCCGAGAGTTTTGTAGCTGCCCCTGTGATTTCTCCATTAGTGACTGAAATGACCAGAGTTTCAGAACCTGTCTACCTTTTCCAAACAACCCAAAAGGACCATGTAATAAAAAGCAAACCCTTCTTGTTCTTAACTTACTGAGATACTTGCTTCTCTAGTGTAACTTATTCCAACTCAGTGATTAAATGAAACATTTTCAGAATAACTAAGCTCTTCCATGAAAATCCATTGTTTGATTACATGGCAAGGCCACTTTGGGCAATCTCTCTTCTATTGATTAGGGTGTTAGCTGGGGTCATTCTTGTAGGATCCTGGGAATTTCTCTAGTGCCAGATTTCTAGCTAGCCCCATAATGAGACCCTAAGCAATGGATATCTTGAACCTCTATTTAGAAATTGATGGAAACAGAGGCAAAGACCTGCAGTAGAGCACTGGCCTGAGCTCCCAAAGTCCAGTTGAAGTCTTGGAGGAGTGAGAATATGAGCAAAGAGGTCAAGACCATGATGGGGACACCCACTGATACAGCTTATGTGAGTTAATGGGAACTCACCAACTCCAGCTAGATAGGGAAGGATCCAGCATAAGTATAAACTAGGCTCTCTAAATGTGGGTGACAATTGTATGGCTGGGACAGTCTATGGGGCCATTGGCACTGGCACCAGAATTTATCCATAGTGCTTGAACTGGGTTTTGGGGAACCTATACTCTTTAGATGGACACTGTGCTCAGCATAGATATAATAGGGAGGGCCTTGGACCTTTCCCAGGGCAAAGTGCCTTACCTTCTCTGAGGAGTTGATGGGGGATGGGGTAGGGGGTAGGTTGAAGGGATGGGAAGAGAAGAGAAAGTGGGAACTGGAATTGGTTTTAAAATGAAAAAAAGATAGTTTTTTTCTTATTAAAACTCAAAATAAAAGAAATAAAATTACAAAGGAAATATCAAAAAAAAGAATGAAAATTCATTATTTGAACAGCCTTAAAACTACAAAAACCTGTACTAATATACTGGGATGTTAATGTATCTCCATAAATAAAAGCACATTATGAAATGTATGTAGCACATTATAATAAGAAGTTGACAAATGATACTGAGTGAATTGGTAGTGCCTGTTCTGTTACTGTCAAGGCCGATGTGAAGCAGTGATGATTGATTTTTTAAGAGAATTCATGAAAAATATTAAAAATATATTAGAATCCCTCCTTCATTACTATTAGTAAATTAGATTTATGTTTAATTAAAAGTTTTTTTTTTACATATTCATGCTTCATGAAGTTTCTACCATACTAGGTTACAATACAATTTTTTAGAAAAGCCTCCCCCCATTCCATCATCCACTGGTACTCCAATCCCCAACCTGATTAATTTTTCCTGTTTCACTATTCTTCTTTCCATATCTAGGTCCTTTAGTTCTATCTTCTATGATAGAATTTCTTTTTTGAAATTGATTTTTATTGAGCTTTATATTTTTGTCTGCTCCCCTCCCTACTTCTCCCTTCCCCTTCCACCCTCCCGAAGGTCCCTATGCTCCCAATTTACTCAGGAGATCCTGTCTTTTTCTACTTTCCATGCAGATTACATCTATCTATGTTTCTCTTAGTATCCTCATTCCTGTCTAAGTTCTCTGGAATTTTGATCTGTAAGCTGGTTTTCTTTGCTTTATGTTTAAAAACCACTTATGAGTGAGTACATGTGATAATTGTCTTTCTGTGTCTGGGTTACCTCACTCAAAATGATGTTTTCTAGCTCCATCCAACTGTCTGAAAAATTCAAGATGTCATTATTTTTTTCTCTGTGTGTGGTACTCCATTGTGTAAATGTACCACATTTTCCTTCCATTCATTGGTCAAAGGACATTTAGGTTGTTTCTAGATTCTGGCTATGACAAACAATGCTGCCATGAACATAGTTGGGCACATGTACTTGTGGCATGATTGAGCATCCTTTGAATGTATACCCAAAAGTGGTATTGCTGGGTCTTGAGGAAGGTTGTTTCTTAATTTTCTGAGAAATCACCACACTGACATCCAAAGGGGTATGTACCAGCTTGCATTCCCACCAACAATGTAGAAGTGTTCCTTTTAACCCACAATCTCTCCTGCATAAGTTGTCATCAGTGTTTTTGATCTTGGCCGTCTTACAGGTGTAAGGTGGAATCTCAGAGTTGTTTTAATTTGCATTTCTCTGACGACTAAGAATGTTGAACATTTCCTTAAGTGTCTTTCAGCTATTTTAGATTCCTCTGTTGAGAGTTCTCTGTTTAGGCCTGTACTGCATTTTTTATTGGATTATTTGTTCTTTTGATGACCAATTTCTTGAGTAATTTATTTAATTTGGAGATCAGATATCTGTCTGATGTGGGGTTAGTAAAGATCTTTTCCCATTCTGTAGGCTGTCATTCTCTCTTGTTGATTCTTTCCTTTGCTTTACAGAAGCTTTTCAGTTTCAGGAGGTCCAATTTATTAATTGTTTCTCTCAGTGTCTGTGCTGCTGGGCTTATATTTAGAAAGTCTCCTGTGCCAATGTGTTCAAGTGTACTTCCCACTTTCTCTTTTATAAAATTCAGTGTGGCTGGCTTCACGTTGAGATCCTTGATCCATTTGGACTTGAGTTTTGTGCATGGTGATAGATATGGGTCTATTTTCATTCTTCTACATGTTGATATACAGTTATGTCAGCACCACTTGATAAATATGCTTTCTTTTTTCCATTTGATATTTTTTGGTGCTTTGCCAAAAATCAGGTACAAATAGAGATGAAAAAGAAAACAAAAGTTGAGGGAATTATAGAAACAGAAATCATGAGAATATAATCAGGAACCACAAATGCAAGCATAAACAGCAGAATACAGAGATGGAAGAGAGAATCTCAAGCACGGAACATACGATAGAGGAAATACACTCATCAGTCAAAGAAAACATTAATTCTAGCAAATGCTTCCTAAATATTCAGGAAATATGGGACACCATGAAAAGGCAAAACCTCAGAATAATAGGTTTGGAGAAGGAGATGAAGTTCAACTCAAAAGCACAGAAAATATATTTAACAAAGTCATAGAAAACTTTCCCAACCTAAAGAAAGATATGCCTATGAAAATACAAGAAGCTTACAGAACACCAAATAGACTGGATCCAAAAAAAGTCCCCTCATCACATAATACTCAAAAAAACTAAACATAAAGAGTAAAGAAAGAATACTAAGAGTTCCAAAGAAAAAGGCCAAGCAACATATAAATGTAGATCTATCAGAATTACATCTGACTTCTCATTGGAGACCATGAAAGTCAGAAGATCGTGGTTAAGTGTTATGCAGACATTAAGATACCATGGATGCCAGCCCAGAATACTATACCCAAAAAAACTTTCAATTGCCATAGAAGGGCAAAACAAGATATTCCCAGATATAACTAGATTTAACCAATACCTAGCCACAAACCCAGCCTTACACAAAATAATAAAAGGAAAGCTTCAACCCAAGGAAGTGGCTACACCAACAAAAACACAGACAATTGATGGTCTCATAGCAGCAAATCCCAAAGAAGGGGAAAAATGCACAAATTAACATCATCAACAATGAAAACTAAATTAACAGGTGATACCAATCACTGGCCATTAATATTCCTTAATGTAAATGGACTTAAGTCACTTATAAAAATGCACAGGCTAACAGATTGGATATGAAAACACAATCCATCCTTTTTCTGCATACAAGAAACACATACATTGCCTCAGAGTGAAGGGTTGGGAGAAAATATTCCAGTCAAATAGAGCTAAGAAACAAGTAGGCGTACCTATCCTAATAACTAACAAAACAGACTTCAAGCTAAAATCAATCAAAAGAGACAAAGAAGAACATTTCATAATTAAAAGTTTTTAAAGGTTATGTTTATCTCTCTAGTTTGTCAAAGAAGCAGATGATAGTCATAGCTACTCCTTGGACAATGGTAATTTTGAAAATTAGTTAAGAGCTTGTTCACTCTGTCAATATCAAGCGATGATGTACATAAATCATCAGATATGGTCTTTGGAAAAGGCCTACTGACCAGTTTGTTTGGGGGACTATTCTAATTTGAAAAGTTAACTTTAAACACATGTTAAATCTACAAAACTCAGATGGCCAACTTAATAAAACAGGAAAAATTTAAAACCATTAGTGGCTGTCTCAATTGGTAAATATCTTAAATATAATTTAGCAGAAATAACAACTTTGACTTTGCTAAGTTTAATAATAAAGTCAAATCATGTAGATAAGAATTTTGAAAGTTTTTGGCAAAGTCATTGCTGAGTCTCTTTCACAGAAGATTTACATTTTCAATAACACAAATTATAGAGTACAGGAAAAGTAGGGGTATGCCATTTATCAGAAAGACAGAAAACAGGCAAATGCTGTGCTGCCAGAAAAATTAGCTGGAGAGATAGTAACATGAAATCCTAAACATGCAGTGCTCAACCCAAACCTCAGAGTCACTGTTCAGAGTCTTGTAAAGGAACGCCTTGTACTGTGTGGCAATTTTGCACTTGGATTTTCAAATAACTTAAACATTACCATAATTCCCTTTCTTCAGATGAAAATTGTATAGAACTAGATTGATATGAGATTCTAAAGTTATAATATGAAATTATGAGATGCAGTAAAATAAGAGTGCAGATTTCTACTCTCGTCATGTAAGTTAAACACACGATGATATTGCATCAACTCGCCTTTTTTATTATGATGAACAACCAAGCACCACAGGAGAATAATATTTCAAAGACTGTAAGTGCTTTGCTTCACTTGTCATACTAATTCAAGGCACATTTTGTTTTCTTCATTTGATTATAATCATTTAAAAAGGTTATAAAGTTTAAGAGAAAATGCATTATAGACTTTCTTAAAATACATACATTTTATTGTGAAATTTTATAGAGATTAGTTTTTTGCATCTGTGAAGGCATTCAAATGCAATAAGGTTTTGATTACTCCTACATGAATAAGTGATAATTTCCATTTTTATGAAAATTATTGTATCACTCAGGTATATACATTACTACTTCAAATATTGCATTTATTATATATTTCTCTGTACTGTTAAAATTTACTCCAAGTGTCTAGTCATGTAGGACTTATGACAACATAACCATCTCAATTACATTTTTTTAAATTTGAACTGTTTGTTTTTTCATGATGGCTATAAATTTAAGCATCACTAGTACTGCATTGCTGCACTAAATGCTGAAAACAGAAGTTTGAGGGTATAATATTAGGACTTTACATTTAAAATTCTATTTAAACTGATATTTATTTTTTTGGAGATAAATATAAATAAAATTATTATCACAACCTCAATTTAATGCTTTGTTTTGTTCATCAATATGATTGAATGTTGAAGGGATACAAGCCAGAATATTATCGATATACAATTCATGTTATATATGGGAAACAACACTAAGGCAATGCCTGGCTGACTTATTTGTTCCCCCATGGTTATCAGGTATTGTTAGAATGGCAGGATTTTAACGTTGCTACTGCTGTGATAGATAATGGGGCATGAGAAAGAGCTAACATGAAGTTCTAGTCATATATACTCTAGCATGATTGACTTCCTCTAGAATTATGCACTGTGCCAGCATTTCATGAATGATGAATTACTATAGTTTTATAAATGTCAATGGAACACACATATTTAATTTTCATATTCATTGTGTTCCCTCAAAAAGATTTATTGTTGAGAATAAAAACATGTACCTTCAGTTTATTAAGCCAAGAATTTCAACTATAGTGCTTGAGAATAAACTTTGATTGACAGATAACTCTTCAATTTTGACAATGACAAAGAAGATTGTGGATGGTAGCCATGAAGTCAACATTGAGGAATTATAATTATTATATCAAAGTAATATTTAAACAAAAATTCTAAGAAATATTTTCTTTGAAAAATAAGATCACTAAATTCCTATTATCTAATTTTATTTTAGCATTATTATATTATAGCTTTATTCCAGAGACAAAAGTAACAAAGAGCCATACTATTTTTAGTATTTAAACATAATGCAATGCATATTTTCCCAGAAGTGCACGACTTCTCCAAATGAGAAGCTTATTGCAAGTGACCAGAAAGTTAAATGTGGATGATTAAAAGTTCTATCACCTTAGTAGTACTTGTTTGATCTTAGAACTTAATTAACTCATCATAAATCTCCATTCTCTTCCACATCTACTGATAAAGAACCAGGTAGCTGTCAATTGGAATTCATATTGCTAAATTGGAGTGAATAATTACTGTTTACCATATGAGGAAAAAGGAACACAAATGGAAAAGAGCTGTCAGGCCTACAGGTTTAGAATCTGATGAAAGATTAATTTACCCGAAATATAGAAGCTCAATCATGTCCATTGTCCTCAGTTCCTGACAGTGCTTCAGAAACCACAAAAAGCATCAAGATCACATGGTACTCCGTATGTCAGTCAATTATCACTTGTCACAGGAGGGGCTTAAGAATATTCTAGCTATGGAATATAATGTGAAAAGAGGTTTCTTTTATTTCACAACATCAAACAATATGATTACATAACATGGGAAATCATGTTTTAAAACATTATATAGATATATCAATTTAAATATTATAAAATATAAAACATCAAATGATATGTAATAATTAAGCAAGTACTTAATTTTTTATGAAGAATATTTTATGCTGTCTTTCATCTGATAAAGACTACAGAGGAGCTGATAATACTATGGAATTCTCCCACTCTTCTAAAGTCAACTCAGTCTTGAACATTGAGACATATTTGAGTCTGACTTGACTTCTACCCTTCTGAGTTGTGTGTCAAATGCATTAAAAATGACACCTATTGCTTTAACAATTGAAAAATATTATGTCATACAACTAATAATTTACATAATGACTCATTTCTACATATTAGATTCTGCTAAAATATCTAATTACAATTCCAGTCTATAAACCTTAGCTACAGCAATTTGCTTAATCATCTCTCTCGTGGTCTTTGCATAGCTCTCCACCTTGCTTTTTACTTTACCTGACACCAACAACACTCAAGTAGTCTTTAATTTTATCTCAAAATTTTTATCCTCTATATTTCAGGATTTTAAGTCAAGATTTACATGTGTGCATTGCCTAAACGCCTTTGCATTAAGAATCATTAACCTTTCCATTTCTTGGGATTTCTAAAACACAGTATGATTCTAATATAGAAATGAATCACTCTTATTATAATCTAGAATCTACAAAGCCTAGTGATTAATCTGTCTATTTATAATACTTAATCTGTTATTGATATTTTGTGAGTACTTGATACTGAAATTAGTTAAATATGTACATATAAACTTTAACATCTTTTTGAGACACATACTAGCAAGAGCATCAAGTGGAAGTTTTGTTTTTCCTGAAATTAATGATTCTTTAATTAGACTTTATATTATGTTAAAGAGACATCATCATGACCATGGCAATGCTTACAAAGAAAATATTTAATTGAGATGGTGGCTTACAGTTTATCATCATCATGGTTGGACATGGCAGCATGCAGAAAGACATGGTGCTCAAAACGTAGCTGAGAATCCTACCTTTTGCAGGCACCAGGAAGTAGTCTATAACACTGGACTGCATCTTGAGTATATGTGGGATCTTAAAGCCTGCCTCCAGAGTGAAACATCACATCAACTCCAGCAAAGGGATTCCTCCTAATAGTGCCATTTCCCTTGGAGGCCATTTTCGTTCAAACCAACACAATGATCTATACAGGTATAATTTCATATGTTATAATAAAGGGGCATGACTCTTAGGTTAACTATTTTATCAATAGAGATAGCATAAATATACCTAACCATGAGATAACAAATATTACATATATAAACAATAAACTCATTATTCACTTGTGATAAGTTCTGTCTGGTCTTTATTCAGTTTCCATTTTCAATGTGTTTATGTGTGTTAAGCACATATAACGGTGCATGTTTTTTGTGGAGGCTAGAGTAAGCCATCAGGTACCCTTCTCATTTACTCTCCTTCCTATTCCCTTGAGAAAGGGTCTCCGACTTATCATGGAGCTAAGCTTGCAGCCAGCAAGCCCTAGCCATACTGTGTCTAATCATCTACATCACTCTGTTATTGCAAATAAATCTGGCCACATCTGACATTTTATATGGGCATTCTTTAAAATCAGATACTCATTGTAGTAGAGAAAGTATTCAACTCTGAGACATCTCAGTAAAATTCATTACTTCATTATGAATTTTTTGCTTCATACAACTGCTATCTTGCCTTTCCATGCTTCTTTCTTTCTTTTTAGAGATTCCACTTATTTTTTGAGTACACTATTAAATATGGGATTATGATATTTAAAAAAATTTCATACATTTTTGATATGAAAAATATCAATAAATATGAGACAATATGACAAATGCATAAACTTACTACCTGTAGCAATATTTTGCTTGTATTTAAATAAATAAAATACTGCCTGAGGATTAGATAGCAAAACAGCTGCACTGGTCAGCTTTATAGACTAGGCAGTGGTGACACACACCTTTAATCCCAGGAGCGACACTAGTTTTCCATAGAAATTGGGCAGTAGTGGTACATATCTTTAATCCTATCACTAGAGAGGAATATAAGACAGGAGGAGACAGTTCTCAGACAGTTTTATTCTGAGGATTTCTGGAGGAAGAATTACCATTTTTGGATGGCGGTAGAGATAAAAATCAGTGGCTTGCTGCTTTGCCTTACTGGCCTTGAGGTTAAACCCCAATATCTGTCCCTAGGTTTTTATTGATCATGGTGCATTTGGTGCCCAATGTGGGCTTAAACCCATGACTTAACCTACTTAAACCTACTGAGTTAGCTGGATGGACAGGTGGGGCAGGAAATTAATACTAATAAGAAAGGAACAATAGCTATGAGAGACATAGGACAATAGAAAAACCTTCTGAATTAAATCAGCCATGTACTTGAAGGATGTGTTGACCTCAGAATGGAAACCAGGAGATGTGCTACATTGTTCAAAAGAGCAAATAATCTCATAAAAAAATGGGGTACAGACCTAAACAATGAACTCTCAACAGATGTATTTAAAATGGCTGAAAGACACTTAAGGAAATGCTGAACATCCTTAGCCATCAGAGAAATGCAAATCAAAAGAACACTGAGATTCCATTTTACATCTGTCAGAATGGCCAAGATCAAAAACACTGATGATGGCTTATGCTGAAGAGGATGTGAGGTAGAGGGAACTCTCTGCTATTGCTTGTGGAAATGCAAACTGATACAGCTGCTTTGCAAATGAATGTGGTTATTTCTTAGAAAATTAGGAAACAACCTGTCTCAAGACCCATCAATACCACTTTTGGGTATATGCCCAAAGGATTCACAATCATTTCACAAGGACATGTACCCAACTATGTTCATAGCAGCATTATTTGTCATGGGCAGAACCTGGAAACAAATGTGTTACATTTACACGATTGGAGTACTACACAACAGTAAAAAAAATAATGACATCTTAAAGTTTTAGGGTAAATTAATGGATCTAGACTATATTTTACTGAGAGAGGTAATCCAGACAAACAAATATAATATGTACACACCCGTAAGTGGCTTTTAGACATAAAGTAAAGAAAAAACAGTCTACAATTCATAATCCCAGAGAACCCAGACAACAAAAAAGACCCTAAGAGAGACATACATCGCTCTAATCTACATGGGAATTAAAAAAAAGAAAATATCTCCTGAGTAAATTGAGAACATGGGGATCATGGGAGAGGATAGAAGGGGAGGGGAAGGAAGGAGAGCAGAGAAAAATATAAGGCTCAATAAAAATAGAAAAAAAAGTACACAGAACAAACTATAGGTTTCTAAGTATACAAATCTGGTTCCTGTAGAAAATAAATTTTTCTTGTGACTAATACTTGAAAGATGATGAAGTATTTGTGGCAGGAGATACACTTCAGCACCAACCTAGATCTTCCATCTACAGTTCCCTGCACCTCAGGCTGAATCCCACTCATTCACTTCTCCTATGGGCCTTCCTTCCTTCCAATAAATACTATTATGTCATTAATATTTTAAACTGCAATGTCTTCTCACCCTGCCTGTCTTTTTACTGTAGGAAATTATTAATATTTCAAATCAGAAAACTTAATTATTTAATATCAAATTTTTTTTATTAAGTATAATGAATGGGTCATTAGTTCCCATATAAAATTACCTTCTCTATGAACAAATTACCCGTGGATGGGGTATAAGTTCCTCTTCTGTTATGTGATAAAATACCATTACTACTTACAGAAAGAGTACTTTTACTTATTCTTGGACATCATAATAGTAGAGAGAGCATGACAACAACTGGACGGTATTTCCTTCAGGACTGAGAATCATCTTCAATCACAAGCTTGAAATAAAGAGAGAAAACAAAGAGTGGCAGCAAATTTTGTCTCTGAAAGCATGCCCCAAGTAATATAGTTTTTCCAGCAAAGTACAACTTCTTAAACTTTCCCAATAGCACCAATATTAAGGGCCAAGTGTCCAAATACAAAAGTCTGCAGGGGTACATTCTCAATTAAAGCTCTGCCACAGGGAAGTTTTAGAGTTGGCTTTTCAGCTTGCTACTCTAAGAGCTACTCTACTCATCTACACTCAACCATATAAGCATGTTTTTTTGAAAACATAAACCATATAGGTGAGAATGTGTGTATGCCTGAGTGTGGGGTGTGTGTGGACACGTGTCTGCATACACTTGTACAGTTTGGGCAAACCACAGCAAATTGAAGCTCAGGATACTCTGTCCTGCATTTCACACTCGTAATATATCTTTATAATCTTTATTTATACTCCTGAATTCTCCTTTCTTCCTTGAGATATATGATCTTACACTTTGCTTGCTATGTTTACTTTCCAAATAAGTAGTACATATTAAATAAATCAATTAAATAAAAAACATAATGGATTCAATCTCATTATTTCTAGACTTTAACTGACTCATATTTATGTGAGGGAAATGAATTTTTCTCAGGGATTATTTGAAGCAAATTGTAATTTCATAATTCAAACATCTTTATGTAGTGAAAGAGAAAATCAGTTTTTAGTTAGCATATCATTTTTAATAAAAAATGAACATTTAGAAAATATTGGTGAATTTCATTTATATGCTGTTATTTGTCGTTATTTATTTGTTTGTCATTATTATTAGAGTGTGTTCAGTGCATTTTACTTTCTTTATAATATTAACCTAACCTTGGGACAAGACTCATTCTGGAAAAGACTACTTTTCTTCTGTTTCAGAAGGAATGGAAACAAGAAATTCAGTGCTTGTACTTTCTTCTCCAAAAGCAAAATTTTAATTCTCACCCCTCCCCGCACCCCAGTTGTAAGGAGCTAATGGAAAAGGAGTTAATATACTCAGAGATAAGAGATGCTGTTAACTCATTTCAACGGGGCCCTAGACTATAATGGCAAATTGGAGGAAAATGCAATGGGGTTTTCACTGTGCTGCAATCATGCCCAGACCTGACAGTATCAAGAAAAAAGAATGCTGATAGTCTCCAGCTTACTTTGACTGATTGCTGGGGTGTAGAGTCAGTCTCCGATTTCTTCCTAAAGATAGATAACATAAAGGATTCTTCTTTCATTGGCAGGATTTCCAGTGTGTCAGAAGCCAGGTTGTAGTTTGAACACCATCCAGGATACTCTGGATCTGTAAGTCTGTATCTTCTAACTGTACCTTCTACCTGTTCTCTCAAGTCATTTTATTTCTAATATTTCTAGCTTTCCCATAGATTCCACACTTATGACAGTCAGCTTGAGAGGTAGATAAATTTGAAGAATTTTCTAACATATCTATTTTTAATAATTTAGGATATATGAGAATGATTTCAGTATATTGTTCCAACATTTTATCAACATACGGTATAAATGAACTTTCTTATCTTTCTACTGAACTAAATATGGGAAATCTTGAAATTCTGTAATTTATGTTGGTACTACAGCTCAATTTTGACTTGTTTCATTTTAAGTGCTCAAGAGCCATATGTGTACAATGTGAGATATGGAACTTTATAGGTCTCTATGGTCTACTGAATCCAATACAGATTCCCTTTGATTTACCATGGGATTACATCTTGATGGATCCATCATAAAGTGAAAATATCTAAAGTAAAAAAAAAATCATTTAATATAGCTAACACAGAATTTGTGACATAACTCCACAGCACACTGCATATTGAATTCTGAGCTATACAAGCTTCCACTTGCAGTGGCTACCCAGTCCCACTAAAGGGAATTTGTGAGACATGTAGCTAGCTTTGGAAAAGAATCAAAATTTAATTCAATTCCACTGAAGTCACATTTTTTTCACTTTGTTTTAAAATGAGAAGAATACCACAAATTGAATCATCAACAGTTGTAGGCTGTGTAGATAAATAACAGCTTACATTTGTTTTCCAGGGGTACTCAACACTTATTTTTAAATTTCCAAATGTTTTAAATTTCCTTGACTTTAAAAATATGTATATTTATGTGTTTAGTATGTGCAATGGCATCTGTGCATGTATGGTTGTATGTGTGTGAGTGTGTGCAAGAGAGAGAGAGAGAGAGAGAGAGAGAGAGAGAGAGAGAGAGAGAGAGAGAGAGATAGAGAGTTTTCACAAATACTCTCAGAGGACAACTTGTGACAGTTATTTTTCTATATAGGTTTATGTCATATACTTACGACTTGTTTGCTATGATGAAATATTCCTTCATGTCTCTAGCCATGTTTCTCTTAAAGTCAACTCAATTAATAATATCATCATGCAAACTCTCTTATAGGTGTAGTTTGTATAATGTAAGCTGCCTATAGTTCCAACCTTTTGATTTCATTAAATTTATATTTAATTCTATGTTTTATACAGTCCAGGAATATGTTCTTTTTAATTGACATTTCCAGAATATCTTTATTTGTGTCAATTATTGTATTTATATTTGTTATTTGCTTACTTTCTAAGATAGCATTCTGGACCCTCTGAATTTCTTTTTTTTTTATAAATTTATTTATTTATTAAAGATTTCTGTCTCTTCCCCGCCACCGCCTCCCATTTCCCTCCCCCAATTAAGTCCCCCCCCAGCCCGAAAAGCAATCAGGGTTCCCTGTCCTGTGGGAGGTCCAAGGAACCCCCACCTCCATCCAGGTCTAGTAAGTTGAGCATCCAAACTGCCTAGGCTCCCACAAAGCCAGTGCATGCAGTAGGATCAGAAACCCATTGCCATTGTTCTTGAGTTCTCATTAGTCCTCATTGTCCGCTATGTTCAGAGAGTCCGGTTTTATCCCAGGCTTTTCCAGACCCAGGCCAGCTGGCCTTGGTGAGTTCCCAGTAGAACATCCCCATTGTCTCAGTGTGTGGGTGCACCCCTTGCGGTCCTGAGTTCCTTGCTCATGCTCTCTCTCCTTCTGCTCCTGATTTGGACCTTGAGATTTCAGTCCGGTGCTCCAATGTGGGTCTCTGTCTCTGTCTCCTTTCATCACCTGATGAAGGTTAATATTCAGGAGGATGCCTATATGTTTTTCTTTGGGTTCTCCTTATTTAGCTTCTCTAGGATCACTAATTATAGGCTCAATGTCCTTGGTTTATGGCTAGAAACCAAATATGAGTGAGTACATCCCATGTTGCTCTTTTTGGGTCTGGCTTACCTCACTCAGGATAGTGTTTTCTATTTCCATCCATTTGCATGCAAAATTAAAGAAGTCCTTGTTTTTTATTGCTGAGTAGTACTCTAATATGTATATATTCCATACTTTCTTCATCCATTCTTCCATTGAAGGGCATCTAGGTTGTTTCCAGGTTCTGGCTATCACAAACAATGCTGCTATGAACATTGTAGAGCATATACTTTTGTTGTATGATAGGGCCTCTCTTGGGTATATTCCCAAGAGTGGTATTGCTGGATCCAGGGGTAGGTTGATCCCGAATTTCCTGAGAAACCGCCACACTGCTTTCCAAAGTGGTTGCACAAGTTTGCATTCCCACCAGCAATGGATGAGTGTACCCCTTTCTCCACAACCTCTCCAGCAAAGGCTATCATTGGTGTTTTTGATTTTAGCCATTCTGACAGGTGTAAGATGGTATCTTAAAGTTGTCTTGATTTGCATTTCCCTGATCGCTAAGGAAGTTGAGCATGACCTTAAGTGTCTTTTGGCCATTTGAAGTTCTTCTGTTGAGAATTCTCTGTTCAGCTCAATGCCCCATTTTATAATTGGGTTGGTTAGCCTTTTGCGGTCTAGTTTCCTGAGATCTTTATATATTTTGGAGATCAGACCTTTGTCAGTTGCGGGGTTGGTGAAGATCTTCTCCCAGTTAGTGGGTTGCCTTTGTGTCTTAGCGACAGTGTCCTTTGCTTTACAGAAGCTTCTCAGTCTCAGGAGGTCCCATTTATTCAATGAGGTCCTTAATGTCTGTGCAGCTGGGGTTATACGTAGGAAGTGGTCTCCTGTGCCTATGTGTTGTAGAGTACTTCTCACTTTCTCTTCTATCAGGTTCAGTGTGTTAGGACTGATATTGAGGTCTTTAATCCATTTGGACTTGAGTTTTGTGCATGGTGATAGATATGGATCTAAGAGCCCCTGGCAGTGGAACCAGGATCTATCCCTGCTGCATGAGCTGCCTTTTTGAGCCTATTCCGGCTGGTGCATGTATTGCTCAACTTGATGCAGGGGGTAGGGGCTTGCCTCAACTTAATATGCCAGGCTTCCTTGACTCCATGGGAGGCCTTACCTTTTCTGAGGAGTGGCTGAGACTTGGGTTGGAAGAGAAGGGATGTAGAGTAGGAGCAGGGGATGGTGGGGGAACTGTGGTTGGTAGGTAAAATGAATAAAAAATTAAAACAAAAAGGCACAAAATAATTAAAAATATAAATGTATTTTATCACTGCTTTTCTGTTCTTTGCCCTTATGTACCAGAGCTCGGTTGAAGTGTGTATCTATTGTATGCGAAATCCATTATGCAAAATTGCTGAGTAATTATTCTATGAAAAACTATCTGTTAGGATGTGGGTTAAATTATTTCTCTTAGAAATTGTACATATTAATTAGTTGATATAATTGTATGCATATGACAGCCATGGTGGTAAGCTGTTCTTTCATGACTAATGTGTCAAGCAGAGTTTCTAATAGGAATCTCCTTTGTGAATGTTCATGGTTGGTATGTCCGGTTAGATAATTTAAAAATTAATTCTTATTTTATGCTTTACAATGTCCTCATGAATGACACAAGTGTGTGTTTTTAAATTTATGACTGACTGTTTTATTTAGGCCTGTGATCCCAGAGAGTTAAGAAGGTAAGGAAGGAAGATCATTAACAAGGTCAGGACTTGTCTGGATTTGAATACAAGTCTGACAGCTTAGACCCAAGCACCACAATGTTAAAATAGAATGAACTTGGAGGCGTGTAGCACAGAAGTGAAAGACTGAACACTTGTCTGCTTGGTTATCACATGTGGGGCCAAAAGCAAATGAATAGTGTAGTCTATTGAAAGAATTCTAGGTGATATTTTATACAGGGCCTGTCATATCTTATTCACTTGTTCAAATTTTAGATTGAACCTTAGGTTTCTGCCATTTTGTCACATCAATTATTTTTATTTTATATAGTGTAATTCTCATTTTTATTACATGCTTCCAGTGATTGTAGTTTAGGTTGTTTAGTAGAGATTTTCTTTGAAATAAAGTGATAATAATCTATGCATTGAGAACCACTGATATTTTTCGATTTAAAATATACCTTTCTAAATGTCTAGGAATTGTTCCACCACAACCATGTCTTATTTTGAATTTGACTTCTTCTTAAGTATCCAGACACGTTTCTTCAGTGTAGAATCATAAGAGTGTTTAATTACACGAACATTTCACACATATTTCCTGGATTTGTCTCCTCAGCCGTGTTCTCACATGTGCAGCAGTTCTGCATCACTCCATATGTCTCATTGGTCCAGAGTTTGCATGCAGTCCTTTCACACACAGATTTCAGCCTTCTAAATAAGAAAGCATGCGACTAAATATCACAACTATAGCCAAATCCCATTCATGTAGGAAAACAATAATGAGGTTTTCTCACAAGCTTAGTAGTATGGAGACAGAATTAAAGAGTAATGCATTTGTTTTCTCAAAAATAAGTGAAATTTACAGCTCTCATTAAGTGTAATGGGGTGCATGCATTCATTCCCACTAATTTTGGTTCTTCCTAGTTAACCCTGAATTATGCTTAACTATAACACTAATAAATATTCTTTCAAATTATCCTTTAATGCCTCTGTAGAACCAAAGTGCATAAACATGTCACAATTTGTTGAACCATCAGAGTATGGGACAAGAAAGTGAGAAGCTTAAAATGTTGGCAGTGGGTCCAGATTACCCAGGCTTTAATCCTGCCTCTGAAAATTAGTAGCAATGTGAGTTCATGGGATAAGGAACTTAATTTTTATGTTCCTTTTTTTTATAATAATACTTCCTTCGGAGTGTTGGAAAAAGTAAAAGTGTTAATGCATTTCAGCTCAAAAGAGATTTCCTGGTACCTCAAAGTAATGCCATTAATGCTGCTCATTTCTCATTAAATATATTGCTGCCTACAGTTTATTTAGCAAATTAGAGTTGACTTCTATCAATTGATCACAACCTCACAGGGTCCAGAAGAAATTTCTTGAAATGTTTAATATTCAAGTAATGTTCTTTCCTCATTATAATTATTTTCTTCCTAATATTTATGTCGCTATAATGAAATGTTAAATGTGTGTGAATGTCACCATTGTATCTGAAATTTTCTCGTAGCTTAACATCTAAATAGTTCTTGAACAAAAGCAGCAATGAAAAATGACATATACGTCATATTTTAATTGATAATATGGTTAGATTTTAAATAAGTCATCTAATTGTCTCTTTCATCAAAAATCACCTCATATGTTATTACTTTATATGAAAATTTAACATTTTATCTTTAAAGATTGTTAATTATGGTAGAACACACGTTAGTATAGTCAATTAAAGTGGATAGTCCTTTATCTGGATGAAAATATTAATTGCAGAATCTTCAGTTTCTAATAATGTTTAATTATACTTTAAAAATTAAAATGCCAAGTGGTGGTGGTGCATGCCTTTAATCCCAGCAGTGGAGAGGCAGAGGCAGGTGAATCTCTGTGAGTTCAAGGCCAGCTTGGTCTACAAGAGCTAGTTCCAGGATAGGTTACAAAGCTACCGAGAAACCCTGTCTTGAAAAACCCAAAAAAATTAAAATTAAAAAATAAATTAATAATATATATTGAAGGTCAATAAAATTGATAAATATATTTTATTACACATGGAAAAACATGACTAGGTAGCAGTTTTTTTCACTTTGAATACACTTCCTGACATTTAAAACATGTTTTCTTCTCAAATATATCATGCTATTTTATCCATTCATTCATTAATCAGTTTTTGATCGTAGACAACTACTACAGAAAAGACATGCTTTTAGGTAATTGGGAGACAAAGTAAAGGGAACATAATAATGGCCACTGTGCACATGAAGTGTTTATTCTAAATAATGACCTAGGGCCCGCCCGAATTGTTTTCTCAGGCTTTGTTTTTGCTAGTCTATTATAAAATTAAGAATCTGGATAGCTCTTTATATGACTCATCCCTTTTAACATGTTAGTTATTTTAAATATATAATGTCTGTTTCTTCCAAGGCAATTTACCTATAATAAGAAAGGCTACATATTTTTGAGTTTATCGTTTGATGCTTTGTTTCAAAGTATTTATATTCTTCTTTTTTTCTTTTATTGACTTTTATTAAGGTGTACATTTTTTTCTGCTCTCCTCCCTAACTCTCACCACCCCTTCAGCCCCTTTCCATGGTCTCCATGCTCATAATTTATTCAGGAGATCTTGACTTTTTCTACTTCCCATATAGATTTGATCTATGTATGCCTCTCCTAGGGTCCCATTGTTGTCTAGGTTCTCTGGGATTGTGATTTGTGGACTGGTTTTCTTTGCTTTATGTTTAAAACGAGTTAAGAATGAGTATATGTGATAACTGTTTTTCTGGGTCTGGTTTATCTCATTCGAAATGATATTTTCTAGCTCCATCTATTTGCCTGCAAAATTTAAGATGTTGGTTTTTTTTTTTTCTGCTGTGTGGTAATCCATTGTGTAAATGTACCATATTTTCGTTAACCATTCTTCAGTCGAGGGACATTTAGGTTGTTTCCAAGTTCTGGCTATGACAAACAATGCTGCTATGAACATATTTGAGCAAATGTCCTTGTGGCACGATTGAGCACCCTTTGCATATATACCCAAAAGTGGTATTACTGGGTCTTGAGAAAGGTTGTTTCTTAATTTTCTGAGAAATTGCCACACTGACATCCAAAGAAGCTGTGCCAGCTTGCATTCCCACCAGCAATGCAGGAGTGTTTCCATTACCCCACAACCTCTCCAGCAGAAATTGTCATCAGTGTTTTTTTTTATCTTGGCTATTCTTATAGGTGTCAGATGAAATCTCAGAGTTGTTTCTCTGATGACTAAGGATGTTGAACATTTTGTTAAGTGTCTTTCATCCATTTTCAATTCCTCTGTTGAGAGTTCTCTGTTTAAGTCTGTATTCCATTTTTTTTATTGTATTATTTGTTCTTTTGAAGACCAATTTCTTGAGTTCTTTGTTTATTTTGGAGATCAGACCTCTTTCTGATGTGGGGTTAATGAAGACATTTTCCCATTCTATAGGTTGTCATTTGTCTTGTTGACTGTATCCTTTGCTTTACAGAAGGCATTCAGTTTTAGGAGGTCTGATTTATTAATTGTTTCACTAAGTGTCTGTGCTGCTGGGGTTATATTTAGGAAGTGGTCTCCTGTGCCAATGCATTCAAGTGTATTTGCCAGTTTCTCTTCTATACGGTTCAGTGTGGGTGGCTTTTTGTTGAGGTCATTGATCCATTTGGCCTTGAGTTTTGTGCATGGTGATAGATAAGGATCTATTTTCATTTTTCTACGTGTTGATAGCCAGTTATGCCAGCACCAATTATTCAATTATTAAATATGCTAACCAAATAAGTGGAAGACTTTTATGACAATAACTTTAAATCTTTGAAAACAGAAATTGAAGAATACACCAGAAAGTAAAAGATCTCTCATGCTCTTGGGTAGGTAGAATTAACATAGTAAAAATGCCAATCTTACAAAAAAAAAGCAATCTACAGATTCAGTGTAATGTCCATTGAAATCCCAGCAAAATTTTCACAGACCTCAAAAGAATGGTACTCAACTTAATGAGGAAAAGCAAAAAACACATGATAGCCAAAACAATCCTGTACATTAAAAAAAAAAACAACAACAACAACAAAAAAACAAACAAAACCCAAAAAACTTCTGGAGGTATCACGGTCTTTGACTTCAAACTCTATTACAGAGCTACAGTACTGAAAATAGTCTGGTACTGGCATAAAGACAGACAGGAGGATCAAGTGAACTGAGTTGAGTACCCAGATAGTAATCCACACACCTCTGAACACATGTTTTTGGCAAAAAAATCAAAAGATATCAAATGGAAAAAAATGAAGCATATTCTTTGTAAGGGTAGAGCTAAAAGATCAAGGAGATTTTGTACTTTGTCACAGCAAAAAATTCTGAGAAGCCATGAAATCTATAAATGCATTATTTGCAATTAAAGATTGTTGCTTTTTCACCAGCAAAACTGATCTGCAAATGTAGAACATACGACTGTTTGAATGGAAATGGTCCCACCGGCTCATATGTTTGAATGTTTGTTTGTGAGTTGGTGCACTGCTTGGGAAGAATTAGAACACCCTCTTAGGGAAGGTGTTTCATTATGTTAGGTTTTGTGGTTCCAAGATTTCATTACTGGCTTCGTCTTGATTTTACAGGAAACTATTGGGTTAACATACTTAGAAGACTAAGAATTAATCAGATATAAAGGCAAGTCTTTGGCTTCAGTCTAGAATTCATAATCTTGTGTGTAACAGACAAATCTTAAAACTTTCCAAATTTTATAAGAATAACTATTACCTTCAAATTACATACATAATTGTTCTATTTTTGACTGTATATTGTTCCATATCTGATATATCTAAATCAGAGTATTGAGAATAATTCATGTTTAAGGAGTTAAAACATGCATCTTAAAATTATAATATATCAAAACTGAAATTTTCAAAAAGACACAGAGTCAGTTAAGTTTACAAAAAGAAATAATCTATATTATTATACAATTATCGAGAAAGAGAATAGGTATTAAGAACAAAGGAATTAAACTATTTCCTTCTTTGATGCAAATAGGTGTGAAACTTTGATAAAACTATTTAATTTCTCTGGAATGTTTGGTATCAGCTGACAAACAAGTCTATTAGTTTCCTTTCCTGTTGGTGTGACATATTCTGAAAGAATATTTAGCCATTTGAACTTCTTGAATTTTGCATGCAAATGGACGGAAATAGAAAACACTATCCTGAGTGAGGTAAGCCAAACCCAAAAAGAGGAACATGGGATGTACTCACTCATAATTGGTTTCTAGCCATAAATAAAGGACATTGAGCATATAATTCGTGATCCTAGAAAAGGTAAATAAGAAGGTGAACCCAAAGAAAAACATATAGGCATCCTCCTGGATATTAACCTTCAGCAGGCAATGAAAGGAGACAGAGACCCACATTGGAGCACTGGACAGAAATCTCAAGGTCCAAATCAGGAGCAGAAGGAGAGAGAGCACGAGCAAGGAACTCAGGACCGCGAGGAGTACACCCACACACTGAGACAATGGGGATGTTCTACTGGGAACTCACCAAAGCCAGCTGGCCTGGGTCTGTAAAAGCATGGGATAAAACTGGACTCCCTGACATTGAGAACTACTGAGAAGTCGAGAACAATGGCACTGGGTTTTGATCCTACTGCACGTACTGGTTTTGTGGGAGCCTAGGAAGTTTGGATGTTCACCTTACTAGACCTGGAAAGAGGTGGGTGGTCCTTGGACTTACCACAGGGCAGGGAACCCTGACTGCTCTTTGGGCTGATGAGGGAGGGGGAGTTGATTGGAGGACGGGGAGGGAAATGGGAGGCAGTGGCAGGGAGGAGATAGAAATCTTTAATAAATAAATAAATAGATAGATAGATAGATAGATAGATAGATAGATAGGTAGATAGATAGATAGATGATAGATAGATAGATAAATACATAAATAAATATTTAAACATGAAAGATTTGGCATTTTTCCACATCCTCAAAGCTTTCTGCCCATGAGGAACAGGTCACTGTGTGGGAACTATGTGATGGGACAGAGGTGCTCACCTCATGGAATTCAACACCATGTTCTCTTCCCTTTTTCCCTTTTGCATTCTTGATCTTGGGCTTTAAAATAATGCTGCCTAGATTCAGGATGGTTCTTTCTCTTCTAGTTGCTATAGCACATGCTAGTTATCTGTGGGAACATATCAACACTACCAGAGCAAAACCTCCTAATCATTCAATGTCCCTCAGAAGATAAAAATTCAACATTACCCAGCATACTGAGAACTGAGATTAGGTAAACTGTATAGATGCTTCTAGCACTGAACGCCTAAATCTATGTTATTTAAAATTTCTTAAATTAACTTCCAGAATATTAAAATTACAAGAGCTATTCCATATTTAACTTCTGCATTGCCCGGAATACTAAGTACCATAAAACTAACATATTGCAAAGGGTGACATTTAAGTGGAGAATCTTTAACAGCTCTTTCTTCTGCGTCATTTTTAGCATTCTGTAGTTGGCATGTCAATTCTATCAAATTATATATACCTGGCACATTTTAAATGAATTTATGAAAAGATTTATGTGTCATGCTAAATAACTATATTGATATGTGTATTAATTATAAAATAACAGTATGAATTCATTGAATGTAAATATTTAAATATATGTTTTCCTATATTTCTGAGATTTACTTTTCATTCCAGAAACAATATTTCAATGAATTGTTCAATTAACTGATTGAAGTGGAATTTGGCGTCAGTTTTAGGTATTCAAATTAATCTGAGCAGTTTTAGTTAAATTAAATATGTGAACCACATGGATAAATATCACCATAACATTCTTGTAAGAATTCTCCTTTCAATAGTATTTTTTATCATGTCTTGTAAGATTTTCAGGTGATAATTTCGTAATTTACATTTTATTTTATTTTTGAATTTTGTAGTTTTTTAGCAGATTTTGTAGTTTACCATGTAGACCATACTAACCTTTTATTCCTAAAGATCTGCCTGCCTCTTCCTCCTGAGTGGTGGGATTAAAGTTGTACACTGCCATGCATAGAAACATCTGTATTGCACTAGACACCTCACACTTCTTGTTTTTTACTGAGGTCTACATTTTTCTCTGCTCCCCTTCCTGCCTCTCCCCTCCCCCTTCAACCATCTCCCCAAGGTCCCTATGCTCCCAATTTACTCAGGAGATCTTTTTTTTTCAGTGATGATAAATCTTTTTTAATTAAGTTTTTTCTTTGATAATTTCATATATGTATAAAACATACTCTGATTGCTCTCATATTCATTCTCTTTTCTCTCCCTCCCATCCTTGTTGATGGCCCCTCCTCTCTACCAACCTCTCCTAGTGATGATATACTCAGGAGATCTGTAGAGACCTGACACATTTATTAAATGTCAAATGGTCAGTAACCGTTTTGCTCTTGAAAGAATTATTGTTATGTCCTGTATCATTATATTCATCCAGAATGTATCGGCAAAGTTATGGTGCTGGGAAGTGCAGCTTTGGAGGAGATTAGGACAGAATGGCATGACTTTCAGGAATAGGATTGGCTTCTTTTGCTGAGCAGATCAGCCTGTCCAAAATGGAAAGTACAGCTCAGTCTGACCGCATCCTTGTTTTCAACACCCAACTCTGCAGAAATTCAGAAGTGAGCTTTAGTTAGTTCAACGTTTTTCAGCCTGCAGTACACTGGCCATTGGATGTTGGAACAGCTTAACATTGACCTTATTAATGCATGGCTGTGCTCTCCACAATAGGCATGCAAAAGGGAGCTCAGAAACAAAAGATGAAAAATCCTGAGTTCATAATATCAATTTTCTTTGTTCATTTGCTTAAAATTATTCCAAAGACACATCCATGTACATAGTTTGGATAAATGTTAATAAAACATTTTTATCAGGAGCAAGATCCATAGCAAGAGAAAATTGTCAAGTATTATCCTCGAATATCCATTTTTATCTTAATCAATTAATTGTAACTTCAATTACTAACAGTTTTGAGTCTTTTAGAAATATCTTTTAGATATTGAGACTCTTTTAGAAATTCAGACTTTTCATTGATGGCACAATTAGCCCTCCTAATAGATTGGTATTTAATATCAATCACAATCTCTACTCATCGATGTCTTCTTGCTAAAAGTTATTGACTGATTAATAGCATTTTGGAAAACATTTTTGTACTGAAACTGAGCAGAAAGAAACTGGACTAAAATCAATAGAACACATCTCTGGGTCTTGTTCTGTCATTAATAACCTTGTCTTTCCTTACAAAGAACATACCCGTGGGTTTGTTTTTTCATCTTTATTTTCCCATCTTACAAAATATCACAGTAGTCTAGTTGAGCACAAAATTATGATCATTACTAAATATTAAAATATACCTCACTTCCCTTTCCTCTTTTCATTTGACATTTACCATATTTAATTGTTTTCAACATTGGCAGTGATTTTAAAAGTCTGTTCCTTTGAATAAAGAATCTGCATTACCACATATTCAGCAAAAATCCTCAGGATTCAAGCATATTCTATTGAATCAAATGCTCTGTGAGTAAGTTAACAGTATTCAGATGAATAAATTTTCCTGTAGTACTGATGAATATTAAATATAAAAACTTTTGTTCTGTGCTCTGAAGTTTTAAAGGCTTTGCCCTAATTTTTAGTTAATGGGAGTACATAAATAGTCTAAAGCAAATTCTCTCAGGCTCATTGACAGAAAAATAAATTGGCATCCTGAAACATTCTTTGGCATCATCTTCATACAGATATAAAAAGCAATTTATGAATACTGAGATTTTAGATGAAACTTCTAGTCACCCTCCTGTGGTCCTGGAATTGTAACACACATGCTTGACTGTATGCAGGAGATCTTGAGAAGCAGAACTGCACAAGATGGCAATTTCCCAAAATAAGATATTTTTTTTTTTATGACTATGCAAATTTGTTCTTTTTTTTTTTTAATTTTTTTATTGATAAAAGGAGGATAAAGAAAAGAAAAAAAAAACAAATTTCCACCTCCTCCCACCAGCCTCCCATTTCCCTCCCCCTCCTCCCACTCTTCTCCCCCTCCTCCCACTCTTCTCCCCCTCCTCCCACCCCTCTCCCCTTCCCCCCACTCCTCTCCCCCTCCCTTTCCAGTCCAGAGAGCTGTCAGGGTTCCCTGCCCTGTGGTACGTCCTAGGTCCTCCCCCCTCCATCCATATCTAGGAAGGTGAACATCCAGACTGGCTAGGCTCCCACCAAGCCAGCACATTGCATAGGATCAAAACCGCGTGCCATTGTCCTTGGCGTCTCATCAGCCCTCATTGTTCGCCATGTTCCGAGAGTCCAGTTTTATCCCATGCTTTTTCTGGTAACAGTCCAGCTGGCCTTGGTGAGCTCGCAGTAGATCATCTCCACTGTCTCAGTGGGTGGGTGCACTCCTCGTGGTCCCGACATCTTTGCTCATGTTCTCACTCCTTCTGCTCCTCATTGGGACCTTGGGAGCTCAGTCCAGTGCTCCAGTGTGGGTCTCTGTCTCTATCTCCATCCATCGCCAGATGCAAGTTCTAGGATGGTATGCAATATATTCGTCAGTATTGCTCTAGGGTAGGGTCATTTCAGGTTCCCTATCCTCAGCTGCCCAGGGAACTAACTGGGGACCTCAGCTTGGGCACCTGGGAGCCCCTCTAGGGTCAAGTCTCCTGCCCACCCTAAAGTGGGTCCCTTAACTAAGAATTGTGGTTCCGTGCTCCCCTATCCAACCTTCCTTTATCCCGATCCTCCTGTTTCCCCAAGTCCACCCTCCTTCCCTTCTACCTTTTCTCTCCCCATCTCCCCTAACCCCCATCCCACCCCACCCCCAAGATCCCACTTTTCCCCCCGGCAATTTTGTCTACTTCCCTTATCCAAGAGGATAACTATATGTTTTTCCTTGGGTTCACCTTCTTACTTAGCTTCTTTAGCTTCGCCTATTGTAGACTCCGTGAACCCTATTTATGACTAGAAACCAATTATGAGTGAGTACATCCCATGTTCGTCTTTTTGGGCCTGGGATACCTCACTCAGGATAGTGTTTTCTATTTCCATCCATTTGCATGCAAAATTCGAGAAGTCATTGTTTTTTACCGCAGCGTAGTACTCTAGTGTGTATATATTCCATACTTTCTTCATCCATTCTTCCATTGAAGGGCATCTAGGTTGTTTCCAGGTTCTGGCTATTACAAATAATACTGCTATGAACATAGTTGAACAAATGCTTTTGACATGTGATAGAGCATCTCTTGGGTAAATTCCCAAGAGTGGTATTGCTGGGTCCAGGGGTAGGTTGATCCCGAATTTCTGGAGAAACCGAAACACTGACTTCCACAGTGGTTGCACAAGATTGCATTCCCACCAGCAATGGATGAGGGTACCCCTTCCTCCACAGCCTCTCCAGCAAAGGCTATCCTTGGTGTTTTTGACTTTAGCCAATCTTACAGGTGTAAGATGATATCTCAAAGTTGTTTTGATTTGCATTTCCCTGATCGCTAAGGAGGTTGAGCATGACCTTAAGTGTCTTTTGGTCATTTGAACTTCTTCTGTTGAGAATTCTCTGTTCAGTTCAGCGCCCCATTTTTTAATTGGGTTAATTAGCATTTTAAAGTCTAGTTTCTTGAGTTCTCTATATATTTTGGAGATCAGACCTTTGTCTGTTGCGGGGTTGGTGAAGATCTTCTCCCAGTCAGTAGGTTGCCTTTGTGTCTTAGTGACAGTGTCCTTTGCTATACAGAAGCTTCTCAGTTTTAGTAGGTCCCATTTATTCAATGTTGCCCTTAATGTCTGTGCTTCTGGGGTTATACCTAAGAAGCGATCGCCTGTGCCCATCTGTTGTAGGGTATTGCCCACTTTCTCTTCTATCAGGTTCAGTGTTTTCGGGCTGATATTGAGGTCTTTAATCCATTTGGACTTGAGTTTTGTGCACGGTGATAGATATGGGTCTATTTTCATTCTTCTACAGGTTGACATCCAGTTGTGCCAGCACCATTTGTTGAAGATGCTTTCTTTCTTCCAATGTAAACTTTTAGCTCCTTTATCGAAAATGAGGTGTTCATAGGTTTGTGGGATAAAGTCCGGGTCTTCTATACGATTCCATTGGTCGACTTCTCTGTTTTTATGCCAGTACCACCCTGTTTTCATTACTGTAGCTCTGTAATAGAGTTTGAAGTCAGGGATGGTAATGCCTCCAGAAGATCCTTTATTGTATAGGATTGTTTTGGCTATCCTGGGTTTTTTGTTTTTCCATATAAAGTTGATTATTGTCCTCTCCAGATCTGTGAAGAATTTTGATGGGATCTTGATGGGGATTGCATTGAATCTATAAATTGCCTTTGGTAGAATTGCCATTTTTACTATGTTGATCCTCCCAATCCAAGAGCAAGGGATGTCCATCCATTTTTTGGTATCCTCTTCAATTTCTTTCTTCAATGCCTTAAAGTTCTTGTCAAATAGATCTTTCACTTCCTTGGTTAGATTTACCCCAAGATATTTTATGCTGTTTGTGGCTATCGTGAATGGAGAAGCTTCTCTGATTTCCCTCTCTGCTTCCATATCCTTTGAGTATAGGAGGGCGACTGATTTTTTGGAGTTGATCTTGTATCCTGCCACATTACTAAAGCTGTTTATCAGCTGTAAAAGTTCTTTGGTGGAATTTTGGGGGTCGCTTATGTACACTATCATATCATCTGCGAATAACGAAAGTTTAACTTCTTCATTTCCAATTCGAATCCCCTTGATCCCATTATGCTGTCTTATTGCTATTGCTAGAACTTCCAGCACTATATTGAAGAGGTATGGCGAAAGTGGGCAGCCTTGTCGTGTTCCTGAGTTAAGCGGGATGGCTTTGAGTTTCTCTCCATTTAATTTGATGTTAGCTGTCGGCTTGCTGTATATAGCTTTTATTATATTTAGGTATGACCCTTGTATCCCTAATCTCTCCAAGACTCTTAACATAAATGGATGTTGAATTTTGTCAAATGCTTTTTCAGCATCTAATGAAATGATCATATGGTTTTTTTCTTTCAGTTTATTTATATGATGGATTACATTGATAGATTTTCGTATGTTGAACCAGCCCTGCATCTCAGGAATGAAGCCTACTTGATCATAATGGATAATTTTTCGGATGTGTTCTTGGATTCGGTTTGCCAGTATTTTGTTGAGGATTTTTGCGTCGATATTCATGAGTGAGATCGGCCTGTAATTCTCTTTCCTGGTTGAGTCTTTGTGTGGTTTTGGTATCAGAGTAACTGTAGCTTCATAAAAGGAATTTGGTAATGACCCTTCTGTTTCTATATTGTGGAATACATTGAGGAGTATAGGTATTAGGTCTTCTTGGAAGTTCTGGTAGAATTCCGCATTGAAACCATCTGGCCCTGGGCTTTTTTTGGTAGGGAGGTTTTTGATAACAGCTTCTAGTTCTTCGCGACTGACAGGTCTGTTTAGCTTGTTCACCTGGTCCTGATTTAATTTTGGTAAATCGTATTTATCTAAGAAAGTGTCCATTTCTTTTACATTTTCCAGTTTAGTGGCATACAAGCTTTTGTAGTAAGATCTAATGACTCTCTGAATTTCCTCTGTGTTTGTGGTTATGTCCCCCTTTTCATTTCTGATCTTATTAATTTGCAAATTTTCTCTCTGCCGTTTGATTAGTTTGGATAGGGGTTTGTCAATCTTGTTGATTTTTTCCAGGAACCAGCTTCTTGATTCATTGATTCTTTGGATTGTTTTTTGTGTTTCTATTTTGTTGATTTCAGCCCTCAGTTTGATTATTTCCAGTCTTCTACTCCTCCTAGGTGAGTCTGCTTCTTTTTTTTCTAGAGCTTTCAGGTGGGCTGTTAAGTCTCCAATATGTGCTTTCTCTGTTTTCTTTAAGTGGGCACTTAGTGCTATGAACTTTCCTCTCAGGACTGCTTTCATAGTGTCCCATAAGTTCGAGTATGTTGTTTCTTTATTTTCATTGAATTCAAGGAAGACTTTAATTTCTTTCTTTATTTCCTCCTTAATCCAGGTATGGTTCAGTAGTTGACTGTTCAGTTTCCATGAGTTTGTAGGCTTTCTGGGGGTAGCATTGTTGTTGAATTCTAACTTTAATCCATGGTGGTCTGATAAGACACAGGTGGTTAGTAATATTTTTTTGTAGCTGTGTAAGTTAGCTTTGTTACCAAGTATGTGGTCAATTTTCGAGAAGGTTCCATGAGCTGCAGAGAAAAAGGTATATTCTTTCCTATTTGGGTGGAATATTCTATAGATGTCTGTTAAGTCCATTTGCTTCATTACCTCCATTAATTCTCTAATTTCTCTGTTAGGTTTCTGTCTGATTGACCTGTCCATTGGTGAAAGAGGAGTGTTGAAGTCTCCTACTATTAGTGTGTGCGGTTTGATGGCTGCCTTGAATTTTAGCAATGTTTCTTTTACATACGTGGGTGCTTTTATATTAGGGGCATAGATATTCAGGATTGAGATTTCTTCCTGATGAATTTTTCCTGTTATGAGTATAAAATGTCCCTCTCCATCTCTTTTGATTGATTTAAGTTTGAAGTCAACTTTGTTAGAAATTAGTATGGCCACACCTGCTTGTTTCTTAGGTCCATTTGCTTGATAAGCCTTTTCCCAGCCCTTTACTCTGAGGAGGTGCCTGTCTTTGTGGTTGAGGTGTGTTTCTTGTAGACAGCAGAATGTTGGATCCTGTTTTCGTATCCAGTCTCTTAGCCTGTGCCTTTTTATAGGTGAGTTGAGTCCATTGACATTAAGTGATATTAATGACCAGTGGTTGTTAACTCCGGTCACTTTTTAAGTAGTAGGGTTTGTGTGTTTCCCTTCTTTGAGTTGCGCTGGTGAAGGGTCTCTAGATGTCTGAGTTATTGAGGTCTTTGTTGGACTCCTTGGTTAGTGATTTTCCTTCTATTATTTTCTGTAAGGCTGGATTTGTGGCTACGTATTGCTTAAATTTGTTTTTATCCTGGAAAATTTTGTTTTCTCCATTTATGGTGAACGAAAGCTTGGCTGGATATAGTAGTCTGGGCTTGCATCCATGGTCTCTTAGTTTTTGCAGTACATCTATCCAGGACCTTCTGGCTTTCATGGTTTCCATAGAGAAGTCAGGTGTAAGTCTGATAGGTTTACCTTTATAAGTAAGTTGGCCTTTTTCCTTTGCGGCTCTTAATATTCTTTCTTTATTCTGTATATTTTGTGTTTTGATTATTATATGGCGAGGGGATGTTTTTTTTTGATCCAGCCTATTTGGGGTTCTGTATGCCTCTTGAACCTTCATAGGTACATCCTTCTTCAGGTTGGGAAAGTTTTCTTCTATAATTTTGTTAAGTATATTTTCTGGACCGTTGAGCTGCACTTCTTCTCCTTCTTCTACTCCAATTATTCTTAGGTTTGGTCTTTTTATTGTGTCCCATATTTCCTGAATGTTTTGTGATGAGAGTTTGTTGGACTTGCTGTTTTCTTTGATCAGTGCGTTTATTTTCTCTATGTTATCCTCAGACTCTGAGATTCTTTCTTCTATCTCTTGTATTCTGCTGGTTATGCTTGTTTCTGTAGTCTCTATTCGTTTACCTAGATTTTCCATGTCCAGCCGGCCCTCTGTTTGTGTTTTCTTCTTTGCCTCCATTTCATTTTTCAAATCATGAACTGTTTCCATTATCTGCTTGATTGTTTTTCCTTGCTTTCCTAGGGTATCATTCACTGATTTACTCAATTCCTCGAACTTTCTGTTATACTTCTCATCCATTTCTATAAGGGCGTTTTTTATATGCTGTTTAAGGGTGTCAATCACTGTCATGAAGTCAGTCTTTTCTCCTTCTTCATGATTAAGGTGTTCATGTCCTCCTGTTGTGAGGTCACTGGCTTCTGGTGGTTTCGTGTTGTTCTTCAGATTGTTGGGTGAATTCTTGCATTGGCGTCTCCCCATCTCTTCCTTCCAATATTCTCCTATGGATCTTCTTTTACAGGATCAGGTCTTCTAGCCAACTGATGTACCTTCCAAGTGATGTCACTCCCCCGTGATGTTTCTCCTGGAGTCCAGTTCCGATCTCCTTGCTGCTTGGTTAGCTTCCAAACAAAGGCCCACCCTGCTTGCTGCAGGCAGGTTATGGAGACAAAGGAGCTACCACCTTCCCCTTTGCACTCACCTTCGGGTTCAGTCCCAGCGCCCAGGCAGGCTGAACAGGGCGGCACTCTGCTCCAAGAAGGGAGGGATGGAGGGAGACAGGGGGTAGGGGGATCTGGATGTAAGCTGGATGGGATAGGAAGAGAGAGGAGGTACCGGGCAGTGTAGCCCTGTAGGTTGATCAGGAAGTGTAGGCGGGCTGTTCCCGGGTGCCGCAGCACTCACTCACCACAATGATGTCTCACTAGGTACCCTGATCGAAACTCCGTGCTGCTTGGTTCGCTCGCAGACAAAGGGCCCACCCTGCTTGCTGCAGGCGGGCTATGGGGACAAAGAAGCCCCCGAGCTCCCCTTTACCCTACGCTTGGGGTTAGGACCCAGCGCCCAAGCAGGCAGAGCAGGGAGGCTCTCTGCCACCAGGGAAGGGAGGGGGAAGAGAAACAGAGGGTGGGGGGATCTGGATGTAAGCTGGATGGGATAGGAAGAGAGAGGAGGTACCGGGCAGTGTAGCCCTGTAGGTTGATCAGGAAGTGTAGGCGGGCTGTTCCCGGGTGGCGCAGCACTCACTCACCACAATGATGTCTCACTAGGTGCCCTGATGAAACTCCGTGCTGCTTGGTTTGCTTGCAGACAAAGGGCCCACCCTGCTTGCTGCAGGCGGGCTATGGGGACAAAGAAGCCCCCGAGCTCCCCTTTACCCTACGCTTGGGGTTAGGACCCAGCGCCCAAGCAGGCAGAGCAGGGAGGCTCTCTGCCACCAGGGAAGGGAGGGGGAAGAGAAACAGAGGGTGGGGGGATCTGGATGTAAGCTGGATGGGATAGGAAGAGAGAGGAGGTACCGGGCAGTGTAGCCCTGTAGGTTGCTCAGGAAGTGTAGGCGGGCTGTTCCCGGGTGCCGCAGCACTCACTCACCACAATGATGTCTTACTAGGTACCCTGATCGAAACTCCGTGCTGCTGGTTCGCTCGCAGACAAAGGGCCCACCCTGCTTGCTGCAGGCGGGCTATGGGGACAAAGAAGCCCCCGAGCTCCCCTTTACCCTACGCTTGGGGTTAGGACCCAGCGCCCAAGCAGGCAGAGCAGGGAGGCTCTCTGCCACCAGGGAAGGGAGGGGGGAGAGAAACAGAGGGTGGGGGGATCTGGATGTAAGCTGGATGGGATAGGAAGAGAGAGGAGGTACCGGGCAGTGTAGCCCTGTAGGTTGATCAGCCAAAATAAGATATTTTGTCCTCATCCCTAAGAGAAACTGTCATTTCCTAAATTATGCAATATCAGAGCCTCATAGTTTGAGTACAGATTTCAGACTAAACTTGGGGTTTAGAGATAGACAAAGCCCTCTGTGGAGGGACATTGCAGCAGGTAGTGACAGTAATAACTTTTGCCCGGAAATAAAGGCAAAACAGAATTGGAGGTTCCAAAGCATGTTGGGCATAGAAGAAAGGATTTGAAGAAGTGAAAGAAGAGCTCAAAGTTTGGCATGTTGCATCTAGAAGCATCTTTAAAAGTTATGTACTTCTGATAGCAAAAGGCCAGAAGCCCTAAAAGTCACATGACTGTAGAAGGAAGCCTTTCATAGGCAATAGATACATGAGCAAGAAAAACTGAGTTCACAATGTAGCAAAGATGGACTCCAGTGAGTGGTATCAAAACTATACCAGTGATCTATCAAAAATAAAATAATATTAGAAAACTGCAGGAACTCCAACCAAAGCCGACTCACCTGACTTTTACACTCTGCACACAGATAGTCACCATGTAGGCTACATGTCAGCAGATACGGGGATCCTTGACTTAAAATGTGACTAAACCTTCAATAAATACTCATATGAATTATTCCCCTCATTCAAAACTACCAATGTTATCACGTAATCAAAGAGTAAGTTAATAACATAAATAAACTCATAGATGGTACAATGGTTTAAATTATAACAAAATATTATTAAGAAGAATACATAGTAAGAAAATTGAAGGAATAGATATATTTTAACTCACAGAAAATACAGAAAAATAACAGAAGGATAAATTCAAAATATTTTAATATTATATTTGACTTAAGAAATATATTATTAAATATCTGGGTAATATCTGCGGCCTCCCGAGCACCTACAAAGTTCTAAAATGAAATGCAGGAGAAGAAAAAGAAAAAAATCATTATTGGATTTTCTAAATAGGGGAGTTCAGCAGAAAGGGTATGTATATGATAATGGCCTTAATTTTTAAATGAAAAAAAATGTATTAAAATAGAAACAGAGGGCCATGCGCAGACTCAGTTCCTGGAGAAAGATGGCTACGGCCGAGAAGCAGAAGCACGAAGGGCGGGTGAAGATCTGCCACTACATCCTGGGGGACACGCTGGGCATCGGCACCTTCGGCAAAGTGAAGGTGGACAAACATGGATTGACTGGACATAAAGTCACTGTGAAGATACTCAACCGGCAGAAGATCCGAAGCCTTGACATGGTCGGAAAAATCCGCAGAGAAATCCAGAACCTGAAGCTTTTCCGACACTCTCACATAATAAAACTGTACCAGGTCATCAGTACACCATCTGATATTTTTATGGTGATGGAATATGTCTCAGGGGGAGAGCTATTTGATTATACCTGTAAAAATGGAAGGTTGGACGAAAAGGAAAGTCGCCGTCTGTTCCAACAGATCCTTTCTGGTGTGGATTACTGTCACAGGTACATGGTGGTCCACAGGGACTTGAAACCTGAAAACGTCCTGCTTGATGCACACATGAAGGCAAAGATCGCTGATTTTGGTCTTTCAAACATGATGTCCGATGGTGAATTTTTAAGGACAAGCTGTGGCTCACCCAATTAGGCTGCACCAGAAGTAATTTCAGGAAGATTGTACGCAGGTCCTGAGGTGGATATCTGGAGCAATGGGGTCATCCTCTATGCCCTGTTATGTGGAACCCTCCCCTTTGATGACGACCATGTGCCAACTCTGTTTAAGAAGATATGTGATGAGATATTTTACACTCCTCAGTATTTAACTCCCTCTGTAATCAGCCTTCTGAAGCATATGGTAGACGTCATGAAGAGGGCCACAATAAAAGATATCAGGGAACATGAATGGTTTAAACAGGATCTTCCAAAATATCTCTTTTCTGAGGATTCATCATGCAGTTCAACCATGATTGATTATGAAGCCTTAAAAGAAGTGTGTGAGAAGTTTGAATGCTCAGAAGAGGAGGTTCTCAGCTGCCTGTACAACAGAAATCACCAGGACCCACTGGCGGTTGCTTACCATCTCTTAATAGACAACAGGAGAATAATGAACGAAGCCAAAGACTTCTACTTGGCAACAAGCCCCCCTGATTCTTTCCTCGATGATCACCATTTAACTGGGCCGCATCCTGAAAGAGTATCATTCTTGGTTGCTGAAACACCAAGGGCAATGCATACCCTTGATGAATTAAACCCGCAGAAATCCAAACACCAAGGTGTACGGAAAGCAAAATGGCATTTGGGAATTAGAAGTCAAAGTCGACCAAATGATATCATGGCAGAAGTTTGTAGAGCAATCAAGCAATTGGATTATGAATGGAAGGTTGAAAACCCTTATTATTTGCATGTGCCAAGGAAGAATCCTGTGACAAGCACATTTTCCAAAATGAGTCTACAGCTATACCAAGTGGACAGTCGGACTTACTTATTGGATTTCCATAGTATTGATGATGAAATTACAGAAGCCAAATCAGGGACAGCTACTCCACAGAGATCGGGATCCGTCAGAAACTACCGATCTTGCCAAAGGAGTGACTCCGATGCTGAGGCTCAAGGAAAACCCTCAGAAGTTTCTCTTACCTCATCTGTGACCTCGCTCAACTCTTCTCCTGTTGACTTAGCTCCATGACCAGGAAGTCACACAACAGAATTTTTTGAGATGTGTGCAAATCTAATTAAAATTCTTGCCCAGTAAACCTAAAAAAAAAATAAAAATGAAATAAAATAGAAACAGATCAGTCATTAAAATGTAGAGTAAAACAACTATTTATTTCAAATATCTGTGTCAAGATAAAATATCCAAAAAAGTAAAGGCATAAGAAAGGTCTTTCTGAAAGAGTAAAATTAAAATCACTTTGTAATCATAACTCCTTTTTAATGTCATTTTGATTTTTAAGCTATTTCAGAATGGTCTTATGGGGAAGTATTGAAATAGTAGAGTTGGTGAAGGTCAAAAGAGAAAGGTAAACATATGAAAAAATTAAATTAAGGAATGGCAGTGCATGACAACACAGTTTTCAAGCCAAACAATTCAAAGAATTCAAAATTCTTTTGGAATTCAAAATTCTTTTAGAAATTGGAAAAATACTAATTCATAATAAGTTTCATTGGAATTATATTCAAAAGAATGATAAACTATACACATGGAATATAGAATCAGAGAAATGTAATTAATGTCTTACAGAGGCTCACTTGCTAGGATGAAGTAAATCAAAGCATACTTTAAATTATATACATATATATATAACCTGGATTTTATGACTTCAGTAAAATTAACTGATTAGCAAATCTGTATCTTACTTTGTACTTGAGAGTATGTACTTTAATTTTTCTTGACTCTCCAGCAGCCTGTGCTGTGGAGGGGTAACATTCATTGCTTGACTTATCTACTGTGATTGGATACTCACTGTGATCTTTATAATCCAGTTATTTTGCTAGATTTCTAGTTTACTTTAAGTCTTTTTGCTGGATCCTAAAGAGTTAAGATAGATAACTGATACAACGTAATCATGCATAGTTGTTGTGTGATGTTTTACCCTTTTGGCTTTTTGAGGGGCCAGTCACCCAGTTTCTAAATAAATAACACACAGAGGCTTATTCTTAATTAGGAATGCCAGGCCTTACCTTGGCTTGTTTCTTGCTAGTTTTTCTTAACTTACATTATCCTGCTTACCTATACCTGTGGGCTTTTATCTTTCTCTATTTCAGTACATCTTTCTTAACTTCTTTCTCCATGGCTTGCTGTGTAGCTGGGTGACTGGCCCCTGATGTCCTTCTCTCCTTGTTCTCTTGATCCTCCCTGTTATGAACTCACAGACATCTATCTGCTTCTTCCTCCAGAGTACTGGGATAAAAGGCAGGCACCACCACTGCCTTGCTATCTTTTAAATTCATGACTTTTTATTCTTTAGCCGTTGCTTTGATCATTTGTGAAGGGAATTGAGCATGGTCGTCCAGAAGAGCAGCAATCCCTCTGAATGCCAAGTCATACCTCCAACAATAACCCCTGTTTTATTTTATAGTTTTAAATGCAAAGAAGATAGAGAATAGTTAGTCGGAAGATGAACTTTCACTATTTTTATTAAGTTTTTGATATGATAGTCACAAAGGAAAAGAAAGAAAGAAAATAATTTAGTTGTTACTAGTTGTCTGAAGGTAATAAGATTTGAAGCTAAATAATTAATTACTTTAGATTTCTACAGACTTATTTGGATTAGAATTATTCCTTAATCTTTTTACTAAAAGAGCAATTCTACAGTATCACTGGAAAAAAAAGAACTTGTGATGTTATTTTAATAAAATCTATTTTTAAAATTTAATATGATTTAAATTAATACCACAAGATATACTTCTCAATCTTGGTAAAACATACCACTTTATTTTTTTATTTAAATATAACATCAAATTAATATGAGATATATTTTTACAATATTGATGTGATTAAAAAATATTAAGGTATATATGTAAGACACATTCAAAAATAACATGCTGAATATTTTCTGTAAGGAAACCTCATGAACAAAGTTTCTTGATGAAATCATAGTGATATATAAACACATTAAGTACATTTGCATACCACATTAGATCCTTTGGAACTCCCCTGAAAAGATAAAAAGACAGGAAGAACTTTGCACTTTTCCAGTATTTCATTCTTGAATCTCATGGTATATTTCACATTTCTTGAAAAGGATTTCCATGAAATCTGATAAAGCTTTCATTTATTTCAGCCTCTTTTATGTCTTTCATATTTTCTTTTGTATAACTAGTTCATTTTCATCTGAAAAATAGTGATGAATTTGTTTTAATAAGAGAAGCTGCCATTCTATGGTTCTCCAATTTTATATAAGCCAAGATGTAATCATTAGATAAAATCAACTTCCTCTAGCACAGTTGTTCTCAACCTTCCTAACGTTATGTCCCTTTAATAGAATTTCTCATGGAGTGGTGACCACCAACTATAAAATTACCTTTATTGCTACTTCGTAACTGTATTTTTGCTACTGTCACTAAACATAATGTAAATATCTGTGTTTACTGATGGTCTTAGTCACAACATGTTAAAGAGTTGTTTGACCCCCCCCCACCACCACTACCACCAAAGTGTCATGACACAAATATTGAGAATTGCTGTTATAGAAAGATAGAAAATCTGAGCGTTATAAAGTACCTATTCAAACTGAAATGTTTCAGAGAAGGGACATTTAACCATGATTTCCATTAGGCAGCCAATGAAAGTATCTTTGAGTATAATTTAGAAGAACAAGAAGTACATAATGAAACTGTAAAATATCTGAAATATTAAGAAATATTGTCATTAAATCTTTCTGACTTCAGAGAAAAATACTTTGCTACTTCTAAGCAATGGAATAATTTTAGGCAAGAAGAACATACATGCTTTCAAGCTTGACAACACATTAGTTTAAATAAATTTTATTGAGTGAAATAAATCACTCTGGTGCAATTCCAATTACAGTCAGGAAATGGCAAAAGGATACAGGCAGCAATCTTTATTGGTTGCAAAATCATAATGGAATGAAAGGGGGGATAGGTATGTGAAATAGAATATTCTATACATTAAATGCTACAATTATCAATTTGCATTTTGAAAAGAAAAGTGAACTATGCAAATACAGTGAATCTTGATGTAATTGATAGACTGTACTCAATAAAGTTAATTACTATTAACTACTTAGTTTTAACAAATATATTAAATTAGTATGGGTTTGATACTCAATGAGAGCAACGAGAGAGAGAGAGAGAGAGAGAGAGAGAGAGAGAGAGAGAGAGAGAGAGAGAGAGAGAGAATGGTAGAATAACAGTGTAAGAATTAGATGCAAAAGAATAGGATATAATTTGAGAATATTCTATATATACAGTATATGTACAGAATTCATAATCAGTTAAAACACTGAATTGCAATTTTATCTTAACACAGCATGGCTATCATCAAGAAAATAACAGCAAATACTGGTAGAGATATGTGGAAAGGAAATAATCTCATTTACTATGTGTGAGAATGTAAATTGGTGCGGTGGCCATGAAAACCAGTATTTTAAAATAGAAGTCTATACATCTCAGCTACTACTCCTCAGTATGGACCATTAGACTCTTGAGTCACCATATCATAGATAATTGTACCTATATATTTATTGTATCAGAATTCACTATAGTTAGGATATAGAACCAGCATAGATGTCCCACAACAGATATGTATATGTGGGTGTGTTCCTATTATTTGGTAAGGAAATCAATGACAATATTTACAGAAAAATAAATGGAACAGGAATACATTACTAATGATTTTCTTGAGTTATTTAAGTAAAAGAATATACATATGTAAATGCTTTTTGAGTGAAATAATATATAGTTAAATGTATATAATATATTCTATTTTATTTTAATAACTCAAGAAAAATATTAGTAAATAGTCTGTTGATTAAAGTAATATATAAATAGGAGTATAATATATAAAATATTTTATATATATATTATATTTAACACCTAAATAAACTCCATCATTTATATTTCTTCAAATCCTATGACAGCTACAGTAGAGAAGTTTCATTTTCTGTGAAAGCTTCTCTTTTCTTCTGAATCAGTGTGGCTCATTTAGAGTGCTATGGTACAGTCAGGTGAAGGTAGAACTATGGCAACCATGTACTATTCCCAAAAGAAACATATACAGTGATTGAGAGCTTCTTATTTGAATTTAGAATGGCATGAGATAGCCTGTTCTTAATAATTTGCTGGAATAATAAAGCCCAAAGCTAACAGCAACTGTAAATAATTTATGAGCTTTAATAGCACAGCAATACTTAAATAAGGAACATTTTCTTTCCATACAAATTAGCAACCAGATGCATCTTAAATGTATTGAAGTGTTACTAGGATTTTATTCAGAGTTGTCCAAGCTGTATTTAATTTCCATTTGTGTAAAACAGCTTCTCAAAGCTACCTTGAGATGTATGTATGTCTTAGATATGGAATGGGCTTTCTGGTAAGTCAATTTGTTTAGCTGTGCAGTGCAGTCTTTCAGTCACATAATCCAGACTGACTTTTCCAAATAATACTTATTTTGACATTTTCTAAGTGGCCAGATAGCTCAGAAAAAAACACAGAATTGTCTTGAGATATTATATCTCCTGGCAGAACTCAAAATGCTGTTGCAAAACTGACAAAATGGAAACCAAATTCTAATGTGATCTAGTAGGCAGCTAAGAGATTTTACTCCACACCAAAATTCCTTCTCTCAATGCCCATAGAGAAATCATAATGTGTGGCAGGCCTTCAACGTCTAAAGGGAAATGCAAGTAAATGTGGGACTGGTGAATGATATACTCTGGTTTGGCTGAGTATAAAATGTCATTCTCTTAGATTTAGGGAGGCAGAGAGTAATGCTGGAGAAAATGTGTGTAGTACCAATTGGGAAAAATTAATAAAACTTTTAATTTGTTTAACAGGAGAATAAAAATAAAGAGTTACATACGGTTCTATTAAGCCAAATGGAACCGGTTTGGGAACACTGATAATTAATTTTGTTACTATTGAAGCACTCATGCAATTTATTATTTACATACAAAATTGTGGTTTCTCTTTGTAAATTACATTTGTTTTGTAGTTCAGAATATTCAGGTTATAAGTCACCAATTATTTTGTGGAAGCAAAACTTGGGGAGGAACTTGGAGAGAAGGGTCTCAAAATTACTGTATAAGACTGAAAGAAGAGATTAAAATTCTGATCTTTTGTGTGTATATTCCAAATCTTGGTATCACAGGAACACACTGTTATTACCTAATTTTGACATCCAAACACAGGATTTTGTGTATGCTGTCCAAGAGTTTTACCAACTAAGCCTATCACCAGTCCTTTTATTTATTCATTTATTTTCTTATATATTGAAACTATGTAACCAGATTTTTATTCTGTAAAACACAGTTAAAAATTGTTTTGAGGCTCAGATGAAACTCTGATATTTATTAATAAATTTTGTAATTTTTCCCAGCCTTATCATACTGTCCTCTTCCTTTCTTCTCTTCTCCCAGCCCCTCTTCCCATCCTTTCTACTTCCCTCCTCCTCCAGCACTCCTCCTCATAAAAGCAGGCTCTCATGCATATCAACTAGCCATGGCAAATCAAGTTCTGGCTGGACTAGGCAACTAAGTAGGAGGAAATGGTCCCAAAAACAGAGCCAGAGACAGCCCCTGATCTGACTGCAAGGATCCCAAAGAAGACAAAAAACACACTGTAACACATGTGCAGACGGCCGATTTCATTTTCATGCAAGTGCTCTATAGGTGGTTCAGTCTCTGTGAGGCCAAGTTAGTTGATTCTCTGGCTTTTCTTGTGATATCCTTGGCCTCTCTGGCTCTCTTAATCCTTCCTCCCCTACTTCCACAGGATTCCCTAATCTCTGCCTGATATTGGGTTATGGGTCTTTGCATTTGTTTCCACCAGCTGTTGGGTGAAGCTTCTCTGATGACAATTTGGCTAGCAATGCTCTGTGAATATAGCGGACTATTATTAGGAATCATTTCATTGACTTTTTTTTTTTTTTTTTTTTTTTTGCTGGTCGCATTTGGTTCTAGCCTAGGTCTCTGGCCTGACCCTCCAGAAATATCAGGTATTAGCTCACTCTCATGGTATGGGATTTCAAGCTACACCAGTCATCAGTTGACTACTACCGTAATTCCTGTACCACTTTTACCCCAGCATATCACATAGGCAGGAAAAATTATAGGTCAGTTAAGGTTTTGTGGCTAGTTTGAGGTTCCAAGCTCTCCCCTGTATGTCTTGCTTGGTTATAGGAGATAGCAGGTTCATACTCCTTATTGCCCATTGCTAGAGCTCTTAGCTAAGGTTGCCATATAGATTTCTGGGAGTTTCCATTGCACTAGATTTCTAGTTCATCCCAGAGATGTTCCTCATGCCACTTTTTTCCCCTGCACTCTCTTCCCCCATCCTCTCCACACCTGTTCCTTCCTGTTCTTATGCCACATCCTGCCCACACCCTTCCTTCCATCCACCTGTGTTACTTTTCTATTTCTATTTCACAGTGAGATTCATGTGTTCCCCTTTGAACCTTCTTTGTTACTCAGCTTAGATTCTTTGGATCCATGGTTTGTAGCATTTTTATCCTTTATTTGACAGTAAATAGCCACTTGAAAGTGAGTGCATACTATGCTTTTCTTTCTGGATCTAGGTTACCTTACTCAGAAAGATCTTTTCTACTTGGATCCACTTGCTGACAAATTTCACGATGTCATTTTTTTTTAAAAATATGAGTGATACTCCATTGTGTAAATGTACCACATTTTCTTTAAACATTCTTTGGTTGATGGACATCTAGGATTTTGCCAGGTTATGACCTTGATTATATGAATTGCAGAAAATTTAGGAAAAAATCCATTGGGGAGAAGAAAGTTACCCTTCAAATTCATACTGTCAGCATTTCTGATGATAGTGTCTCAATGATGTGGCAGTATGAACTTTAGCCACAAGGGTCAAAAGAAGGATACATAGATCTCACTCTGATCGTGAAAGAGAAAAGATCTCCTGGGTAAACTGGGGGCACGGTTGGGAGGATAGAGAGATGGGAACTAGATACAGTGTGTTAGGCAGGCTAGGTACTGCAAGCGGGTTGAGGGCAGGGCACTCATGAACATGGATACAAAAATTCTCAAAAAATTCTGGCAAACCGAATCCAAGAACACATCAAAAAAATCATACACCATGACCAAGTAGGCTTCATCACAGAGATGCAGGGCTGGTTCAACATATAAAAATCTATCAATGTAATCCATCATATAAATAAACTGAAAGGGAAAAATGATATGATCATTTCATTAGATACAGAAAAAGCATTTGACAAAATTCAACACCCCTTTATGATAAATGTCTTGGAGAGATTGGGGTTACAAGGATCATATCTAAATATAATAAAAGCAATATACAGCAAGCCGACAGCTAACATCAAATTAAATGGAGAGGAACTCAAAGCGATTCCACTAAAATCATGAACAAGACAAGGCTGTCTGCTCTCTCCATATCTCTTCAACATAGTTCTTGAAGTCTTAGCAAAGCAACAAGACAACATAAAGAGATCAAGGGATTCAAATTGGAAAGGAAGAAGTTAAACATTCGTTATTTGTTGATGATATGATAGTGTATATAAGTGATCCCCAAAACTCTGCTGGAGAACTTGTACAATTGACAAATACCTTCAGTGAAGTGGCAGGATACAAGATCAACTAAAAAAATTAGTAGCCCTCCTATACACTAAGGATAAGGAAGCTGAGAGGGAAATCAGAGAAACATCACCTTTCACAATAGTTATAAATCACATAAAATATCTGGGGTTAACACTAATAAAGGATGTGAAAGACCTATTTGATAAGAAATTTATGTCTCTGAAGAAAGAAATTGAAGAAGATACCAGAAAATAAAAAGATCTTTCATGCTCTTGGATAGGAAGGTTCAACATAATAAAAATGGCAATCTTACCAAAGGCAATCTATAGATTCAATGCAATCCCCATCAAAATCCCAACACAATCTGTCACAGACCTTGAAAAAACAATAATCAACTTCATATGGAAAAACCAAAAATGCAGGATAGCCAAAACAATCCTGTACAATAAAGGAACTGCTGGAGGCATTACCATCCCTGACATCAAGCTCTATTACAGAGGTACAGTAATAAAAACAGCTTGGTATTGTCATAAAAATAGAGGTGTTGACGAATGGAATCTAATTAAAGACCCAGATATTAATCCACACACCTGTGAACACCTGATTTTTGACAAAGAAGCAAAAAATATACAATGGAAAAAAGAAAGCATCTTTAACAAATGGTGCTGACGGAGCCGATTTGAATAGCTGCCATTACAAGATGGCATTTGGCCCCTCACTCGCTTGATAGATAACTCCATATTAGGGTTGCAGTTCTTCCACCGGAAAACAGGGTGAGTTGTTGTGATCTAGCTGCCCACACTTCCCCTGACGGGCAGGGCAACATCCTGGTCTGTAATTGACAAGGATGTTCCCCTGCTTTCTTTCCTGTCGGTGGGTCTCCAGAAAAGCAGTTAAAGTATCAAAGTATCAAAAGTTGCTAGGCAGACTCCCTATATAAGCAGCTATAGTTCAGAGCTCCGGGCCCCTTGCTTTCTGCTCTCCCTACAACCAAGAGGCTCCAATAAAGCGTGATTTGAGAAGAATCCTCGTCTGGTGGCTGTTCCTTCCTGCTGGTCAGGGAGCTCACCGCAAATATACAATGGAAAAAAGGAAGCATCTTCAACAAATGGTGCTGACCTAACTGGATGTCAACCTGTAGAAGAATGAAAAGAGATCCATGTCTGTTACCATGCACAAAAATCAAGTACAAGTGGATTAAGGATCTCAATATAAATCTGACCACACTGAACCTGATAGAGGAGAAAGTGGGAACTAACCTTGCATGGGTACAGGAGACCACTTCCTAAATATAACCCCAGTAGCACAGACAATAATAGGCAACAATAAATAAATGGGACCTCCTGAAACTGAGATTCTTATGTAAAGCAAAGGGCACAGTTAATAAGACAAAAAGGCAGCCTATTGAATGGGAAAAAAATCTTCACCAACTCCACATCAGACAAAGGACTGATCTCCAAAATATATAAAGAACTCAAGAAATTAAACATTAAAATTCTAAATAACCCAATTAAAAAGTGGTGTACTGAGCTAAACAGAGAATTCTCAACAGGGGGTGGAGAATAACAAAAGAAGTATCTTGATGGGGGCCATTTCAGAGTTAGGGAGAAATCTGGTTCCAGGGAAAACTCCAGAAACCGGAAAAGATGACTTCAACTAAGGCATCTAACAATAGTGAAGTTGTCAACTGCCATCTACTGCAAATAGATTGCTGACTTCGCTAATTGCCATCAGAGATGTGGTATCCAGTAACTGACGAAAGTAGAGGCGGAGATTCATAGATAAGCACTGCACTGAGAGTCTTGCAGAGAAATGGAGGAAGAATTGTACCATTGAGGTGGTGGGGTACTGATAGGGGAGCCTACAGAGACAGCTGATCATAGCTTGCAGGAGCTCATGGAAACTGAACCAACAGTCAGAGAACCTGCAATGGACCCACCTAAATCCCCTGCATATGTGTAACAAACTTGTAGCTTGGTCTTTTAGTAAAGCTTCTAACAGTGAGAGCAGGACCTCTCCCTGACACTTAGTTAAAGTGCTCCCCATGCTGCATTACATGGCTCTACTTCAGCATAAGGGGAGGAGCTCGGTTCTGCCTCAACCTGATGTAACCTGTTTTATACCAAGCACATGGGAGGCCTGTCCCTTTCTGAATGAAGATGGGGGAGGAGTGTATGGGGTGGGAGATAGATGGGAAAGGTTAGGGAATGGGAGAAAAGGAGGGAAGGGAAACTGGTTGGTATGTAAAATAAATGAAAATAATATTATTTAAATAATAAAAGGTAATATGATGATACCTTTCATCTTACCAATTGTTGGCTTATTATTGAAAATACTCATAAATTCTCACCAGCATGACTTAGTAAATGACAAGCTGAACAAAGATAACACCAATGAACATGGCAAACTAGATGAGGAAAAGCCCATGTGGTTTCAAACATACACAAACTATTAGCAACCTAGGAAACCTGGGAGCAGGAGTCTCCCCAAAAGAAGAGCACAACAATTCATTGTCCAATACTTGAAAACATTCAAAAAAATGATACTATATGAATTGAACAAGTTATGTTTAGGGATATATATATATATATATATATATGTATGTATGTATGTATGAATGTATATGTATATACAAATAAATAAAGGAAAAAGATCTTGACTTTGAAAGAGAAAGGAGAAGGATATATGGGAATGATTGGAGGAAGTAAAGGAAAGGGGGCAAAGATTAAAAAGTGCTTTATTAATAAAAGATTTCAAAAAGAAAGGAAGAAAGAAAGGAAGTCAATGCTGTTAACTGATCTTAAATTCCATTTCGTCTAAAGTAAGAAATGAATTTATTTCTTTCTTATTTATTGAAAACTATCAATTTTTCATAGCTACATAAATACATTATAGAGTTATTTAAATGTATTACACTAGATACCCCTTGCTTCCCATTTCTCTCCATTAGCCCTCTGTGAATTCCCCTAATTTCCCTAGGATGTTGTACTTCTGCTTTCATGACATAAATGTATTCAGACTATTCTGTACCTATATAAGATCTAGAATGCACATTGAAAAAATGTAATATTTGTTTTCGTGCAAATTAATTCACTTTGTATGATATCACCAGCTGTACTCATTTTTGTGCAGCACAACATATTCTCACATTTCTTTGTAGTAACATAAAATTTCATTGTGTGCTTGCCACATTTTTTTATCTATTCTTTTTCTGGTGAATATATATTTTGGATGAGAAATAGCAATTGAGATAAATAAACATGAATGTGAAAGTATCCTTATGATACATAGATTAAAGTCAAATGGGTTCTCAGAAGTGATATCACTGAGTCACATTGAAGCTGTATTTTAGTGTTTTTGAGCAATTGGTGTGATGATTTAAATTACATTGCCATCAGCAATGTGAAATGCATCACATTTCTCCATATTTTCATCAACTTTGTTATGATTTGTCAATGATTGTCTTAGCAACTGGATTGCAATAGAACCCGAATATAGTTTTAATTCACTTTTCTCCAGTTGCTGTTAACACTGAACATTCTGTCTTATGTTTACCTTTTCCATATTTTAAAAAATGTCTGGCCATTTCATTAGGTAAATTATTGGGTTGTTCTGATGATATTTAGTAGTTTTTAGTTCTGAGACAGTTGGTATTCTAGATATCAAACTTCTGTCAGAAATGTAGTTAGCAAAGCTTTCTTCCTTTCTGTAGACTTTATTTCAGTCAATTATCTCCTTTGTTGCATGAGATACTTGGGTTTCATGATGTCCCAGTAGTCAATTGTTTGTGTTATTTCCTGAGTGAAAAAACTTTTATTCAGAAAACACTTGCCTTCATCTTGATGTGTTTTCTTCATTTTTATGATTAACATTTTTCCAATGGTTTGGATTAAGGTTTTTCCTCTTTTTAGCAGTATTTTTTCATATGTGCTTAGATACGAATCTAGTTTTGTATTTTGTTTAACTAAAAAAATAATAGTATGTTCTTAATATAGTGACTTCCTAAAAAACTCAATTATTACATGACTTTTCAAACAATTATTTTATAACATGTAAACCTAGAGAGATTTGACTGAGAAAAAATTACTATTTTCCATTCAGACTGAAATTTTTGGAACATAGAAGTTATTAAAACATATTTACTGGTAGGGTAGATTAATTTTTAAATTGGAATATGATGCGAGATATTCTTTTGTATGTGTTGCTTTTATTGGCTAATGAATAAAACTGTTTCAGCAAAGGATTAGCGATGTAAAACCAGGTGGGAAATCCACACAGAGATATTGAGAGAAAGTAGACAGAGTCAGGGAGTCGCTATGCAGTTGCTGAAGGATACAGATGACCTGAAAAATTACCGGTAGGTCACAGACTCTTGGGGATACACAGGTTAATTTAATTTAATATGTAAGAGTTAGTTAATAAGAATCCTGATCTAATAAGCCAAACAGTGTTATAATTAATATAGTTTCTGTGTGATAATTAGGGTTTGGGTGGCCAGGAAACGAACAAGCACTCTCCATCTACAAAATGGCACACCAATGTGGGGCAACTACATCCATATAAAAACTGAGAGAGCTTGGGAAGGAATTTTAGACACAAAAGAACTGAGTTAAGAACAGATTCTTGGTAGACACATTTTTTTTTTCCAGATAGGATCTGTTTGCTAGTAGCAAGCAAAGATGGAGCTACTCTAAGGCTTCCTGACTCAGCATAAGTAGCAAAAACTGTGCGGTTTCCTTAAAAAATAGCAACTTCCTGGTTCGTGCTGATAGCATGACTCTGGCTTTTTAGAAAGCTCCTGGACTTAAATGGGGTTTGTGAGCAGTATGCTACAATTTGCATAATGAAAACATAGACTCACTGCATCCCTGGAGCTAGTGCAGTGATCATGGCTCACAGAGAGTGGTGAACATACCTCTGCCACATTAAAAGTTCAAAGGAGATAGAGCCAAAATCTAGGGCTGCTGCAACCACACTGCTTCCCATTTTAAAATGCTACTTGTCAGAAAAGGATTTCAGATACACAATAGGACAGATTTAGACATAAAATATCTCTAAATGAGACATAGTATGTTTAAAAATGTACATAGGCTTGGGACAAAGAAGGAAAAGAGTATAGACAGTTATTAAAAGAAATAAAATTACTGGGCAATGGTGGTGAACGCCTTTAATTTCAGCACTTGGGAGGCACAGGCAGGCGGATCTCTGTGAGTTCGAGACCAGTCTGGTCTACAAGGGCTAGTTCCAGAACAGGCTCCAAAGCTACAGAGAAACCCTGTCTCAAAAAAGAAAGTCTTTAAAGGGAGAGTAAAATTAATACAAAGGAGTACAGTCATAGGTTAAAGGAGTAAAGAAAAATAAGCCACATAAAAATGGAATATCCACAGAGAGTCTGTATTATCTATATTATTGTCTTTCCTTTGAATATTTTAAATGAAGTGAGACATTTGATTCTAGGGGCTGCTAAGTTAAACTAACATAAAGGTATTTTTTTTATTAAGAATTTGCATCTAAGGATATGTTGCTTTTGTTTCCAGAGAAGATGAGAACCTGTGGATTCCTTTCAGGCTGATATGGTTTGATGAAATAAGATCCCCCAAAAGGTCTCCATAAACCCTAAAATTACTTTGCTCAACAAAAAGCAGGAAGTAGTTTGGAGAAAATAATGCCCAAATCCCCAAAACGATTGCTTATAAATGTTTGTCTTCATTTACAGGGTGTATGACATATAGAGATGAATATTTTACATTGGTATGGACTTTGGTCTATTGATACAAATGTAAGGTCAATTTGCTGTACTGTGTATATGCATTTCTGATTTTTAAAGAGGTATTGTGTTTGCACAGCTTATTTAAAAGTGTAATATATAATTAAAAATTAATACATACTCATCTATAATAGTCAAACTGTAGTCAAGTTCATTAGGTTTTTTAGATGTATAGAAATATATTTCACATGCTTAAGTATTCTTCAAACTTTCTAAAGACCTACAGAATATGGCATTTATCATGTTTTAAGGACTTAGTTTTTTCTCAAAAGTGAGACATGTCTGCTTCTGGCAGAGCTAATTACTTCAGTGAGGTCAATGGGCATTGAAGCAAATTGTTGTGGAATTTGCCTTAAATGTGACAAGGCTAGCCATTTGGGCAAGAAACTGCAAATTTCTGTACTGTTTGATGGTGTGATATATAAACTGGATGTGCAGAACCCACAGAAAAGTGATGGCTGAACTTTTCAAAATATGGGATGGTCTTTTAGAGTTCCTGCTTCATGAAAGAGTCTACCAGACATTCTGCAGGACACAGAAGAAAGTGACTCATGAATTTGCCATTACAAGGCAGAACAGATCTTCAAATAACCTGTTTCATTGGAAAGTCTGCTGCATATTATGGGTCTGTAGGCTAAATATGGATGCCCCAACATTACAGAAGAACTTTGGGTGACTGTCTAGTCAGAGAGATTGTCTCTGTTAATTCTAGATATTTGGAAGTTGGTTACAATGCACTTCCTGTTTACTTAGGTAACTATATTCTTCTGGGGTCTTTGCAGAGTTGAAGACAGGTAGTTATAGTTTTCCTTACTTATGATAAAAGACAAATTAGATATAAAATTTTAGAATCACAAAGAATAGATAGAATATTTAATTTGCCAAATGTAAATGGACTAAATATTGCAACTATAATTCTTTCTTGATAACTCTTTTGTGTATGTAATTTTATTATGTTAAAGTTAAAACTTTACTTTTTAATTAGACAGAAAAGGAGAAACGATGTTGGATGTCCTTCCACATATGAGTTGTTTTTATTGGCTAATGGATAAAGCTGTTTTATTCAAGATTGGCAGAGTAGAGTGAAGCAGGAAATTCAAACAGAAATATAGAAAGAAAGCAGGCAGAGTCAGGGAGACACCATGTTGCTGCTGAGGGTGACAGATACCCTGGAATCTTACTGGTAGGCCACACCCTTGTGGTGATACACAGATTAATAAAAATAGCTTAATTTAAGATAGAAGAGTTTGTTAATAAGAAATCTGAGCTAATAAACTGAATAGTGTTGTAATTAATATAGTTTCTGTGTTATTATTATGGTCTGAGAAGCTGGGAAACAAATGAGCAGTCTCCATTTACAAAAATAGAAATTTTTCATAAAATATATTCTGATTATGGGTTTTCTTCTCCTAACTCCTTCACATTCTTCCCCAACTACACATCTAAATTCATGCCCATTCTTTTTTTTTTTTTTTTTTTTTTTTGCTTTTTTCGAGACAGGGTTTCTCTGTGTTTTTTTTTTGTTGTTGTTGTTTTTTGGTTTTTCGAGACAGGGTTTCTCTGTGGTTTTGGAGCCTGTCCTGGAACTAGCTCTTGTAGACCAGGCTGGTCTCGAACTCACAGAGATCCGCCTGCCTCTGCCTCCCAAGTGCTGGGATTAAAGGCGTGCGCCACCACCGCCCGGCTATGCCCATCCTTTTTAACTTTTATTAGAATACAAGAAGGCATCTAAAATTTAAAATGCAGTTTATGATAAAATAAAGACAAACAAACCTAAAGAGGATGAAACAAACTACCTGCCAGGAGAAAAGGAGTCAAAGAAAAATCATAAGAAACACATATAGATGCAGAGACACACACCTATCCACCTGCTGAGAAACTCCATGGTAATCTCCAGATCTATCTGAAGTATGTACACCAGCGGTATGTGACCAGGACTATGAAATGTGTCACTAGAAAGGTAAACCATGTTCTGTTTTCATAAGCCTGTGTCATGTAATAGAGCCAGCATTCATAATTATGTCGACATTATTAATTAATAATTAAAATTTTTACTTTATTTTTATAAAATTGGACATATTTCTACTATTGCAACAGGCAAAATGTTGCCAGCAGCTACTATAAGGTCCCACTGTGAGATAATATTGATTTGAAGGTCTAAGATGTTTAAGAAGGTCTAAGATGTTTAAGGCAGGCGGTGGGGGCGCATGCCTTTAATCCCAGCACTTGGAGGCAGAGGCAGGTGGATCTCTGTGAGTTCGAGGCCATCCTGGTCTACAAAGGGAGTTCCAGGACATGCTCCAGAGCTACAGAGAAACCCTGTCTCAAAAAAACAAAAACAAAAAAAAAATCTGTGAGGCCAAGGAGTTGCAATTTAAAGAAATTTCTATTTACTATATTCAGGTCGTTTTCTTTTTCATGTCATAATGTATTTGTATAAGTAAGAAGTTTGCATCCAGTCAGTCCTTGTTAAGGTACTTATGGCATAATGAATATAAACTTCAATCACAATACCAAATAAGTAGTGAAAAGGTAGATGCCCAGTAGAAAGTGGACTAGAGAAACCAGCTAGCTACTGTGAATTGGCTTAGGGGCACTTTCGCACATAATAAGTGAAGTTGTGTATTTTGAAATTCAATATACTAAGGTGTTACTAAAAGTGTTCAGATAGAAACCTTGATATAAAAATATAGAAGGACTTCTTGGTAATGCCATATAAATGCAAATAACAGAATAAGCTCTTACCCGAGAGTATATGATAAGGTACTACAGACTCAAGAGTTGATATTCTTATAGTTTCAGTACTTAGGTATAAGATGTGGGGCTAATAATTAACAGGCTTTCTTCTAGTTCTTTGCAGAATGTTCTTGTATTATGTTTACACATTTCTCCTAAGAGTGTATTCTTAAGTACAGTTTAAATTTGAAGTGCTCTTCTGGAGGAATATTTCCAGGTACAGTGAAGATCAGACAAGCTTCTATTATGGAACTGTGCTAGTTTAGCTACTTTTAATCCAGGCTATCATGTCCACATCTCTTAGATGAAACCAGAAAACTGATTAATAACTATAGACAATAACTTCGTTGCCCACCATAAAACAAACTCTAGACTATGGTCTGAATTTTGTTCTATTAATTTTTTTATAACTTTCTCATTCCTAATTTGATAGTTTTTTTTTTCCAAATGCAGCATTTATGAGTTAGAATTGAATGAGGTCACAATGGTGAGACCCACTACCCCATGATGGAGACAATGGGTAAGACAAGGTAATTCAACTCTCCGGTTTATTCTCTCCCTGTCCCTCGCCCTTCTCTTTCTTTCTCTCTCCTCTTTCTATATTAGAACACAATGAAAAAAAAAAAAACTCCACAACGCATAGGGGCTCATAGAGTCTGAACTGCCAATCAGAAAGCTTGCATGAGGCAGACTCCATATAAACTACAGTTGTGCAGCTCAATCTTGTGGGACTTCTAACAGTGGGAGCAAAGACTGTCTCTGATTCTGTTACCTGCTTTTGGGACCTTTTTCTCCTATGGGTTTCTTTATTTAGCCTATATAGGATAGGATAGGAGGTACGTAGCATTACTGCAACATTATATACAGTGTTTAGCTGATATCCATTGGAGGCCTGCCCTTTTCACAAAAGAAATAAGGAGGAGTGGATAGGGGCAAGTACCAGAGGTTGGGGGAAGGGATTGAGAGTAGAGGAGGGAGAGAAAATGGTGATTGAGCAGAATAAAGAAATTAACTAATTTATTAATAAAAAGATAACACAATGTGAAAGGAGTTATCTGTTATCAAAACAGGGAATAATAAGAATAACCTTACCATGCTAACACCTTGTCATATACCCTCAGCCTTAAGAATTGTAGAAAATACATTTCTTTTGTTTAGTCAGACAACTCTATGCATTTTATTATGCTGACTTCTGGAAACAGGTATACAGTGTGAAACTCATATCCGATTACAAATGGTATCTGTTACAAATTTTCATTGCTCTTAATGCCTCTTTTCTACTTTTCCCTTCATTGTACACTTTACAAAAATACTGCTCTTACTAAGAAATAACATATGACTTGTTTCAAGCAGAAAGAGAATTTATATCTTGAAAGATACCTGATTTTGGATTTATTTCAATGACAAGATTTCTAGAATATTAACGAAATGTACTGACTGAGATTTTGTTACAACTATCCAAGCTTTTTTGCCTTAAATCCTTTTCTTTCCTTCAATGTTTGTAATAATTGATAATGTAGCTGACGGGAAGTTACGTTTTATGTCTGCTTTAGCTATCTGCCCATGCCACTTTGCCTTAACTTCAGATGAGAAATGGACTTTTGATACATTGTTTAATATTTATTTTTATTATTTTTAAATTTTGAGCATGAGTGCTCAAAACATAGTTGAACAAATGCTTTTGTCATATGATAGGGCATCTCTTGGGTATATTCCCAAGAGTGGTATTGCTGGGTCTAGGGGTAGGTTAATCCCAAATTTCCTGAGAAACCGAAACACTGATATCCAAAGTGGTTGCACAAGATTGCATTCCCACCAGCAATGGACGAGGGTACGCCTTCCTCCACAGCCTCTCCAAAAAAATCAGTGGCCCTCTTATACACAAAGGATTTGGAAGCAGAGAGGGAAATCAGAGAAGCTTCACCTTTCACGATAGCCACAAACAGCATAAAATATCTTGGGGTAACTCTAACCAACGAAGTAAAAGATCTATTTGACAAGAACTTTAAGGCATTGACAAAAGAAATTGAAGAGGATACCAAAAAATGGAAGGACCTCCCTTGCTCTTGGATTGGGAGGATCAACATAGTAAAAATGGCAATTCTACCAAGGACAATTTATAGATTCACTGCAATCCCCATCAAGGTCCCATCAAAATTTTTCACAGATCTTGAGAGGACAATAATCAACTTTATATGGAAAAACAAAAAAAAAACCAGGATAGCCAAAACAATCCTATACAATAAAGCATCTGCTGGAGGCATTACCATCTCTGACTTCAAACTCTATTACAGAGCTACAGTAATGAAAACAGTGTGGTACTGGCATAAAAATAGAGAAGTCGACCAATGGAATCATATAGAAGACCCAGATTTTAACCCACAAACCTATGAACACCTCATTTTCGATAAAGGAGCTAAAAGTATACAATGGAAGAAAGAAAGCATCTTCAACAAATGGTGCTGGCACAACTGGATGTCAACCTGTAGAAGAATGAAAATAAACCCATATCTATCACCATGCACAAAATTCAAGTCCAAATGGATTAAAGACCTCAATATCAGCCCGAACACACTGAACCTGATAGAAGAGAAAGTGGGAAGTACCCTACAACAGACCGGCACAAGAGATCGCTTCCTAGGTATAACCCCAGCAACACAGACATTAAAGGCAACATTGAATAAATGGGACCTACTAAAACTGAGAAGCTTCTGTAAAGTCACTAAGACAAAAAGGCAACCTACTGACTTGAAGAAGATCTTCACCAACCCCCAACAGACAAAGGTCTGATCTCCAAAATATATAGAGAACTCAAGAAACTAGACTTAAAAATGCTAATTAACCCAATTAAAAAAATGGGGCACTGAACTGAACAGAGAATTCTCAACAGAAGAAGTTCAAATGGCCAAAAGACACTTAAGGTCATGCTCAACCTCCTTAGCAATCAGGGAAATGCAAATCAAAACAACTTTGAGGTATCATCTTACTCCTGTCAGAATGGCTAAAATCAAAAACACGTTTTAAACTTTAAGCTGCAATATTATGTATTTTTCCCATTTCTTTATTTTTTAACCTTGTCAAATATATTTTTAATATATTTGTTTTTCATTTAAAAGAGTATATGTTTTTTTGTTTTATATTTATTAGTTTATAATGTTATCTTTACTGCTCTTTTTCACTTAACTCCCCTGTTTATTAACTTGAATGAGATATTTGTCTTCTTTCAATTTGTATTTCCCAGGATGTTTTCCCAGGAATTTTTTTTAATCGTTTTTATTGATTGCATGCATTTTAACATTACCTTCCATGCTATCTGTATATTGGTAAAACTATGTCTTAATATAAAATTATTTCATAACCTTAATTATGCAAAACCTACCATGTTGTAGTGACCACATATTAAAAATTCAGTTGCCATTGATATTTGACTCTAGTATTCCAAATTCCTCTATTGTTTTTTTTTAATTTAACTTTTAATTTTTGAGCATTTTTCATGTAGAATGGATGGATGTGTGTGTGTGTGTGTGTGTATGTGTGTGTGTGTGTGTAACCATCTCTCTGACATATGAAATATGTTTGCAGTTGATGTCTTGAATCTTCAGATGACCCTGTCAGCTGACAAATCCTTAGAATGAAAATTAAGTTCTCAGTTAATGCTGTTTATAGCTGTAATCCATAGACTTTGTAAGACTAAAGGCATTGTTAGAAAGAGTTAGGTTTTGAAATGTTGGCTGTGGGTCTTGGTAATAAACAACAACATTTTGTAGTAAGAGTGAATCATTTACATAAAAAACTTAATTTACTTGATATAGTTTTATAAAGAAGCAGCTGAAAAGTCAGGAAGAGAATATTCAAAGCCTGACTGCCTTCTGTGTGATTGTTGAAACTTTAAAGGAAAGTGGGAACAAAAAAAAAATGGAAGCAGTAGACAAAAATCAGTTGAATTGTGGTATGAGTCTTAATAATATTTTCTTTAGTGACAGTGTAAGGACCAGAAAATATGTTTAATGTATGCATTGCTAAGATTGAGAATATTTCTGAAATATAAAGGCTTCTATGGGGTTAATTTAGCTGAGATTCATAAAATACAGGTAAGACCTGTGAAAAGAATTTTTTTTCTATTATCCTTCAGAATGCAGAGGAAATATCAAGGAGACAGGTCAGCTGAGTGAGTGTACATTGATGTGTATCATCTGACTCTCTGAGCAACAATTTTCTATGTGGAAATGTTCTGGGGTTAAAGAAGATGTCACAGCTCTCAGCAAAGGAGTCTTTGTCCAAAATGAAGACATGGATTTACTTGTAAAATCCATTTGACCCTCAGAAGAGTTTACAGAGGCATGTAACAGACCACTTCAATAAGGCGACATTTTTGGGGAGATTAGCTTTGATGACCCTTTGAGTTGACATCTAGAGATTCTGTGTTGACCCTGTGTGATGTCCTCCAGGAGCCTCATACAGGGCACAGAACAGAAAACGGCTCTGAGAAACAAAATATGCCATGTAGTTTTTCTTTACTGGAGTGCAGTTGGTTTATAAAATCACATAAGATACTTAAAGGGCTGAAAGAATCTTGCAATGAAAAAAGGACTGCAACAATAGATAATAAAGGTTTATAGATCACTGATATCTGGAACAGGAATATGTTTTTTAAAACTTGTACTGAAAAAAAAAATAAAACTTGTACTGGGGCCAACAACATATCCAGACAGGTAAAAAAACATTTCCCAGTGCTAGGCTGATAATCTGAATCAAATAGACAGAATCCATGGCCAGAGGGAAAAAAAATACATGAATGTTGGCGGTGTCTGACCATCACACACATGTTGTGGCACATGCCCACTTATAGTCCCAAATATATCATATGAACACAAATAATAACAAAATGAAATATTGATAAAATAAATGTTAAAAGGCTATTCTATTTTAAAGGCATTCATGTTCATGAGAAAGAAAGAATGAATAGAGACAACGGGTAAAGAAAGAGTCCCTGGGGTTCTTTCCAAGGTGTGGTTTTAAGCCTTGGTAAATGGGCCACCTGAACTTCAGATGTCCTATACAGCAGAGACAACAGCAGCTCTTGTTTCCAACAGTTCAGTCTAATCACTCTGTGTTTCTAACTCCATTGATATGTAAATGTGAAATGAAACCTGTAATACTTCACTGTTTATTAAAAGAGCAAATGTATGAACTCCACAGCTCAAAATCTCCCCTGGGCAGATGAGTTGAGGAAAGTCACAAGAAATTCCCACTGTTGCATATGGGGAAACATTTCAGTCCTTTAAAATATATGAGATGCATGCCCTTTGTTAGACTGAAGAAATTTAATTTCTGATAGAACATCCCTGGGATTTTAATTTTGTCTATGATTTACTTCCCTCATATATGATTAATGTAGAGACAGAAGACAGAGTTTTGTCCTCCCCCTGTGTTAAGTCTTCATTGAGTTGCAATTATTTGTCTTTTCTTAGTTCTAAAAGTTTAAGCTTAGATTCCATCATTTGAAAAATATCTCTATTTTTCAATCCTGAATAAAAATTTATTTGCAAAAATTATCCCAATGAAAGTTGTGCAATACTAAAATAGAAGTAGTAGTCCACTTTTTCTTTTTCTATTTCAATTTAAAAATTTATACAATATATTTGATAGAATTATTTCCTTCCCCCACCCTCTCCAGATTCCTTTCTAAACCAACCTTTAAGTTCTTTCTCTTAAAATAATTGAAACTAAGACCAAAACTAAAGAACAGTAAAGCAATACAATAAAAGTAATTCCAAAATGTGTTAGATAGGTATTCCTGAGAAAAAGGAGTTGCCAGGGTTGTGGTTGATTTTTCTAGTGTCACTACATTGAAGAACACTGATTTTCTCACTCTTCACAGGTGTTGGCAAGTAGCTTTTTAGCTAGAAGTGAGTACTCATAGCCTCATCATTTCTCCATGCTATACTTTTTTTTATCTTGAACATGTGAATATCTTCTGTATACTGTCCCAGTCTTATGAGATCAGATTTGCATCAATCCTACAGTATCTGGTTATCCCTGAATCCGTGGAGTTCTCTACCAGTTATGGCTCTTACAATATTGCCACACCTTCTTCTGCTTATATCTCTGAGCCTTGAAAGGTATGTATGAGAGTAATAAAAGTATCCTGTTTAGGTATGAGTGCCCCAAAATCTCTCGTTCTCTATATGTTCTCCAGTGTGGTTCTTTGTGTTATTTATCATTGACAGCAATAAAAAGATTATCTGATTATGGTTGAAAGATGTACATTTATCTGTGGATACAGTAATATGTCATTAGGAATAATTTTGTTTCTATTTTCACTTAGCAGAATAATAGTACTAGGTTGTCCCTTAGAACCCATAATATAGGTTATATCAAGTTTTTGGCCTCCTTACTGTCAGGTATTGATTCTACCTCCTTGAATTGTCTTTAAACCCAATGTTTAGAAGTGGGTGGCTATTCCCATATCATTTGAAATATTTTTGTAGCAGTGGACATATACAATAGACAGGCCACTATTATAAGTATTATAGGGTTCTTATCTTGGTAAGGTGATGATTACTTTTCTGTTTCTGTATCATTTAAAGTTACTTCTACCACTAAAATGCTAGTCCTTGTGTAAGTCGAGCAGGGGCTTGATCATTCCATGTTTGGTGAAATGAGTATGCAGTGTCTTTAGTACTGATGAAAGAGTATGTGTTATCTTCAGCATTGATGGCATGATTATGCATGTCTTAATCAAGTAGAGGCTTACTATCAGATTGTTGTAGTAGAGTGGGTGCGTATTTGTCCTGACCACCCGGCTAGGTTAACCCCGAAATAACCACACAGAAATTGCATTAATTAAAACACTGCTTGACCCATTTGCTCTAGCCTCTTATTGGATAACTCCACATCTTGATTTAACCCATTTTTATTAATCTGTTTTATATCGCCAGTGGTAGTGGCTTACCCAAAAAAGATTCTAACAGGGGTGTTCATCTCAGGCTGAGGAACCATGGCTTCTCTCTCTCTGCCCTTCTTCTTCCCAGCACTCAGTTCTGTTTTCCCTCTGCCTACGTAATTTCTGCCCTATCAAAAGTTTTTTTTATCCATTAACCAATACAAGCAACACACAGAAAGAAGGACCTCCTACACTATCAGATTTTGAAGGGTAGTTGGTAACTGTTAGAATATGCAGCAGTCTGTATTTTTGGGGAGATTATTATTATTTTTTATTGAGAAAAGGAAAAAAAACAAGTTTCCACCTCCTCCCAGCCTGACATTTCCCTCCCCCTCCTCCCACCCGTCTCCCCCTCCTCCCACCCGTCTCCCCCTCCTCCCACCCTTTTCCCCCTCCTCCCACTCCTCTCCCCCTCCCTCTCCAGTCCAAAGAGCAGTCAGGGTTCCCTGCCCTGTGGTAAGTCCTAGGTCCTCCCCCCTCTGTCCATGTCTAGGAAGGTGAACATCCAAACTGGCTAGGCTCCCACCAAGCCAGCACATTACGTAGGATCAAAACCCCTTGCCATTGTCCTTGGCGTCTCATCAGCCCTTATTGTTCGCCATGTTCAGAGAGTCCAGTTTTAAACCATGCTTTTTCAGTCACAGTCCAGCTGGCCTTGGTGAGCTCCCAGTAGATCAGCTCCACTGTCTCAGTTGGTGGGTGCACTCTTCGTGGTCCCGACTTCTTTGCTCATGTTCTCCCTCCTTCTGCTCCTCATTGGGACCTTGGGAGCTCAGTCCAGTGCTCCAGTGTAGGTCTCTGTCTCTATCTCCATCCATCACCAGATGAAGGTTCTATGATGATATGCAAGATATTCGTCAGTATTGCTATAGGATAGGGTCATTTCAGGTTCCCTATCCTCAGCTGCCCAAGGAACTAACTGGGGACCTCGGCTTGGGCACCTGGGAGCCACTCTAGGTTCAAGTCTCTTGCCAACCCTAAGGTGGCTCCCTTAACTAAGAATTGTGCTTCCGTGCTCCCCTAGGGGAGATTCTTTAAGACTTCTTTTACCAACAGCTTAAAAATATGTAACATTTCTGGTGCTTTTTTTAGTTGCATGTAATGTCTAGTTGGTGTATCTTTACCCTCATTATTCAACAACTTATATAAACTTTTATATATGTGTATTTATTTAGGAAGCTTCTACAGTAGTAAGTTTCTATAAAACTAGAACTAGTGTTAGTTATCCCTCCCAATATTTCCTCTCATTTTTTCTTTACTCCCTTGTTCTAAAATCCCAATTTTCTCTTTATAAAACTATAATCTATTTCTTCCTTCTATAAACTATCTCCTCTTTCCACTGGCTCCTAGTACTTTTATAACCAATATCAATATTCTAAATGAAACACACTAACACTTAAAATCAAAAATCCAAATATAAATGAAAATACGAAATGCTTATCTTCTAGTATGAGTTACCATGCTTTGCATAATTGTTCCTACCTCCTTCCATTTCCATGCAAATTTCATAACATTATTTTTTAGTAGCTGAATAATATTTCATTGTATTAACTAATCACATTTTCATTATCCACTCTTCAGCTGATTGACATTCAGGCTGTTTCCAATGTCTAGAAATTATGAAGAAAGTCATAATGAACGTGAAGGAACAAGCAATCTCTGTAATAAGTTTCAGAGTTTTTTTGGTGTAAGTCCAAGAGTGATATAGTTGGATCTTGAGACTGATCAATTTTCAGTTTCCTAAGAAACCTCTACATTGATTTCCCTAGTGGATGTACCAGTTTGAACTTCCAATAGCAATGAATAAGAATAAGTATTTTCCTTTCCACACATCATCACCAGCATGAACTGTCATTTATTTTATTGGTTTTGGACATTCTGATTGGGGTAAGATGGAATCTCACAGTAGTTTTATTTAGTAGTTTGCATTTCCATGGTTGCTAAGTATGTTAAATTATTTTAAAGTGTTTCTCACCCATAGTTTCATATTTGGGAAATGTTTTGTTCTATATGCCAGTTGTAAATTTTATTTCTTTGCTTGTTATTCTCATTAGTCCATTATATATTATAGATATTATCTGTGTATTGGATCAATAATTGATAAAATTATTCTGCAGAAAACCACTTTGTTTGAGTGATGATATTAATTTTGTGCAAAGAATTTTACCTTGATGTTGTCTGATTTATGAATTGTATATATTAATAACTGGCTTATTTTAGTCCTAAACAGAAAGTCCTGTGCTGATGATTCTAAGTCTATTCCCCAATTCTTTCCTATCACAGTCAGAATATTTCATATTATTTCAAGGCCCTTAACCCATTTGAAACGTATTTTTGTACAGAGCAACATTAGTGTTTTTATTCTTGTTTTGAAAATAAATTATTCTTTTATAGTACATCCTGACTACAGTTTCTCCTCCCTCAACTCCTCCCAGCTCCTCCCCACCTTCCTTTTCTCTCAGATGCAAGATGATGGAAGTTACAAAATAATCCCACACTAGTTCAGAATTACATAAAATAAAGGGTTATTTATTGAGTGTTAGACACACAGACCACAGTCCTAGATCATAGTCCTCTGCACAAATGGGAAACAAGAACCAAGTCTAGCAGCAACCTCCAGAAGAGAGAGAGTAAGCTCATACTTCACAAACTCATTTATAGTATGAGACCATGCTATGGGCTATTATCTTAAAGGCTATTGGCTTAAATGGCAGAAAGGAGCTAAGGAGCTGGTACAGCACCTCCCACTTTTGTTTAAATAAGAGAGTCTCAAATCCAATACAAAACTCTATACATTAAGAACAGATATCAAGTATAAAGTTATGTTCCATTAGCCAAAGTGTCTGTTTTTATGCCAATACCAGACTATTTTTGTTAGTATAGTTCTAAAGTAAATTTGAAATCTAGGATGCTGATCCTTCAGCAATTCTTTAATTTTTCTGGATTGTTTAGGCAATCCTGTATTTTTGTATTTTCATATGTAGCTTAATATTACTTTGTAAATTCCCGTGAAGAATTATATTGGAATTCTGTAGGGATTGCATTGAATTTGTAGATTGCTTTTGGCAGGATATCATTTTCACAGTATTAATACTAGGCATTCATGAGTAGAAGAGGTCTTGCTGGGTTTTCATATCTACTTCAATTTATTTCTTCAATGTCTTAAAAATGTTATAAAGTCTTTCACAGCTTGATAAAACTTATTTAAAGATATAGTTTGAGGCTACTGTAAAATATTTCCTCTTGATTTCTTTGTCTCTTTGTAGTTTTTACATATGAAGGCTATTGATTTTATGAGTTAATTCTTTATCTTGCTAGATGCCAGAAATACTTATCAGGTTTTTAAGCTTTCTTGCAGATTTTTTCATGTGCTTTTTTTAATATAAATTATATAATCTCCAAACAAAGATTGTTTTGACTCTTTTATTTTAAGTCTCGTTGTCATTTTTAGAAAGACTATGGTCCTGTAGAAAAAGTTCAACTGCATATGTCACCCAGCATTCAGTCACATACATCTATAAAAGGCTTTAGAAAGATTTAAAAAAAATTCAGAACACAGAGTCAGATATGAGTTTTTGGTGACAGTATTCATTTAGGTAAGCTCAGTAGCAGCATACAGAGGTGTGGCTCTTTTAAGAGGTCCTAGTACTGAATACTTTAATAGTGTTCATGAACAGTGTGTGGCACACTACTTGGTGACATGGGACTAGGTAGAACCACCCACAGCAATGTGGACCCAGAAGCTCCCCAGAACTGAGAAACCATGAGGCAAGGCTCTCAGGGAAAAAAGGAGGAGTGGAGCCAGCTGCAAAACACACCATGAGCTATGCCTTCCAGCGGCTTAAGATTAGCTCATGCAGACAGAAAAGGTTACAGATACACAGTAAAGCAGGTTCAGAAGAGAAAACTCCAAACAGGTTACAGTGTTTTTAAAAATTTATGTAGGCATAAGAAAAAAAGAAGAAGAATATAGATAGTCATAGAACAATAGCTCAAAAATACAGTTTTAAAGAGAGAGTAAAGAAATGCAAACAAAAAATTCATGTAAAGATGGGGAATACATAGGGAGTCTGCATCCTACATTTTGTTGTGTTTCCTTTTAATTTTTTAAATGCTGATGTGCAAAAGACAGCTGCCAGTATATATGAGGTTGTAACAAATACTGCTAAATTGAATCAACCTAGATAGTGTAGGGATATCTTAACTTTAAAAAATAAGTAAAAACAGTGTTTTTTTTTTTGAGAAAGAGGTTATAGTTTTGTTTCCATAGAAAATGAAAGGCTGAGGATTCACTCAAGATTGATAGTTATTTTGTTGGATCAGGGGCATACCCTAAAAATCCTGGCTATAGCTATAAAGAAATAAACCCTCAAAACTATAAGACAGGTAACATATATTTTACCTGCTCAAACATAAACCAAAAATTCATTTTTGTCTGGCTTGTGTACAATGCTCAGTTCTTAGTTGTATTAATACAGCTATGTATGTTACCTTTGAAAGTAAGTAGAATGTATCAAGAAAATTATCCATTTCTTTTTGATTTTTCAACTTTGATGAGTATATGTTTTTAAATTATAACCTAATGTTTCTTTGGATTTCCTTGGTATAAATGGTTATTCTCCCCCTTTTGTTTCTGATTTTTTAATGTGTGCATTCTCTCTGTGTGTCTTTTAGTTAGTTCGGTTAAAGAGTTGTCTATCTTGTTGATTTTCTCAAAGAACCAACCCTTTGTTTCATTGATTCTTTATGTTGTTCTTTTTGTTTCTATTATATTAATTCCATTTCTCAGGTTGGTCATTTCCTGCTGTCCATTTCTATTGGACATGTGGTATAAGAAGTCCTTCTGCATATGTGTTGTTTTTATTTGTTAATGAATAAAGCTGTTCCAGCCAGTGGCTTAGCAGTATAGGACAAGTCAGATATTCCAAGCAAATAGAGGAGGAAAGAATGCAGAGTCAGAGATATGCCATGTAGCTGCCACAGGAGCCAGATGCCAGAACTTTGCCTGGTAAGCCACACCCATGTGGTGATACAGAGATTAATAAAAATGGTTTAATTTAAGATATAAGAGATATCTAGAAATATGCATAAGCAAGCTATTGACCAAACAGTGTTTTAAATTATGTAGTTTCTGTGTAATTGTTTTGGGTCTAAGCAGCCGGGAAATGAACAACCATCATCCACCTACAGGCATGCTTGCTTCTTTTTTTTTTTCCCCCCTAGGCTTACCCTCTTTTATTTATTTATTTATTTATTTATTTATTTATTTATTTATTACGGATTTCTGCCTCCTCCCCGCAACCGCCTCCCATTTCCCTCCCCCTCCCCCAATCAAGTCACCCTCCCTCATCTGCTCTAAGAGCAATAAGGGTTCCCTGACCTGTGGGAAGCCCAAGGACCGCCCACCTCTATCCAGGTCTCCTAAGGTGAGCATCCAAACTGCCTAGGCTCCCCCAAAGCCAGTACGTGCAGTAGGATCAAAAACCCACTGCGATTGTTCTTGAGTTCTCAGTATTCCTCATTGTCCTCTATGTTCAGCTAGTCCGGATTTGTCCCATGCTTTTTGTTCTAGGGCTTGCAAACTTGCTGTTACATCATTAGTATAATGTCTCTTTAAGTTTTTTGTCAAGTTACTTACTTTGAACTCTCCTGTTAGCACTGCTTTCAACATGGCCCTGTAAGTTTGGGTATTATTTTTATTGAATTCTATGAAGTCTTTAATTTCTTTATTTATGCCTTGACCCAACAGTGTTCAATAGTTATTCAGTTTCTATAAATTTGAAGGATTTCTGTAGTTTTTGCTGTTGTTGAAACTCAGCTTTAATCTATGATGATCTGATAGAATCCAGGGCTTTACTTCAATTTTCTGTAACTGTTGAGATTTGCTTTGAGATTGAGTATGTGGTCAACTTTGAAGAATGTTGTGTGAGGTACTTAGAAGAAAATATGTTCTTTTGTGTTTGTCTTAAACGTCTATTAGGTAATTTTGTTCATAATGTCTATTAACTCTAGTATTTCTCTGTTTAGTTTTTTGTCTAGATGACCTACACATTGATGAAAGTAGTTTATTGAAGTAACCCACTATGGATTTGTGATGGTCAGTGTGAGATATGAGCTTTTGTAATTTTTTTTACAAGTGTATGTACTTGTGTTTGGGGAACAGATGTTCAGAACTAAAATGTTGAGTTTGCTTTCTCAATTTCTATCTCCACTTCTCCCCCAACCACCATACTCCCTATTTTTTTCAGGAGATCTTGTCTATTTCCCATTCCTAGTGGGATCTATGTATGCATATTTTAGGGTTCTCCTTGTTAATTAACTTCTCTGGATTCATGGACTATAGGTTAATTATTTTTTGCTTTATAACTAGTATCAACTTATGAGTGATTATATATCATGCTCATTTTTTCTGGGTCTAAATTACCTCACTCAACATGTTTTTTTTTCTAGTTCCATTTATTTACATGCAAATTTCAAGATGACATGTTCTTTATTGCTGAGTATACTCTATTGTGTAGAAGGAGAGGGGGAGGAGAACTTGAGGGACCAGAATGATCCAGATAGGGGAAGGACAAAGTTGGAAAGCCAACTTAGAATGCAAAATATACTTGGGCCTTTAAAGATTAGATCAGTACCAATGGATGAATGGATCCTGCATACCATGAACATTAGCCATTTTGACAGTAATACTAAATCTTGGGTAGGAGACACAATTTCCAAAGGAATGGGGAAACATCAAATGTTTTAATAGTGGTATAATAAGACATCTGAGAAAGGATTGTAAACAAGAAATTCCTAAGAATAATATCTCCTCTGGGAATGGTAAGAATAGGAGGACACAGCCTTCAGGTATAAGTAGAAGGTGTGACAAAAACCTACATTGAACCAATTAATGCAGATCAACAAAAGACAGACAAGGCAACTTGATACAGTAGGGAAACTCCTTGAGAGACCTCTTGCAGGCCAACCAAGTCAAAAGTAGTCCAGTCATTTCTAGTCACTGTGAAGGACATGTCTCACCAGGAAAATTAAAAAAATCCAGAGTCTTCTCCAAAAAAAAAAAATACTGTTCTGGATGATAAAATAAGCATGGAGGATAAATCAAAAACTCCAATAGGAAATAGGAAATGCATATTCTGGCAGAATTCTATAAATGATCAAAGGCCAATGCTAAGAGTGCATATAAACAGCATTGTAATTGTGGGTTTGATTGACATGGGTACAGACTTGAGTATCATTACTCCAAAATCCTGGCATCCAAATTGGCCTCTTCAAGAGGCAGCTGTTCAAGTCCTAGGAACTAGAACTCTATCTCAAATGAAAGAAAGCATGAGATGGGTTTAATACATAGAGCCAGAAGGACAGAGAGGAAAGCTGAAGCCATATGTGGCTAATATTGCATTGAATTTATGGGGTCATGATCTGCTGCAGCAATGGAATATCCAGATTAACATTCCTGCTGTACCAGAAACTCACAATTCTGGGAAAGATATTATAAGGTACTCTACACAAAGGTCACCAGGCATTCAGACTGTATAAGAACACAAAGCTACAAGCAAACTTTTAGAGGTACCAATGACCCTACCTTTCAAATGGTTAACTGAGAAACCAAACATTAAATAGTAGCCATTAACGGAATACAAACTATAGGCTTTAGAACAGCTGTTACAGGAGCAACTAGATCTCACCAAATTGAAGAATCAACCAGCCCTAGGAATTCTCCTGTATTTGTTGTTAAAGAGAAATCTGGTAAATGGAGAATGGTGACAGATATAAGAGGTGTAAACAAAGTAATTTAACCTATGGGTCCTCTACAATCTGGAACAGCTCTGCCTTCTCTATTACCAATAAGATGGACTTTTATAGTTATTGATTTAAAAGATTGTTTCTTCGCTATACCTTTACAAGAAAAGGACAGAGAAAAATTTTTCTTCACAGTTCCTACTTAAATTTTCAACCTACTAGGAGATACCATGGACCATCCTCCACAGGGAATGCTCAATAGACCCACCCTATGCCAATACTTTGTAAGTCAGTCATTGGAAATAATATGTAAAAAAATTCTAAGTCTATAGTTTAACAGTACATGGATGGCACTTTGCTATCTGATTTAAACATTGATACTTTAGAAAGAATTTTTGAAGAAGTAAAGTTTTGCCAAAATGGGGATTATAAATTGCTCCTGAAAATAAGAAAGGGGATTTTGTCAGTTACCTAGGTTATAAATAGGTTTACAGAAAATTATAAAATAAAAGGCATGAATTAGGAGAGATAAACTGTAGACTTTTAATGACATTCAAAGTTTGTTAGGAGATATTTCCAGCCTATGACCATTTGATGGAATAACAGCTGATATAATAGTTCATTTAGACAGAACCTTAGATGGTAACAAAGACTTAAATAGTCCCAGAGAACTAACAGCTGAAGCAGAAAATGAATTGATTGTTATTGAAGAAAAATTACAGGCTGCACATGTGTATAAAGTGAATCCAAATCTTAATTGTATTCTAGTCATATTGCCTTCCACAATTTCCTCCACAGGAATTTTAATGCAAAGGGAAGATAATGGATCTTTTCACCACATAAACCAAGTAAATTTAAAAACTTATATGGAAAAAGTGTCTGAATTAATTATAAAAGGAAATTGTGACTTTGTTAACTAGCAGGTATAGACCCAGCAGAGATTATAGTGTCTTTTACTTCTGATGAAATTAAAAATTATAGGAAGACAACGAACCTTGGCAAAGAGCTTCTGCTAATTTTTTTGGGAGAGATTAATTGCAATTATCCCAAAATTGATACAATTAACCTCATGAAGAGAAATACTTAGATCCTTCCCTGCCTTGTATGAGACATACCAATAACTGGAGATGTACATTCTATACTGATGCAAATGAATCAGGAAAAGCAGTTTACAAATCCTAAGATTTAATTAAAATGGAACAAAGCTATTATTATTATGTCAAAAGGCAGAATTCTATGCTAGTCTCATGGTACTCAGGGATTTTAAAGAACCTCTTAATATAGTTACTGATTCAAAATATGAAGAAAGAGTTGTCCTGCATATTGAAACCACTGAATTTATACCAGATGATACAGACTTGACTTCATTATTCATACAATGTCAAGATATAATCAGGAATAGACTCTGTCCCATATACATAACACACACCCAATCCATATGGGTCTGTCAGGTCCTCTAGAACAAGGTAATGAAGACATATATAGATTATTGATTGAAAATGTGTTGAAGGCCTCAGAATTTCATAAGAAACAACATGTCAATAGCAAAGGTTGAAAGAAAAAAAATTCTAATTACATGAAAATTACATGACAACAAGTTAAGGAGATTATAAAGAAATGTCCTACTTGTTCTTTCTATAACAAAACACTGCTATGTGCAGGGACTAACCCAAAGGGTACTCACAAAAATAAAACCTGGCAGATGGATGTGTTCCACTTTGCAGAATTTGGAAAATTAAAATATCTGCACCACACTATTGACACTTATTCAGGTTTCCAATAGGCAACCACTTTGAGCTAAAACAAGGCTGATTAAGCAATCACACATTTATTAGAAGTTACGGCCATAATATGTACACATGCACATCACACATTTATTAGAAGTTATGGCCATAATATGTACACATGCACATCACACATTTATTAGAAGTTATGGCCATAATATGTACACATGCACATCACACATTTATTAGAAGTTATGGCCATAATATGTACACATGCACATCACACATTTATTAGAAGTTATGGCCATAATATGTACACATGCACGAATAAATGCAGATAATGGTCCAGCATATGTCTTTAAGAAAATGAAACAGTTTTCTGCTTATTATAGCATAAAGCATTTTATAAGTATACCACACTTTAAACAGGTTTTGTGAACAAGTGTTACAATTTGCTTAATGACAACATAAAACCACTGTGTGCCTAAAATTGGGTCTGTTTACATGGCTCTCAAAGGCAGTGAACAGTTCTGCCATGCTGGACTGGGCAGGGCAGGCAGGAAGTTCCGTATAAACTCTAGCAATGCAGTAGCTTAGATTTTTAAGATGTGCTTAGCATTTTAAGAAGTAGTTCTGGTCAGAAAATAATTAAATATATGCACTAGAGGAAATTTCAGATAAAAAAACTTTAAATGAGTTATGGTTTGTTTAAAAAATGTATGTAGGCTTGGGAGAGAGAAAAAAAGAAAAAAAATAAAGCAAAGTCTTTAAAAGGAGTAAAGATAATAAAATAAATATTAAAAAGTGATAGAGTAAAAATGAGCCACATAAACATGGAAAATTCAAAGAGAGTCTTGCTTATATATTTAATTGTGTTTCATTGAATTTCTGATGGTGAATGAGCTAAGTACAGATAGTCATTTCATTTTACAGGTTGCTAAACTAAACCAACATATATATTTTAAAGGTGTCTTGACTTCAAAATATGGGTCTAGAGATATGTTGCTTTGGAAAAGAGCTTCTTCTTTCATTTCCACAGAAAATGATAACCTATGTTTAATTCCTGACTACTGTGGTTTGATAGACCGAGACTGTCAGAAAGGTCACTATAAACACGCCCAAAATACTTCACTCAACAAAAAGCAGTATGCTAGCCAGTATGGATTTCAAGACAACTGGCGAGTGAACCGCAAACAAAGCATAGCACTAATTCTAATTATTCTTAATAAAATCCTGGAGTCAGATATTAGGGTGTGAAAGCAAAGAGATGAGAGAAGCAGTGCAGTTAGCCACTAGAAAGACCTTTTATCTCTACTGAATCCTCAGACCAAAAGGGTGATCCTCTCCTCAGACTTCATCCACTGATTGTATACTCAGACTGCAACTCCAGATTGCTGCCCCAGTCTGCACTGAGCTCCTGTCTCTTCCCATACTATATTCCTCTTTCTGCCTGGCCATATTACTCCCATGTACTAGGATTAAAGGCATGTGATCCCAAGTGCTTGGATTACCTCTGTGTGAATTCTGTTTCTCTTTTAGACTGGATCATTTTCATGTAGTCCAGGATAGCCTTGAACTAACAGAGATCTGTCTGTCTCTTTCTCCCATGTACTGGGATTAAAGTTGTGCCACATCACTCCTGGACTCTAGTGGCTTAATCTTCAGGCAAGCTTTATTTGTTAAAACACAAACAAAATATCACAAGAATGAAGAACAATCAATCTCCAATACCCTGACAGTAAGGACGAGGAGGCTTGATATGTCATGTGGGGCTGAACCATTCCTAGAGTCAATACTTACTAGGCCGTTTAGTCTCCACAGCAGCTCAAGAACAGAACCTGAGAATTGTTCATGCTTGCTGAAAATGGAAAAATGTAGCCTTGATCAGTCACTAACTAGCCCTAATCAATTAGAACACACTACTATGATTGTTACTTGCTTAAGCCAATTATATCTGAAATGACCTACTTGCCTTAGGACCTCCCTTGGCTATGCTTAAAAAGAGCCTGTTAGCTTTGCTTGGGATCAGAGCCGTCTTGCCTCTGTGTAGAATGCTTGGATCCAGCATGCTGAAATAACATTCTTGCTGGTTGCTTAGCATACATGGATGATGGTGTTTTTGGGGACTTCTTTAGAACCCTAACATAAAACATTTTGTTACAAGCTTGGAGAAAGTTATTTGGAAACTCTATATTATTTTTCATTTAGTTTCTTAGGTATATCGAAGAAGATATAGTTAAAATACAGCAAGAGGTAATGAAAATAATGGCGCGGAATAATAGCATTTCAAATGCAATTACTTTGAAAGAAGGTCAACAAAATTTTCTTTTCAATTACTTTTTAATTATAGTTTGCTATTTCTCTCAAAGTTGAGAAGTCTAAAAAAACATAACCTGCTCATTCAGACCCGGTCCATCTGGATTTGGTGAGCTCCCATTAGAACAGGTACACTGCCTCAGTTGGTGGACCAACCCCTTGCGGTTCGGACTTCCTTTCTCGTCTTCTCTCTGCTTCTGCCTTTCAACTGGACCTTGGGGGCTCATTCCGTTGCTCTGATGAGGGTCTCTGTCTCTATCTCCAACTGTCGCCGGACGAAGATTCTATGATGATCTTGGAGATAATTATCAGCGTGATAGTGGGGCAGGAGCCGTTCAGGCACTCTCTCCTCTGCTGTCCAAGGACCTAGCTGGGGACATCCCTGTGGGCACCTGGGATCCCCTCTAGAGCCAAGTCTCTTGCCAACCCTAAAATGGATCCCTTAATGTAGGTATCTTCTTCCCTGCTCCTATATCTGCCATTCCTCCATCTCCACCCTCCCAATTCCCCAAGCTGTTGCCAGTCTTTCCCTTCTCCCTTCTCTCCCCCTCCTCCCCTTTCCCCAACCTCATCTCCACCCCTGCCCCCATGCCCATGCTCACAACTTTTGTCCTGCAATCTTGTTTGCTTCCAATTTCCAGGAGGATCTATAAATGTTTTTCTTTGGGTTTACCTTGTTATTTAGCTTCTCTGGGCTTGTGAACTATAGGCTGACTCTCTGATTGTGGCTGACAATGGGGGCTGAATGAGAAGCCATTGATAAAGGCACTGGGACTTGTTTCTAAGGCATGTTCTGGCTTTTTGGGACCCTATTCTATATGGATGCAAGCTCTCTAGGCCTGGTTATAGGGGGAAGGGCCTTGAACTTCCCACAGAGCAGGGTTCCCTGCCCTCTCTCAAGCAGGGTGGGAGAGGGAGGAAGGGGTGTGTGGAAGCGGGAGGGGATTGGGAGGAAGGAAGGAAGTGTAAATAATTGAATGGAAAAATAAATAAATAAAAGAGAAAACATAACCTGAACAAAATAAACAAATATTTAACATTGAGAATCAAAATTAAAATGATCAGGCTTATAAAGTTAAATAATAATTTGTTAACACTTGAAAACTGTAGGCATAACACTAAAAAGGGCATCTTTAGATTTACAAGTGTGATAGTGCCACAGAAGCAGCTTCCCGTCCGTCCCACTGATTTTAGCATGAGTATGCACAGCGAGTTCTTTCATGAGGATATTGGGCAGTTGGACTTGATATATGTAGGATGGCAGTGTAGGATCTACTCTTCATCGACCAATTGCTGCAACAACAGAAGCTCTCAGGACGCATAATGCTCCATCATATCCATGATCAGTGACTTTAAAGGTTATAAATACACCGTAGCTGTCTATAATGTCAAGAATCTGAAGGTTAAAAGCTGCCCCAAACCATAACTTGCAATGGTCCAGTCCCTAAATATGACTCTACATGATGGAATGTGAATGCTGAGAATGAGCCATCATTCTCTCCAGCCTCCCCACTACTAATATTTATAGAACTTGTGCTGTGAACTCTCCTCGGTTGCCAGGAAAGAATAAATACGTTCTTTGTCCTTCTCTTTCTAGGTTAATTTCAAAAAATCCCAATTTCCATGTCTTGACATTCTATTATGAAAATTTATTGTTAATGTCTATGATAAGAAAAAATTGGGTGTAGATCTCTTTAATTCTATACAACAGAATTTATGCTTCAGAAGTCATTTTGTATGCTTCAAGTATTTCATCATCCTAATCTTGATGGTTCCTAGAATAATGTCACCTATTTCTTGCCTAAATTATCAGGATATTATCATGACCTTATTTTCATAATTAGCAATAAAAATGAAATGCTAATAGTAAATATTGATAAGAACAAGCATAAGTCTCTTTTGTGGATATCATTGTTTTAGTTGGGTACATTGTCTTTATTGACACACATGGGTTTAATATAGATGTAAGGAATGTATTTCAGAATCCCATTTCATATGTAATTGTCATTGATTAAGCGTTTCTGAAGCTAATGGAGAAGAGCTAGTAAGGTATGAATTTGTGAAAAACAGAGGCTAAACAGAGGGTAACTTTTCTTAAGCAAAAAATTTACACGCACACACACTTACACAAACAATCACACACACCAAAAGTAGGCATGAAAATAAAAGAACAATACTCTCACATAATGAGATTGTTATCAAAATGATTCTCATAAGATATATTGTGAAGTACATGTAGTTAGACTGAATTTAAAATATGACTTTTCCTTCCCTACTTCACTCTCTTAATATGAATTATCAAGCCATTATGGTATCTTATAAATATTATTAAAATATGAGCTGTCAACTCACATTAAGATTCATTTGACAAAAATTAGGTAAAATAGGATTGAAGATTGTAGGTTCAAAATTAGATATGGTACATATTGCTAAGTTGTATAAAATAATTTCAAAGTGGAAATGAGAGAAACAATAATTTATTATTTCCACAGTGCTGCATTAAATAATGAGTTTTGTGAAAAGAAAAATGGTTTCATTACCTTACCCTCTAAGTGATTAAACAAAACATCATCAAGCCTCAGTCTGCTTTTAATAATATGATAAAAGCCATTTGACTATGGCACTCTGATGAATAATTTAATGATATTTACCTAAAGATATGGGTTGTGAATGGTAAAGTATATGTTACAATGAAAAAGCTATTTCTGGAAGCAGCAGTATATAAACTGATTCTTTTACACCGAAAAACACTTTGGAATATACAAATATTTTGGCAAATTACTGAATACATAAGTTCTGTAAGCAATTCAAAACTACAGAAGAAAAACTTTAAAGAACATACAATAAAACATTTATATGACTTATAATAAAGGTACAATTCAGAAGTCAAATTACACGCAAAAATTAACTCCATGGGCATGCTATCTGTCTGTACTCTTAGTATTCAGAAACAGATTTTTATAGAGAAAGCTAGCTAACTGAAATGTCAGAATCAGAAAATTCTGAGATAAGATTCAGTGATTCAATATATAACTAGATATAGTCTCTGTCTTGGATTGCTTGCCTTCCTTAGGGGTAAAAAAAAAAAAAAAACAGCTTTGATACGCTTCTTATTGACATGGTCTCACTAGTACAAAGTGCCATCGTTATTGTCACTATCACTTTATATGCAAAAGCAAAATGTAGACTTTAGTTGGTACAGTTTTGTAGCTCCTGACACACATAGGATGTATTCACCACCATATTAGATTGGATCACTCACACCAATTCGGACTTTCCCTTGCTATCCCCTCATGTTCAATGCTTAGCCTTAGTTTTGTTGTTTCAATTTTTGTTCATTTTAGATGCCATTCAGAGAAAACAAGATGATATGCAGCATTTTAACTGAATTTCAAAGAACAAAATAAAATTTAAATTAAAGAACTATTATCCTCCAGAAATAAACTGTGTGACTTTGTAAACAGGATTTTGGTCCACCTTGAAATAATCTTAAAATCTGGGTCAAAGCTTAGGTTTTACATAGAAACATCTGGTAATCACTCCTGCATGCTCAAGTAATGTTACTTCCTTCTGCGGCCTTTGATGGGATTTAAGATTAGATAATTGTAACTATATTCCTTTTATGATTTAGCCAAGCTTATTTCCAATACAAAATTTAGACTCTTTGATATAATGTTTATTAAAACATTTGTTATATATTTCTTGCTTAATATTTCTCATGTTGTTTGTAATTTTATACTTGATATCTGTTTCTTTTTTTTTTTTCAAAAGGTTCTACATTTTATTACTGGAGAAACCACTCCCAACTTAAACATGATCAAGTCTCCAGATTGAAAATGTTGAACTTAATCTTGTAACACTCATCAAGGATCACGATTCATCATTAATTGTTTTGCCATTCATTGTTGACTCCTTACAGACCCAGCTTCGTTCTCCTCCAGTGTCTTCTCTTGGAGTTGTACCTGATTTTGTTGCCAGTTTTCATCCGAATCCACTGAGGAATAGGACGATTTTGCTTTTGTTTCTTAGCCAGGAATCGCTTGATTCTGAAAGTCTTGTGAGAAGACATGGCAAGAAGGCTAGGCGGGCAGGTGGCGCACGATGGCGAAGGAAAGGCGTTTGTATATAGTTTTGTATTGAGTTTGAATCACTCGTGTTTAGACAAGAAGGGAGATGATGGGGAAAGCCCTGTCAACCAGTAATCTTTAAGAGGTGGATCTTAGTTAAGGCATGGCTTCACAGGGACCCAGGTAAAAGGTGTGCACCTCTATGTGTCCCCTCTCTGTGCCTTTTCTGTGGGGACATTGCTGTTCTTGAATTTCTCATTTCCCGCTTCATGAGTTTTTCCCTTATAATAAATAAAATATAATTGTTTTATCCTTAGTTAGCCTGGTTATTTCAACTTAAGTTGAGTTGGAATGTCCTGATCTATTTCCAGTTTTGACCACACAGTCACAGAAATTGATATGTGTGCAAGGCTTAGTCATATGCAACAAGCACTGTTTGACTGCAGATGTCCACTACGTCTTGCTCCTACAATCTTTTGGCACCTATTTTCTTCAATGATCCTTGAGACAGGAAAGTGAGAGGATGTAATTTAGATATCTCGTTTATAGTTAATGAATCCTATTTATTACTTTATTTACAACTAACCAACCCTGCATCTCTAGAATGAGGTGAATTTGATCCTGTCAGGAAATGTGTTAATTTTAACTTTAGTTTTATTAACTTCAAGATTTATGCAATGTGTTCTGATTAAATTAAATCCTCATAATTCTTCCAAGATTCCCCAGTTTTCCCACACCTATCCAATTTTGTCTTTTTTTTTTTTTTGTATTTAAGACCAATTGTGCCTCTGCTATTGGTAATGTGGTCATGTGGAAGATGACCAATATAAGAGGGGCTACAGCCATAGAGATTTTTCCAGGAGCTAACAATTGCCAATTACCTCACACCATGTGTATAATCTTTTTGATATGTTACATTTTGCCTTTTTCCCTTTCCATTTTGTTCTTTTCATTTTCAATGATTTTTGTTATTTTTAACAAAATCCTAGGCACAGATGACCATGGACTGACAGTGTAACCTAGGAGACTAGCCATAAACTCAAGATGTTACCTGTAACTCAGCCTCCTGAATGTTAGGGTAAATGTGTGTGCACTGTGTTCAGTCCTTTTCCTAGCAATTGAGATAAAATGGGTTGCTAGTTTGGGAAATTTTCTCCCTTAAATTTGAAATAATGCTACAAATTTCCTCTTATCATTGCACACGTTTGTGCTTCATACCCTTATTATTTTATTTATGTTTGTTTGTTTGTTTGAGATAGGATTTACCTGTTGCTTTGGAGCCTGTCTTGGAACTAGCTTTTGTAGACCAGGCGGGCCTTGAACTCACAGAGATCTGCCTGTCTTTGCATTCTGAGGGCTGGGATTAAAGCTGTGCTCCACCACCACCTAGCCTTACCTGTTTTTTATTTTAAAGAATTTATTTACAAATGTATGAACAATTGTGTGTATTTGTGGTGCCTGTAGAGGCCGGAAGTCACTGAATATGTTGGAACTGATGTTACATGTGGTTGCCAGATGTCATGTGGGTGCTGAAACTAAACCCAGGTCTTCTACAAGAGCAGGCAGTGCCCTTAACTGCTCTATATTCTGTCTTTCATATTCTCATATTTTTTATTTTCATTTTATTACAAGTAAGTTTTAAAATTCAATAGCACTTTATGAGTCACATAAATATATGCTTTGCTTGTAAATACTTGATATTTTCAAGGTCTATCTATAATTTAACTTTACATTGTCTTCTACTTTAATTCCCAAAAGGACATATTTTAAATGAGTTTTTTGAAATGTTTGAGTTTGACTTTATGGTTCACACTATAATAATCCTTGTTAAATTTAACAGATTTGTTTTCATAGCACATATGGATTTTCTTACATTTAAAAATGTATGTTTAGGAAGTCGGCTGTGCTGGATTATTGTCACTACTGATTTTTAGCAACTTGCTTTATTTATTGCTAGGGAGAGTGTGTCTCCAAATTACAAGCAAAGGTATGTATATACTTTTAAATTTTGTTGGTTTTTTATTTAATTTCTATTTAAGATATACATTTCTAATTTTCTCCCCAGCAACTTTGTCTACTTCCCATAGCCAAGAGGATAACTATATGTTTTTCCTTTGGTTCACCTTCTTACTTAGCTTCTCTTTGGACTGGAGAGGGAGGGGGAAAGGAGTGGGGGGATGGGGAGAAGGATGGGAGGAGGGGGAGAAGGGTGGGAGGAGGGGGAGGGAAATGGGAGGCTGGGAGGAGGTGGAAACTTGTTTTCTTTTTTCTCATTTTCTCAATAAAAAAAAAGATTTTAAAAAAATAAGTTAAAAAAAAAGCTATACATTTCTTATACAGTTTTGTAGAAAATGGATGCTGAACCAAGTATAATGATAAACATAGAACAGTGCTTGAATCTCCTCATTCCAGATTGCCTCGTTTTATTCTCTAGTTCAAAATATAATTCAGATTAAAATTTAACTCAGTGACAATAAAAACTTACTTAACTTTGATGACTTTGTTTCTTTCATTGGAAAATTTTAGTATAGTATATTGGGATTATATTTTCCCTCCCTATACTTTTCCCCTTGCATTTGGATCTACACCCTTTCTGTCTCTCCTTAGAAAACAGACATTTAAGGAATGATATTAAATAAAATAAAATAAGATAAGATAAAACAAATGAAACAATTAGAGTAGAACAAAACAAGAAAAGAGACGAATAAAAAGCCTAAGAATTACATATAGATGTAGATTCATACATGTCTGCATACATAGGTATCTCATAAAAATAAAACATAATGCTTAGCTGTGGATCTCTGTATCTGCTTCCGTCAGGTGCTGGCTGAAGGTTCTATGATACAATCAAGGTAGTCATTAATCTCTTTACACTGGAAGGACAGTTCAGGCACCCTCTCCGCTATTGCTTAGGCTGTTAGCTTAAATCATCCTTGTGGATTCCTAGGAATTTCCATAGTGCCAGGTTTCTTGCTAGCCCCATAATGACTCTCTCGATCAAGATATCTTTTTCCTTGTTTCTATTCTGTCGTTCCCTCGTGTAGACCATCCTGTTCCCTCATAGTCTCCTACACTCCTCCCTTTTACCCGCTTCTTCCTCTTCCATCCTCCCTTCTTCTCCCTGCCATGCTCCTAATTTTCTCAGGAGATCTCTCTTTCACTTCTTCAGGTCCCAGGGGTCCCTGTACAGGTTTTCCTTGTTACCTAGCTTCTCTAGGGTCAGGGCCTATAGGCTGGCTATTCATTGTTTTATGTTTAATATCCACTTATGGGTTAGTACACACCATGTTTGTCTTTCTGGGTCTGGGTTACCTCACTCTTGGTGTATTTTTTTCTTCTAGTTTCATTTTTTCATATGCAAATTTCAAGATGTCATTGCTTTTTACTCCTGATTAGAAAGAACGCCATTGTATAAATGTGCCACATATTTTTAATCCATTCTTTGATTGAAGGGCATCTAGGTTGTTGTCAGGTTCTGGCTATTATGAATAATGCTGCTATGAGCACACACAGAGTCCAGTCAAAGAGAAGGAGAAGTGATATATGAGCATGGCGGTCAAGACATTGATGGAAATACCTGATCTGAGCTGGTGGGAACTCACTGACTGTGGACTGACAGCAAAGGAATCTACATAGACTAATCTAGGCTTTCTAAATGTGGGTGACATTTGTGTGACTTAGGCCATCTGTGAGGTCACTGATAGTAGGATCACGATTTATCCCCAGTGCTTGAACTGTATTTTTGAGCCCATTCTCTTTAGTGGGATACCTTGTTCAGCCTAGATATAGAGAGGAGGACTTTAGTTCTGCCTCAAAGTGATGTGGCAAACATTGTTGACTCCTTCTGGGAAGAAGTGTGTGTGGGGGGACTAAAGGAGGAGTGAAAGTGGTAACTGGCATTGGTAAAATAAAAAAAAAAATATTGTTTAAAAAATACCACAAAACAAGATTGGATCCATGATATATACTGAAAGGATTTATAAAATTAAAATACTACCTTGATGTAACATCATGAGACAAAGACCCTCCAAAAATGCCAATGAGATTGGTCATCTACTACTTACTGTGCACAGGGGTTCCTCAGGGAGACTCCCTTGAAGAAATCTAACTTTTCATTCACAAGTGGCTATCGATTGAAGAAAATACCTTCTGGGATAAGACTGGGAACATGAGTTGTTCAATCTTCCATTAATCTCTAGGACCCTTCAGGTACGGACCCAGGCTGCACTTGGATGCAGCTACAGTCTGTGTACTCGAGTTCACATTTGCTAGTCTTGATGCCTAGAAGGACTTGTTTTCTCTGGTGTCTTTCATATCGTTGATGTCTTTCAGTCTTACTGCCTCATCTTCCACAGTTTCCTGAGCATTGTGGCAAGGAATTTAATGGACACATCCAATTTATGGCCAATTGTCTCTCATTTTCTCCATATTACTTGACAGTGGTTCTCTGCATTTGTTCCCATTTGTTGCAGGAGAAAGTCTCTCTTGATGGCTGAGCAAAGTATTGATCTTTGAGTATTGTATAATGTCATTAGGGCCTATTTTATTGTTACATTTATTTAGCAAAGTAGGGCTTTACCCTACGTCCATGGGATATCTAGTATTAGGTTCTAGGCCACCCAAACAACATTGAGCATGGGTTCCTTCTCATAAAATGATTATTAAGTCAAATCAGATATAGGTTGTTAGGCAGGTCACCATTGGAGATAAGGGATTATAGCTGGGTTGGTGTTTACATTATTCTTCGGCAGTGCACAGACTACCTTGAACACTAGTCTGAGGAGGTGAAGGGTGGATGTAGGCTCCAGCTTGACTTATCCATGTTCAGTGAGTTGTGTAGGTATTGTGTTCAGCATTAGGCCTTCAATTTGTGGAGAACCACCAATAGTCTTGACAATAGCTTGAGTTCTTTGTTGATTCCCATTGTACTCCTTTTCCCAAGGAAAAGTTGATTAGATGTAAACTATTTCCAATACTTGATGCATCATTTGATGGCGAGAGATCCTCAGTTGTAGCTCTATCTCCTGTATCACTTCGCAATTGAATCTAGATCACCTCCACGTATGTATGTATTTTAGGAAGATTTTACTGTACTGTTTCCACATGACTTCCTAAATGGCCCTTAATTTTAGCTGTCCCTCACCATAGCTTGTCCTTTGCTCTCCTCTTTCCTCTCCCTGTTTTCTCCTCTCATTTCAGCCTGTTCCTAAGGAGATCCATTCCCCAAGCCTTATTCTCTATGTAACCTCTGTGGCTTTGCCTATTATAAACTGCTTAGCAAAGTGTTTCATTTGCTCATGTCTTACCTGTGCTTATTGACCCTACACTCAAATTTCTGACGCCACCCTCTTTCCTTCCTGCAATTACTACGAGTAGGATGTCTACTAAAATATGAACTTTTAAATTAAACCCAGACCAGAACTGACTTCTATGCAAGTCATAATACATGGCTAGTTTTCAGGAAGCTCCCTGGGTTTCTAAAGCCTTTGCTTCTGGATTCTTCCATGTATTTGTTGATTATAATATAACCACTGAGTCCTCAGTTTTATGCACCGAGTGTCTCAAATACCCTCAGACTAATTTTGATACAGAGGGTGTAACTGGAGCATGCTCAGACATGCTGACATTTTCTACGAATACTTTTAATTGACCACACTAAACTTTTAAAAATGCTGAAGGCCCCAGCACAGCAGTTACACAAACACATTGCAGTTTGGGTCTCATTTCCTGATAGAAAGATTGCCTTGTCAAGCAGCCTGGTCTTTCATTGCCTTTCTTGGCTGAAGACCATTTAACATTCCATGCTGGGACCTTCATTCTTTGGTTGGCATTTGAATCCTCTACTTATGTTCTGATGAAAAGCCTGATCATTAATTTTTACAGAAAAGGTTTAGTTGAAAACTAAACCAAGACTGTCCACAGCTCCTCATACATAATCAAAGAAGTCCAATTAAACATTGTGTTAATAATTGAGCCAGTGCATAAGCTGGCTGAATATTAAACATGTGGAAAACTACCAGCAAACATAACATGAAAGATAAACGTTTTCTATTTCTATAAATCTTGCATTTTTTGAACTGCTTAAATTTTCCATTGAACATTAATTATTCTAATAATTTTCAAAAATCTAACTAAACGATTCCATTGGTCGACTTCTCTGTTTTTATGCCAGTACCACACTGTTTTCATCACTGTAGCTCTGTAATAGTGTTTGAAGTCAGGGATGGTAATGCCTCCAGACAATCCTTTATTGTATAGGATTGTTTTGGCTATCCTGGGTTTTTTGTTTTTCCATATAAAGGCTCCCAGGTGCCCAAGCTGAGGTCCCCAGTTAGTTCCTTGGGCAGCTGAGGATAGGGAACCTGAAATGACCCTAGCCTATAGCAATACTGACGAATATCTTGCATATCATCATAGAACCTTCATCTGGTGAAGGATGGAGATAGAGACAGAGACCCACACTGGAGCACTGGACTGAGCTCCCAAGGTCCCAATGAGGAGCAGAAGGAGGGAGAACATGAGCAAAGAAGTCGGGACCACGAAGGGTGCACCCACCCACTGAGACAGTGGAGCTGATCTACTGGGAGCTCACCAAGGCCAGCTGGACTGTGACTGAAAAAGCATGGGATAAAACTGGACTCTCTGAATATGGCGAACAATGAGAGCTGATGAGACGCCAAGGACAATGGCAAGGGGTTTAGATCCTACGTAATGTGGTGGCTTTGTGGGAGCCTACCCAGTTTGGATGTTCACCTTCCTAGATATGGACGAAGGGGGAGGACCTAGGACTTACCACAGGACAGGGAACCCTGACTGCTCTTTGGACTGGAGAGGGAGGGGGAAAGGAGTGGGGGGAGGGGGAGAAGGGTGGGAGGAGGGGGAGAAGGGTGGGAGGAGGGGGAGAAGGGTGGGAGGAGGGGGAAGGAAATGGTAGGCTGGGAGGAGGTGGAAACTTTTTTTTCTCATTTTCTCAATAAAAAAAAAGAAAAAAAAAGAAACTGTAACCTACAAAAAAAATCTAACTAAAATAGAAAATTACATATTTAATTTTATATTTGAGTCTGTTCTCATCTGGCTTTCCTAGAAGACACACAAACAAATGGTTCTTAGGCAGTAGAATTACTTGTTTTTAGTACTGGATTGCTGTGCTGAAATATTTCCTAATATTTTACTTTTGTCAGAATCAAAGTTGCAACATGGTTTCATTCTCCATTTACAACAATGCAGTATTATCTTTTATTCTTCATCATTTTTCTTTATGAATTAGTTTCTTCACAATTTTTGTGTTGTGATGTCCCCCTATAATCCCTGTTTACTAATGAAATTGTTTAGTGATCCTGCCTAGCCTTGAACTCATAATTATCTTGTGCTTCAGCATCCTGAGTTTTAAGATTACCTCATCTATTCTTGCTGCTTAACTCTGTAACAGCTACCTATAAATCAGGTGAATGACACAGATTTCATATTTGTAATCACTCTTGTCATGCTGAAGAAAGATTAAAACTATGTTAGTGGGTGAACTATTACCAAATATTGTTTGTAGAAAGACAAATATCTTATTTATTCTTCACGGCAGCACCATTTTCCTACGTCTGCCTTTTGTTACTTATTTTTGTGGACCGATTTTCAATGTCATTTTAGAGGTCAAACATGGGGAGAACTTTGAGTGAATTTATCCTCATTGTTTATTTGCATTTGAGAACTTTTCAGTTAGAGATAATTCTGTCACTATACATTTTTAAGAACAATGAGCTTTTGAAGAAATTTATACAAAAATTTATCATTCCCTTGAGTACAATTGTTTGAGTAATTTTTCTATTTCCTGTGACAATATTTAGAAAACTAACCAATAGACTCCTTGCTGTAGAAGCACAGAGTGAACAGCCTGTCTTGACACCTATGTGTGTGGATCCATAAGTGAGTTTCTTAGCCAGTGACTTTATTCCAGTTACTCTTCCAAACTAGATGCAAAAGTGAAAGCCAGTTAGTGCTATCCATGATAAAATTTGAATGCCATATTAGTGATAAATATGAATCTCAGTGATTTTCACATGGCTTTTACGTACTGTATTATGAGAACAAGTAATATATGGTTTCAAATTTCATCTTACTTTTTTGATTCACTTTCTTATCATTTCAGAACTACACAGACAAGTATAAGCAGTCTCTCTTATCTGATCTTAGGGATTGTTTATCCTAAAATCTTCAGATATAGAGTGAAAGATTTAATTTTCAAAAAAAAAGTATGTGGAAAATTATGCCAAAAGATACAATTTCAATTACATTGTAAAAGAAATTATAGTACTTATGTCTTATTCTTTTGCAAAATAACATTACTTTTGTATTTCATATTAGTTCTTCTTTAATTGAGTTCTCTTGATTCAAAGGCATTTCAATTGTGTTATTGTCAGAATGGGACATAATACAGAAATTCATTTTCATTAAGCTCAACTTAGAAAGTGGCTTATGGAGCCTAGCAACAAGGAATAAAGAAAGCATTAGCCAAAAGCTCTTCTCTCACTGAACTCTATTTTCATTTCATTTCATCCTAGAGAAACCAACAATCTGCTTAATTCTTCTGACTTAGAAATATTTGTTACTTAAGAGAATAATCCAATGCTTAAAATAAGCATATGAAAGAAAGAATTTAAAATAATATATGTCACAAATTCATATTTAAACAAATGTTTTCAATGTTCATTCAAAATTCCCAAAATATATCTAAAAGAAATGTCTTTTCTGTATATACAGTGTCCACCTTTGTTTAACAATGTCATCATACTCTAACCAATTATCAATTATTCATCTACTTGGAATATTCATCTAAAATACTTGACAAAATTAATAATGACTTTGATGCTACAACTCGTATGATTTCTACTTTATCTTTGAATTGTTCTTGCTAACTATTATGAGATCATGTTACATTCTGTCTCAAAGATGAATTCAAAAGTTCCCCATTGCCTACAGAGTTAAATTCCAAACTGGAATCAACCACAGGCAAGCCCAAATCTGCCCGACATGAACCTTAGTTACTCAGCTGTAAAGTGATTAGAAGTGAGGTGGCTACAATTCATCTTCTACAGAATGACTCTCTGCGCGAAAAATTAGCAGCTTAGTTAAGGTAGGTTAGTCATTGTTTTGTTTAAAATGTCTCAGGGAGAAAGGACTAAGGAGATGGTTTGGAAGACAGCAGCATTTGCTGCTTTTGCAGAGGACTTAAGTCTGATTCTTAGTCTGAGGGTATGGTAATTTACCCTCATCCATCAATACAGTACCAGGTAATCTGGCATTCTCTTCTAATCTCAGTAGGCACTGCATTCAGATGGTGCACATATATGCACATGAAGGTAAAACTCATGCACATCAAATTTGAAAAGGTGTTTTGATGTTCTAAGGAGAAAATAATAATAATATGTAGGTGTGGTATGGTACAGGATTAACATATTGAAATCATAATATAGATGAAGTCACTAAACCAGTGGGGGCACTGATAATTCCTCACTGACTGATGGAGGCAGATGTCCATGGAGAAAGATAAAAACATTTAAAAAGTCTTGTGCAATATAATAATAACTGTGCTTTTGGTAAGTTTGTTTGTTTATTTATTTATTTATTGGTTTTCCGAGACAGGGTTTCTCTGTAGTTTTGGAGCCTGTCCTGGAACTAGCTCTTGTAGACCAGGCTGGTCTCGAACTCACAGAGATCCGCCTGCCTCTGCCTCCCAAGTGCTGGGATTAAAGGCGTGCACCACCATGTTTTATATATGACAAGTCCTTGGCTTTGGATATTTTTAACTCAAAACATCAATTTAAAATTATTTATGGTTCATAAATGTACTTTATATAGAATATTTTCTCTCTTCTCCAAAAATGTGCAGTGGTTTATGTGACTATTGTTTTTTCCGCAGGGTTGGAAAGGAAACACGAGATGCACTGCGGTCCACACGTGGGTTAACTTTAATGGGGGGGGGTGACGACAAGTGAGGGATGGGGGTGAAGAGAAAAAAGGAGCGCGAGTTATGGCGTTCGGCGATTTTAAGGGGGAGCTAGGTGGGTCGGGAAATATGCTCTGCGCATCTGTGCCTTTTTCATCGAACACTGAATGCTTTTGGGAATTGTAGTCCGGCGGGAAGCTGTATCTTCTGCTGTATCCTCTGCGCATGTGTGGTCTTTTCATCCCAAAAGAACAACAACTATGAAAAATGGAAAAGCTCAACATCTTCAATGTTCTATAAGATTTGTGCATATTCCAAAAATTCCCTTGGATAAGTTGGCTACTATGCTAGTTATCACAGTGTGTCTGAAGAACAATGGCAGAACATAAGCATCCTTATATGATGTGTCAAATTTCCCTTTGTCAGCTTCCTTGATTCCATCTGTACTATACTGTATTAAGTTTGTCATAAGATAATATCTCTGGGTAAAAATTGACTAGTTGATTACCTGTGTGAGCTACAGCATTTCTGTACAAATGTCTTAGCTTGCTTTATATATCTATAAGAAACAGCATGACAAAAATCAACATGTAAGAAAAGAGTTTATCTCATCATACTTTATAGTACATTTTCAGTAGAAGCCAATGCAGGAACTCAAGCAGGACAGGAAACTGGAGGTAGGAACTTAAGCAGAGGCCATGAAAAATTTGTCTTACCAACTGCTCTTCATGTCAAGTTCAGGCTCATCCTCCTTTCCTATACTTCATAGGACAACAGGAGCCATAGTGACAAAGGCTACTCTGGTCTAGGCCCTCGCAGATCAAGAATAAAGAAAAGTGTCCCATAGAATCGCCTACAGGTCAATCTCAAGGAAGCACTTTTTTTTTTTTTTTTTTTTGGTTTTCTTGAGACAGGGTTTCTCAGTGGTTTTGGAGCCTGTCCTGAAACTAGCTTTTGTAGACCAGGCTGGTCTCGAACTCACAGAGATCCGCCTGCCTCTGCCTCCCGAGTGCTGGGATTAAAGGCATGTGCCACCACCGTCCAGAGTGGAAGCACTTTTTAAACTGAGATTTTTTTCCATCTACCATGATGGCTCCATTTTGTGTCTAGCTTGAACAAAATTAAACAACACACATATGCTTAGAAACAAGTAGGTTTAGGTTCTCTCGTCTCTATATGACCCCAGCACAGCTTTCTGAAATGCATGTGACCAAACTCATACTGGTTGTTCATATTTCACTTATGTTGCTATTCATAATTTATAAATTACTAAACTTAACATGATATTTCAAAGAGATGAGAGGTACTGAATTTATGTATATAACAGGAGTTTTCAATATATTGTTATAAAATTACTTAAAGTAGGAATTATTAGTTGCATTATAAAAAGTGAATTAAAAGATATTCAGTTAACTCATTTACTTACTGAAGCTAAATTTAAAAGGACTAGAAATATAAGTAAGTCATATTTTATTTCAAGGTGTAGTTGCAAAAGGCAATCTTAAGTGCCTTTATTCATTCTAATGGCAAAATGAATAAAGGTGAAGTCATTTTATTCTTAGAGTTATGGTTCATGACTATTAGAGATTTATCAATAGAAACATGCATCTGTCACCTGTTTATGACCTAACCAGCTGAAACTTGGCAAAAGTCTTTCAAATGCCCCAGTTCCAGGGTTATTACTATTAATTCAATATCCAGAATGGATATTGTAATGGGGATTTAATAAGTGCTGGAGACTGGAGAGACACTAATATGAAAACATCAACTACCTTTAACTTGAGTAGGATACACTTGAGCATTTTATCATTGTTGTTTTTGTCCTAGAAAAAGAAAAAAGAAGATTCATTTGCAATAAAAGTCTATTTCTATCTAAATGTGAAAATATATTAACTAAAATAGTTAGAACTGACTATAGAAAAAAGTGCTAAATTCTGCAACATTTTTGTTAGTGGTTACATAAAACTTTCATATTGTCCATGCCATGTATGAAAATACTTAAAATTGAGAGCTTGGGGGATGTTCAAACAATTATATTTCTTCTGTGAATGTTCCCATCTCTGATCCTTACTAAAAAACAGGCCTTGGGACACATGTCTATAATCCTGCAGCTGGCAATGGGGCAGAAAATGGCAGATCCCCTGAACTCCATGCTCAATGAGAGGTTCTTACTCTAAACATAAGACAGAAAAAGAGAGTGGCAGACACCTGAATTTGACCTCTAGCATCCACAGTTACAGGCACAAATGAGGGCATGAAAAGATGCAACACAGGTGATCATGTGGCCCTACCAAACACACACACACACACACACACACACACACACACACACTACAAAAATCTGAAAATAAATAAAATTCAATCTTTATAGGTTCAGAAATAATGGGAGACATTTTCAATGGAAATAAGATTTTTCTTCATTTTGATACTAATTAATCCACTTATTTATTTATACTGTACTGCTATGACTCAATATAAGGCTATGTGCATATTTGCATATTAGCTAGTGTCCCACAAGTCATCTGCATCCTCAACCATAATTAAACTTTAATCAATATATACTTTTCTTCAGTCAACATCCATTTTACAGGTGCAAAATATTAAATAGTTTTCTGAAATTTAAATGGGGTCAGGACTTATTGTAACATGAGTGTCCTGCTTGTTGTGGTTTTCTGTCCTGCCAGGTTCCCCACAGCCAGCAAGCCCCAAAGAAAATCACACAGAGATCTCTATAAGTTGTACATTAGCTCTTGTAGCTTATATTAACTCATTATTCTGATCTATGTTAGCCATGTGGCTCAGTACCTTTTTCAGTGAGGCAGATCACATCCTGGTTCCTCAGTGGTCTGTGTAGGACTGGGGGGAATCAACTTCCTCCTTCCCAGAATTCTCTTGTTCTCATTGCATCATTCCTATTTCCTGTCTGGTTTTCCTGCCTATACTTCCTGCCTGGCCAATCAGCATTTATTTAAAACATGATTGACAGAATACAGACAAGAATAGTAATACAGAAAAGAAATGATTTTTCTTTTTAGGAAGTCTCAGCCCAAATAAATATGTGAATATCATTCATTTTTCCTGAACTTATACAGTTAAATAATTCTGCGTTTTTTACTCTTATATGTTCCTTAAGGTTTACTATGATCATGTTTACTCATTTGTCCTTAATTACCTTAAACCTCTTTCTTATGGGTCTTATAAGCATGTGCTTATCTTTGTAGAGCCATAATCGATGTGGTGGATATGTCCTAGAAAAACTGTGTGAAGAAGTTGCCTCCAATAAAAGCCACATAAATATCATATTAAATACATATTTGTTGACATAGAGACTCATTGTTAGATGAAAATTTTCATTTAAATGTGCTTGTGCATGTGTATTTTAGAAGAATGACTGCAAATCTGAAATGATCTTCTATTTATGATCAATTGGAAAAAAAATATTACAAATAAAAGGAAAATTTGTGTTGTGATCCTAATATATATTTGCAGTAAATATGTTGATTTTACTTTTAAAATTGACAGTGTTTTCAAATTCAAATTACACCTTCATGGAAAAGAAGCACTGTTTTAGGGCAGTCATAAACATAAATGTTTTCTATGTGTGAAAAAACTCAGTACTGAGAGTAACTTAGATATATTAAATATTTATAATAAGGAGTATACAGAAATATACGACACAATAGACATGATTTTTTTACATTATTCACCTCTAAGAAAGACTTGGCACAGATTGTTAATTAAAAGTCTAAGATTTCAATTTAATGAGAGAAATTAACAATTTTGTTTTGTTAATCATCTTATGTTGCTTAAAGGGGTAATTTATGTTTCAAAATGATGCCATGATTTAAATCTTAAGTGCAGGTGATCATATTTATGTAATCAGTTATAGGCTAAATAACAGAGATGTGTGCCTTTCAACCAAGCAAAGCCCTCAATTCTCAGTGTGTAGTGCTAAGGAATCTGAGAGCTGTCCAGAGAATATTACATAAATACCATTCATGGCCTAAAGCAAAGGTTCAATTCCAAAGCATGTATAAAATTTTCACCCGCACGTTCCCCAAACATTTAAAATATGTATTTCTTTAGCCTACCATTTTTCCTAGTTATTTCTATGGTGTTAGGAAAAAATATATATTGATAGCTTAGCTTTATTTTCAAAGAAAAGCAAAAATTTTAAATGCTGGTGAACACCAGTAACTTTAGCACCTAAGCAAGAGGATGATCATGAGTATAAAAGCAGATGAAGCTACATAATGAAGTCCTGTCTCAACACATCATAAAATTTTTAAATAATAAAAGAAAAGGTATTTTCAAAACAAATGCCATGAGTATAATTTTATAAGTAAATATTTGTAATTCTTCCACAAATCCTGGCTAATTCCTTACTTTATTCCACTTAATAAGGATATATTTTTCCATTATTCTTATAACACTTTAGCAAAATACAAAACAAATATATATATATATATGTATATATACATATATATATATATATATATATTCCTAAGAAGTGATAAACAAAAACATGTTACTCAATAATAAATAATTTCTTAAATTCTCATTCTGTATATGTTTAACTCTTTTGTAAAATTTCAGCAAAAATTTTTAGAAATCAAGGAAGCTATAACAAATTATTTTTAGCAAAATACATGTCCTACTTAAAACAAATTTAAGTCTAGGCTATTATTTTACTACATTCTACTATTTTGCTTCACTAATTATTGAAAGTTTATTAACAGGTGAGAAGATGGTTGGGCAGGTGAAGACACTTGCTGACAGCAGGACATTCTTAGTTCAATACTCATGATCCGTTTAGTGGAGGGTGGTTTTCCTGTGACTGAACATGTGACTGCATCTTACATGCACACATACACAATAAATAAATGCAAAAATATTAATAACTTGCATATAGAAACTGTTTGGCATACATTGTTTTAACCAAGATAAACTATACATATCTACTTTTATCAACTGTGACAATGAAATACTACAAAAATATATCTTACACTCAGAGAGACTGGAATTTTTCTGGACCTCAGACCAGAGTTAATAATACAGGTTGAGGTCACTGGAGCCTGTATTCTACTCTGTATTTAGTCTGTTTGTTTAACCTGCTTCAAGAGAAAAGTATAACAACCAACCTTACTTGCCTTGAATTTTCCATGTAATCAACATTTACAACCTATATAAGCTTAATATAAATCTTGTTATGTACTCCTTCATGGCACTGACCATGTACATTTCTGTCTGCATTATGATAATCATTTTTGGAAATCAAAAAAGTTATATATAGAAAGCAAACTCATAAAATGATTATCTACCTTAAATATTAAAATCACCATTCAGATATTTTTGGTAAATTATGTTTGCAACACTCCTTGTTTGATTTGGGTCAGTTAGGATCAGTTGGTGTCAGTGACTTAAAGCTTTGTAAACTGATAAAATTTTATAAATTATTCCTCATCCCTTCCCTGTGTGATTCTTTCTGTGAACAATGACAGGGGAGACAAAGCCCCTTGCTAGGAACACTCAGACATTCACAGACATCTTCAGGCAGGCAGTTTCAGACTTAAATAACAGAAGGAGGTGAACAGTGGAAGACACAGTGAAAGTGAAATTGAGAACCCAAATCTTAGTTCATTCTTGACACAAGAGAAAGTGCTTTGGGGATCTCCTGACATTTTCATACCTATGGGACTTTCCTTCCAAAGGCAGAGCCAACATCATCTTAATATTCCTGAATATCTGTTTATGCAGTTGTTAATCTTCACTGTTAACTGATTGGCTGGAATTAGAATTCCTTGAGAGAAGAAACTCTACCTGGGCAGTGGTTGTGCAAATCCTTAATCCCAGCACTTGGGAAGCAGAGGCAGGTGGATCTCTCTGAGTTCAAAGCCACTTTGTTCTACAAGAGCTTGTTCCAGGAAAGGTTTCAAAGCTACAGAGAAACCCTGTATTCTTTTGAGAGAGAGAGAGAGAGAGAGAGAGAGAGAGAGAGAGAGAGAGAGAGAGAGAGAGAGAGAGAGAGAGAGCGATTCCAAAGTGATTCGGTCATGGAGGGAAGATCCACTTTGAATGTAAGTGGCACTATGCTATGGATATGGATCCTAGACTGAATAAAAATAGTAAAAGAAGAAAAAGAAAGGCAGATGTTCACCAGCATTCGTCACTCCCAGCATCCTGAAGTAATGGGCCCATTTGCTTCATACTGCTTCTGCAATAACAAAGGGTCACTCCTGTGAACAGCTCTTCATTCTCAAACAGTGAACACAAATATTTTTATCATAATTAAGTTGTTTCTGTTAAGATTTTTGTCACAGTGATAAAAGTGAACTAATAAAACTGATATAGTTCTGCAGCAGAAGTGTACAGAAGAACCCTTATAATTTTGGCAGAAGGGAGTCATACTCCATCCAAAACACGTACCAGAACTTGACAGGGGGATCTACATGATGGTGATTTTGCATCCATGTGAATTGAATGAGTTATGGGGTATTCTAGGAATTGCCTGACTGCAGAAGTCATGCAATATGTGTCAAGATTATGTTCCTTGCAAGGAACCATGAAATAAGAACATGGAACTCTGAGGGTGAAGCTTAAGTTAGAATTTAGACACTAGGATGTAAGAAATGTCCAGTAAAAAATTGTCAAAAGAGCAAGAGGAAGGGCTATGTGATAGAACTTGAAGACATGGGCCCTGAAAAATCAAGAGTCACAGTTATCTCATATAAATATGCACAATTTTGTGTTTTCTCGTTTGAGTTTAGGTCTTACATTAGTCAAATATCTCCCCCTTTTTCTTTTTCCTCTCTTTTAAATGATAGAGATTATGCTTCATAGTATACTGGAAATGTATAACTTGTGTCTTGAGTTATATACTCAAGGAAGTAGGAGATTGGTTTGAATACAGATTTTCATAATTAGGAGATTGCTTTAATTCCAGAGGGACTTTGGACTTTTAAAGAGTGTTACAAATGTAAGGCTATGGGAATCTGGGAAATAGTCTTGATGTAATTTTATTGATGGGATAGTCATGAACTGTTGTGGGTTCAGAGCAAGGAATGCAACTGTTTTAAAACAATGTTTAGTGTCAAATTGACAAGGTGTGTACTTGCTAAGGTGAATCTTGATGACCAACTTTATGTGACTTAAAAATGTCCCTAGGAAACACACAAATGAGTAAATCTATGAGTATTATTCTAGCAAGATTAACTTGCTAGAGGAATGGTGGGAAGGACCACTTTTAGTATGGGCAGCAGTATTCCATGAATCAGGTTGTCCAGACAGATAAAATGGAGAAAATAGAGAACCTCCATTTTCCCACTGCCACACATGACAAGGTACCTCCCACACTGCCACAAGTCTGACTGTCTATAATGGAATGAACTCTCAGACTACAAAGTCAAAATAAACACTCATTTTCTTAAGTTTTTACATTTCAAATTGATTATTGATTATTTCAATTGATTATTTTTCAGGTACAATGATGAGCCCCTTATATGACCTGTACAGTAAAGAATATCAAAGCTATTGATTATTTATTTACCTCAACATCAGCTGTGAAATAGCTCTCTTCCATGTTTAATGTAGCAGTACTTATAAACGTATACAGAATAATTATGTCAATAAATGATGAGTATGTGATTTTACATTTTTTTCTACTTGTTTTTCTCATAATTAAATGTGGTAGAAAGATTCAGAGGGATTCTAAGGCCTGTACCTTCAGTTCAAGTTCTTTGCATACAAGGATAGAAGCATTTTTACCTGAATTCCATAAAATGTTTTTAATTGAGTGTAATCTCTGGTGTATAGAATAGACATGTAGAAGTGATGGGAAGGTGAATTTCACTTAGAGTTCCACATACGAGTAGAGAGTCAGTGAAGGGAAGCAAGAGCCCACACAGATCATTTTATATTTTTCCACCAAAATATACTTTTCCATGTTCTCCCTTCTTCTAAACTAACCTTGCTGCTTTGCTTAAAAGCCTATTCTCTAAAGGTTTGTTTGAATAATATTCTCATATCAATGTACCTGTTCACTGGAATGAGATTTTTTACTTTTAAATCTAGTGTTATCCTAAATTTAAGACAATAGATAATTAAAAATATTACATGGTATACAAATCTACTTATAAGTGCCCATGTTAGGAAATAAGTTTATATATAGCTAATATTTAATTGCAATTATTGTCTAGCTACATAATACCATGAAAATTGGGGTTGATGTCAAGTTCTTAAAATATTACATTATTAACTGAATAGACATGATCAACTATGGAGATTGCAAGATAAGTATTCTCCCTAATGACTGGTACCATAAATTCTATACCCTGGTCTAGTTATGCGATCTTCCTTTTCACTCCCAAAAGACTTAATAATGGAAGGGAATTGTCTTAGTTAAGATTCCTATTGCTATAAAGAGTCACCATGACCATGGCAACTCATAGATGAAAACATTTAATTGAGGGTGCACATTTACCAGAGGTTTAGTCCATTATCATCATGGTGGAGAGCATGGCAGCATACAGGCAGATATGGTGCTGAAGAAATAGCCAATTGTCCTACATCTTGAAGGCCACAGGAAGTCAACTGACTATCTGGGCAATATTCTGCACATAAGAAACATTAAAGCCCACCTCCACAGTGACACACTTCCTCCAATAAGGCTATATCTACTCCAACAAAGCCACACCTCCTAATGGTGCCGTTTCCTGAGATTAGGGCGTCATTTACATTCAGACTACCACAGTAATCATTGCCAAATAAACTGTCCATTCCTTAAAGATGACAAAGTATCCCATCCATTGCTTGCACAAATATTCACTACTATACTGTAAGCTCTTCATGTTCATTAAATGAATGATTCGTGCATTGTTGAATGAATGCTAATACAAATTAAAAATTCCATGCATTTGTCACATTATATATCTATGTAGATTATATTAATTTTGAAGAAATATTCTTAGTTTTATTTTATCATCTTATATTCACTGATTCATTTTATTGCTGCATGATGCTGGATATTGGATAGTATAATGTGAAAACACCCACACAGCTGTCTTTGAATTTATAAAAAATGTATGTTTGTATGTTTCTTGAATGTAAAATGTCAAAAAAATGTCAAATACTGACATCTTCTCATAAGGAGATAGAAATGTTTTCTTTTCTACTTTTGTACTTGAATAAGAACTGCTGTTTGTAGAATCATGTTTTTTGCTAACTCCATAATGGCTCCCTCAATCAAGATATCTCTTTCCTTTCTCTCAGACCTATCCTTTCTCCATCTTGACTATCCCATTCCCTCAAGTTCTCCTCAACCCTCCCCTTCTTCCCTCCCTATTACCTTTCACCCTCATGCTACCAAAGTTTGTCAGGCAATCTTGTCTGTTACAAATCTCTATATGGGTCTATATCTGGTTTTCTTTGGGCTCACCTTATTACCAAAGCTTATTGGAAATTAGCTTTTCTAGGATCATAAACTATAGGGTCAATGTCCTTTGTTTATGACTAGTATCAACTAATGAGTAAGTACATACCATATTCATTTTGGGGGATCTGGGTTACCTCACTCAAGATGGTGTATTCTAATTCCATTTATTTGTATGCATAATTCAAGATGTCAATTTTTTTTTTACCTCTGAGTAGTATTCTAATGCTTAAATGTGCCACACTTTATCCATTCTTCAGTTGAGGGGAATCTATGTTATTTCCAGGTTCTGGCTATTAAAAATAATGCTGCTATGAACATAGTTTAACAAATGCTTTTATAGTATGACTGAGTATCTTTTGGGTATACTCCTAAGAGTGGTATTGCTGGATGCCCAAGAATCCACAAGAATGACCCCCATAAGACCCTAAGCAATAGAGGAGAGGGTGTCTGAACTGGTTTTGCCCTGTAGTCAGACAGATCTTAAATATCATTATAGAACCTTTACCCAACAACAGATGGAAACAAAGGCAGAGACCCACATCAGAGCACTGGAATGAGCTTCCAAAGTCCAGTTGAAAAGTGGAAGGAGTGAGAGTATGAGCAAGAAGTCAAGACCATGAGGGGTTCACCCACTGAGACAGCTTGCCTGAGGTAATGGGAGCTCACCAACTCCAGCTGGACTGGGAGTGAACAAGCATGGGATCAAACTAGTCCCTCTGAATATGGTTGACAGTTGGGGCAGTTGAGGGGTCAATGAAAATGGCTCTGGGATTTGTCTCTAATCCATGTACTGGCTTTTTGGAATCCTATTCTCTTTGAATATATATACCCTTAATCAAGCTAGATGTAGTAGCGAGGGTCTTGTACTTTCCACAGGGAAGGGTGCCTTGCCCTCTCAGGATTGGTAAGGGTGGAGTGGGAGGAGGTAGGAAGGGAGTGGGAGGAAGGGAGTGGGAATTTTGATTGGTATTTTTTAAAGTAATAAAATAAAATAATAATAAAAAAGAAATAAAACAATATGCATCTAATTAGCCAGACCCAAGTCTCTACTACTTAATGAACTCAGATAAGCTTTAATAATTATGATGCTTATATGTATATTAGAATGAAACTTGTATATCTTCTTAGAAATTTGCTGACTATTATTATTATGTTTTGACTATGAGGATCTTGTGTTCCTGAAACATTCTGGGAATCAATCCTTGATCAAATTTGTAGTTTGCAAGTATTTTCTTCCATTCCTTGGGTTATATGCTTCCTGTGTGGATTATTTCCTTTGTTGAAAAGAAATAAAAACATAAATAAGTAAAAGAGAGAGAGAGAGAGAGAGAGAGAGAGAGAGAGAGAGAGAGAGAGAGAGAGAACTGCTGTTTGGGCATTGAAAGCAGTAAATAATAAAACTTCTGTGTTTTGTCAAAGGAAATTGTATTGTTGTGAACTTGAGACAGGGCCTCCCTAAGTAGCTCAGGTTGTCTTTTAACTCATTATATAGCACTTCTTGACCCGAACTTGGTATATAGCCAGAGCAAGCTTGAGCTAATTACCTTCTTTCTCAATCTAGTAAGTGATAGAGTTACAGGCATGTCTCCATAACCCTGTTTCCAAGTTGAATAATTTAGTTTTTTATCTAATATTGGATATTTTGTTTAATTCACCTTAGCTACTGTCATGTTACGTTAATATCCTAAAATATTTTTCTGTCTCGAACTAATTTTCTCACGCGGATCTTCTCCCTACATTAAAAAACCGTGTCTTGTCATGTGTGAATAATAAAATCTGACAAGTCTACAAGTCCCCACAGATATCTTGCTTTCATAGTTGCTTATTAAAGATGCTCTCTACTTCAATACATAGATATTCAAAACTATTCTTACCAAAGTGAAAACAGTGGAAACAATCACTATATACCATATACATATTGGATATTATGAAATTATAGCAATAAAAGTTTTATCATATTACATATGTACCTAGTATTCATATGCTGTATCATTTTACCATTCAGTGTGATTTGTTTTCTATTCATGAAGATTAGATATATACATGAAGTACATATTAAATATATTTTTTTAAGTTTACATCAATCAGATCTTTGCAAGTTGTACCATGACAAATCCTGATGGAAAAAAAAAACAAAAATATAAACAAAATGACTCATTTCTATTGTTTTGCTTTCTTAGCTACTTAGCTACTTTCCTTCTCTCTCTCTCTCTCTTTCTCTCTCTCTCTCTCTCTCTCTCTCTCTCTCTCTCTCTCTCTCTCTCTCTCTCTCTCTCTCTCAGACAGGATTTCTCTGTAGCTTTGGATCCTGTTCTGGAAATGGCTCTTCTAGACCACACTGGCCTCAAACTCCTAGAGATCCGCCTGCCTCTGTCTCCCGGGTGCTGGTATTAAAGGCCTGTGCCACCACCACTGGACTTTTACTTTCCTACTTTTAACAAATATAAATTTAATTAAGTATATAAAATTATGATTTCACCTTATTAAATATCTCTATTCTATTACTGATATGAGACAAAATCTAATTGCTAGGCACATAATTAAGACACTTAAAACATATCATATAAATGAAGAAATTATACTTTGAATGAGTGCATTTTTACATGTTATTTTTATCTTCGTAAGATATTTACTTAGTAGGTTTTGGATATTAAATCTAACTCTTTATATGAATACATTTGGAGAATGTGCTTGTTTTAAAAGCTCTTAGGTTCTTGCAGAAAACATGGATTTGCCTTAAAGATGGGCAGGTTTTTGCAGAGGGAATCACTATTATGCTGGGGTCATTTCACATTCCTGTTGCAGCTGCTCTGATTATGGTTGCCCCCTGTTATAGATCAGATTATCTTCAGATACCACAATACACAGTTGCTCTTCTATGTCTTATATGAAATGGGACAGTATTTGTATAATCTGTATCCACCCACATATTTATTTTGAATACTGCGTTAGACACTTATGGTATCTAATTCAATAGAAATGCTATGTAAATACATTCATCTACTGAACTGCAGGAAATAAGAAAGTGATCTTTCATGCTTAACGCAGTGACTATTTATCTTTAAAAGTATTTCCATGTGCACTGGGTTGAATCTGTGGAAAGAGAGCCCTGGGCTGGGGAAGGTCAGCTGTATTTATTTTTCCAATATTTCCAGCACAGTAAGCCTACACATAACAACTTGCTCCTGACAGTGAGATCCATCTTTTATATATATATTGGATAATGTAAAGAAGAAATGAGAAAACCCACCATGAAGGAGGCAGCAGCCACTACACATGTGGGCAACAGGCAGCAGCAGTACAACAAGCATATCTCTCATGTTTTCTGCCACCATATGGGCAGTCATGACAGTCTCTGGAGTTTGAATAGTCATAGCAGGCATAACTGCACAGGACAGTACCAGACATGTCATTTTTCTGAGAGTCTAGCTATCTTGCTTCTGAACTACGTTTTTGGAGTGGGTAGAGTCTGACTTCATAGCCGTTTAGAAACACAATGTGATTTCCCCTCATTTACAGTTCAAGCGATTCCCACTTTAGCTATTTACAATAGCTAAATAGCTTTTTGCTATTGTTGCTATTGTTCAATAAAGTGTATAATGCTTTCACATTCCATTGTAATATCTACACAAGTGTATAAAACATATTTCTATGCCTGTGTCTCTTCTAACTTCTTCACTATCTAAAATAAAATTTTAAGTAAATAATGAACAAAGAGAAAATCAATGCCATTTTTAGATCATAATTTCTCCTGAAAACATTTGGTACAATATACTTTGGAGCAATTTGCCTGTCTTTTGATTTTGAAGAGATAATGCATCTTGTCATTAGTAAGTTAGAATATAAAATCAAAAAGGCAATTGCAAAACCAACTGTCATGAATTTGAGGAAATAGAAAGTTTCTTTAAAAAATAAACCTGCTTTCAAGAATATTTTATTGCATGTACCTTAATAAATCAATGTTCTTGATTTTATGATAAGATGTTACAACGTTCTAAAGAGCTAATGTGGAAAAAATATTGATTATAAATTTAAAAATGATCAAACCAACAAAACCAAGTTAAATAATTCTTTCAACAATTAAAATTGTTTCGAAAGTAAGGTATTGTCTAAAGGGACGATGACTATTACTTAACAATTCATTTGAGGACAGGAGAGATGGTTTAGTACATAAAACTCCTTGATGATAAGGCTGATTACTGAGTTTGATTCCTGGATCCTGCACAGTGGGAAAAAAAAACCGAACAACAGCAACAACAGCAACAACAACAAAACTTCTACACATTGTTTTAGACTTCCACATATGTGAAGTGGAATGTGT